>NC_133299.1:4192588-4829161 GCF_005239225.2 Populus alba
TTAAAATGATCTAAAAAATACTAAAAATATATTAATTTAAAATAAAAAAATAATAATCTTTTTCAAAAAAAATTTTAAAATATAAAAATAAACATGTCTTTAATAGCTAAATGCATTGTCCGTAGGATAAAAGTGTATGTTAATATTTTATGTATATATTTGCATGAATATAAAGCTCAAATTCTTATTTTTATTAATTTTATAAACTTAACATTGTATTATAACAATTAAATAACAAATACTCAAAGACAAAATAAGCATACAACAAACTATATCTATTTCAGAAATAAAATGTATACTAAAACTAAGTTTTATAAGAATATTTGGTTTATTTACTTGTGTACTTACATTTCTATAAAGAGATGCAAATAATTATATATTTTGTCTTTAAAATTATATTATGCGCAAATTGCATGTCATTAGCCTCTCTGAGAATTCTAAAAATTAACACCATATGAGTAATTGCACTGATGATTAAAATTCACAAATAAAGAAAAACAGACTTAGAATCTCTCTATGAAGTACCCAAACCTAAGCTTTAGAATTTTTTTTTTTAAAATAAAACAATAAATAAGTAGAACAATGCTAGAAAACAGAGGAGGAGAAGACATAATAACTTATTGTGCAGAATAGTACGTACTACCCCACTTCAAGCCATTTTTTATAATGACTATTGGAACCAAAATTATTACTGATTTAATTTTAATAATTATTAGAATTAATTCCTATCATTTTAGCACTTAATTACCTTCCATAAAATAAAATAAAACCTTATATTTTTTAAACCAGATTTTTCTATTAAAAAATAAATTATTCAAGTAGTAAAATATTATTAAATTAAATATCTTACTTATGGACCGGTTAAAAAATTAATCTTAATGAGATAAAAAAAAATTATTTACTATAAATCCAGACCTAAACATAGACTTGAACCCAAGCCCATATCATGCTAAACTAATTCTAATTCTAGTAAGAGCGCCTACGTGGCTTAAGCTCAAAACCCATATAGCCTAAAATCTCATTTCTCTATAATAGTTATTAGGGTGTTTACTATAATTCTATTCTAACTCTCTCGAATGTATTGATGAAATTATTTCATCAATAGCCCTATTAGTAATAATTTAAAAACATATCTAAAAAAAAACATATTGAACAGAAATATAAAATAATTAAAAAATTAAATTTATAAAAAATTCTAGTATTTAAAAATCAATTATATTAATATAAAAACTAAACATTTATTACAAATATATGCGTTCAAATACAATGAAATTAGAATATAGGCGGTGCTAGAGGAGGAGGTTGGTCGTCCCCGGGACTGTGGGGCCAATAAGAAGGTACACATGTACAATCTATTTGTGATTTCATATCCATAACCATTCGGTAGAGTTCTTTATAATCTGCAGAGAATTGTTTATATTTTTCATTGAGATGAGTTGTATGTTCTTGCATTCCTTGATCTAACAAGGTTGTGAACTCTAGATATTGAGTGCTCAAGACCGATTGTAAACACCCAATGGTTGAAACACTATAGGTCATCCACAAGTTCTCGGTAGTAATGTTAGAGAGTCCATACACCCGATTTCTATTAGGTCCACCAAACTATCCTTAGCCTCATCATTTCCTTTTTTCTATTTCACTATCTTTGTAAAAGAATGGCATATAATCATGTTTACCTAAAAGATCAAAATTCTCTTAACAGATGCCATAAGATAAAATCCAACTTTTTTATTTGATGGATAACCAAACTAATCATTTGAAGACACAAAAGGCTTTATTATAGATACCAAAAGACATGTTTGTAATTCAGTATTTTTTTTGTCTTACCTTCGAAATTGACTTTTGGCATTTGTTGTGTCTTTTCTTAATTAAAATCTTTTTCCCACTCCTAGACTTGATAGGCATTTTCCTACTTTTAACCATATCATGGCATTTCATCATCACAACTTCATTTGCCTTTAAGTTCGGACAATATCTGCTTTTGGCTTTCACACAACCTTCCTCAAAGTTTACTTCAAGTATAGGGCTTTTTTACTTCTAGCCCTTTGTCAATCGTTAGGCTTTTGTTCTTAGTATTTTTTTTTTTTTACCATTGATTATAACATTATCTTCATCTTTTTAACAAAAAATCTGTTTACCCCATTATAGGGTATGATCTATGTCAGGGTTTCTTTGTTGAAAAAAATATTCCACAGGCTTAAAATGAGATTGCGAGGGATATATATTTTAAGAATTGTGAAAGGAATTTTTTTCATTTCAAGCAAGGTTGGTTAAAACTGATAAAATTTGACCTCATCCAGCATAACGATTTGGTCTTGCAAAGAATCATAATTCACTAGTCCATAACTACTAATCCATTACATGTCATTATGCATACTATTAAAACTTAGCTACATAATGTGTGGATCAAATTTGTATATGAGCTCAAAACTTTTTTGGTTACCCCATATTATTTATCATGTTATTTTAACAAACATTGAATCATTTCTACAATCAAAAGCACTTTTAATCTTTCAGAATTGACTAGCCTTAACTCGTATGTCAGAAAAGACATATTTTATAGAAAAGATGATTTAATAAAAAAAAAGTGCATAACAACAAAATTTCATAGCAATTTGATTAACAATTTAACAGCTTTATTAGATCAATTTCTCTAGTAATAACTATGTTTTGTTGAGTATTTTTTATCACTTGTTATGTTAAGGATGTTTTGGTGTGCCAATTAAAGAATGGTAGCTTGGGGCAATTGTTCTTAAAGGCTAGGCAATTTCAATTTTTATGTGTGACTATGTTTTTTCCTTGGCAATAAAAGTGAATCGAAATGGGAAGCATCCACGAAGTGAACCTTTCTTTAATCACAACACATCAATACTTCTGGTCTTGAGGTTAAAGAATGTCATGTTAGAAAAATATTTTCCTATCAGGAAAATGTCAACATTGTGGAAGACCAAATGACTTACATAGGGTTCTTTCCTTGTTAAAATCTATATGTTTATTGAATGTCTTTTATTCTATTGTTTTTTGTTGTAACTCTCCATGATCCATACCTCCATGAAATCTCACTCTCTATCAATGCAAGTCATGGAAAGTTTTTCTTTGTATTCAACAAGCCTGATATATTTGCTATCATTGCCTTCATATACTAATAGAGAAAATAAAAGTATGCAATAACTCTCATTTTTCATATAAAATACAAATATGTTTCTCTTCCAAGTAAGCCAATGAAATGAACTATTCAAGGATACTTTTGTCAGATGACAAAGGGACTCCTCTTGTGGCAACTTTATTTCATCTAATAACTTTCATTTTTAAATTGTTGATTCAAACAACTCGACTCTATGTAATGGTAACATATAAAATTCTTTATCATACGAGCGACATTGGGCTTTGAGAATATCACAATCTTGTAATGTAAAGGCTTTGATCTTTCAACCATTATGCCAAATTTTATAGTACCATATTGTGCCTTTGGATTCAGGATCTTTTATCATTGTTTGGTTGTAGGGTTGCACATATAATAACATGGTCCATTATATGCGTGGTAGAGTAAAACTTATTGAATTGTTGATGGCACAATCTTCGTATGGTCAAGAAGGAAATCAAATGATATTTCAGGATGAAGCTTTAGAGTGTTAGTTGAAATAAAGGAAACATGATATGCATTTTTAATCATGCTTGTGTTAAGAAACTGGAGACAATGTTGGTTCATTAGCTGTATAGCTTTGTGAAAGTAGATTCATACGTGAACCTATTACATTCCTTAGAAAGAAACCTAAATTTCCTATAGTCTTCATTGATGAATGCGTTAGAACTTCATAGAGGTCACAAACTGAGTTTATGGAATAGTAGAGGTTTTTGTTACTAACTTATAGAAAACCACAAACGATGCTTTAGGATTGGAAGATAAGTAAATTATTTTTAACATCGTCAGACGTTGGTAACTCTTAACCTAATAAGGGAAAACCAAATTTAGAGGACCTTTTAAGGCATTTAAAGTGCCTACAATATACTTAAGTTGACATTAGAAGATCATTAGAATAGTGGCAGCGCATGTACCACGTGTCACAACCACTATCGGTACGTTGATTTATGCGTCGTTGCTGCTGATGGAGTGTGGTCTAGTGGATCTGATGCTCCTTAGTCTCATCTTCACCAGTGGATTGGTGGTGATGTCTACCATTGCTTAAGGAAAAAGATCTGACCTTCCAAAGTTTTGGTTCTCTCTCTTTTCCTCAGGATTTTAGAGTTTATGGTTACTATCTTGATAGCTCATTCAATTATTTCGGCCATAACCACTAGGTCCGCAAAGCGTTTGGCTGGTCTTTCAATCAAGAACTTAAAGTAAAGCGTTTTGAGTAAGCTGGCCATCTCCATTTTCTAGCAATCAAAAGACCCATTTAAGTAACTACACAAATCACGTTCAAATGTATTCTCGAATAAATACCCTATCACCCATTTTCATACCTTGTAGGCTAAATCTGTTTAGAATAACATCCATGTTGTACTTTACTACTTGATGAGGTCTTTTCATTTCTGGATTTTCATGTTTCCAACTTCATGTACCAATCTAATTTTTCCCATTCAAATTATCCTAAAAGAAATGCATTAGTAATTTTTTTTCTTACATTATTTCTTTTCTCTTATTACAATAAGACTTGAGGTGAGTAACAGAACATTGAAGTTTCGGATGCACTTTAATAAATTAGGCCACATGGAGCTTCTTTGGGTAACTTATTCGAGGCTAGACATATCTCGAGCAGCTTGAAATAAGTTTTATACAAGTCGCACTCCTTTGATACTCCTGCCTAGCTTCTAAATTTTGTTATTTTATCCATTACCAATGCCCTCAGAGCATTTTTGTCTTGTGGGATTCATTTAGCAAAATGCATCCCCAACTGTGAGATACTAAGATTGTGCAGTATTGTTGATTGCACAAAGGCCTATGTTACATAGGGGTCTCGAGTAATCGTCCTCCCATCTATTTTTAAGTTGAATGTTGTCTGAGTCTGAACAGAATCCAGGCTTATTTGGAACGGGGCCCTTTAGGGGGTGAGCAAAAAAACCGAGAACCAAGAAAACGCAAAAAAAAAAAAAACGAAAAACCGAACCGAAAAACCCGATTAAACCGATTAAAAATTTGAAAAAACCGACCGGTTCAGTTCGGTTGGTTTCTAGGCTTATAAAACCGAACCGAACCGAAAAAAAAATAACGGAAAAAAACTGATCCAACGGAAAAAATCGAGCAACCGAGAAAACGCGGAGCAAAACCGGAAAAACCGATCCAACCCGGTTTGAACTAAGTTTTTTCCCTTAAAAAACCGAACCGAAACCGGTCGGTTCAAACCGGTTTTTGGTTTTTTTTTAAAAAAAAAAATTTCGATTTGATTACTTTTTTTGATAATATATCGAACGAACGAAATTTTGCTCACCCTTATCGGGCCTTCACATAGCAGATGTTATTGAATGGTTTGGTTCAAAAGGCTAATGATGCAGGCCATGTTACGCTAAGGGAATCAACTTTTTTTTAGAAGTGAGCATCATGGTGAGCGTGTTGTTCATCTTCCATATTTCTTTTGTTTTGGAGTCAGTGTTTGTTACACTTTGTGGACTTGGGCTTGTCAATGACCTATATTTGCAAACTTTTGTATGCATGCATGAAATTTAACATTGAATGTAAGTGCATGTATCGTAATATCGAATATGGATTAACATGTTCAAAGAGCTAATGCTTACTCTTTTTTAATATGGGCAAAAGTATCAATAGTTTCATTGATCAATTCTGAACGAATATGTTTCCAGTTCTCGACTCCTTTCGGTTATAGAATTTAATCACATATAGAGGTAGAAATTATAAACAACATAGGTATATTGGGAGGAAGAGAGAGAGAGAAAAAAGAAAAAAAGAACGACCATGGGTACAGTAAACTAGTAAGTTCACGACTTCATATAAAGGAGGAGAAGGAGAGGAAAAATTTAATGAGATGAAAAAGGGTCCATCGGGAAACGTCACGCATGTTTAAAAAACTAAGATCGCGATTACAATATGTTTTTTTTTAAAAGATTAATTATAAGAGTAAAGTATGAAAACCCTTCATGTTTTTTATATTAACAAAAAACTATGTGAAAAGAAAACATTACACATGAATCTTGCCTCTCTTTTTTCGCAATTCCAAGGCATAAAATCAATGCAGATAATTTTGTAAAAGTAATAAAATTAATACCTTGGGATAGTTCTTTTTCTTTTTAATATGGAGGTAAAGTAGAATATGTTTGTGTTGTTCTCATAATAAAAAAAATTGAAAGATTAAAATAATCACAAATGTTTTAATCTTGTGTATGATTAATGCTGCTAATATTAAATGTTACATAATAAAAAAAAGATACAAAAAATACAAAATGTGACATTTAAAAAAGAGAAATCATTCAATAACCAAGGCAAAGCAAAATTTTTTTAAAAGATGAAAGTGTAATTTTAATGTCAAATGAAATAAGTGTTTCAGAGTAAATCTAAGGTAGGTTTTATATGTTCTGTTATATTCAGATTTTTTAATTTTAATAATAATTGAAAAACAAGTCAAGATAAAATTGATCAGACACTAGGAGTGGGGTCGTAACTATATGAGCGGACTTGCACTCGATGCTCTGCTAATCTCGTGCTCTCTCTTCCTTTCTCCATAGCGAATCACCAAACTTATGCGAGCCACAGAATAGCCCGGTTCAGTTTACATGAAGCACCAAGACTCCCTCACTAGTTCGTTTGCAGTCAGGCCAGGTGACCTTTTCTCAAAAAGACAAGTGGAATAGTAAGGCAGAAAAGAAAAACAGAAAATTTGATATAATTTGTGGTTTTGATGCGTTATTCCATTGAATTAAATAGATCGTTTATAGCAGTGTGATCTTGAAGTTCGAGCGACCAGATTAAAAATGTGGAATAATACAGACCCTATTTACTCAGAGCAAAATCAGCAAATTGATTAGTTTCTGGATGACAATTTAAAGAAGTTAGTTGATGAAGTTCGATGTCATGACAAGTAAGAACCAATTATTTTCTTATGCTTTTTTTGTTTAATTTGTTACGATTTTCTTGTTTAGATGTTTGTGGAGGGAGTTTTTTTGTTAAAAGAATATTTCGCATAATTTATTGTTGGATATGTTCTAGAAGAAAATTGTTTATTTATTATTTTAGTAAACATTTTGTTGGCTTGATTTGAAGCAGAACTGATGGTAATTGGACTCTCCGCGAAGTAGGATTAATGTTCAATCTTAATGTATTCAATCGCTGATGAGCATGGGAGAGGAGACGAAATTGTTCTTGTAATCCAGAGTTAATAGTATTCGAAGAAAACTGTGCTCTTAATGGAAGGTTGCCTATCCTTTATGGGATATACCCGAATAAGGAACATTTTCTGACTTTTTTACGAGAATCTTTAAAAAATATTGCAGTGGGGTCCCATTATTATTTCTTTTTGAGTACAATGTTAATTTCAAGAAGCAAGCCTCTTTTTGCATGGAATTTGTACTTTTTACTCCTCGATTCCAGCTTAATCACTGGTTGGTGATGGATTTTTGAGTGATACAAGAATTGACGACGGAAGGACAAGATTATATCTATTATTATGAAACACAGGTTATGTCAGCTTGCATGTTTCTTGTTGCATCGCGCTCGAGGATGTGGGCAGCTGGCAAAAGCTTGCATGAATATTAGAGGTCAAGATCCACGAAGTAGGAGTAAGTGTTTTATTTTATGAATATGATTGCGCTTGCAGAAAATTCTAATCAGATTTTTTTGGTTTCAGAATTTGGTTCCTGTTATTTGATAAAAAGAAGAAAAAGAAGGTTGTTAAGAGGTTTACCAGCTCTGTAGAATATTAGGTGCTGGATTCAAGGAGTGGAAGCCAGATGAACAGATAAAAATCAAGGCGAATTACAGACCACCTCAGGCTAGCTTAATTGTCGAAGGTACGTACATGCAACAAAGCAACTGATGGACCCACGCATCTAATTGAGATAATAATGCACACATAATTAACTAGGATTTAAATGAATGATTAGCATCCTAATTAAAGAAAGATACTATTTCTCCCCCGTAAGGCATAATGTAAAATTAGGCGTACTATGTGGATGTTACTTTCGATCTCTTGGCTGGTTGCATCCATTTAGATAAATTAACATGGTGGAGAAGAACTGCTATCTTGGTGCTAAATAATCAGACAAGATTGATTTATCAATGGCTAGCACTGCGGCCTGCTGCGCGCCTTTCATTTTGAAGAATAGTATAACTGAGCATCAGCTAGAGTTTTGGACTATTTAGAGGGTATGCCGCGTAAAATAACATAATTATATCTTGAAATTTTATTAATTTAATTTTATTTAAAATTGTAGAATTTTTTTATAAGGTATCGGAATGCTTAATCATAAAGAGATTCGTTGATCGTCAAGATTAATAATACTATGATAAATAATCAGCATAAATATAAGCCATAGCGCAAATTTCAAATTTAAAAAACTTTTATTATTAAAAAATAAACAGATTTATATTTTTCACCTTAGTGGTTGTGCTTGTATTATAATTTGATTTCTTTGTTAGTAATTAAGAATCTCTAGTATTCGCTTCCTGCGATGCAGACATGATGGTTTTACCATCAGGCATCTAACGAGAACAAAAGTTGTGTACCATGAGTTTCACCATGTTCAGAGTACATTAACATTAGATACTTTTAATTATTAGGTGGTAATATATTGTATATAGAATGGTTTAAATGCAGAAAATCGATCGGCTATAAATGATCTGGGGTGGAGGGGATTGACTGACTATGAGATTAGTTACTAAAAATATTGCCATCAACCCTTCTTGAGCTGTCCTTGTGAATGTTTGATGTACTTCTGAAATGGTCCTGTGAAGTGGTCAGTTCCCTTAATCGAAATCTGTGCTGCAAGAAACAAATTGAAACAACAAGTCTTTGTTTATTTTTATTTATCGGTTAGGATAATGGATTTTTGACAAGATTAATAATGATTTCTTTCAACAACATGGGGCTGTTGTGCCATTAGATGACAAGAAAAGCCCATGAGACGAGAGAATTAAATCAAAGGCAGAGCAGAAGACCCTCAAAGTTTCTTGTTCTAGAGGATGGAGTGTATGGGTCTTAGAAATCGAACATGCTTTAATGCTGATCCTGCGAAAGGAGAGAAATTGCGCTAATTTTGCTGCTAGGTTAAGGTAAGAAAGATCGCAGTTATCCAGTGAGTATTGAATTGGAATCAGTTTTATGATAAGTGATTAAATTATAGATTATTATACCTTTTTTATTTCTATTATAATATGAGTATTTTCTTCATTTCGTGTAATTTAGGACATTTAAGACTCTAACACGCATCTCTTCCTTGTTGCTCATCATTTTTTTGTCTGGTTCGTGGCAAAAATGACGTGCACACACACACAGGTGTATATATAATCGATAATGATTAAGGTCACACATTTCAACTGTTTGAGCAGCAAGTAACAGACTGGAAGAGAATGGACATGCTGAATGAAGAGTCTTCAGAAGTGAGGTTTCTTCCTTGCTCATGTGTCTCTTCTTATTTGTTTAAATGCATTTCGAGTAAGTTTAATGTAAGAAAGTAGAGATTACATGGGTTTTTACTCCTTTATGCTCATGTTTGTCTGATTATTCCTGTGTCTCAGGTGGAGAAAATTCTAATTTGGAGTTTTAATGGTTGGCGGCGAGTTTCACGCAAGTTGATGGTATGGGATGAAACAGTTCTCTTTTCCCTAATCTACGCTCGATATCTCAGGAATCCATGATTGGGATTTCATGATGAGATTCTTGTATTCAAGGATGGGGCCGACACGATGGAGAGTTCAGCTTTCTGAGCAAGGTCTCCACTCTAATGTTCTAGTACGAATTCACTATACATGCTTTTCGGTCTAATAACTTGAGTTATAGCTCAAACCAGAGCGGTTTCAAGAAGGACAGAAGGCATTGCGCATGGAAATCCACCTCTCGATTATCCTAAAGTTGGAACTTGTCAGATGACCTCAGGTTGAGGATTCTGTGACACTTCACTTTTAGGGCAGATACGGTCATCGAGCAGGAGCAGATGGAATTGGGTGTAGTGGAGATGGTGCCGAGGGTAATCCAATGACTTCTTTTCTGTGAAGGAGAAGAGAATGACAGCCATTAGTACTTAAACATTTTATCAATATAGATAGTCTTTATCAGATTTGGCTACTGTTGGAGAGAGAGGAAGAAGTTTGCCTACTATTGATGCAGCCCATATTTCGTCAACTAGTTGTAAGAGTCCTTGGCAAGTTTAGAATTGTTTAATTGCCTATCACTCCAAGTAGAAGGGGATGCGAATTTTTCTGTAGGGTTTCCCCGGTCCGGGTTTTCTTGGAGAGCTGCCTGAGTGGACTCCTGATGTATGTTCTTTCATTCAGAAGATGAAGAATATCCGCGTATAGATCATGCAATAAAACATCACATTAGAGGGTCTCTTGCACTCCTCTTTTCAAACAAGGCAGTGAAGAACTTGCTTGGGCATAGTTGAGATTGTGACTACTACTCGGAAGATGACCTATCGTCCAGAAACTAGAAGACATCTGCAAAGCTCTCAAGGTTTGTTCGTTTTCCCATGTATCTTGCAAAGGATTTCAATTAGCTATCAAGTTTAACAATGAGACTATTGTTATAATTAATTTATGTTAGTTTGCATATAGGCTTCATGTTTCTTTCCTTTCAAATCCATTGACTTGCATTTGAACTTTCAGATCTTTGAATGATTGAAATGCCTTTCAAAGTAAAAATGGTTATCGATTTCTTTAAGCCTGTGAAATAAGCAAGAAACTTCGCTCATTTCTGGTCTTTATATGCATGTTGATTTGCAGGCTGTTGATCTAAGAACTTCTGAAGACTTCTGCTCACCTGGTGTGAAGGTAAGTAGATAGGCCTTCTAGAAACAGAGACACTAGATTCAGGTTTCTGAAGTTTTCAGCGTTCATAACTAAGATCACAACTGCTGTTCCTTTTATCACAGACTTGCAATGGATTAAATCAAGTTGCAGTGACTGAGATATCCGAGATTGTGAAATCTGTTTGCAAGACATATGGATTACCCTTAGCTCTAACATGGGCTCTACGTAGCCGGCAAGGTAAAAGGTGGACGCCAGCAGTTTGCTGAGAAGTCTGGCGCTTTGTATAATCCACCGTGGATTCTGCTTGCTTTTTGGCCGACAGGGATTTTTCAGGTTTTCACATGGCAAGTTTTTGAGCAATACATTCTCCTAGGCCAAGGGATTGTGGGGAGAGCATTCACAACACAGAAACAATGCCTCGCGAATGATATAACTTCCTTCAGCAAGAAAGATTATCCTCTGGCTCACCATGCCAAGATATTTGGTCTTCATGCTGCCATAGCGATTCCCATGCGAAGCATTGCTACCGGATTAGTTGAATTTGTGTTGGAGTTATTCTTGCCAAAAGATTGCAAAGACACCGAAGAACAAAAGAAGATGTGGGATTTATTGCCTATTGCCATACAACAGGTTTGCTGGAGTTCACAGGTTGTCATGGACAGGGGGCTTGATAATGGAGAAAATCAGAGTTTTGAATCATCATCTTCGAAACAACCTCCATTGGATGAATCATCTTGGATTTCCCGTATGGTGGAGGCCCAAAAGAAGAATCAAAGTTTCTGTGTCACATGGGGCTATCCAAAAGAGCCTAAAGAAGAGTTCAAGATGATAACTCATTGGGATGACTCTGCGATGGAATTAGACCATAAGCAAGTAATTTCGGAGTTGGGTCAACTTCAGCAAAATTCTAGACCCAATAGCAACACCGACGGTGATGGAGTTTCTTCTGCTTTTGGCAGACATCTCTCATTTGGCAGCAGAAAAACAGGTAAGAAGAGACGGACCAAGACAGATATCCAGACAATCAGCTTGGAAGTTCTTCGACAGTACTTTGCAGGGAGCCTCAAAGACGCTGCTCAAAGCCTCAGCGGTATGCAAATATCCTATCACAGATGAAATCACATGTTCATATATAAAGCAACGAGTAGCATTTCAATTTAGATCTGAGGCATCCTTTATTAAAGAATTATCATGCATTACACAGACAAACACTTGCTGGAGAACCAACTTGATATAATCCTCCAGAAACCTTTATTATCATTTTCGTTTGTAAAGCTAGGTTGTTGTCTTCAATAATCCTTTATTAGAGGACTGTCATTTGTTTAGCTAATCAATGGTGTAATCACACAACTTGTTCTAATTGCAGTTTGCCCTACTACTCTCAAAAGAATATGCAGACAACGGTATCACGCGATGGCCTTCTCGAAAGATCAAGAAGGTTGACCATTCCTTGCGAAAACTCCAGCAGGTGATTGACACAGTCCAAGGTGCTAAGGGTGCCATTCAGATTGAATCTTTCTACTCAGCCTTCCCAGAACTGAGCTCTACAAAACTTTCAAGTCATGCTCCTTCTTCTTCATTCATGAGGAGTGACAGTTCAAAGCACTTTGATTCTCCAGCTGAAGATACTATCTTTTCTGGCACTACCTCAAAATCCCATTCCTCTCCGTGTAGTAGGAGCTCTTGTTCAAGTAACTGTTGTTCTGCTCGAGCACAACAGCATGCCGCCACCGTTATAACTGGCTCAAGCAATGGAAATGGCGCTTTGCCGGCAGAAACCTCGAATGGGGTTTTAAAGAGGACTGACAGTAGTGAATTAGCAGAATTTTATTCCTTGGATAACGAAGGAGAACCAGACTTTCTCTTAAGATCACATATCCACAAAACAAGGACAATCAATGAGCAGATTCATCAAAGTCTGCTAGAAACTCCACCACAGTTTGGCCAGAGTAGACGAGGAGGAGACGTCTTCATAGTTAAAGCCATTTTTGGAGAAGAAAAGGTTAGGTTATTCTTGCAACCAAACTGGGGTTTAAGGGACTTGCAACAAGAGATTGGTAAACGTTTCAAGATAGATGATTTCACTGGCTTTGGCCTCAAGTATATGGATGATGATGGGGAATGGATTCGTTTGACCAGTGATGATGATCTCGTGGAGTGCAAAGAGACACACAAATTCTGTCAAAGCAACACAATCAAGCTATCCCTTTACAAATATTCTACTGCATTTGGTTGCCGAGGTTCATGCTAAGGCTTCCATTGATCGTGTAATTAGTCTCTAGGGCATAGATGTCTGGTTTCGAGCCACGACCTAGTTTTTGGTACTGTTTCTTGTTTTTTAGCTATTTCTTATTTCTAATTTTAAAAAAAAAAATCGTTTATAAGAAAAAAGTATGTGAAGGAAAAAACTGTACATGCAGACATTATTTAATTTTAAAAAATATAAAAATATATTGGCTAAAATTAATAATTTAACATATTTAATTATTATTGTTAAATGATGACATGATAGTTGTGACAATGATTGTAACAATATAATAATTATAATTATGACATTTATAATAATAATATTAGTTATAATAATATCAAATTAATAATGATTGTTATTCTATTTATAAATAACAATAATAATACTTGATGATAATATAATAGAGGTGATAAAAAAATGATAATATAATAATTGAAATATATTTATAAAAATAACTAATGATAGATGAGATGGAATTATTAATGATGATGATAATATTAAAATAGAGAGTGATTAATAATAAGAAATGACGATAATAATAATGGTTAGGATGACTATAAAAATAATTATAGTGATGATTGAAATTATGATGGTTATAATATTGATAATATATCTTGCATATAAAAAAAAATTGAGAAATTATTACTCGCAAATAAAATAAATAAAAAATTTGAGAAAAAATATTAGCCCATTCAAATTCCTTGCGTGGCAAGCACCATTCAAATTCCTTGTCTCGTTTAAGGTACAATTATTTTGACAAGCCATAAATTTGATTTTGACTTCAAAACTTTGTGGTGTCGTCTCCATCTTCTTTCTATAGATGCACGGGAAAGGGAAAAAGGGACACCGCACAAAGAAAGGACCGAAATTAATCATTCAATTCTTGAAACATATTTTAGAGTGCGGTAAGATATGTTATTAGATTTTGTTTAAAAGTGTTTTTGTTTTGAAAAAAAATTATATTTTTGTATTATTCTAATATGCTTGATATTAAAAAAAATTAAAAATAAAAATATTTTTAAAAAATATTATATACCATAATATGAAACACATAAAAATATTAATAACATTATTATAAAACCCTGATGGATCAATCCAAGATTCTGCCAATGCTGGATATAAAATAGTCTAGATTTCATAACAAAATAAATGAGTTAATTGAAAAATAATTTTTTAAAAAGACAAATACTGTGTTCATGAATTTTCAAATAAAAAATACTTTGAATTTAATAAATATTGCTTTGTATTTGTGTTAGTTAAAAAATAATTGTTAAAATACTGAGAAAATTAAACTTTGATCAACACTAATAAAAGAAATCATGTTATAGCAAAATTTGTTTTTGGGTTATTTTCAAGCACTTCTCGTTTTAGTAAGTAAAAAAAAAAACTCATTTTAGTACATTGTCTTTTTATCCTGAAATCTTATTTATTTAGTTTCAGAATACTTATCAAGATTTAATGGCATTTTAGGTGGAATCATCAAAAGCATGATAAAATAACATGATATTGTGATGAGAATACAATAACCTTCCACCAAGGATTTTTAGTACCTTATCATCTATGGAAAACAGAAGGTCCACATCTGTATTTTTAGTACTAGGTTGTAGGAAAATATAGTGTCTTTTCTTTTCTTTTCTTTTTTTTATCAAAAGATGGCCTCCTATTTGCTAAGAGTTAGGATTAAATTTTTTTTTTCTTGTTATAATTACTAATATAATGGTTATTGAAAGTTTACATGGTTGTTAATTTTAAAACCTATAAAATTAATCAAGGTGTACGCAAACTGATCCGAACATTCATGTTTATTAAAAAAATTACATTTTGATATGATTTTTATAAATTAATCTAAGTCATTTTTTATTTTTTTTTATTTAAAGAGAATTTATAAATATATCTGGTTAAAATAAATATCGACTTAATCCAAATTTAGCTGTCAAATTAAGTCAAAATTCTACTTTAATAATAATAATAAAAAAAACACGAGATAAATCCCAAGGGAATACAATACTTTTTCAATTAAGGGGCCATATGTATACCCATTAAGCTCTAGCAGGAAAAAAAATAAAAAAAAACAGAGAGAAGAAAAGAAAAGAAAAAAACTAGCTAACAAATTTTCTAAACCCCAAGGGAAAGATTATTGTTTGGCATTCGATATAATTTTCTAAACCTCAGGAGCATGGCTTGAAAAAAACTTCATTTTAAAGGCAGTACGAGGAAGCTCATCGATCATAATATTTTATTTATAAACAAATTATTCATTAAAAATATATACTATGTAATTTTTCGATAAAATATAGTAACATTATTAATTCAATTTATTTTTATAAATATTTTAGACAATATAATTAAATTTAATTATGTAATTTAATATTTTATTTCAAATATAAAAATTATAATAAATTATTAATTAAATTCAAATCATATGTAAAATTGAACTCAATTCAACATGTCATTTAGTTTTAAACTTGCTGTAAATAAAAATTTATGTAACAATATAACACAAAATAACATTATATTGGCAGAGAAATCTAACTATATAAAACATTTTCTACTTTATAAAAACTCTTTTATAGTTAAGAAATGTAATATATAATCAATTTTTTTTCCAACTAGAACACATAAGATCGATATAAAGAATATATTTTTAAGATCATTCGAGAAAAGTATTTATCCTCGATTATCAGGCAAGCTCATTCAAGGATATCTCCTATAATTGAAAACAAAAAACTTGACTAATTCCTAACATCAAGATCTTTCCCGGTTAGAGATGTGGCCGGACAGCAACCAACGTTTGTGTGACTGTGAGCATCTTCTGTCGTTCTAACATCAAGATCGTTCAAGATCTTGTTCTCATCTTTTGGCTAGTGAAAGACCTTGTTTTCAAACGAGTGATTAAGATAGAATTTAAAAAGTCATACCTACCAGTCCTCATGCAGTTGGATAAGATGGTTTGATTTAGTTCCATCCTGACAAAACACTGTTTGATTTTCTCTTGATATGTCCTAAAAAAGTAGCAGTTTATGATCTTGTTAATTAGATTTATGTACCATTTATATTTATTAATTCTTGAAGAAAAAAAACCCACTTGCTACATGATCTGTTAAAAAAAAAAAAAAGGATTTAGAATATATGAAATGTATAGAAATAGCCTCACCACCTTATTCCATGCTTTCTTTTCAAGATTTTGGAGTAGGGTTATCCTTATTATATAGTTTATTACCCCTTAAATCTTTTATTAAATATTATATATTATTATCTAATTTTTTAGAAAATCTGTTAGTAATGCTTTATATATATAAAGAATTTTGCTCTGGCCTCAGCATAGCACGGGAAATAGGCTTTGTATTCTTGTATAGTTTGTGAATTGATATGAGGATTTTCATGATCGACACAATCAAATCAAAACTATGGAATATTATAAAAGATGTCCAAGTATTTGTATTCAAGTAGCTAGTAAGGAGAATATTTTAATTACATAATTAGCTTGTAGTTGCATATGAGGTAAAAAAAAATATTTGATTAAAAAAGTTATTGAAATAAAAGTTATAAATAATTCAAGGAAAAATAGAAATTAAACTTCTCCAACTTCTCTAGCTTTTAGGATTTTCCAAATCAAAACTCATAAATCTCACAATTAGCTTTTGATTATAAAGTGTTTATGGGTATGATAGTGATTACTTTTTAAAATATTTTTTATTTAAAAATATATTAAATAATTATTTTTTATTTTTAAAAAATTATTTTTGATATCAACACATTAAAAAAATTAAAAAATATAAAATAAATTATATTTTTAAAAACATAATTTGAAAATATTTCTATATAAAAAATAAAAACGCACAAACAATCCTGCCCTGCTTGAGTACAAAAAGCAAAAGGTAGAAATCTTGCGTCCAAATAATGCAAGAATATTCTTCTTCCGGCCATATTTACTTTTGGTGTCTAAATTATAGTTATAAAACTTGATTAGAAATCATCTTAAATAAAAAATATTAAGTGATAAATTAGATAGTTAGACAAACGAGTTAACAAATCAACTTAAAATTTAATTTTTTATATAAAAAAAGTAATTAAAAAATATAATTTTGATTAAAAAAATTAGATTTATACACTAATTAATCCGCCCAAGTTAAATTCAAAATCAACGTATTACTAAATTAACTTGTAGGCCATGTCGAAGAACCATCTCATCTCAATAGCTCAAGTTATTAGGTGAGGTTCCAAGATATGATTTATATTATTTTCTAACACACCCCTTCAAATAACAGCCTTTTAGGCTTGAAACTCGCACAGATTTACATTACTTTGTGTTTTAATTTTTATCAAATAAATAGAGATTGTGAGATTCGAACTCGTGATCGTTTGACCAGTAAAGCTTTGATACCATGTTAAAAAATTATCTTAATCCAATAACTTAAATTATTAAATAAAATCTCAAAATATAATTTATATTATTTTTTTAATATATCAAATCACGGGATGAAGTTTTATAACAATTATTTAAACCCCAACCACCATTTATAAGACTACAAAATGACAGGAAAAAAAAAAAAAAAAAAACTTCACTTATGACTCCTATAAAAGCATGACTTGCCGCTTTCTCTCTACGAAATAAGTCTGTCCGTATAAATACATCAAATACATTCGTCTCCACGTGTCAATTCTTAATTGGGTCACACTTCCATTATCATGGCTTCCACTACGTACATGTAAGGCAAATAAACTCTCAACAACCTCTCCTTGTAACAAAACTCCTTTTAATTCACTAAGCGTCTCGCAAGTAGAACCACCAGTATACAGCCGGTGCTGCTGTTCGGCGATTAACCGGTGAAAAGAATGGACAATTTACTGAAGGATTTTGAAGTGGAACACAAGAATCCATCGGAAGCAGCCTTAAGAAGATGGAGAAAAGCTGTTTCTATTGTCAAAAATCCTAGCCGGCGCTTCCGCATGGTCGCCGATCTCGATAAACGATCTGAAGCCGAAGGCAAAAAGCGGAGCATCCAGGTTTCTTTTTAATTTACGCGTGTTTTATCTTGTGGTTACTCCATAACGGAAACTTAATAACTGGTTCTTCTTTTGATTTGAAACTGGCTGCGGCTGAGGTTTGACTAGTGGGTCCCACATGCTCATGCTGGATTTCTTGCCAATGAGTTGCTTACACGTTAACTGTTTTTCTTCTTGAAATGCTGACATGGAACTTCTTGAGTTTTCTAGGCCAGTTTTTTTATTTTTTTGCGGTGGATTTACGTCAGTGCCCTCAGCATTTTGTTTTTCAAATGAAATGAACTTGATCCATTTCAATAAATATATGGCCACCATTATTTTCTCCATCAAAAAAATTTATCTTCATAAATATTAATATTTAAAAAGAGATAAATAGAAAAAATGAAGAAAATAGAAAAAAAAAAATAAACCACATCCAATCTTACTAAATCTTACTAAAGTGAAAAGCATTCTTTTATTTTTTATTTATGTGTGTTTCTTTTTTACTGCTAGTGCCTACTTGATGGGATACTGTAATAACTTCTATTTTTAAAGGGATTTATATAAAAAAATTATTAAATTAATTATTTTCTTATGATCTTGATATAATAATGTTAAAAAAATTATAAAAAAAATATTTTAATATATTTTTAATTAAAAAATATTGTATATCATATTATCAAACATACATGTTAATTATTGCAGTTTAGGCACCATATAATTTATTAAATATAAATTTTATTATGGGATTACTTATATCTTAATTTTTTAATTAAGAAAAAGATCTTATACTTGCATGAAATTATAATTTGGATGGGTTTTTTTAAATTGAAATAAAATCTAGATAGCTTGAGATAAGAGATTGCAGACCACCAATAATGTCTACGTGGAAAAAAACTTTTTTTATACATAAGAAATTGCAACTTTTCTTTCCCTTTTCTTTTACTACAAAGAGCAACTAACTACCAAAAGCAACTTTTTTATTTTTTTCCTTTAGCTATAAATCCATGTAGTGTATTCCATTCAAGATCCAAAAAACATACCCTTTTGTAATTGTATAATTATTTTTTATATGGATTCCCAAATTATAAAATTGTTAAAACAATTTGATTTTTGCATTGCCAAGGAAAGAAGTTTCCTGAAATTCACTTCACCTTTCCCAAATCAAAATGTACCCGGCTCTTGGAACATATAATCAAATCTCTAGTAATAATTATTTTTTAAAATATATTAAAATAATAATTTTTTTATTTATTTTAAATTATTTTTTATATCATTACATTAAAATTATTTTAAAATATAAAAAAATTAAATAAAAAAATTTAAAATACTCAATTTCCTGTTTGGAAATGTGATTGTAGTTGCTTTTTAAAGTAATTTTCATTTAAAAAATATCAAATTAATAATTTTTATTTTTTAAAAATTATTTTTAAAATCAGTGTATTAAAATTATATAAAAATATTAATTTAAAATTAAAAAAATTACATATTTTTAAAATACAGAAGCAAGTATCACTTGTAGCAACTTTTCAGTGTTTTGGGTTGTCACGGCAGAGATGCCTTATTTGAATCGTTTTTTAAAGAAGTATATAATAATGGGTGTCTCAACATCATTCTCCCGTGGTCTTTGCCCCAGTTGATACCATTGTCTTTTTTTAAAAAAAATTAATTGTCATTTGTTGCCTCAAATCTGCTGTCCATTTATTGATTCAATAGCAGTCTTATTCCAAGTTTATTATTTTATTTCAGGGCCTAATTATATTTTTAGGTGTTTTTTAAAATTAATTTTGACTTGAAAAAAATATTAAATTATTATTTTATTATGTTACTGTCAAGAAGCTGATTTATTTTGATATATTTAAAGTGAAAAACTATTTTGAAAAGTATAATGTATAGACGCGGCCTGCAGAAATATTTGATAAAAAAACATCGTCGCTCCTTTGTCACATGACGATCTGTTGCTTTCAAGCTCTATCATTTTCTTTCGTAATTCTAGTATGCAATGAGGTTGGAATAGCTATTTAAAATTTTAAAAGCAGATTAAGTGCTTTTTAAATGGTTGCAAGTTGATCAAGTGCTTTCATCTTTTAATAAGGGTATCTATTTTATACATGTTAGATCATTTTTACTTGCTTCTTTCACTTGTCTCGTAATTAACAAGAGATCGAGTGTGAGAATATATCTAGGTTAAAAGAAACACTTAATTACTGAACAAATATGAGTAGATTAATATAAAAAATATTGAGTCCGACAAGATTTAGATTACGAGATTGAAAAAATTTAACAAGAAAAATTTAGCCTTAACATTTTTTTATAAACTCTAGGGGTGAATAAAAAAACTGAAAACCAATTAAACCGGAAAAACTAAAAAAAAAATAACTAAAAAAATTAAATAGTAAAAAAACAGATTAAACCAATTAAGACCGATCGATTCGGTTTGCTTTCATAAGTTTGAAACTAAAAAAACCAAATCGAACCCAAACTGAAAAATCAATCCAAACTGAAAAAACCAAATTAAATCAGTTTTTATTTTAAAAAACTAAATTGAAACTAGTCAGTTTAAACTGGTTTTAGTTTTTCTTTTTTAAATCAAATGAAATTAAAAATAATCATCTTTAATAAGCTTTTATAAATTTTCATGATACCAGAACAACAATAGACAATCGCCTTATCGTCTTCCTCACCTGTTCTATCTCTACTATAGCTTTCTCTGGTTCCAGTTACTTTTTTATCTCCATTTACTCAATAGATTTCATTAATTTCACAACTTGTAGGTCAAAAACTTGAAGGACACAATTAAATGTCAATGAGTGCTTAGATTGAAGTTTTTTTTCCGGAGTCATGATCATAATGGTATTTACTGTTTTTAATTGTTTTTAATTTGAAAACCTCTGAAGGAGTATGATATTCTCTCCGAACTAAATTTTCAACTGCCTCAAGATTACGTATTCCTCTAAGACAAATTTAGGTTATTATTCAAGACAATCTTTCTCTTGCTTTGTCACATTGTTCTCTCTATATATATCATTTTAGTCGTTCTCTACACCATGTTTCAACAAGCTTTTATAAACTTCCATTTTGTGAATTTTAAAATAAGAGATATAAAAAATATTATTTAATTTTTTTCCAAAACAGTAAGTCAACTACTATTTTATCGTATAAAATGTTCATTCTTATATCTTAATAGATGGACTAATAAGATGTCCACTGACTAGCTTGCCTATTGCATGCTCCCGTTTGACAATTTTTTGATGATGCTGGCGATATTTTATTTATTTATTTATTTAGTTTAGGAAGTCTTCTAATTTTATAACTTTTAACAAGGAGTCCTAAAACTAAAACATAGCATTAAAACAATAAATTAAACGGTGTATATAATATAAATTATATTTTAAAACTTTAGTTAGTAGTTTAAGTTTTTAAATTCAGACCTTCCATTTTTTTTTAATTAAGAAATCAATGCTCTTCTGAACTATAATATTGAGTTTGAATTGAACAAACAACAAAGCAACGTGATCAACCTAGCTACTCTTCGGATTCTTTGAGGAGAGAATCATAAATTTTGTTTTTGTATAAGATTCGTTGCTTCAACTTCTCCATCCGCAAAATTTGAATTTTTTATATTTTTTTTTGTTTTAAATTAATGTTTTTGATGTTTTCAAAATGTTTTAATATATTAATATCAAAATTAATTTTTTATTTTAAAAAATAAAATTATTATTTTAATGTATCTATAAGTAAAAAACATTTTAAAAAATAAATACTACTATTTTCTCAAATACTGTCAAAATGAATATACGAGAATCTAAGCAGTAAGACTAAGAAACCGTTTGGGAACGCGATGCAATCCGCGTTTCCAAAAAATTTAATTTTTTTTTGTTAAAATTTAATATGATTTGTATGTTTTGAATTGTTTTGATATGCTGATGTCAAAAATAATTTTAAAAAATAAAAAAAATATTATTAATATATATTTTAACATAAAAAATTATTTAAAAAATAATTATTACCACACTACCAAACATATTTTAACCTGGGCTTACTTCTCCGTTCTTTTAAGGATTATATTTCTCCATTCATTATTATATTCTCTATGATATTTAAAATATTGTCCTTGAGAAATAGTATACATTCCTTTTCCTCCCAAGCCGGCAACTTTTTTTTTTTTTTTTTTCCCAACTGCTATAAATCGTGCCAATAAAGCAGCATATAGGAATACATTATCACAGTCCAAAAGTAAAGAAATCCACTTTGATAACGTGCACGGGAACAATCTTTTTTTTTTTTTCTTCTTGGTCTTAAAAAAAAAAAAACCCTCTTTAACACGATAAAATTGTTTTTGCCTTGGAACAATTCTATAAAGTTAATTAATGAAATCAAGAAATAACTAGATCAAAAAACCTATAACAAGTCTTGGAAAACTATATGCTAGTAGAAAAATTATTTAATGTCTATTTAGAAATATAGTTGCGGTTATTTTTCAAAGTATTTTTTATTTTAAAATGTATTAAAATAATTATTATTTTTTTATTTTTTAAAAATTATTTTTTAAATTAGCATATTAAAACAATAAAAAAAATATTAATTTTTAACAAAAAAAATTGAATTTTTTTGAAAATGTGGGCAAACCCGTATTTCCAAACGCACATTTAATGATGACATGTGTTTAGGAGCGTGGTTCTAACTGTTTTTTAAAGTAGGGTTTAATGGAGATAGTTTTACCATTTAATCATGTAAAAAAATATAAATTGGGACAGTAAAGTTTTTTTTGGATGTGGACAACAATATAAAAATTGAATTTTAGAAGTTCTGCCAATTAAAGATGGCTGAAAAAGTATTACAGCAAACATGCATGTTGCTTGCTATCGTCTACCCAATTTTAAAAACAAAAAAATGCCAAGCATGTCAACTTGGCCTTTTAGGCCCATGAACACCTGTGCTTTTCTTTTTAGAAATCAGGTGTTCCTAAGCCCATAAACATTTGTTTTAAATTTAAAATTATTTTTTTAAAATTAATAATTACAATGCTATGTAAAAATCATCCAACTATGTAATATATTTTAAATAAAGCTATTGTTATTTTGGTTATATTTGTAATAACTTTGTAAATCATCTATGAGCGTAATATGCAATAAATTGTAAAGAAAAAAAATCCCATATGAATATTCAATGATAACAAAATAGATATTTTCTTGTTATTGTTAGTTTTTTATATAGTATTGACATATTAATTATTCTTTGTTTTTTTTTTATATATCCATAAAAACTATGAATACATTATTTTTTTTATTTTTGTTTGAAACTTGCTTTTTAGATTATGCAAAGTTTTTCTTATATATATAAAAAAAAACATGCTACTAATAGAAAGACATGTTTTCATCAAAATAATAATGAAAATAATAAGGAAATGGGAGTTTTTCCTTTAAAAATATATATTTTTTTCTCTTATAGTTTAAATTATTGAGATTCTTGTGAATATTTATTTTAATTACCTTGATTTTTTATTAAAAGCAACATTGTTAATAAAAAAAATATTTCTTTTCAAAAAAAATTGAATAAGAAATGGCGAATTTGATTTAGAATTAATTCCTTATTTTGTGTGAATGTTTATTTTAATTATAATAGAATTAAATAAAAAAAAATAGTTTGAAATTTGTCCCGGCAGCATCACGCGCCATAAAATATAGTTAAAACTCCTAAATAAATAAAAACCAAATCCCATCGCTGTTGCCCGTCATTCTCCTTCAATTATAACCATGGAATGATTGCTGCATTGAGCATTGCTTTTTATGCTCTCACTTTATTTGTGAAGTTCCCTATCGTTGCTGCTGTGAGTGACTGATCATCACCAACTTCTTTATCTCCCTCTCAACCAGGAAAAGATACGAACCGCTCTTTATGTCAGAAAGGCAGCTCGTCTGTTTCTTGATGGTAAAATGCTTGGAGCTACGGCTTCCATGGAGACCACTTGTGTCTTTACTTTTTTTATCAAATAAATATTTATCCTTTTCTCTCTTCATTTCTGTTGGGCAGCTGAAAATGCTGCTGGTCGACCTGAATACAAGATTTCAGATGAGATTAAAGCAGCAGGTTTTGGAATTGATCCAGATGCACTTGCATCCGTTGTTCGTGAGCATGATATTAAGGGTCTTAAAACAAATGGCGGAGTTGATGGCATTGCGCAGAAAATCTCTGTCTCGTTGGACGAAGGTGTTCACACAAGTGATGTATCTACCAGACAAGAGATTTATGGCTTCAACCGTTACAAGGAGAAGCCTCCTCGAAGCTTTTTGATGTTTGTGTGGGAAGCACTGCGAGACTTGACATTGATTATCCTTATGATATGTGCTTTGGTTTCTATAGGTGTAGGAATAGCCACCGAAGGGTGGCCAAAGGGCATGTATGATGGATTGGGAATCATACTTAGTATATTCTTGATAGTCATGGTTACTGCTATAAGTGATTACAATCAATCCTTACAATTTAGAGACTTGGATAGAGAAAAGAAAAAGATTTCTGTTCAAGTGATAAGAGATGGTAGAAGACAAGAGATCTCCATTTATGACTTGGTTGTTGGAGATGTTGTCCAATTATCTATTGGAGACATAGTTCCTGCTGATGGGATTTACATATCAGGATACAGCTTGGTGATTGATGAGTCAAGCTTGTCAGGGGAGAGTGAACCAGTGAATATCCATGAAAGTAAACCTTTTCTTCTGTCAGGAACCAAAGTGCAGGATGGGTCAGGAAAGATGATAGTGACTGCAGTTGGTATGAGGACTGAATGGGGAAAACTGATGGAAACTCTAAATGAGGGTGGAGAAGATGAGACCCCACTTCAGGTGAAGTTGAATGGTGTTGCTACAATCATTGGAAAGATTGGTTTGGCATTTGCTGTGCTTACATTTTTGGTATTAACTGGAAGGTTTCTAGTGGAGAAAGCGATTCATAAGGAGTTCACAGATTGGTCTTCAAGTGATGCATTGACGCTTCTTAACTACTTTGCTATTGCTGTAACCATTATTGTCGTTGCTGTTCCTGAAGGATTACCTTTGGCAGTGACTTTGAGTCTTGCCTTTGCAATGAAGAAACTCATGGATGAGAAGGCACTTGTGAGGCATCTTTCTGCTTGTGAGACAATGGGTTCTGCTACCTGCATTTGCACAGATAAGACAGGGACGTTAACCACAAACCACATGGTGGTTGATAAGATATGGATATGTGAAAAAACTGAAGATATTAAATGTAGTAACAGCGAAAGCATTTTAGAAATGGAAATATCTGAAAGTGTTTTAAGCCTCCTGTTTCAGGTTATATTTCAAAATACTGCCTGTGAAATAAGTAAAGATGAAAATGGAAAGAACAAGATTTTGGGAACACCAACAGAGAAAGCACTCTTTGAACTTGGCTTGCTTTTGGGTGGTGATTTTGATTCACAACGCAAAGAGTTTCAGATGCTCAACGTTGAGCCCTTCAATTCAGTCAGGAAGAAGATGTCTGTGCTAGTGGCACTTCCAGGTGGAGAGCTACGAGCATTCTGCAAAGGTGCATGAGAAATCGTATTAAAAATGTGTGACAAGATACTTGATGACAGTGGAAAAGTCGTTCCTCTTTCTGAAGAACAGATATTGAACATATCGGATATTATAAACAGCTTTGCCTCTGATGCTCTGAGAACTCTATGCTTGGCTTATAAGGATCTAGACGACCCAGTTCATGATGGAAGCATCCCTGATTTTGGCTATACGTTGGTAGCAGTTGTTGGAATCAAGGATCCAGTGCGTCCTGGAGTCAAGGATGCTGTTCAGACTTGTTTGGCAGCTGGCATAACAGTTCGTATGGTAACTGGTGATAATATAAATACAGCTAAAGCTATCGCCAAAGAATGTGGAATACTTACTGAGGATGGTGTGGCCATAGAAGGATCAGAGTTCCGTATCATGTCTCCTCAGCAGATGAGGGAAATCATTCCCAAAATCCAGGTTTTGGAACGACCGCATTGTAAAATTTGATACTTAATGATATCCATTTTACTATGCAAAACTGTGTTTGCTGCTTTTCTGGGAAACAGGTTATGGCTCGGTCTTTGCCTTTGGATAAGCACAAATTGGTAACTAATTTGAAGAATATGTTTAAAGAGGTGGTAGCAGTAACTGGTGATGGGACCAATGATGCTCCCGCATTGCATGAGGCCGACATTGGACTAGCTATGGGCATAGCAGGAACAGAGGTCTGTCTTCCTGTTATTTTTTTATCACATCAGTGATTCTGATGATCTTACAAATGTTATCTTCTTCTTTATCTCCCAAACAAA
Source organism: Populus alba (assembly GCF_005239225.2). Classification (NCBI taxonomy): domain Eukaryota; kingdom Viridiplantae; phylum Streptophyta; class Magnoliopsida; order Malpighiales; family Salicaceae; genus Populus; species Populus alba. The sequence continues at coordinate 4,219,052 of NC_133299.1, forward strand.
TGATTTTTTGGTCCCTTCTACTCTCTTTTCCACTTCATGAGGGTTCTTTGGAACCAAACAGTATGAAGAAGAGATTTGTTTTATTCATATTTCCTTCCTGTTACAGCTTGGTGTTTGTTGTTCTTGTTTCTATTAATTACATAAAAAATGACTAGCTTATGGTCCGAGTGATTTTTTAAATAAATTTTTTTATTCAAACTTCCACTTTTTTCTAGACATTTGATGAAATGCATCACACAATCTGTCTACAAGGGAAGATCTCATTTAACCAACTAAACACCAAGCTACTTCCTGTTAGGACCCGACTTTTTAAAGACAAATATATGTGTACATGTCAGACTCTCTCTTAAGCATGCTGTATGTTTCTTCCAACCTGTTCCTTTTATGTTTCATAACCCCATTTCTTCATGGACCTCTAGTGAACGTTAAGTTTTTTTAAAACTGTACTTTACGAGCCTCATTTTCAGAGCAAATTGAAGTAGTCTTCAGTGTCTGCTCTTTTGTTCCTTTTCTTCTTTTCTCTTAAAGAAAATTATTTCCCTGACATTGAACTCCTCTCTTTGTAATCTCAAGGGATTTTTGAGCCACCATTGCTTCTAATCAGCAATCTTGACATCAATTTTTAAACGAAAAGATTTGTCTGTTCTAAATTCTGACACAGCAGTTGAAAATGATATGAGATCTCTAATGATTGGTTCTGCGTACAAACCAGTAAGTTCATTAGAAATATTATCATATTATATTCTTAAAATTATATCCAGCTATCTACAGAGCTGCTGCATAGTTCTGTATGATAACATGCTCTTCATGAACCTACTGCGAGCTCAAACTGGGTAGATGTTTATTAGATATTTTCAAGCAGTTATTGTTTTTATTCTTTCCCTGAAATTGGAATTGCATCAGCACTATCTGCTATTCTGATAAATAAAGTCACCTCACGTTTCCATGTCATGTGCAGGTTGCAAAAGAAAATGCTGATGTTATCATAATGGATGACAATTTTAGGACCATTGTAAATGTTGCTAAATGGGGTCGTGCGGTCTACATAAACATTCAAAAGTTTGTGCAATTCCAGCTAACAGTTAATGTTGTTGCTCTTGTGCTTAATTTTGTTTCTGCGTGCTTTACAGGTGCGGTGGTCTGTGACTCGAGGCTTTTTCGTCTTTCAAACATCAATATGACTATTTAATATTATGTTCTTTTCTTCTTTATCTTCCATTTTCAGGATCTGCTCCCCTGACTGCTGTGCAATTGCTTTGGGTTAACATGATTATGGACACACTTGGCGCATTGGCGCTAGCTACAGAACCTCCAAATGATGGGCTGATGAAAAGGGCTCCTGTAGGGAGGGGTGCAAGTTTCATTACAAAGACCATGTGGAGGAATATATTTGGTCAGAGCATTTATCAGCTGGTCATCCTTGCAGTTCTCCAATTTGATGGGAAGCGCCTTTTGCGACTTAGAGGCCCTGATGCTACCGAGATTGTCAATACTGTGATATTCAACACTTTCGTGTTTTGCCAGGTACGTTGTTGTTGGATTAAGCCTCCCCTGCTTTCGTTCTATATTCTTCTTTCTCCTTATTGAAAGTATTTTCTTATACAGCTGTTCATATTTTTTCAGCACATTTATCGATTGGCTATAAAATGATTAATAGACCACTGTAAATTTGCTACTTAGAATGATCCTTAGTTTTCGAGAACAAACCAAATTCTCTTTTTTGGATTATTGAGTGAAACCATGTTATGTGGAGAGTACATTTACATTTCTTGGAAGCCAATATTTCCTGTTCCCAAGCTGCCAATCTGTTCATGATTTTATTCATATTCTTGTACTGTCACAATTGCAAATGTCATGCAATAATTCCTTGTATTTCTTCTGTTTAAATTTCATTGAAAGCATTCGAGCTATTTGTTCATGCATTGATCACCAGGTGCATGGGATCCTGGTGGACTAAGATCATCTTATATCTGACGAATCTTCAATTTTACTGTCGAACTCAATGTTAGTTCAATTTTGTTTCTCTTTCAGGTGTTTAATGAGATAAACAGCCGTGATATAGAGAAGATAAACATAGTCCGGGGCATGTTCAGCAGCTGGATATTTCTAGGTGTTATGGTTATAACACTAGTATTCCAAGTAATCATAGTCGAGTTCCTGGGAACTTTTGCAGGTACTGTGCCCTTAAGCTGGCAAATGTGGCTACTCTCAATCGTCATTGGAGCTGTTAGCATGCCTATCGCTGTTGTCCTAAAGTGCATCCCCGTTGAAAGAGAGAATCCTAAGCACCATGATGGTTACGATGCCCTTCCCTCTGGTCCAGACCTGGCTTAAAAGGGAAGAGCTTTCCTTCTCCTCTCCAGTTCTTTTTTTTTTCTTCTTGAAAAAAAAAAACAAAGAAACGGCTAGTTGACATGTAGGACAATGACAGGTCTTTTGTTTTGTTTTCCTCCTTTTGGATATGAAGGGATTGTTTTTACTAGGTCTAGTTACTGACTTGCTGCAAATGCAACATCCAACCAATCATCTGAACATGGTAATTCCAGCTGCTCTTCTGTTCAATACCAGCTTTTCTTGAAATCTTTTCCTTCAATATCATTACCTTAGTGATTAATGAATATTGCTGCTTAAGTTGTATAATTTTGAACATTGCTACTTGAGTTTTGGGGGAAATAGATCAAAGAGAGGTAAAGTGCAATGCAAGCAAGCCTGCCATCTTTTGTGAATTATTAATCCCCTGGGAAATTGTCACTTAAAAGAACAAAAAGATGAGGTTCCATGCATCACAGATTCAACCTGTAATGTGAAAAAACTAGGTAATGTGAAAGGAACCACTGAATTTCTTACCCTCAATATTGAGAACATAATCGAATATAATGGTGATTATGCTTTGTACACATCATAAATACAGTACAGTTGTGCATCACTCTATGAATAAAATCATCTTAGCCCGTACAACTTAACTAATTCCTCTGTGAAAGGAAAATAATAATCTGTAACTCAGGTAGATAATTCATCTAAATCTTCTCTTTGCTTCTCCATAAGCAACTACCCCGAGAACAGTCATTGAGTACCCTGCGATGCCCACAAATGTTACAGGATTCCTGAAGATGAAGATCGAGATAACAACAGCCACAGCACCTTTCGCATTGCCTAACACCTGATTGTTACATTCAAATGGAAAAAAACAAAAGGGTTCAGAAGAATTTCAAACTGACCAGTATTTCATTTATTTTGAGCGGTTGATTTCTAGAAATTTGCCAATCAAGGATGGGTTCCTAACATTAGAGCAAATATTATGAAAGCATGACCTTCTGTTTCAACCATAGAAGGTGATAAGGATTTTAGTAGTACTGTTAGTAAAAAGAAGCCCTGGCAAGAACCAAATGAAACTGCAGGGGGGTAATCTCAACATGCAGAGAGATGGCCATTTCAATTTCTCTTGGTGTATTAAATCATATAGCGGTGTAAATAATCTATGAAACAAACAAATATTTCATTTTGACAAGTTTGCATGATTTAACTATTGAAGACGACAAGTAGACGACAAGTAGAGTGGGTGATAAATTTACTAGTGATTGGCAAAGAGTAGATATCGATAACATTGCTGAAAACAATTCACGATCAGTAATTGCAGCAATGAGCAATAAACCCTGAAATTCATGTCAATAATTAACAAAAAGGAACATATTAAGATGCCAACCAATTCCAAACCTGAAGTGTCAGTGCACTCGTATGCTTGGTTACCAAGAAGTTTGTCAAGTTAGCTGAGTAGGCCATTGTAGAATTAAGAAGTAGTAGCAGCCACATATACTTATGTTTCCTTCCAAGTTCTAAAGTGACGTCTAATACATTCGGCTCCATTATAAGGGCTGCAGGTGATAATACCAAAACAGCAATCGGGGACATGAACAGCAGCAAATTCATCGAGTTCAACTTTTCTCTGCAAGACAAAAGAGTTGGACAATCAGGTCGCCATATGTACATGAGTGTTACCAACACTCACCCAAATTGGAAAATAGAGGAAAAGTGGCTTCAAGATCAACCAACAACAAAACAATCAAAAACTCTTCTTTTTTTCTAATGAGGAAATGCAAGGAATAAGGTAGAGGTACTGGAAAAAAAAAAAGCGCTGATTAATAAGAGGAGAAGTTTACCGTTTTGTTTTCATCCACCCCAAAAATGAAAATCTAGTTCTAACACACACACACACAAACAATATATATATATATATATATATATATATATATATAAACAAAACAAAACTAATCATCCACCTCCCAAAAATAAAAATCCAGTACTAACACACATGCACAAAGAAAGATGGTGAATGCAAGAATTATGCTGTTTGAACAAGTACGTTTATGAAAAAATAAAAAAGAGTAAAAGGACGCACATGCATTATTTTGAACTAGAATAATATAAGACAGAGAGAAGAGCAGTTCTTTCTTTAACGATCCAAATGGAAGATGCAAAATTTGAATAAATACTTGATGAATAGCTCTGTTAATCAATTGCATGCATATAAACTAAAACATGGAAAAACTCTCCTTGATTCTTAAAACAAAACAAAATAAAAGCCATCCTTCGAGCATGACCACAAACTGAAGCATTTACCCTTCAGAAGAGAGCAGGATGCCCTGGAGAACAGACTTAAAGGCCCTTGCAGCAGTAGCACTTATGCACATAATAAAGCCAAATAAGTGAAAACCTGGCTCACCCTGTCATCGACAAAAAATTTCAAAGCTAAGACCTTCATTGAAATTAGGAGCTAATAGCAGAAATCAATGTCGGATGCCATCTAGTAAATGAAAATTAAATTAAAAAATAGAGCCGAATGAGAAGTTGCAACTAAATGACAAAATACAAACAAGAAATCGAATCCTTGACAAATCACAGCAAGTAGGCAACCACCAATCCACAGTATTTTATATGCTAATGAGTAGACTAGCTAGAACATAAAACTATCAGCAACTGAATCTCCTACTGCTTCAGCAGATACTGGGTTACTCTCGAAGTGATTCATGTGAAAATCACTATACAATGAAATGAGAATCAGCATTCTTGCTGTTACAAACTTACAGTCCAGAAAGTGATTACACTTTTAAGAAATGCACATTCCCCGTATGACCCACCATTTTCTAACCCGACAAACAAAGAAAATAAAAAGATCAGCTTATCATATGTGACATCTGAGATCAGAACATATACATAGCACAATAGCATGCATAAATTACCACACATAAACACAAGTAAACAAGATCCTGGATCTGCATTACCATTGTGAATTGGCATGGCTGGCAATACAAGAATCAATCTCGAAAAACTCAAAATCAAAAACACCAAAAAGTCTCAGATCAACCTTGTAAACAAAAACAAATGTCCACAATTCTATAACCAATTGAAGATCCATAGAAGAGAAAAGAACTTACCCCACTAGCAAAAATAACACCAACAACAACAGGAACAAGAGCTGCATAAGTAACCCAAGCTTCCCTCTTGAAAGTCATCAAGTAAGCAAAAACAGCAGTGAAAAAAGGTGTAGTAGCTCCAACAGCCTGATTAAAAGATACAGGCAAATACCTCAAAGAAATATTGCCACCAACAACAGACCCACAAAAAACAACACTCAAAGTTGCAATCTTTAACAACTGGGGTCTTGATTTAACAACTTGCAAAGGCACAATCTTCAAGAAAACAATTGATAAGTAACTAAGTATAGCACAAGCTGACATGTGGCACATTGTGAGAAAGATTGGGAATCTAAAGCCATAGTTTGATAACAAGAACTTGTTTAGAAGCAAAACACCAATGTTTGATGAGTACCAGAGGGCTATAAGACTAGCTATGAAAAGGGCTTCTTTTTTAGATGATGGCATTGTTGGATTTCGCTTGGTTTTGTAAAAGATGATCTGTGTATCTCATTTGAGCTTCATCAATGGCAGTTTTCAGTGTTTTTTTTTATGAGGTGGTGCTTTGTAGTTTTGTTCTGAGGGATGAGAATGCGAGACGTGGGGGGTCAGAGCGTGTGTGTCGACTGCAAAATACCAAGGGACAGTTGGTGTGATGGAATCTGCAAGGGACAGACTTTAGAAACAGAATCTTCTTACACATACTTCCATCTTCTGTGTCAAGTTTCAACTACCTTTGGCTAGAATTTGTTTAATCATTGCCGGTAAAAATTATTCTATTATTGAATCCTTGAGTTTTTACCACAAGTTTAAGTTGATGGCAGCTTTATTTTCTATAACCTTTGATGAAGTTATTTTAGAGGGTTAATTACACTTTATACGAAGTTCAAACGCTTATAGCATTTTAATTTTTCTAAAAAAAAAATCAGATTATTTAGGAAGATGAGAGTGGTTTGGCCCTAAAATTTGATCGAATTCTCGACAAAATAACTGCAAAACAATTAAAAACTGATACAGCAAGGGGATAGAGCAGCTGCGAGTAGCGAAGGGTCTAAAGATTTTTTGCTTGAAAGTAAAGGATGATGGAGATTCCAAGAGCCAAAGACACTGCTAACGATGATGACCCACGTCAAAGCATTGCTTATGGTATGCAAGAACAGGTGAAAGATGAAGCGGGTTTTGACCAGTGAAGGAGTTTGTGAAGTGACATCTTTTCCATAACAAAACCCAGTCTGGTTTCTATTTGGAAGATGAGAAAATCAGATTTTCCTCTCATGGCTAGAAAAAGAAACCAAGGATCAAAGCCTTACTAATAATTAGAGAGGTGGGGTTTTCTTATGCCCATGAATTGTAGGGTTTTTTCGATCCACGAGTTCTTGTTTTGACGGGCATGAGATCCAAACACAAATAAGATCGATGTTTGAGCCTGTAGGTGTTTTCACCCACGGATTTGCAGTGCTCTTTCCTCCTCCGTTGTGTTGTCAGGGAACCTTTTGCCTATACAGTAATGTGACCAGTGTTAAACCCTGTTTGGAAACATTGGCTAATTATGTTTTTAAAAATTTTAATTTAAAAAAAATTAATTTTTTTATATATTTTAAATGTGATAATTTTAAAAATAATTTTTTAAAAATAAAAAAAATATTATTTTAATTTTTCAAGTTTATAAATGAAAGGATAGAAAATGGTGTCATTTTTAATGCTAATTAAAGAATTGTTTTAATACAAGACATCTTGATTTTTCAATTAAATTAAGAAGTAAGAGGGGATTAATTTTTCAATTTTTATATTTGTTTTTGGATTTAAATGCACTATGAACAAAACTTAACATTATATTTTAATTTTGACATAATTTTTAAATAATATAATAGGTTTTTGTGAGAAAGTTAACATTTTTATATGCCTAATATGAAATAGAAAAGCTCTGAATACTCAATTAGCATAGAATTTATGTCTCTGAACTTTGAAGATTTTTTAATATAATTTAATCGTATGTATCAACATTCTTGTCTTTAATCATATATAAAATACTAAAACTTTGTTTTCATTTTAATTTTTATTTTAAGACCATAATCAATTTTTCAAATGTTTATTTTCTTATAATTAAATAAAAAATAATTTTATAAAAAATAAAATTATTAAATTTAATAAAATCTATAACTTGAGTGATAAATTTGACGAAATAAATCAGGTTAACCTAAGTATATCTAATATATTTATGTTTAATTGATTGAAAAAAAATTGCTATCTTAACTTTTTTATAAAACTAAATTATATTTTTATTAATTGTTAAAATTAAATTATATTAAAATAATTTTTATACAATTTAATTTAAAATTAAGTGATTTAAAGGTTTAACCTCGAGACAAAATTTAACAACATTAATAATAATAATAATAATTTGTACTTGGAGTAGATATTTTTCTTAAAAGTATCTTAAAAAAAATTAATCCGTATTAATTTCTTGTAGAGCTGTAACTCCTTTCAATTATCGGGGGCCCTAATGTACGGTTAACGTGCAGTGAGTCAAAATGGAAAAGAGATCATCTTTTGAAAGGCCCCACCACGTGCGAACAACTTTGCATTTTATTCCTGTAGTGTATTCATCGTATTGAATATTGACCCTCTATATATATATATATATATATATATATATATATATATATATATATATATATATATATATATATATGTGGTTTAGTTGTTTTTGAAGTATTTTTCATGTGGAGATGTATTAAAAAAATATATTTTTTTATTTTTTTAAATTTATTTTTGAGATTAATATATCAAAATGATCTAAAATATATAAAACATAAATTTTTATTAAAAAAATAATTTTTTTAAAATAAAATTTGAACCACATTCCTAACGTTCTCGGATCATAGAATTAATTTTCGTACTATAGAAACATGGATGAAACTCAATTATGGTAATGCAAGTTGTTTTTTACTCAGACCCATCCAATCATTAACATTTTTTTTAATAATTAGATCATATTTTTAGACCAGTCTTCATACATCTAAATCAAACAAATTTTAAAATACTTGTAAAAAAAATAAGTTATTTATACCAAAATTAAAGAGCCCAAAGAATTATTTTTATTAGATTGTGTTTGATATTATTGTAACAGTTATTTTTCAAAATACTTTTTAATTGAAAATATATTTAAATAATATATTTTTTATGTTTTAAAATTTATTTTTAACATTAATATATTAATACGATAAAAAAACATAAAAAATTAGTTTAAAAAAAATTTAATTTTTAAAACAAATGCCGCGTGACCGCATAAACTTACTTGAGTTCTAAACTTTAAAGAATGATCAAATAATTGATTTTAAAAATTAATCACTAAATTATATGACACAACACACCGAACAATATGACCAAATCCAACTTAGACAACAAATTTAATATTTAAGGTATGCTTGTTTTATATAAAATACTTGAAAAATGAAAAATGATGTATATGTAAAATCTGTTTTTGATAAAATAATTTTTATGTGAAATATTTTTCAATTGTGATCAAGTTTTTTTATAAACAAAGCTGAAATTATAGATTATATTAATAAAATAATAACTGTGATCGTTAAGATAATAAAACTATAATGATAAAAAAAATGATAGATTGATGATGAGATAGATAATAATAATGAAATTTTACTTACTAAAATTTTACATGGAATTTAACAAACTAGAAATATCCATAGTTTTCGAATTACATTTTAAGTTTCAAATCAATGGCACAAAAAATAGGAAGGAAGGGGGCATATTGTAACAAAATCAAAGTTACAGGACTTTATTTCATATATGTAGTGGGTCCCACGTGCAAAGAAAAAACAACGGACACAGATTCTCCCGTCTCTTTCTCCGACAGTGCAAGTACAATATATTTCCCATTCTACCCTTTCAAGATATGATATTTGCCATTTGACCTTTTTGTCTCTCTCCCTCCCTCTTGTCCCTTTCATGGGCACGCTTTTCTTTATGCTTTTTCTCTCTCACTCACTGGTTACTCACTCACTAATCTCGAGATCTTGAAACCTAAAAAAATATTAGAATTTTTAGCGTTAATCATTCTCGCGCGTTCAGCAGCAACAGTACAAGCTACAGGTTTTTTTAAAAAAAAAAATTATTTCAGTTCCTCTGTCATTTTCTTCCTCCTGTTTGGTTTCCAAGAAAATAAAAAGCCACGAAGTCTCCACTTTCTCGTGATTTCCTTCACATTTTCCAAATGGTTTTTCATTTTAAAGTGCAATGCTGGAGTTTTTTTTCTCGAAATTATAATTTTGTTTTTTTACTACGTCATTTTTAGTCTTCGTTGTATTAGTGGCTTTTTATTAGAGTTCAAAGCATTTAAGTAATGTATTAATGGATATAGGCGTAGGTAGTTTGTGCGGTTAATTATTAACAGCGTCCAGTGTATAAGCCATTTTCAAGTTTTATTTGTTTTTATAATTTTTTCCATTCTTGAGCTGGTTTATGACTTTGGTAAATATATATGCTAATTTTTTTTCCTTAAAACAACTTTTTGGGCTTTAATTTGCTGTCAAATGATTAGAGTGTGGATTATTCTTAATTTTTTTTGTTTATCTTTCCTTTTTCGGGTCCCAGATATTTAATCACTTCGATTATGTAACTTGTTTGTTTTTTTTCATTAATTTTTAACCCATTTAGAATCTTGATTTATTATATAATAATGGGTTTTCTTTAAACCTGCTTTTGTTACTTTCTTGGTGAATTTTTTAGTGAATGGTGATTTATTTATTTGAATTTCAGGGTAACCCCACGTTGAAACTTCATGGATTGGGATCTTTGGGGTCCACCAAATGATATAGGTATTGTAGTTATGTTTATTTTTTGGACAAACAATATTCCTTCTTGATTTCTAATGTTAATTTTGATGATGGTTTTCTAATGGTTTTCCTCTTCAGTGGCAGAAGAAAGCGGTTTTGATAATTCCCAGTGTGACTTTTACTTTGGTTATGGGTTTGGTACATACATGCTTTTTCCTAAATGACAACTCCTTTCTGACATTTTGATTGTTTGTGTGGATATATGTGCATGCAATAGTTCTTACTTTATTCGTTCAAAAATTTCGTAGATGTGATAGAAGAAGAAGCTCTGAACGAGAAATCTTGTGTGCAAGTGCTGAGGATTTTGATAAAGAAGGCAGATACAGAAATTCTTGAATTTGAACAAGATTTGTTATCCTTGCAGACTGAACTAGCTTGGGTTGAAAATGAAGATTGGCCTGATATATGTTGTAATGCTTTGAGAGAAAAGATTGATTTCCTTGATATTTCAATAAAAAATCTGACGAGTAAAGACAAGAATGAAATCGAGGTTCGTTTACTTATGTATACACAACCTGTTGAGACACTGGACGAAATTTTGAAGGTGCTTTTCAGAAATTACGTCTGCAAAAAGGATAAGCAGGTCTGATTCTTGAAATTTCTCAGCAGATATTTTGCCAATTTTCTGTTTTGAACTTGCAAATCATTATATAGGGGAATGGTTTAAAACCTCACATTAGTCTGAACACACAATTCCAACGTTCCAGTGAGTCTTAAATGAACATGCCCTATGAGTTGGTTCTTCAGCACTCGGCAATTTCTGCTTCAAATTACCATTCATTTGATTAGGTAGCATGTCCCCGCTATACTGACATACTCAGCTATTTTTTGTAGACTTTCACTGGTTTTGGTTTGTTGTGTGGATAGATTACTGATTCTTCACTGCTTGGAGGTCCCAAGGTTAAATGATATGCAATATTTTTTCCATCCTCTGGTCACTTGGGGGAGTAGGATGTTTTAGTAGTTTGTCAAATCAGATCCCTTAGTTTGTAAGACCCCGGTGTTTGCATCAATTAAGAGAAGTTAATGTCTCTGATTTTTATAAATTCAAATCTCAAATGATCGTATGTTTTACCATAATCCTTTACAACTTTGTCTTTTCTTTCATCTAATTTTATTCCTGTGACCTGGTATGTGACAATTATTCTTCCATCTCCTATTGAACAGCATAAGAATGCCATTGTCTTGGGTTCAAGCTCAGATGCTCCACAACATGCAACCAATGGTTTGGACAAGGAGAAAAGGTTGAGCAACTGCAATTTGGAAACAGTTACGAGTGAGAAAACCAAGGACTGCAGCTCCATTCCAACAGATCATTGTGCAATTTTGAATCTTCAAGGGAAGAAAACTGGCAATTCGATGGTCGTGAAGGTCCAGAAGCTTTAAACCCGCATGCTTTAGTTATGCGCATGATTGTTCTGCAAATTTGATGGAAATATGTGAAAACCCGTGGTTTCCGGTTCAAATCAAGGTCCTTTATTCAAAGAAAGGGGTATAAAATGGTTGCCTTGATGCACTACAACCATGAGTTTTCTTTAACTCCATTAAATTTCTGTGACCTGTCCTCTCTGCTGATGCATGTGCGTTGTTATAACTGTTTTTATTAAGTAGCATCTCTCTCTGTTGTGGCAGTTCTGCTTCTGGACAGTTTAAGTTTGTTCTGGACCTGAATTTCTACCCCCCTCCCCCTCCTTTCACACCCCTATACAACACACGTTCCCTTGTGGCCACATGTACATATGCATGGCACTTGGAATATATTTTGCTCTGTAGAAACTAGAGTTTGAAAGGAAATTAAACTGCAAAGTTCAGTCAACATAACATTGTTTTTCCAGTGTAAATGATTAATAAGTAATGAACTACTGTTTCTTTTTTTTTCTCCACTTACTGATTTGCTTTCTTTTCCTGCCATATTATTTTAACAATGAACAGCTTGCAAGCTCTAATATCAAAGTCTCCGCCCCACAGTCTTCAGAAGTGGCACCTGATTCCTCTGATAAGAAGAAATCATTGAGCTTGTGTATTCAAAGAAGTACTGGGAAAGGGGATGCCAGAGAGCATGGCTCAACTCCAGAAGATGAGAAACTGATCCAAAGTTTGTCTTCAAAATCTGCATCTAAGGGAAGACATAGTCTAAAACCGGTCAATGATGAGGTTGTTTTCTGTAAGCTGTTCTTTTATATATTGTGTGATTTGAGTGAAGCTCGATTAGGACAAATTAATTCCATAACACTTTCCTACAAGGAAATAGTAACTACTTTTACAAGAGAAAGTCTATGGGATTAACTTCTTTGAGTACAATGGTAGAATTTATTATTGCTATAACTTATAAACAGTAATTGCAATGAAATTTTAGCTTATGCATGCATAATAGATTTGCGGATCAGAGGTGGAGACCTGCGATGAGCAGGTCTGACACCTATCAATATGATGCCATCTGAAGAAAAATTTATTACAAATTTACTCCTTAGCTTTCTTTTATTTTTACTATTGAGGAACTGAACATGGTTGTTTATTGGAATTGAAATAATCAAAAGAGTTTGTTTCTCCATGTCTAGGAGGGTTATCAATGACATAAAGATAACAACATAGTAAGTATATTGAGAGTTTAGCCTCTATTAAATTACCCTAACTTTGGAGCACATGTTACTTGGATAGGAGCTGGTACCTGTGCAAGAACTGTTATATATCAGAAGACAATATAGAGATGCTTTTTTATTACTATTAAGCAATTATACAAAATATTCTTATTGCTAGCACGTAAATAGATGTAACTTGCAGAACTAATTCAAGGAATGGCTTTTTCAGAGTTTCAGTTTGGATTTGTAATAAGTATGATTTCGAGTTGCTTTAGCAACTGGTAGATTGTAACATATTCAGTGCCGTGGTATAACCTAGAAACTTGTCTAAATGGAAATTAACACCATTTGGAAATGACAACTGAAACCAGACATGAAGAGGGATTTTTGCCTGCAAGAGATTAGTTGTTGTCTGGTTTCATAATTTACTCTAAAATGATACCAAAAATAGTTATTTGCTGCTTCAAACTCTCATGACCCTCTTGTTCATTTCATTCATTATTCTTGCGTGAACCTTCATACCAACTTGCAGTTGTTTCTGTATATCTCCTCTGCCAAAATACCAAGAGTGGAACTTATCTAGATGCACATAATATTCATAGCTGACTATGTCAATTCCTGTTAAATATTATATAAATGCTAATCTACATGTGTACTCTGTTTCTTTGATACTGAACAGCCTACAGAAAATAGTGCAAGTAATTCCACTATATATGCTTTGGAAAATGCAGTCACCCCCTCCTATAAGGAAAAACTGGGTGATTCAGATTCAATTGCAACTGACGAAGTTGAAGAACAGAGTTCTTTATCTACAGCTGATGTTGCAACCTCAGTTGCTTCTTCAAAGCCTGTGGTGAAGAAAACAGATCTCAGGAAAATAGTCAAGGTACCAGTATCTTGCACTTCCACCTTAGTTTTGGGCCATTATTTAGATTTTGTCATAGACTTAAACAACACTACCGTGCTATGATTGGCTAATAGCTCAAGCAAACTGAGCTATTTCTGTAGGTCATCTTATTTACATGCAACTATAAATCAGGTTAGAGGCATGCTGGTGGTTGTTTTTTTTGGGTGGGGTTGGCGTGTTATGAGTCCGACTACTTTCCTCTCCGAGTTCTTACAGGGGATTTCTTTTTTTGTTCTTTCCTATTGCAATGTACAGCCTTCAAATATAGCTGCTAAAGATTTTGGCCCAAGTGGTAATAGGAATGCAGCACATCGCTCCAGTGAGATGAAAATGTTGGTGACGCCTGATCTGAAAGTAATTGGAAATGAGGAAGCCATAGGACTCCGATCTAGAGCTAGAGGCAAAAGTAAAACTTCGAGTTCATCTTTAAATCTGGAGGGCAGAAGAAATCGTTCAGGAACAGATGAGGTACAAGGTCTTCCTTTCTCATAGTTTGCATGATATGTTGCCTTTACTTGAAATCTTTGGTCTATACACCGTCCAAATTATTGGACATATTGTATACCGATGTTAGTGTCACATGTTGAGGTCCAACTTCATCCCTGCCTCTTACTCGTACAAATTTCCTTTGAGCAGCCTGCAGGTGCTATTCTAAAAATTGTTCGTGCAGAAGCTCTAAGAAGTCCAGCTGGCCTCCATGGAACCAAACACAATTCTGATTGTGCACTAGGTACTTTTAAACAGGCTAAGGGCAGTAGCTCTGGTATAGAGCAAAACTTGTCTGAGTTTGCTCCAAAATCAGCACTGAAACGAACTGTGAAAGAATTAAAGATTTCTGTAGCTCATGATGTGGTTTCATTGAAGTCATCTCGGAAGACAAATGGGAAAAAGAAAACTCCTTTAATTGTGAAGTTTAGAGAAACTGATCTGACTGACAATGAAAATTGTGCCTTGACTTCACTTCTAGAGATACAAGATCACGGAGGGAGAAATACAGCCAAGCTGCAGCCTGATGAAGAAAAACCTATGCTGGTTGAAGTTCAAATGACAGAAATCTCTGCTGATGAGAAAAGGTCGAACTTGAATTTGTCCTTGATTCCACAAAAAGAAAAGGGAAAGAGGCATATCAAGTCAAATCCACCGATTCTCCATGAGATTGGTTTCTCTGAACTGATACTTAAAAGTTCATCTTCTATCTCTGAAAGCAATAAGAAACGAAAATCTGGAGCTGGCCCACAAAATGCCAGTTTAAACCAGACTTTGAGTAGAAAGATCACAAAAAAAGCAGCAAGGCCTGACAAGGGTGAAGCTAGAGAGCACGGTGCTGCAACTTCAGAGCTTCAGAAGACAAAAAAGGTATGTGTAAATTTTCCATTCCCTTCGGGGACTGAAGATTCAACCGTTCAAATGGATTTATCTAGTTCACTTGGGGACACAATTGACGGTGCAAGCAAGGATGACTTTTCAGTTGATGAGTCTTGCTCAATCTGTGATTCCAGTTCGGAGGTTGTGGCATCATTTTCTTCTGCTATAAGCACCTTGAGGGACTTGCCTTTAGCTGAACTGAGGACCATTGCAGGCCAACTTAAACTAACCAAATTCAGTAAGCTTCGGAAAGCGGTGCTACTTGAACAAATAACAGAGCGTCTTGTTAATTGAAGAGCATCCAAGTCGTACATATCACTATCCGTCGTCTTCTCATTATTTGCTTCCTTGTCCATGTTTTTGTAGGTTTCTCTTTGGACCATGTTTGAATGACTCCTTTGGGAAAAACCACCGCACAACAGGCCAAAGGTATACCAAAATGACCAAGCACATGTCCGCTTGAGATACTGGCGTGTGTTTATATGAAAAAGGAAAAGTGAGGTTTTACAAATGGAATGAAGGCAGGCCGCCCCCTTTTCAGGTCCAGTCTAGGGTTTCATGCAGTGCTTGAGTTTTTATTGTTATATATTCGCAATCTATACGTGAGGGGATGAATAATATGGCTACTGTGAAAACTCATTCTTTTAAATTACAATTGTCAAAATTCCTTTTCTTTTATATTATTTTGACGGAATGATAAATTTTATATATATATATATATATATATAACATTGTTATTTGAATAAAAACTTAAAAGAAATTAAATTAAATGTCTATCTAAACTCAAACAATTTAATTTAAGTAGGAAAGAAGATGCATTTTTAGATAAATTTTCATTTTTGTTATTCATTTATTTCTTTTAATTTGGGTAGAAACATGTTTTTTTTTAAATAAATAAAAAACAATTATTCAAATTAAAACTCATCTCGATCTATAAAGTAAAAATTAAGTTTTTTTTTTTCATGTAATTGAATGAAAAAAAACGTGAAAGAATAATTAATTGGAGAATATAAAATAAGAACTTGATGATAAATATATATATATATATATATATATATGTATGTATTTTATTCTCATTAAATATTTATGCATGTTCTTTTTTAAATCATACACGTTAGTTTTGATCATAAAAAAGTATATTTTTTTGGCATGATTAAATGTTCAAACCACCTTCATCAAACTCTCCTCTTCAAAATGAATTATTTGATATTATGATCGGTATTTTTATTTTTATGGCTGATCATCTCTCTCTTTTCTGACAATTTTATCTTCTCTTTTAATATTCAAGAACTAAAATATGAAAAAAGTGAATAAAACGCAAAAAAAAAAAAAAAAACTACAGGGACTAAATATGAAAAAAACTAAAAAACTCAAGGATGTAAATGTATTTTTTGACGCTCTATGAAAATTGCATTATGGATGTTCAATGCAATCAACGATGCATTACTCTCCTCGTAAACAAAGGATGATATTCAGTAAAACACCACCCTCTTTTAGTGTTATTTTTATTTTATAACTATAATATAATTATAATTATTGTCTACAAAGGATCCATTATTACTTCTTAATTCTATACTTTGAAGCTTGATTTTTATCCTAAAAGGGTGGTCTGTGTTTTTGTTAATCCATGCGCTTTTCACCTTTGATGTGAGCTTTGAGTTGTCCAACGAGATTGAATTTTCCTTTTTCTTTTTGTAATTATTAGATGAAAATCTGCATTTAGGATTTTGGTATTCTTGTTTTGTATTAGATCAATCCTACTTTTAATAACTTTAACTATGATCCTTCCATTGCTCGCCGTTCAAATTGTATATGAATGTAACTCAGGATACACTATTCATCTCTTTTCTTCTTTTATTTTTTTTATCTCATAAAAAAATATAATTATTAAACCCGATCTAATCTAACATGTTAATCTGATAACTTGTCATTATAGAACTTGACTTGGATTGAATTTCATTTTGAATCTGTTTGAAAGCTTGACCTAGTCAAACTTAATTGTGTCAACTCTAAGAATTTATTTTTGTTTTTATCTAAAATGATGTTATAAATTTAATTTGGTAAACCTAAAATCTAAATCTTAGACAAGATTAGATCTCAAACCAAGTTGAATAATGATGTTAAGAAGAAAGAGTTGCTCATCCTAAACTATTGGAGTTGATTGCTCCCAATGACAACTGTCTTCTTGATGATGGACAACTTCTTCCTATTGCTACTTGGTAGATATTTTACTTGGTAGTTCAAAATGCTACTTTGGTAGATATTTTACTTGGTAGATATTTTATTTATTTTTACATTTCAAAAATATTTTTAAAAAAATTTAATTTTTTTTTATTTTTTTTTTCAAATTATTATTTTTTTGGTGTTTTTAAATCATTTTAATGCGCTTATTTCAAAAATAATTTTTAAAAAATAAAAAAAATATTATCGTAATATATTTCTTAATAAAAAATACTTAAAAAAAAAAAAATTATAACCACACTCCCGTGAGGTATTCAAGGATCCCTTTGGATTGCCATAATTAGTTCTTCATGGCTTGAGACTGGCCATGTCTAGTCAAATATGTTGGTGCAATAGCGAACTCCAAACCTTCTGAATACATGGAGGTTATAATTTTAAGCTCATCAAGTGTTCCACAAAAATAAAGCAAGATGATGAAATCAATCAACTAATTAAAGGCTTTGAGCTTTCACAATACTAAGACAATACAGAATACATTATAACAGCAATGTGTTTTTATTCAGAGGGCTCATTCAACAATTTATTTTATATGTTTTATTAATTCCTTCATGATAACTTTTATTGGCAATGCAAAGTAGCCAAAGGTTGGCCAAGAAGAGAAGGCCTGTAGAAAGCATGGCTTTGTGCAATCTCGATGCGTTCCCGGGGATCATTCAGTGTTTCATCCCTTAGTGCTTGGAGGATAGCTTGTGATGATTGCTCCCTGAATATCCACATATCAGACACAAATGGAGGATTAGATTCATTAATGACAAGAACAAACTGTACCCATTTGAACAAAAGATTTAAAAAAAAAAAAAAAAATGTTGCAGAAAAGGTGTTTATCAGCATGGCATGTAGCTCTGGTCTGGGAATGAGATTTTCTACAAATTCCCAGAATATATATCAAATAAGTACAATAAGAAAGCAAGACTCATGCAACTGCCAGCCATGGCTTCAAAAAACAAGCCATCCCTGCAGGCCTCGTAAAATTGAGAGTTTTTTGAAATCTATCTAACTTGTTGTGTTCGATGATAAAGATGCACTGCAGTACGCGATTACCTTATTATCAGTATTTTATACAATGTTTTCAAGATCGGGCAGAGTTCAACAGGTGCAACAGGTTTCTTTTCATTAGGGTGTAACACACTCAAGCTTGACTGACTCAGGAGTTCATAGAATGCTCCAACTGCCGAAACACCCTGCGATGAGAAAAACACAACAGGCTCGGAATTGTTATACCCAGCTAGTTTGGGATTGAGGTAAAGAATACCCCTCAAATTGAGCTTAGGATGTTATATTGGTATGATGATAAATGTTCCATTACTAGCAAATCCATGAGACCAGTACAGCAATCCTGAGGTAGAACGCAGGTTAAACCACAACCTCAAGTGCATAGATTTTTGTCTCTTCTTTTACCCGAAGGTCATTCATAGTTGAAAGAGACATTTAAACTGAGTTTGAGAAAGTGTAACAAACTATCTTCCTTGTGTATCCTATGTACTTCCACAATCTGAACATACAATATCTCTCAGAGTGAATGATTCCATCTCATAAAATTTGAAGATGGTGAGTCGAAATGATATTGAGTACCTGAATCATTCCTTTCCCACTGATGTTATCACCAATATCCCGGCTAATTTCCCCTTTGGCTAACATTTGGCCATACCATGCATTACGACCCTTTAACAAGGTTACATACGTGTCCGCCAGCAAAGGCCCTGCAAGCTTCTCAGGTTCTTCAGCCAATAGATGAGTAATAAATATCATCTCTGATGTACAATGTGCAAAGTAGACTGACTTGCTGGTAGCACTTTCATTAGTAAGGGCTGCTACCATCCCTACGAAAATCAAATTGGAAAATTGAGTTTGCAGATGCAAAGCAAGAGGTTAATGGTACAAGCATTTGTCATTCATTTTGCTTATTGTTTGTACTAATGTGCAGACATACAGCATGGTGTTCAGCACCATTGAACACCATGCTCAGCAACAATTCACAATTTCTGACAATAATTATGATGCTTTCAAGAAGGCATTACACAAATTGCATCATTAACCATGCTTTCATATCCTTGAATCGATAGCTAGAGATCATGACCAGGCAGGAACGAGGTGACCTCTGGAGTCTGGCCATGCATCTATAGGAGATATCGGTTTGTGTAGAAATAGAGTTTAAACATTTTTTAGCAAGAAGAAAGTCAAAACTCACCAGCTCCAATGGCATAGACATTCTTCAGGCCACCCATGACTTCATGAGTGACAAGGTCACTGTTGTCCCATACAGTGAAATGGGGCTGCCTTAGAAATTTAGCAAGAGGCTTTCTCCACTTATCAGCTCCACATATTCGAGCATTAGCATATTCCTTGTTGTATATTTCTGAAGCAATATTTGGTCCACCAAGATAAAGTATATTCTGCATTGGTACTCCAGCTACCAAGCACAAACAACATAAAGATGAGGGCGAATTTTATTCTGAAGTGGAGAAAATACTGACAGAAAAAGATTAGAAAGCAGGGTGGACAGAAGAATACAGAATCACTGAAATTTCATACTTTGAGGACTTCAATTATAAGCATTATCAAATGATAGAAGAATAATCTATCATACAATTGGATGGGAGGGATGCTTGCATTTGAATAGAATCATTCATAACAGCGAGAGCTAGCGGATGGGGACAGTTTGACCATAGCATTGTCATTGTTAACAGCATACAGCAAATGCTAAAGATGTAGATTTCTAAAGTCTTAAACTTGAATGAATCTGCAGTCAGAAGGGTTTTTGAGCATGAGTAGAACGGACACCAACGAAACAAAGAAGCTAGCTGGCATTGTTCACGAGTATGAACAAAGCTGTTGAACTAGCTAATAAAGCTTTTGATCAAACAAGTAAAACCAGACAGGAGCATGGTGTGATCATAAAATTGCAAGAGATAATTAACAAAATGTTGCATTATGATTTATGGATGAGAAGGCAAGAAATTTTTTTCTTTTTAAACATTCTGATTCGACTTCTTCCGTGTGCTTTGAGACTCGGGTAGAAGAGCACTTACTCGCTCTGTTAATCATCTGTGTAGGTGTGATTATATGGGGAACAGGTTCTAATGCAGCTTCTATACCCTTCGCCAAGGAGATGATGATGGGTGTTGTGATTCTCTCCTTCCAATATTGGCTAATTACTTCAAACACCTCGCGTGTCTCTGTGGAAGGCACAGCATTTACCACAATATCAGCATCCCAAACAGCCTCTTGCAAATTAGTGACAACCTTCAAAGGACAAAGTGGTACATCAATCATGTTCAAGCAAAATCCATCCTTCAAAATCTCATCGGCAAATAGAGTCCGATCGCCTAGCCTGGCCTCAACGTACTTCAAATATGCACATCGCCGGATCAACCTCCTCAATACATCCTCCCTCGAATTGATCACTTCAAAGAGATGCTCTGCCGTGACTCTATCAACAGCCCTTCCAGGCCTTCTCCATATCCTGATTTGGACCTTCTCTCGGAACCGACCATAACTATCCTGCAGCAAAGCTGCAAAAACACTCCCCCAAGCACCTGCTCCAACACCAACAATTCTCAGAGGATCACCATCAGTCTTGCCTAGAAGGCTTCGAAGCTCATCAAGCTTCTCTTCTAGGCCATTACAATTTTGAGCAGACCATCCATTACCGTGATGATTCATTGTCTTAATACTTCCAACCATCTTCTTCCAGCTACAATAAATTAACAAGATCAGACTCTGTCCAATAGAAAAGGTATACTCTAATGGGTATCAATATTGAAATTTCATCAACAACACCAAATTCTAAAATCAGCCCAACATTGATCCTGGTATAGATTTTGATCTCACAACGCCAAACTACTCAAATCTTCCCTCGACAAGACCAAGTCCTGATTACCAAGTTGCCACCTTGCATTAAAAATGAAATCTTTATTGGTAGATCTTATTACCTAAACCAAAACTAATTGTTCATTCCTCTACTAAGATTTCCAAACCAACCTATTAAGGAAACCTCTAATAATTTGACACTAAAGTACAAAACAAGAGAAGAGGTGGAAGTAAGAGATACACGAACCCTTCTTTCATCTACTCAATTAGTACATGACAAAACGAGAAAAATCAAACCCTATAGCTTTGTTTTGTCCGTCTGAGTTTGTTCATCTACCCAGCTATAAACTTTCAAAAAACAAATAAATATAAAAAAAAAAGGTCAAAAACACCGACCTTATCCGTTAACAACAACAAAGCATGTTCAGTTCCTACAAGTCATTAAGACCCGCCAAAGTTTCAACTTGCATTGTTTGAAGGGAAATAAATCATGCATGAAAGAATGTGATGTAGATTGAAGTGACATAAAAAGTGCATGGAAGGTGAGACAGGGAAGCAAGAAGCTGGTGAAAGCAGCAGCTTCCAAATTCTTGACAGAGAGGCATGGATGGGTACAGTTGAGTTGAATTGGAAATGGAGACATTGCACCAGCAAGAAAGCATTAAAGATTTTGTACGCTGCCATCTTCCCCAACGGTCATTAATATTGGATTACTGTGGTCTGCCTTCCCTTGCCCCCCATGCGTCCCTAACTTAATTATGAGAAATTTAATTAACCATGTTGAAAATTGGAAAATCAATTTAATCCTATCAATATATTTCACATTTGTGTCAGTTTAGAAAATTGATTTTGTATTTTATTTCATGTAATCCATCACTCTATATGGGAAATAATAAGGGCAGTCAGGATCTTTTAATTATCCAAATTTGAATTGTTCGTGTTTAATTTTCAATGTAAGTGAATGGATTTCAATTTTTACTGCTCTTAAAAATCCTCTTTCTCTATACATGCATAAACAACATATATGATAAATTGAATTTACATATCATTCTCATCGAGGAGAAATCAAATTAACTGTGATTGCTGTTAAAATTTAAGAGGGTGATTAGCATAGTTTATGTTTCTGTTTATATATATATATTTGGCATGAAAAATATTAAATTAATGTTTTAATTTCTATTGTTTTCTAATATTTTCTTCTTAATATGTGTAATTATTTCTAAGCTAACATTAAAATTCTATCACCTCAAGAACATCACAAGACTTCCCAATTTGGAACCAGAATGTTTACATTTTTTACTATCATGCTGGCAGGAGTTTTAAGCTCCTTCACTTAGAACAAGTTTTTCACTTCTTATAGAATATTTGGGAGGTATTATTTATTTATTTATTTATTCTGCAGTAATTAAACCGAGAGGCCATGCAGCACTGGGTACCTAACTTTTGCTGCCCATTTATTGAGATTAATTATAGCGTCCGGCATATACACGTACTTATTATGGACCCTCTTCTTGAATAACATGGGAAACTTATATATATATAATCATTATTACATGCAATAATACCTTTCATTTTGTACAAAATGATCTAAAATCACTTTGTAAATATTACTAGTTTTGAATTTTTAAAATAATTTACCCTGAAAGAAAGAAAAAAAAAAAAAAAAAAAGAGCCAAGTACCAGTGATGAAATCATAGAAAGACTTAACATAAATAGATTTTTCCGGACTGAGTTCTAAACCTAAATTACTCATGTAAAAACAAGTTCTTTATGTAATAAATAACACTTTAATGCTTAAGTTAATATTTAAGTTTTGTTCATCAAGTGACAAGCATATGTTTTCTCTATGTTGTTGTGATGAAAAAAAAATCCCCGTTCTCTCATTGAACCTTATAATATGTAGCCTACCTTGAAAAATATAGAGAGCAGCTGGGTGACACATTTCATTGTAGTAACCCTAGCTAAAAGCTTAATTGAAGTTGTAGTTTGTACAGCTCAAAAAATAAAAGAATCATCATAAATAAAAGAGAGAGAGGGAAGTAAACTAATTTCTGAAAATCAAATTAACCTAGTTATATGTTAACTCGGTTGGGTTGGAAAAATCAATCCAATATAGTTTTGGCAGGGCCGATAAATTCAGCTCAATCAATCCTTTAATTTAATTTTCTTCATTTTATTTTCAAATCAAAATTTTTACAAATCTTGAAAAATTTTACCTAGAGTTTACACTAAATCACCCTCTTATCAATTTGTTTATTACAAAAAACCCATTGATACAAGTTTAACAATTCTTGTTTTTAAAAGTAAGATAGTCTTCGCATTGTGCCTTAAAAACATAAAAGTATGAATTGTCCATATTCAAACCTTTTGGAAAATTTTGTTTTTTTAGAATAATATAGTAATTACATTGTGCATTTAAAAAATAAAAAATAAATTGTTCGTTCCCATAACTAATAAATCTTAAAATAAAAGGATTATTCTACTCGCAATAGCAACTTTATTGATTTTTTATTAAAAAGGTAAAATAATAATTACACTATGACCATGGATATTAATTTTTGTATAAGATGCACAGTGTTTTTTGGTAATATATATCTATTATTTACCGTGTACAATGTTATTAAATTATCACATATTTTAAAAAAGAATGTATATCAATATATAATAAAGTGTCAATATGTTGCTAAATTATTTTACTTCAAATCAATAGATCAAATTTTTATAGCAAGAAGTAATGAAATTTAATAGAATTTATAGATAATTTAGTTGGATCAAACTTTAGAAGAAGTAATAAAAAATTTTAATAAAAAAGTTGCATTGAATTAGAGGTGAATAAAAAAATTAAAAAACCAATTAAATTGAAAAAATAAAAATAAAATAACCGAAAAAACCAAACCGTGAAAAAAAATCAATTAAATCAATTAAAATTTTAAAAAACCAACCAGTTCGGTTTGATTTTTGTTTTATAAATCTGAAATAGAAAAAACCAAACCTAAACAAAAAAAATATCAACCCAACTGAAAAAACCGAACTAAAACAGAAAAAACTAGTTTTGTCTAAAAATACAAATTCAATTTGATTATTTTTTTTATATAAAAATCAAACCAAATCGATTATAATCACCCCTACATTAAATGGAACGATTAGCGGACCATTTCAGACACTTTCAGCCTGTTTTGGCTCATCTCAGGTAATATGGAATAAGATTATAAATATTATAACATAATATAAATGAACATTTATCCTATTTTTTCAACTTGTAGAGAACATTTTGGACGCACCATACGAAAACCAATAAGCTCTAGCTAAGAAAGGTGTTATCATCCATCTCCTGCTATTCTCAGGCATGGATTCCTTGCGAGTAAACTCAGACCAGGCTTTGAATTCCTTTCCACCGCCACCATAAGCAGAGTGGTTTGCAGCATGCTGGGTCATTGACACGGAACTCAGAGAGGGAAGGGGGGGAAGGGAGCATTACAGGGCCATAAAATGATTTCTCATTAAATAATTGTTGAAGCTAAGTTCCCCTGCCAACAGCATTTTTTGATCGTGGGAGTAGAGGTTTACAAGACCTGAAATACATGCTACTGCACAAGGAACAGATAATAGACCCACCTATACATACCCGGATCTGAAGAAATAATTAGGTGACCTAGAACCCAAATCCAAAAAATTGTATATACACAGTACCAGATCGCTGGGTTTGCTTTTTCTCAATGCTGCCCCGGTTTCTTCCATAGCAAGACTGATTTGCAAAAGGTGGAATCAAAATACCTACTCTGAGATGAGCAACCAGGCAACCCAGCCCTTGAACAAGGTGTCGCGGCCGTATCAATGGATACAACCTTCTGGCTGCAGATTATTATCCAGCTCAAGTGTTTGAATACGTTGAAGCAAGATTATTTGTAGGTGGATATTGGATCTGTGATGAATCGATCGAGGGTGTGGCAGTAAATGCAGGTTCGAGTTTCTCATTTACACTCTTCTTTGGCCTCTTCAACCGCTTGGGTCTCTGTGACTGTGGCTCAGAATTTGGAAAAGGATCATCCAGTTCATAGTCCATCGGTGTAGAATTTGGTTCATTCTTCTGTGAATTCCTTGGCTTTGATGTAATCTGCTTGTCAGAAGCAGCTTTCCTCTGCACAAGAGATGTGTTTGTTAATAAAAACAGAAAGCTACAGATATACAGAACGTTGCATAGAGGCCAACTTTTGAATGCCAAAATATCACGAACAAAAACAGCAGCTTCAGTAACTTTTTTGACTATCATCCACACAGCTCACCTTCACGGTCTGAGGCAAAAGACTATGTAAGCTAAATTTTACCTTGAGATATCATGGCTCTTGCATGCACTGACCCGAATTTTTCACAAATAATAAGGGTACTTGAGAACCTCCTCCTTTTCACTTTTTTTTTTTTCACATTTATTCAGAAGAGGATGTTGTTCTTAAGGCTCCTAAATGGTATATCTCCACAAAGTGGACACATCAATGCTGTTTCAAATGTAACGGTAGAAGAGAAATTTTGGGAGTGAATCATAAAAATTCACTTAGAAGTCAAAATACCTTATTGCTATTGGGTGGTTTCAATTCCCCTGCATCCTCGGATTGTTCATTTCCCGTGCCCTGAGCAACAGTTTCTGTCAAATCTTCGAAAGTTGCATCCCCTTCAGCATCTACCCTTATTGCCTTTGTTGGTTTTTTCTTTTGTCTATCCCTGGCCTGAAAACAGCAATTGATAAAAAGATGATTGCATGTTCTATAAGCAACTTAAATAATACCTCTCTAAAGGCCAGTTTTGCAGGGAGAAAAGGGGCAAAAACTCTTATGCCAGGAGAAAATTATTAGCAACTTAACCAAGTTCTTGAAAAGAAACTTAGAGCAATACAGATGTAAACCTCACCTGCAGTGGAATTTCTCTCAACTTCTGCTCCAGCTGGGCATCATCCAGAAGCAAGGACACCACATCCTCAGGAGCCAAGAGATCATCCTGAACATGACCACCTGTCATAACAAGCTGCTGCACGGTATTTTTCTGACTTGCTCTTTGTAAAATCTTTTCCTCAACTGTCTCTTTACAAATGAGCCGGTAGACAGTGACCTACACCATGAAAGAGTTCAGTGTTATTCAGAACTCAAATAAAACTAAGCCAAGAATTATAGATATGGCTAGAATTAGAAAAACCATTTTGTGTGTGGACGCATAAAGCACATTTGAGTAGAGGGTTTCTCTGTAAACAAGGAAGAAAAAAAGAAAGAAAACAATCAGGAGAGAACTAACATCCTTCGTCTGGCCCAGCCGATGTGCTCTATCCATTGCCTGTAAATCTAGTGTAGGATTCCAATCGCTTTCATAAAAGATAACAGTGTCTGCAGCTGTCAAATTAATACCCAACCCACCAGCTCTGGTACTTAGCAAGAAAACAAAAATATCATTCCTGCAAATCCCAATAGTAAAAAAACAAAAAGAGTTAAGAACTCACAGCATTTCAAAATGAGAAAGCACCAATAAAGGAATGTTCTTCAAATCAGTCACCAGACAGCAAAGAAAATACCAACCTAAGCTGGAAGTCTCTGACCATGTCCCGACGATCCATAATGGTGGAAGATCCATCAAGTCTAAGATATCTATATTTCCTATAATTCATGTAGTCCTGTGATTGCACATGAGTTAGCAACGAAACAAACTTTCTAAAAAAAAAATGGGACAGAACTATCAACTACTTGACCTGATCACAATTGAAAGTTGTAGCTCAAGCATAAATTACGTTATTTAAAAGCAAAAAGCAGAAAGGATGGGCATGGGCAATAGATAAACATAATGTGTGTGTGTGTGTGTGTTAGTGGCACTAAGAAGCTATTTCTTAACATGGAAATCCAAATAAATACTCAAGTCATCATTGAATGCGACAATCGCCACAGACCATTTATGACATAAGCAGATCATATAATATGAAGTCTTGCTGTTGATTATTCTACACCATGTTCCAACTGACCATTGCTTTCTTAAAAATCAAGACTTGTTTTCCTATAGTGAATGTTGGATTAAAGCAACAAATGCAGGCCAATTATGTGGACAAAGATTGTCAAATATATAACCAATTTGGCTGAATTGGTACAGCTGTAGATCAACAAATAAAAAGAAATAACACAGCTGTACAACAAATCATAAAAACAAAGAAAAAAAACTCATTGTTTTCCAAATAAATCAACTCAACCATGCATTAATCCCAAAATATTTTCTACAAGATCAACAGCAACCAACTTCTCATTTACGTAGTAACCTTTCAACCACTATCATGAATAACTGATAAAACAAAAATACCTCGAGAATATTCAGCATTTTTGTCATTTGAGCAAACAATAGAACTCGGTGGTTTTCTGCTCGCAATCGTTTCAGTAATATATCAAGTGTTTGAAGCTTTCCAGAATCCTACATAAAATACAAATACAATCCAAATATAAGCATTAGAAAATAAAATTTTGAGTTAAATAAAAGGACTCGAGAATCAGAGAGGTTTGCACCGTGAGCAACTTTGCAGGGTCAAAGCTTTGCATGGGGGGGCAAGAACCAAAAATCTTGTATGTCAACTGAAGGGCAGGTTGTGAAACAGGTAGTTCAGAATCAATCTCCTGAATCAAAGGATGAGGAGGCTCTGGCTTTCTAGGTCCATTAAATGTGGATGTGCGAGCAAACCCAGTTAACAACCTCTTAACCATGGGTTGGTGTAATTCTTCCATCATTTGGTAGGCAAAGTTTCTATCTGAGCATTGGCCACCAATCTATCAACATGAGAAAAAATCAGTATGCTAATAAATTCTCAAAGGTTAAAAGTTCTTTAATGATAAACAGGGAAAAAGAAGAAGAAGAAGAAGACAATCTGAGAAAGCGGATATACCGGTGGTGCTCTGGTCCGTGGGATGAACGTGTAAGTTGAGTGTAGAAGTTTGATGTTGGACAGAAGCCTGTCCTGATGAGAATTAACTAAAGCTTCAAATGGAGTATCAGCAGGGCCTGTTGCAATTTTCCTCCTTAGGATATCTGTCTCAGATCTTGATGGCATCAATAACATCCGTGTAACAGCTCTTACTTTATGTTTTTCAAGGTAATTGCTATGGTCATTTTCTATGTCTTTCATGAGCAAGTCTATGATTCCATCCAAAAATCGACGGCCCCATCTCATAATAGAAAACAACAGCCTCTCCATAAATGAACTAATTGCCAAAAATGCAACCTCTGCTGGGGATAAATCCATCAAATGAGAAAAACCAAACGCCCCACTCTTCATAAGCAAGCTATCTGAGCTATTGTCCAGTGCAAATACAGATCGATACACATTTTCTGATGAGAATATATTAAAATGCTTTTGAAATGACTCTCTGCCAAAACCACGCCCAATTGCTGAGCAAAGTACCTCAGAACTTTGGACAATCTCATTGTGGACTGCTTTTGGAATCTGGGTGGGAGAAGAATGATAGTGTCAACAAATATCATAGCTATTGCTTTGAAAAGGAAACTGTTGTTGTAACCATTGGACACAGAGACTTTACTCTTTAACTTTAGCATTTGTTAAAATACCATTTTTTTTCTAAAACACAAACAAAACAACTCAAGAAAGTACCTTATATGTAATAGGATTTCGACCTCCTGAATAATGTATGTCCTCCAACTCCCCAAAAGGAGAGGGCAGGAAAGAATTAGGAATCTCTCCAAAATAGAAATATGTGATTCCCTCATTCCTTTCAAACAACTCTGGATGGTTACAAACCTACCATCATGCAAATAGAACATTCAATTTTTGGTACAAAAACAATAAAATAGCATATTATTCAAATATTCACATAACATAATTGCATAATGTATACATTACGGAATAGAATATGAGAAACCCCCAGCAAATTAGTAGCATACCTTTCTCAGCTGAATGACTATGTTCATGAGATTCATAATTTTCTTCTCATTAAGATGTCCACGATTGCTATCAAACAACTCAGCAAGAGATATCTTGTTCTTAATAGCTTGATAGAAAGCTTGTTGTCGAGAGCTCAACTTGCAGTGTACAGTAACTTCTGTTTTCCTAGTTAACTCAGAAACCACATCTTTCTTCACACGTCGCAGCATAAAAGGCTTCAGAATTGCATGCTGTCAAAGTAAAGAACAAAAC
Source organism: Populus alba (assembly GCF_005239225.2). Lineage (NCBI taxonomy): Eukaryota > Viridiplantae > Streptophyta > Magnoliopsida > Malpighiales > Salicaceae > Populus > Populus alba. Next base: position 4,248,385 of record NC_133299.1, read on the forward strand.
ATAAGTCAGCTATCGTAGGGGGAAAACAGCAGTACAAGTTCCAGAAAGGGTAAGAAAAGGTACTAGGAAGATCTTTCTTATGACTAAAAAAGGTCCACTGCATTGCATTCAATCAACACAGAATTCCTCTAAGCAGCAAGCATAAAAAGTTATGAAGTTACATATGGTAGTGAATGAAATCCATGGACACATTGGGAACACATGAAAACCAATCAAAAACAGAGAATTGCATTTACTTGCATCCGTACCTTCCTCTAAAACATCCAAAGCCTCACATAAGACCCACACTAGTTCACAAGAATTTGAAGGATCCATGAGGCAGTTCATCATTTTAGAACAGTTTGATGTTGTTTATGTTTTGCATGATCCACTAGCATGCTGCATCACATTCTTATTGTACAGAATTATGCAGGATGCCCATCTAACAAACAATTTATTGATCGTGGAGGCAATGGAAACCTACAAAAAGCAATAAATCATACTCACCAATCTGTTTAGCTGGTGCTCATTTAAAGTACCTCCATGTTCTGCATGATTCTCAATTCTGATAACAAAATAGAAGTTCGATTTTAGGTGTAGCATGTTCAAAAAACAAGCATTAACTGCAGCATAGAAACATACCCTTTAGAAAACCACTCATTGAACTGTTCGTGGCTGTCAAATAATGTGGGCATGATGAAATGTAGGAGGGCCCACAATTCTGCCATGTTATTCTGAATTGGTGTACCAGTCAGCAGTAGGCGATTACGACAATTAAAACTGAGCAGTGTCTTCCATCTTATACTGTCAAAAGTATCCAGTCATCAGATGAGAGTAAGAGCATAACATGTTTCTTCTCTCCTTTTTTATGCTTTGGAAAGACAGAAAATAAAAAATCATAGGAAGATTTCCCTTTGACATCAAGAGTTTGAATGGAAGAAAAAAGCAAACTCATTCAAACATGACATTGCTCTTGAAACAATGATTAATCAGAAAATTATACTAAATGAACTCTGGTTATAGAGTTGAGAACCTGTTGGCACTTTTAATAGCCTGGGCCTCATCTAGTACCATATATTGCCATTTCACACGCCGAAAATACTTCTCATCGGACACTAGCAATTGATAGCTGGTAATGAGAATGTGAAAACCAGCCTCCCTGGCAAGAAAGAAAATGACCGGTTACTAATGTCACGATAAAGTGTGGCAAATGCTTAATTTAGTGACATGAGAAATAGAACAAAAAATTATTTGGATGAAGTATCTTAAAAGCTGGCTTAAGACATGAAATGGAATGAACTACAAAAACACTCCAAGGCTTAGTTTGTAGGAAATTAGTTTAGAAACCAAAACTCTAATGCTTCCAAAATGCTTGCAGATGCGATTTAAATATGCATATTGGTTTTCTTTTATTTGTATATAGTCAAAAGAAGTTGATATTCCAATGGCTTTAAACTATTAAAAATAATGCAGAGGAGAATGCTATTTTGATACTCCTGTCTTATGCCAGAACTCAGCCCATAAGTTCAAAAAATTCCTGGTCATGTTAGAAAAAACAGAACCCTATATGTTCCTAGAAATCCACTGGAAAAAAAATCCAGAAAGAATAAGTATGATGTGGTCCTTGCAAACTGTACCCCTTTTATCTTGATACACGTAGAACATATCCAATTATGTATTCCTCTCCATTGAACTACCCACTAATCTATCTTTATGAAAGCGATAGATAAGTGTTCCAAGAAAATTACCTTCGATAAAGGCGTTTTGGATTAATGTTTTTCCGAAGTACCATCCGCTCTTGAAGCCCACCCCAATATGGAAGGGTTTTCAAGTCAGGGCAGAAACGACTGATTTCATCAGCCCAGTTATTCAAGACAGAAGCAGGAGCAACAACCAGAAAAGGACCCCAGATATTTTTTTCCTACGTGCAGCAATTAAGTTAGTATGAGACTAATAAGAAAAAAATTCTGAAACGTACCATGACAAGAACAATCACCTCAGCCAAATGAGCCAAGAATGCCATGGCTTGAATAGTCTTTCCAAGGCCCATCTCATCAGCCAGTATACCATTTAAGCCCTGAGACAACATGGACTTCCACGAGATGAGTAATGAATTCAATAGAAAAATATTATATGGTACTGGTGTAGAGTTTCCGTTACCTGCTCATAACAATTAACCAGCCACTGAAGACCCTTCAACTGATATTCTTTAAGGCTGCCTTTAAACAACTCTGGTGTCTTAACTGTTGATGTAACAGGCATGGTGGAGCTGCAAGTAATGGTCATGATAAGCTCATTAAAAGTATGCCAATGTTCAAAAAGAAGACACTGAAAACAAAAAAGAATCTTTCACAACTTGTTACTTCTAAGAAGAAAGGGCAACCTAAAAAAAACTTACGGTGTCTGCAAATCAATATTGCTAGATCCTGCAACTGAGGCATCAGTTATAGGTCCCTCGATATCAGCAACTTCACGCAGCTTTGAACACTCAGTATCAAAAGCACTTGTCAACAGTTTCTGCTTGGAGACTGCATCTTGAGCAGCTTTGAGAGCCTCTTTTCTCAATTCAGCATCCTCAGGATCTTCTTCAGGATCAGGTCCAGCTTCAGCAGTGCTAAAATCCATTACTTGATCATCTGTCTTTTCATCTGCAATTGGCAAAGCTTCTGACGGCTGTGAATTTGGTTTGTTTGACATGAAATGACTGAACAATTCTGTTTGTTGTATGAGAAAATTGAGCCTTTGCTGCTGTCTTTTTGCTTCCCTGAGCTCTTGTTCACGCTTCAAAGCTTCTGCAGCTTCTCTTTCCTCCTTTTTCCTCACCTCTGCCTGCAAGGCAAGGCATTTTCAATGTTGCAAACAGTTAGAGAAGCAATTAATAAATAACCAAAGGAAAAAAAAAAAAAAAAAAAGGCAAGGACGACTTTTGTAGAGCAGTTTTTCAGTTGTTAGCTTGAAAGTTACATCACAGAAAAATATTAATCACTCCGCTTAGAATCAGATATGCCAGTAAACTGTATCCCACTAGAGCTCCCAAAAGAAAAAAAGATTCCACCAGATTAATAACCAGGTTGTTTATTCACTTTCCACCAGCCCAAATAGCTAAAGATAGGAGGTTTTAGGTTAAAATGCTCAATCTGCATATATGTAAAATGGATTCCTGACAGGCTAAATTTGGAACAGCCTTGCTGTCAAAAAATGTCAGATGAAGCTACCGATCTCAAGATTAGAATCCACGGCCCATGCTGGCAAGCTCAAGACTTTTACTGTCATACCAGCCAATGACCCAGGATAATAATCGTGCCAGTTTCAGCGCACACGTTTAAAACCTCCATGGAAAGATTAACAGAAGCCACAGGGAAGAGATGAAAGAGTTTCCATGGGCGAATGTACTCTTATAACATGTTATATTTGGGACTCTTAATTGTGATATGGCATATACTGTAGAAGACCATTATATGAAAACACAAAGAGAGTTCAGCAAGAAAACAGAAAGATACCATCTCCTTATCCACTCGCTTCCAAAACAGTAACATGTCTCTAGCTAACTTCCTAGTGCGAATTGCAGCACCCTTCATTATTTTGAGTGATCTGCTAACCTTCAATTTGACCTGGAAAATAAAAGCAACTGTTACTAAGATATACAGAAGTGTAGTACTATAAAGCTGAAATAAGGAGATCATCCATAGATGAAAAATACAAGAAAAAAAACTGTGAAAACCACATGATATATACATGCCTCTCTTTGACAGTTTTCTGAGAACCTCTTTGCATCAATTAGTTGCTTCCGATGAGATGTAGTGAAAATCCTATGATGCTTAGGTATATCTCTTCTCACAATGTTTACCCAAACTTTACCAATCCTTTCCATTTCCTCCCTCTCAATAACAGAAGGGTCTTTAATTATTTTTGGCTTCTTAGGTAGACTCCGCTCAATAATCTGCATCTCGGGAAAAGAGATAATAATTAAAAAAATGTCGTCAACCGCTCTGCATTGGAACTAAAAGACACTTATTCTCATAGCTTACTCATAGTTCAAAATTGAGCACAAACCTCATATGTGTCTCCTTTCTCCAAAACTTTAACATAGTAAACCTGCATTACACCACCCTCTGACAAAATAGAGCGTTTTATATTTCCAGCTGCCCCCTCTGGGATTGCAGAATTCAATGCCTCTTCAGATATCTTGAGACTGAATTTCTCAGCAGAGTTAGAAGCTGCCAATGCCTTCAACCTTCCCTGAAGTGACTCATATTGTAACTGGGGCTCTCCCATCCCCGCTCGGCTTCTAAGTCCAAACCTTTTATCATTGGCTGTCATTGCCGCCAAGGAACCCAAATCTAAGGTGCCCTTCAAGTAAAATTCCTCCACCCGCATATCTGAGAAGCTTGGTAAGTTCAATGATGCCGCCAGCTTATCATAAGAGAGGGGTATCCTATAAGTGACACCATCCCCAATATCCAAATAAGGAGGTTCATAGTATATTCTGCAAAATATTTAAAAAGATTACCTTTCCAATCAATAAAAAATGAATAAAGCCATAATGCAAGTATTCGAGAATTTATACATTCCAATGCTCATTATGCTAAGACATACTTGGGCGTGAACTCTGGTTCATGATAGTCTCCGTGTTTTGATGGTACAATGTCATTGACCCATTCAGATGTGGTCTCCATATCATATAAACCCCCTCGCTGCTCACTTCCCAGCTTCCTGGTTTTAGAACCACCCAAACTGCTCTTCGGAACAGGAATCCCCATCCGAGGAGGAGGTGCAGGATTTGACAAGGAATCCTTATACCTCCTCTTGTACTTCTGGATATGTTCTCCTAACATTGAGCGATATTGTTCCTCAGTAATGCGTGCCCCCGAATATCCGTCTTCCTCCTCTCCCTCACTGTTGTTGTACCGCCTATTTCTCTTCCCTGAACTCAATTCCCTCTCCGATAGATTCCCATTAACAAAATTTGACATTGCTCCACCTGTACATAGCCAACCACATTGCACAAACACATAAATACACTTCTCTCCAGCTCAATTCACCTCCAAAAATCACAGTTTTTCAGAAACAATAGACTTATACAAACAATGAGTTTATGAAACTCAACAGTTATTAAGCGTATAGAAGCACAAAAACCGAACTGGTTCCTAGTAATTCCAATCAAAATACAAAATAAAACATTCAAAACAGTAAATTAAGTTACCTTGGCTACCTCTGCTCTCATCCTGACTACTATTCCCATAATAATCAAATTCATCATCTGGTTGTGGAACTCTGAAGTTCACCAAAGACTAAAAACAAGCAACAAAAACCCACAATCCAAAATCCACAAAATCAAACATTAACCAAAAACAAAAAGAAAATGCAAATTCAACACATTTCAATAAAACCTCTTCCCAAATCCCAAAACTAAGTAGTTAATCCAATCTAAAAAGGAAAAAAAGAGTAAGTCATTCAAAAAACTAAAAAGAGCCCAATTGAGAAAACCAAAAACCCATGTGAGCAAACCTCAAGATTGAACAAATTGGAGTAAGAAAGCGAGTCCTTGGCCTGTCTCCTGTTGTCCATGAAAGCTTAGGCTTTTGAAGAACATACGACAGACTTATGCCCTGTCTCTCTGTTTTTTTAGAGAGAGAAAAGGAAAAGATAAAATACGAAACCCTAATAGTAATTTTGTTCTTAAGAGAAAGAAGAAGAAGTGAAGAGAGTAGAAAGGTTAAGGGGGTGCGTAGGATAGTGAGCGAAAGAGAAGGACCGTGGGTGACACAGACGGTGTAGGAAGCATCGCGAGGTGCTAACGTGCGCCGAGGGGGTGCCATTTTGTTAACGGTTTTCTTTTAATGTTTTTTTCCTTTCTTTTTATTTAATTTTAATTTTCGAATTAATTTTCTTTAGGCCTTCAAAGTCGAAGGAGATTGAAGAGATTTTATTCTCTGGGAACAGAAGGGATAGGAGACGGTGAGAGGTTGGGTTTTGATGCAGTTGACTGTAGATTAGAGGAGTCCTGATGTTTGCGGTACTTCTTACACGTGGCAACAAACACCCAGCTGGGATTTGAGCCCCCGGAGTTTTTGTTTTCGCGTTTAAGATTTTTTTTCTTCGTATTTTTTTATGATATTAGTATGTTAATAAAAAAAATATTTTTTTTATATATTTTTTTAAATAAAAAATATTTTGCACTATATATTACCGAGAGCCTTTTTCCCTGGTAAGCAAATGGAAATGGAGACAGGACATGTACCTCCCTCTCCTAGGAAACCTAGACTCGATTATAGATATTTTTCCTTGTTTGTCTTAAATAAATCAAGGATAATTTTTTAAAAATATTTATATTTAACTATCAATGAGATTTATTGTAAAATTCAATATTTATATATATTTATAGTAAAATATTTATGTAACATTTCACACTCCTGAAATTGCATAATCTTCTTTCCCGGTCACTGTCCAACCAAAAGAGCTTGCTTCACTGGTTGATCGAAGATCGTGCTTTCAATTCCTTACTGTATTTGATATTGCAATAATAGTTGTGATTTGAAAAAAATTATTTTATAAAAAATATTTTTAATTGAGATTATTTAAAAAAAATAGATATTTGGTTAAAATTGTGGTTGAAATTAAGATAAAAAAAATAGTTTAATGTGTTTGGTTAAGAATGCTTTTAAAATTTAAGGTTATAAAATAATTTTAAAAAATATATATTAATATTGATGGTTTTAAATTTAAATAGTGTAGAATTAATTACTCCTATTACATCATAAAATAAATAATAATTTATATAAAGTATTTTACAACCTAATTTCAAAACATAAATCAAAGTGTTAGGTCCACATATATAATCCAAAATCGATTATTTTTTTTATATATATAATAAAACTAATTAATTATTAATATCTTTTTATTTTACAAATTATTTATTTATTCTCTATTTATTTTTTTGGAGATGAATTAAAAATTAAAAAATATTTTTTTTTATAAATAATACACAAAAAAAATTTAATTTTTTAAATAAATTTTATACGAGAAATATATCTTTTTTCCAAAGCTATCATAATTTTTTCTAAAATAGTAATATACTTATTTAGTATAAAAATATCATAAGAAAACAATAACATCAACTAATCTGGAATCTCTACATTCAAGCTTCTCTTTCTTTATTTTCATTCTCTACTTTCCACGTTTTCTAATTAGCAACCACAGTAAAAGCAAGACAGACTTGCTTTTGCATTCTTATGTTTGGAATGCATATTTATGTGGGACTCATGCATTAAAAAGTGTGACTCGTTGTTAACCAAACACATTGTTAATTATGAACACAGCTAAATATAGACGCAACCACGTAAACAAACAAGTCGCAAGAAAGTCTAAAATTCTCTATGTAGACCGATCAAAAGTCATTTTATGTGGGATTCATGCATCAAAAAGTGTGACTCGTTGTTAACCAAACACATTGTTAATTATGAACACGGCTAAACATAGACGCAACCACGTAAACAAACAAGTCGCAAGAAAGTCTAAAATTCTCTACGTAGACCGATCAAAAGCCATTTTATCATAATGTACTTCAGTCTTTTTTCATTGATCAGTCGAGTCTTGGAACTATGTTAAAATGTAATATAATAGAAAAACATTAACTATCATCAAACAGTCAGCGTCCCCAGTGACAAAAAAAATACTATCAGGGATACTTGAAAATAATTTCTGGCCTAACAAATCAGTGCATAAAAACTATGATTATATTAATTTAGTTTTGCATGTAATTAATTAACTATATGCTTAACAATTAACACTAATACTGCCATGGATGCATACAATTTGATTTCTTCGATTTTGCTTGCAATGGTAACTGCGAGAGTGAGGGATTTGAGCTTCAACGTTCCAACTCCAAATCCCACCTCAAGTCCTTGTTATGCAAGGAGATGAATGTAAATAATAATTTAATTGGTCAGGAATTTGTTTTTTAATAGTTATGAGTTTAAATCTTTTTAAAATTACTAAAAACTTATATAATTATTAATTTTAAAATTTATAAAATTAATTAAGGTAAATTATGGGTTCTCCAAGGAGAATGGAGGATCAAAATATATAGTTTATACCTCTAGTATAAAAATCAAAATGAAAAGAATTAAAAAGGGCAAGAGAGCAGACCGATGGAGGTTATCTTGCACTGCTCTTTGTTCTCCTCTGTTAAGGAGATCTCTTTTGAACTATTTCTTTGCCACTCATGTCTGCTTGAAAAAACCAATCCAGGTGTAATTACTTATATTTTGGTCTCAACGTTTAATATTTGGTGCAATTATTATAGGTTTTTTTTTTAAAAAAAAAAAAAAAACAGACAAGGAAGAAGAATATTTTGCAACTCGAGCAGTCACTTAATATTACTATAGAGACTGACCATCTCTCTCACGATGAACACTACAAAACAATCACTGAGATGAAACAATTTGATCCCATTTCTCTAAAACATAGATAATCTCTTTGGAGACTCGTTGTTAATAATGAAGCTCTGATCTAGGATTGGATCCGGGCGTCGCAGAATCGTGTGACGAGGGTTCAATACCACAAACACACTTGTTATCCAAGCAGTTGCAGGTTGAACAGTAAGATGCACAGGCACCTACACACTGAATCGGTTTTTGACACCAATCCACCTTTCTTGTTCGTGCCTCGGCATCCAAGATGAAACCTGTAGATATTCTTGATATCTGTTAAAAACCATCAAAATATAACAGCAACTTAAAAGAATGAATATTGCCATCACAAGATATCATGGAGAGTTATTACCTGCTGATGCGACGATGAAGAAGATGATAAATAGACCAGGCTTGAATGAAACTGTTGCCATTATATCTGGTTTATATTGTGAATACCTTTTGTTTTCTCCTGGAAAATTTGAGATGCTCTGTCAATCCCTCGTATTCTCATCACCAATATACATATTTATAGTGCAAATTTGAGTTGTTCTTCGGGACTGCACCTTTCTTTTTTCAGAAAACAGTAGTTATATATTAGTTAAGAATATGGAAATACAGATATTGTATTGCTTTATATGGTATGCAATTTTTTAAATTCCTTAAATGCATATCATGCAATGAAATAAATATGATATACAAAGATATTCATAATCAAGAGGGAATTAATTTTTTATTTTTCCAGATCCGGTTTTGCTTAGGGAGATCACCAGCGATCATTTCAATGTTTATAATCAATCAATTACTTTTCCCATTTTGTAATAGAATATATATATATATATATATATATATATAGAGAGAGAGAGAGAGAGGCAGAGCCCACCATGAAGGCATGGATGATGGGAGAACCCATTACGTTGTGGAGGTGAGCTCATGCAATGATTTACAGAGACAAGCTTCAAAATTAGAATGTTCAGAGGGGAAACAAAAGAAGGCCATCAATTCAAAATCTAGGATGATAGCCTTTGAATTGAGTTGACTGGTCAACTCTCAAATTCAGAGATCAAATCTAGAGCCCTAGTTTTCAAAATAATTGGGCTGAAACCGTGTGTAGCCCAAAGGTACTGTGCATAAGAAAAAATCGAATCGACGCGATTCCACGAGACTGTTGAAAGTCAACCTCGTTTGTCATGTCGCCGCTTACAAGTGGCCATGTGGAAGCAAGATGTTGATTCGCAGAGGTGACGCCGACGGCTATGGGTCGGGGGCGATTACACACGGCCCAGTTGCAGACTCAAATTTACACTCTTGCCCATCATCCTTTGTGATTGATTAACTTCTATCCATAGTTATTATTAATTAGTTACTAACAAAAACACTAACGGGTGGGAGTTTCTAAATTACTATAACCACATCCATAACATATTATTTATTAAAATAGGTTTTTATATTTTTTTAATTCAACTCTTCAACAATCTAATTTTTTTAATTTATTATTTAATATTAGATTATTTTGGTTATTATGCTTTGGATTAATACTAGTCTCATGGATTAATTTTTTTTCTTGTTGATTCTAATATCCAATGTTAGATTTATAAGAAGATGAATTCTATTATTTTGATCTCATAATCCATGTTATGAGTTTAATATATTAATCTAAGTTGATTCATGTTATTTTTATTGAACTGTTTTTTCTAGTTATTATTTTTTGTATTTCATCGTTCAATACTAGATTAGTTGAAAATTAGGCTTTGTATTTTTATAATTTACTTTCTATAAGATTATCTCGATCTCATAATCCGGTTCATAGGGTTAACAGATTGATTATGTTTATTTTTTTTCTTTTTTTAACCAGATTTTTTTTTTATGGAGTTATTTAGATTTCACGATCAAAGACCTAAGTTGACTCTATTTATCTCTACTGATTTTTTTTTTTTCAAATTTACCTTTCAGTATTAGGTTATTTGTGAATTAAGCTTTATTTTTTTTTTAATTTGCTTTTGGTATAATTATCCCTGTTTCATGGATTTATTTTTTTTTTCTCGACTTTAACATTTAACATTTGATTTGTTGGAAATGAAGCTTAATGAATTTTATTTTTTTTTTGCTTTTTATAACATTATTTTAGTCTCATGATCTAGATTGCAAGTTTAACGAGTTAATATGAGTTAGCTTGAGTGTTTGTTTTTTTTCTAATTGATTTTTTATTTCATTCTTCAACATTAAATTAGTTAGAATTTGAATTTCATAATGTTTTATTGATTTGCTTTTTATGGTGCTATCGTCATCTCATGACCTGTGTTGATTTTGTCATTTTTTACGAAGTATTTATTTTTTGATGTTAGGTTGATTAGGAATTATTCTTCATAATTTATTTTGATTTGTTTTCTATAGAATTATCACAATCTGGCGACTTAAGTTATAAATATGATAGGTTAACTCGAGTTGATCTAATATGTTATATTTTTTTTAAAATGTTATTCGATATATTATTTTATCAATATTTAAAAAAGATATCTTTAATATATGTCATATTTGATTTTATGATTAAATATTTTTTTTTTATTATAAAACGTGTTGTTAACGCTTCGACGCTATTGAATCCAAGTGATTCAATGGATTGATATATAGATTGACTCACCTAGTTTAAATTGAAACTTGACCGCATGAAATAGTGTTAAGATCAAGTGGGTCTTTTTAAAAAAAAAAAATTACTTTAAAAAAAATGAGTTGCCAATGCAGAATTGACTCCTTTTGATTCCCCTTGGGTCACCAACGTTTTTATTTTTCCTTTTTCTATTGAAACTATATACGTGCGATGATCAATGAGTACTATACAATTCTATTTTTTTTTCCTGTTCTTTTTTTTTATTTTCTATTTTTATGATTCAAGATAACTTCTCCCTTAAAAAATTGTATAAATAAATGATGAAATAAAAATAAATAAATATGGGATCCACAAGACATAATATAAATATCTTAACTTTTTCTTCTCTTGTATCTATCTCCTTTTAAAATAAAACGATTGAAGTACAAAGGTGTTCTGTTGAACAACTTCCTTTATATGATTAAATAATACAAAAATATTATTAGTGTTTATAAATGTGGTTGTACCCATATTTTTTTAAAAATTAATTTTTTTTGTTAAAAATAAATTTTTTTATATATTCTGGATTGTTTTGATGCGCTGATCTTATTTTTTTAAAATAATAAAAATATTATTTTGATGTATTTGATATGAAAAACACTTTGTAAAGAAAATATGACCACATTCCCAAACAAATAGAACGTTTGGGAATGTGGTACAAACCACATTAAAAAAATTTATATATTTTGGATCATTTTGATACGCTAATTTAAAAAATATTTTTTTTAAATAAAAAAATGTTATTTTAATTTATTTTAATATAAAAAAATACTTTTAAAAATAACTATAATTACACTTAAAAAAAACATTTAAAAGAGCCGCGTGACTAATGACGTGATCCACAACCCCCCTATTGGATGATTAGTTTATTTTTTTCATCCTAATCAAGCTTTGGTGGTAGAAAGTATGATTTCTTTTTTCTATAATTTTTAGAACACATTTTGTTTTATTCAGAAAAATAATTTTTTTATACTAATTTTAATGTTTGAATTCATTAGGTTTCTAACCCATCCTTTAATTTATAAATGTTGCGAATTAATATATTGATTTAACTGAATTTTTCCCTTTTCTGTAATTGTTCAATTAAATAATTAATTTTGCATGTATTTTTTTTTTCAATTCATTGTTTTTCAAAATATATTTTATATAAAAAAGTATTAAATCGATACATTTTAGGGGTTTTTTTAATTATATTGATATGCTAATGTTAAAAATAAAAATAAAAAAAACTAAAAAACTATTTTAATTTTAAAACAGTTCTACAAAATTATGTACACATATTACAAAACACACACAAAATATTCCATACACACACTCCAGCGAGAGGAGAAACGTTAATTGATTCTCAATCCTCACCATCCTTTCCATTTAGAGGGGATTTTCAAATCCCAAGCTGTAAAGGATGATAATCAGAGGGTATAAAATTTCTATATAATTCACATTTCCAGAATTAAGAAGTTCAAAACAACTTCTTAATCCATTTTACCTTATTATTGGTCAACATAAACAAATATATATAAATGTTTTAAAACTCATACCGATTATATAATTCGATTTGATCAACTAAGAATATGAACTTATCAAGGTTGAAAAAAAAAATTATTTAACACAATTAAAATCTGAATTGATTTAATGAGCCAAGTTTAACTCCATCGATTATTGTCAACTTTTTAATTTTTTTTAAATAGTATCATCTTGTTTTTTTTAATTTTTAAAGTTAACTTGAATCTAGTTTTTAAAATTTCTTACACACACATATATATATAGTCTTCTTGCAGGGGCAAAAATAACATTACAAATAGAAATATTTGTTTATGTATTTCAAAAGTATTTTTGAAAAAATTTAAATTTTTTTTATTTTTTTTAAATTAATATATTTTTAGTGTTTTCAAATTATTTTTATATACTAATATAAAAAATAATTCTTAAAAAATAAAATAACATCATTAATATATATTTTAATATAAAAAAATTATTTAAAAATTAACCTCAATAATATTTCCAAACCCACTAATAAGCTTATACTGCAAAATAATCTCGTAAGCGTTATGAAAAATCAAATTAATAAGGTACTTTATGGTCAAATGATTGATAATCGGTAAAGATGTGGATGAACATGTACGAATTCTGAGACCACAAAACACGTTAGTGATTAAAAATAATAATGTAATAATTGAGGTACAATTAGTCAAACTTCGGTTTTGACGAATATAATTTTCATCGTCCAATTAGCTTCTTGAACGCATTAAATATTTTTCATGTTACTTTTTCCTCTCGTATTTTTCTCATGAAATCAGTCCACGTGAAAAAAAAATCATATCAAAATTGAATTTACATATAAAATCAAAATTCATTTTAATTCATAAAAAAATAAAAAGAGAATAGAAAAAAAAAATGACCACAGATTCGAAATAATTTACATAACCTCCACCAAAAATCCACTGACAAATACCAAATTAGAAATGCCTTATATTATATAATAAATCCCCAAAGGCCCGAACCTCACAAAACCGAAAAGCATTGCTCCTCTCTCTCTCTCTCTCTCTCTCTCCTAACTCCAAAATCGAAATGTCAGGCTACCCTCAACAACCAGCTGGCTACGGCTACGGCCAAGGCCCACCGCCATCACAACAATCTCAACCTTACGGTTCTGCAGCGCCATACTCCTCCCCTTACGGCGCACCACCACAACCTTCTGCTCCATACGGCACAGCACCACAACCTACTGCTCCATACGGCAGCGCACAACATGCTGCTCCATACGGCACCGCGCAAGCTTATGGCTCCCCCTACGCAGCTCCCCCTCCCGGCACCAAGCCTCCAAAGGACAAACCCCAAGGTTCCACACCTGGTGGCTATCCTCCTGCTCCCTACGGAAGCAGCCCCTTTGCTACTCTCTTGCCCTCCACCTTCCCTCCAGGGACCGACCCAAGCATCGTCGCCTGCTTTCAAGTCGCCGATCAGGACGGTAGCGGGATAATTGATGACAAAGAACTGCAGAGAGCCTTATCGGGCTATAATCAGAGCTTCAGCTTGAGGACTGTTCACCTTCTCATGTATCTATTTACAAACACCAACGCCAGGAAGATCGGTTAGTCCTTGATTTGCACAGTTTTCCATTCATGCGCATGTTAGTGGTTTTGCTAGTTTGAGCCGGGTTGATATTTTTTGTTAATTCACGCATATGTTACTGCAATGGTCCTGGAACTTGCCCCAATGTACGACAGGTGTTTTTTTTCTTTGCACTTAATGGACGAAACTGCGGTGTAACTGGACGTTGATTGTCCAGTGAGATCTTGATCACTGGGGCCAATTTCGTCCTTTCCCCATATTTTAGCGCCTTTTGAGCTGCTTTCAGCTGATCAGTAATGGGCCGACATGCCTTTATTGCTTGCGCGTTTCCTTCTTTTTGAAAATGCTGAATCTGCCCTCAAATATTTTGATGTTGTAGTGCCAATTTGCAAGGGTATATTCGTAATCTTAGGAGCTTTGCAGATTTATGCAGGAACCACTTTGATTTATATATTTATTTTTTGAAACGTTAATGCAGGACCTAAGGAATTCACTGATCTGTTTTACAGCTTGCAGAGCTGGAGGGTAAGCTTTTGGAGGTTTTGAATTGGAAGGTCTTTAAATTTATATTTATTTTTGGATTTAGAAATGTTTATTGTTGTTTTTGTGGGATTTGGTTGTTTTTGCTATACAGGCAATCTTTGAGAGATTTGATAGGGACAGGAGTGGGAAGATTGATATTAATGAGCTGAGAGAGGCACTTCTGAGTTTAGGATTTGCCGTCTCACCTGTTGTTTTGGATTTGTTGGTATCTAAGTTTGATAAAACTGGAGGAAGGAACAAGGCCATTGAATACGACAATTTCATCGAGTATGTTTTTCTTCGTCTCGTGTTCTGTCCCTTTAGTTGTTTGGTCTCTATTTGTTGGTTTTGTTTGAGAACGTTTAGTTTTCTGACCTCTGCTGAGCATCTCTAATATGGTTTTTTCTTTCTTCTTTTCTTGTGGAACGCAGATGCTGTCTGACTGTCAAGGTGAGCTTTAAACTAAGTTTATAGGAGTATTTAGGTGTATCAAGGATCTTTACTCTATTTTGCCCTATGTCAAGTACAAGTTAAATACACAGAGTTCTGTATACAATAGAATGAGTTACTGAAGCCTGAAAAAAATTAATACAAATCGAAGATTGAATATGAATGTGCATTAAAAGCTGGGTTCCAGATCTTAACAACATTCTTAACCTGGACATGTTTAATGTTCTAGACCTCTAACGTGTGGCATGGTTGATCATCTGTTTTCAGGGACTGACTGAGAAGTTCAAAGAGAGGGATACTGCATACTCCGGTTCAGCAAGTTTTACCTACGAGAATTTCATGCTAGCTGTTCTTCCATTCCTCATTGCATAGATGGGGATTGAAAGCTAAATCGGCACCAGCCGGTGATGTACTTTCTGGGTCGTACACACCTCTTTTTCTTCACCTAGCATCATCTTGTGCATGAGTGTATCTGGTTTTAGTTGTAAAAACTAAAAACTGTTTTTAAGGGTCTTGTGGATACAAGTTTGCAGATCAATCCCTCTATCTCTACCTTAAATCTTTGAACTCTGATGTATGGTTATTGTCATTTCATTCCTATGGTTTCAAGCTTGCTAATTTCCAACTATGTCGTGCTTTGTAATCTTCAACTTAAATGTCACCATCCCCACAATTTTATCATCTTCAATTTGCTGAGCATCGTTGCAGTGAGGACAGGGTCAGAGGAAAATTAAGGGTCTTTCCTGGGAGAATAATTTATTCAGTAGGGGCGCCTCTCAATTTGAATTAGAAGAGGTCGTACAGAGGCAGCAACAATGCAATGTATGATTTCTTCTGATAAAAAAGGTAAAGTCCAGGCGACATGGGAAATAATTGTGGTTCTTTGTTTTATAATCCAGTTATATCATGGGGTGGTGGAGCATCGTAGGCTGTTTGGTATTTTAGCAATCACTCACCGACACACGCGGCACCTTTCTAAATCAGCACTCTTTGCTGTCGAGGTTCCAGATTCTTTTCCATGTATTTCCACGAAAGTCACTTGTCTTCTTAGACAGGTAAATTCCAAAAAAAAAAAACAATTATGACAGAAATGAACGAAGGGGCCAGCGTGTACAAATTTGACTATAAATTCATCAAGTTTCGATGATCCGTGGCTGATAACTATATATATGTATATCATGGGAGAAAGCGAAACCACTAATTACAATCCTCCTGCATCGTGAAATCGGAGTGAATAAGTTTGCGAGGAGTTTTATCTGGTTGTTTTTTTTTATATTTATTTTAAGTTATATTTTAGGTTTTTAAGGTTACAGATAAGGTTTATTAAGGTATTTAGATTGTTTTTTTATGTGTTTTAAATAAATAAAAATAAGTTAAAATGAGTTTTCAAACAAAAAAACCAATACCTGCTTTCCCATGACCAGAGGTCACTGAATTCTATACAAAATAGATGATGGTCTGCTGTTTTATTTTAAAAAAAGGTCGTACGACTTGTTAAGAAATTAAAAATGTTCCTGGGTTTTTGTTTTTCATTTTTAAGTTTTGTTGTCTTATATTTGGATTAAAAATAATTGATAAAAAAATTATTGGATCTAACTTAAACCAGGTAATAGATTTAATAAGTTCATTCGTAATATTTGAGCTATTATTTATTTTTATTTTTTGTTTAATATTTTATTTGTCCCTTGATTTTATTTTTTTATTTAGCTCAAAATTAATACACAATTTGTTTTCAATGATATATTTTTGTTATTTTAGCCACACGCGTCTAACATAATTTCTATCTTTTTTAAAAAAATATTTCATACAAAAAAATCTCATATGTTTTATCATTATATAATTAAATAAAAATAATAATTTTTAGTATAAAAAATTTATTAAATCCAATGACATGCATGACTTTTATTATGATTTTACTTGATTAACTCGAGTTTATTTAGAGTTTTTTAGTTAAGTGATATTTTTTTATAATTTTTATTCTTTAATAATAAGTTAATTGAGAATTAAGTTTTTCATTTTGTTTTTTTCATGATTAATTCTCATAAGTCAATTTAGATTAACCCAATCTAAAATAAAAATATTATTTAGCATATGATTAAAATCTATTTTTTTGAAAAACATGTTCTCAGTACCGAGATATTTTTTTGGCTGCGTTTAAAATTTTTTCTGCACTGACCGGCGGCATAGTCCGTGACACTCTCCTATTGCATCATCTAATCAACTGCTTTGACTTTGGTGTTGCTGCAAAAACATAGTTGCATGATTTGCGCATCCAGTTTACAGCTATCATGTAGAGAGTGGATGATGAATGAATGCTAGAGATGAGCGATCCTTCAAATTGTGTGCAAGTGAATTGTGGTTCAGTGACTTTGGGTTGGAATCATCGGTCATATGGTGATGAGCTTCGCTTGTTCATAGGATCCAAATCCAGAGGCTTTGAGCTCCAAAGAGTTGTCGCCCTCAGGCGGGTAGATATCAGGAGGTAGCGTCAAGCGTCAAGCAGGTGCTCGGTCTCTCTCTGATTTTTTCTCAAGAAGAAACGGCCATTAACGTCTCTTCAACATGTAATTAAGTTCTGCCTCCCTTATTTCGCTGTTGAAGACATTTTCTTTGCTCAGCTTCAAGTTTCTCTTCATCACATCCTGACACCATGCAACATATTTTCTGTATATGAATTTACACACGCCGGAACGGGCATAAGGCGGCGTTTTAAAATTGTCGGCTTGCCTGAAGGAAGCCTGTCGAGCTCAAAAACAACAACTACTTGCCTAAAAGAAGCTAATTCATCACGGTTTTATTGTATTTATCACAGATATCTACTCAAGGGTGGGCCTGATGAGGTTCAGAGGAAGCATGGCTGCTAATGAGAACACGGAAGTGGTAAGGAAATGCCTTTCCTGTATGGATATAATTCTTGATAGCTCAAGAGTCTTCATTTATTAATCTCAGAAATGTCCACAACAACTTGCCTGAGTTCTTCACCAGGATAAACAGGCTTGAAATTTGAAATGTATATATAAGGGAAATAAATTGCCATCTGAATAAATGGTATGCAAAAGTTGCGCTATGCGGGCCTCTCAAATTCTTCTCTTCAGTTTATATTACTGCTAGGTAGAGGCCCCATTCTGTCTTGGAGTGTACTCGTACATTGGAATTCCAGTCGATGGCTGAGTTGGTCTTGCGTTTGCCTCGAATCCCTGAAACAGAAGAAACCAAGAGAAGTTGACCAGTAGAAGTGCTATGATCTTGTATACAGAAGAATATCACATTTCCAAAAAAACAACAACTAATTTCCTTCAATTTTGAAATGATAAAAAAGATATCAATTAGAAATGAATCCTTAAACTAAACTAGAGGTACTTACATCATGAACAGCATCTCTTAATGCTTTAACTTGCTCCCTTGAAACTGTCCTGACCTGTTTATGGAAGAACTCATCAGAACAATCATATCCACTATACCAGTAATTAAGAAGATATATAGAAGCTGAAATAGTGTGTGAAGGTTTTGGTAAAAGCACCTTCATGACTATTGTCCAAACAACACCTTCAGTGCATGGAGGAACTGTGAGAGAACCGATATATCTGTAATACTTTCTGCTCCCAAATTTGATATCTCCTGGGTTGACGATCCCCATCTCTCTCTCTCTATGGTCAACATGGTTTATATGGCGGAGCAACTGCCAAAAGGGGAAATGGTAACACTAAAAAGAGAACTCCATAGTTACAGATTAAAATCGAACCATTAACTTGCACATAAGTTCAAAGAACAAACTTCATGTAAAGTTCGTCTTGTTAAGGTTTCTTTTACTGATCATACTTTGTATCATACATTTCATTACAAAAACCACATTGACAGACACCAAACACGTGCAGACTGATAGACTAGTTGATAAACATGACAATACCTTTGAAAGGAAGCGATCAGGCCGACCATATTTGTAAACAATTGCGACAACAGCTATCCCTCCCTGAGAGCTATAGTGAACCAGGTGAAGCTCCAGGTCATGCCTTTAAACGAAAATCAGAAAACAAAGATATGGATGGACATTAGATATACATGTGATAAGATTGAAGGGTGTTGAGTGGAGTAGGTGGAAGAGTTCTCATTAAGGTGTAATCAAGTGGAGTTTTTAAATTTCAATAATAAATAAGGCAAATAAACAAACCTTGAACCATTGAATGCGTGCTCTGAGGGTGAATGCCAATGACATTGCTGCAGCTGGTAATCAGTATCATTAATTGTAATTTTTCTTGCATCTCCTTTCCAAATCACCTGACGAGAAATTCAATTTAGATGGAGTGATAAGATTTTCATTTTATTTTTGGTAAAAAATCATAGTCTCAAGTAACAAATAACAGGCATTAGTGACGCATACTTTTGTAGCCTGAATTCTGGTCAACAATCAACAATGAATTTATTATCAACTTCATAGGGTTCAATATTTACAGGGTCAACAATCTTGTGCATGCCATAATTGCAGAGGTGGATTAAATTGAAATTTTGTTTGGTAGAATGAGTTGCTTCATAAATGCATTAGTCAATTATTGAAGGGACAGGTAGCATACTGTAATGTCATGTCCTCTATTCTTCACAGCTGCAGGAGCTGCTTGGTAATCTCTACGCAACTTTCCTAAAGTCGGGAAAACTTCCACCCTTCTGTCAAGAACATCAATAGGAGACTGCATTTTTCCTTTACCACAAGCTTCCCAATGTGGATTAATCTTTCCCCAGTTCTTTGGCCCCTTTTCAGTTCCTTCTTCATATGTAAATTGAGTTTCATCCTCTGTTTGATCAAAGGAAATAATTAGATGGGGCCAGCTTGATTGGACTCATTAAGAAATGAATATATTCCATGAAGATAATCGTTCATGATATGGAATGAATCACTCTACTAATTGACCAAAAAGTCTTCAAAACAAGCCTCCAAAAAATTAAATTGATGGCGAGGTTCTGAACTGTCACCTTTTCTGTACTCCTAAGACATTAAGCACAGATTTGGCTAGGTAATCCAGGTTTCAAAGTAAAGAACATGGCAAAATTAAAAGTGATTCTCTTTCAGAAAAGT
Organism: Populus alba; assembly: GCF_005239225.2. Lineage (NCBI taxonomy): Eukaryota > Viridiplantae > Streptophyta > Magnoliopsida > Malpighiales > Salicaceae > Populus > Populus alba. The sequence goes on from NC_133299.1 coordinate 4,268,534, forward strand.
AGATCGTGAATTGAATTTAACTTAGAGCAACTTGCAAAGCAAAGAATAAAAGAAAATGGTGAAATAACTATTCAAGCATGTGAAAAAGCGTATAAACAAATCAATAATTTTGCACTAAACAATGCACACTTGGAAAGTTTTTGCACAAAATTTTAAATGATCTCCTGGTTCTGCACCGCATGTATGAAAATTTAAAAAAAACGCAGAGATCAAGAACACTACATCTTCTCCATTAGAAAGCCATTTGATTTTGTCAGCAAGTAGGTGACCTTACAACTGTAAAAAGGACACTGGTAGGCTTGTAGCTATGCAAAGTTTACCTACTGATCAAGTTTGACTACCTGCAGGTCCATCTGAAAATGAGATTTCATGAAAGAAAAAACCTTCAAACATATATGAACCTCAAGATTGAACACCCCCCCCCCCCAAAAAAAAAAAAAAAAAAAACAAACAGAAGGATACCAAGAAATTAATCTTTCAAAAACCCAAATGTGATTTGGGTTTTCTACAACATTACAACTGTATTAATCTTCGCTATATAGTAGAATATTAATTATCTGAAAGCAACGTGAACACTAAAACTGGCAGTGAAAATGAAGACTTCAATAGCTTGACCAGAACGAGAGATGGGGGGAGAGATGAAGAACATACCAACTTCGGACTCGAAAGCCAAGGAGATGGTGAGTGAATATGAGACAATGATGAGAGAAACAAGAAGAAGAAAGCTCGTCATGTTGATGTTGTAGACATTGAAGTTACTGGTGCTAGTCATGGCGTCTTCCTTCCTTAATCTCTCCGAATTTCAAGGAGTTAGAAATGAAAGGTGTGTTTAGCGTTGTTTATTTGGAAGAGCAAACGGATACTTCTTATTACACAACGACGGCAAGAATGATAATTTAAACAGAATCTTTTGCATCTCGGCCTGAGTCAACTTCAATCAATGCGTTACTTTTTAAATAATTACTTTTTTCTTCGATGAACAGTAATTCTAACGTATCTTAAAAGAAAATTTTATTTCTTCGTCAAAATACAAAATATACATAAAATTCTTGAGTGTAGACATCTAAATTCGTTTCATACTTGCATGATACATTAAACTTTTTCAAGATTATTATAAAGTAGCGAGTCAGCAGGCACCAAACAAAGAACTAGAAGAAGCACACAATTACATTGCTGTAGAATCACTAAATTTCTAACTATAAGATTGGACATCACTCAAATCCAAACTAAACGCTTGCAAATTGTTTTCTTCTTTCAAATAATTGCTGTCACTTCTGATCATTGTTTGTCTTCCTTCCTTCATCGTGTTGTCCACCTTGTGACAATCCTTTAATTCTTCTTGTAGTCAGCATGACCGATTTATCTTTATTTGATAGTGTCGGGAAATAATCATCATTATTTTTTAAAGTATATTTTATTTAAAAATATATTTTTTATATTTATTTTTGTAACTTATTTTTTAAAATCATTATATCAAAAAATATAAAAACACAAAAAAATATAACTTTTTGCATCCATTTGCTTAGTTGTAGCTTTTGCATTTGTAGTGTAAAAAACATAGTTAAATATTTAGTAGTACATTGAACTGCGTTTTATATTATGAGGTCCATCATAATATTGAGTTTAAAATGTAGTTTTTGTGAAACAATTTTTACATATTTTTTTAATCAAGTTTCGTAAAACTTTGTTTGTTTTTGTGTTTCAAAGATATTTTTTTCAAAATTTATTTTTTTTTTAATTTTTTTTTCTTTACATTAATTTTTTTTTGTATTTTCATATCATTTTGATGTGCTGATATCAAAAATAAATTTTTAAAAATAAAAAAAATTATTTTAATGTATTTTCAAGTAATAAGCACTTTTAAAAAATAATTACAACTATACATTTTATACATAATTTTTTACTGCACATAAACCTCAATTATATTTTTTACTAAACACATATATAAATTAAACTAACCATATTTTTTTTTAAATTTATTTTTTTAAAACCACAATCATAAAAACTATCTTGAAAACAAATATTCTCTATAAAACACAACATGAACCGCATTCGCGAATAACATCTTACTTGGTCATGAGAAGCAGCCATTGACAATGAAACAAACGATGAAATCTGGATTGAAGATCGGAAGAAATGACAAAAACCCTAACTTACCAAAGACGAATGAAATCAATTTTAAGAGATACATAGATGGATGGGTCAACACTTTAATTGAACTAACCGTATATTATGATTTCCATTAATTAAAGTAATTACGTTTAACATATTTTATCTATTTTTTAACATTACCCTAAATATATAATCAGGTAATTAGGTAAATAACTTGATTTCTTTTAACTTAATATTGGGACCAATTTTCAACAGGTGTCTTTTTTATATTGGATCAAGAATTTTGTCATTACTCTATCATTTCCCAATAAAAATATGAATACTAATAGATTTTTTTAAAAAAAATATATATGAATAAATAAAAAGGGAAATATCATTTAATATCTCGTACTCTATACTGTGGTTTATAATGTGATTACCCATTATATTTTAAAAAATTAATATTTAAATTTCAGGTTAAAAAAAAATTAAATGTGATAAAATTACCAAACTACCTACATATATAATATATTAAATATTACATCTTTGTCATCAAATAAATAATAATAATAAAAAAAGAGAAATCAAATGTGAAACCTTAATCAAACTCCAAAATCGAATCTACATTGACATAAAACATTAAAATCTTCATCAAACAATAGCTATGCCACCAAAAACACATAAGCAACCACGAACCAAACTCTAGAGAGACAGAAGGAAATGATAAATAGCATAATAAGATACTTTGTTCATGTCACGATCAAGAAACACAATATTAATAGTTTGCTGTCATTTAAAATAACAATATTTCAAAAAATATTATAAAGTATAGAAAAAAAAAGAAGAAAAAAAGAAGAAGAAATAGATCTTAAATGCATAGTAAGACTATGATTACAATATCACTAATATCATACAATCTCAAAGAGATGAGTTCAACAATATTAACAAAGGTCATTAATGATGATCTAAGTGAGTCATACTTGTCGTTAAAAGCAAGTGAGCCACCTGTCATTTTTAGAATGTGTTAGCTTTTTACTTGCTTTTGCGTTTGCGGTGAAATAAACGTAACAAGGTGTTTGGTAACAAACCAAATTGTGTTTTGTACTGTAGGGCTCACTAAAAAATTGAGTTTGAAATGCATTTTTTATGAAGTAGTTTTTACATACTTTTTTAACTAAGTTTTATAAAACCCAGTTTGTTTTGAGTTTCAAAAGCACTTTTAAAAAAAATAATTAAAAAAATAGAAAAAACATTATTTTGATGCATTTACAAGTAAAAAGCACTTTGAAAAGCAATCGTAACCATAACCACACTTTCAAATACAACTGGTATTTCATACAAGCTTTTTGCTATACCTAAATTTCAAATATAATTTTTATCAAATATGCGTCTAAATCCAACTAACCACACTTTTTATAAACTTAATTTTTTTAAAAACCATAATCATAAAAGCTATCTTAAAAACAAACATATTAAATAGTAAGTGTAGTACAATTAGATCACTGATGATGTTGGATTTATTTTATTAAAATCTTTTTTATTGTATTGATAATGCCGTAATCATAACTTTAATGTGTATTTAATGTTTTTTTTTTTTAATTTTTTTATTGTGTTTTCTCTCTCCTCTCTCACGCTCATTTCAGGGAAAAAAAGAAAGAAAAGAACAATAACAATTTATTAATGTCATGTTTTCTAATACATGGATAAACTGTATTATTTCAACATTTCTTTTTCAAATGTCGCTATTCTATTATAGATTCTTTTTCAACATTTTTAGTTTATCGTGCTATAATCGAAATAGCCATCTTTTTCAAATGTCTTGAATTTGGCGAAAGAGCGTTCTGGTCTTTTCTTGCAATGGAAAACTTCTGGGTTCAATACTTGGCAGATGCAGGGTGGTCATGTTGATATCATATTTATGTGTGTGTGTATGAATGGAAGAATCAAGATAGAAAGATTATCGATTTGTGCTCAAATTTGGCAGATGCAGGGTGCATTACTTTTGTGTTTTGGGTATTTTAAAAGTATTTTTTATTTAAAAATATATTAAAATAATATATATATTATTTATTTATTTATTTTAAATTTATTTTAAACATTAATACATTAAAAGAGATATAAAAACATAAACAAATTTAAACAATTTTTTTTAAAATTTTTTTATGATTTGTTTGCTTTAGTTGTAGGTTTTGCATTTGCAGTGTAAAAAACACAGTTAAGTGTTTGGTAATACACCAAACTATGTTTTATATTGTAAACCCACCATACAAATTGAGTTTGAAACATAGTTTTTATGAAGCAGTTTTTATATTTTTTTTAACTGATTTTATAAAACTCTATTTGTTTTTATGTTTTAAAAGCATTTTTTTAAAATTTACTTTTTATTTTTTTATTTTAAATTAATTTTTTTTTATATTTTCATATCATTTTAATGTGCTGATATAAAAAATAATTTTTAAAAATAAAAAATAATTTTGATGTATTTCCAAGTAAAAAAACTTTTAAAAAATAATCATAACTAAATATTTTATATATGTTTTTTTGCTGCATATAAACCCCTCTCTCTCTCTCTCTCTATATATATATATATATATATATATATATATATATATATATATATATATATATATATAAATCCAATTAACCAAGTATTATGTACATTAATCTTTTTTGTTATATATATATATGTGTGTGTGTGTGTGTATCTCAAGTTAATGAAAAACGGGAATGATATGAAATGATCATGAGATGAGATGTGCTGTGAAGGGATCCATAGATGAATTGGTGGTATACATGAAGCTACCGCATGGAGATTTATTAATGCAAGATTTTAAAATTAAATATCATTGTTTAACTAAAATAGAAACTCACAACATAGCCCCCCTCCAAAAGTTATCAGCTTAACATATTTGTTTTGCATTTTAAAAATATATATTTTACAAATTTTATTTATTTATTTATTTTAAATTAAATATATTCTAAATATTTTATATCATTTTGATACGATAATATTAAAAATATTTTTTTAAAAATAAAAAAAAATTATTTTAATATATTTTTTAATAAATTATACTTTAAAAAACAATTACAACCACATCTTTAAATATATTTCCATCCATCCATCCATTATTTGTGGCTTTGCACGGTTCATTTCAAAGCTCTAAAATAAATTATAAAGACAATATTAATGTCAAATCATAATGAATTTAGTGAGTTTGTATAAAAGGAGAATTCAAGGAAATTTAACACAATTTCATGCTAAATTTGTCGTTCGGGACAAATCAGTGTCTCTATTTTTCGCATCTCAGAAAAAAAACCTAATGCACATATGCATATTGAGTGAAATCTTTTAATTGCCAAAAAATAGTGGATGAATGAGGGATGATAGTGTTTGAAATTGATTATATATGAAGCACAATTAACAAAATCAAAATATCAGGGTTTAGTTGATAATGAAGTAATGTATTAAGGACTAAACTGAGTTTTCTTAAGAAAACTTTTTATCGTCTCTTGTTTTTCAAAAAAATAATTTACATAAACGTCAGGGCTATATTTGATATTTCCCAAAACAAATAACTCCTCTCCCTCACCTCTCTCCTTATGTAGGTTAAACCCCCAGGCAGCAGCAGCAGCATCAGCCAATATCCGCAACCATGGCGACTTACGATCTGACACCACGAATTGCACCAAATCTGGACCGCCACTTAGTATTTCCTCTGCTAGAATTCCTTCAAGAAAGTCAGCTTTACCCAGATGAGCAGATCTTAAAAGCCAAAATCGAGCTGTTGAACAAAACAAACATGGTTGATTACGCTATGGACATCCACAAGAGTCTTTACCGTACCGAAGAAGTGCCTCAAGGTAAGCAAAGAAAAACCCATATAAAAAATATGATTTTTAGGACACGTGCATGTAGATACAGTGAATTACTGGGTGTTTGATGGATTAAATTGTTGAGATTTATAGTAAGTCTTTTTATTTCTAATAGTTTTTTTAGATAAAAGGAGTGTGTTTTGTGTATTATTTTTATTGCTTTGGTGTTTTTTTTTTGCTGCATTAAATGTAATAAAAAGCCCATAATCTTTCTTTTAATTCAAATAAATTGTACCTGTACATATAGTGAATGCGTGTATTTCTTGATTAAATTGTTTGATTGAAAAAAAAAAAAAAATTTTGGACACTATACACCTATGGATACAGCAAAAGTGTACGTATCTGTTTGATGAAATTGTGAAATTTAACAAATATATTTCATTTTCAAGGCAGGAACGTTCTTTTATTGGAACTATAAATACTGTGAATTTGTTTGTGGGTTCAAATGTTGAAGGTTTGATTCTTGTTGTTGTTGTTGGTGTTAAGACATGATTGATAGGAGGGCAGAGGTAGTGGCTAGATTGAAGGCATTGGAGGAGGCTGCTGCACCCCTGGTAGAATTCTTGCAGAATGCGAGTGCTATGCAGGAGTTGAGGGCTGATAAGCAGTATAATCTTCAGATGCTTCATGACCGTTATCAGGTTTTTTTTTCTGGACATCTTCAGTCAAGAGAGGGTTACGTGTTGGTTTTCTTCCTATCTTGTTTTATGTGAATTGTTATGTAGGAATTATCTAGGAACTACAAGATATCTGAATTGATTTTAGGAACTCTGGGTTTGTAGTTTTTTCATGTTGCAACATTCAAGAGGGTATTTTTGTTACCATTAATAGTTAATAAGCAATGGTGACCATTTGTGTGAAAGCCAGTGATTTCAATGAAAAGAGCCAAAACCACTTTTCTGTTCAGATTCAGATGCCCTACACCTGTTTTACATTCCAAACCATCAATACACACATTGATTATGTGAAAATTGCTGCCTGTTTGCTATTTGTAATCCCCTGGTATTTCTGTCATCTAAAGTTCTGTGTTTTGGAAAGAGGGGGTTTCTTATTATGCTATCTAAACTCATTGAACAATAGTGCTCTCTCTAAACAGATTGGTCAGGAGCAGATTGAGGCATTGTATCAGTATGCCAAATTCCAGTTTGAATGTGGAAACTACTCTGGTGCTGCTGACTATCTGTATCAGTACAGGGGCTTATGCAACAACAGTGAAAGGAGTTTGAGTGCTTTGTGGGGAAAGATGGCAGCTGAGATACTGATGCAAAACTGGGATATTGCTCTTGAAGAACTCAACCGGTTGAAAGAAATTATTGACTCAAAGGTTGTTTTCCACCACTCCTTACTTTTCTGTTTGGGTTGTATGCTTTCTTTCTTTCCTTTTATTTTTCGAGTAACATGTGCTTATTGAGGATGCTTGTCTATTGCAGAGCTTCTCATCGCCTTTGAATCAGGTGCAAAGTAGAATATGGTTGATGCATTGGAGTCTCTTCATCTTTTTCAACAATGACAACGGAAGAACACAGATTATTGACTTGTTTAACCAGGACAAGTATGACTTGACCTTTTTTGCTCTACATACATTTTCAACCATGACATGTTTTCTATTTTGGCTCTGACTGAAAAAATGACTTGTGGGTATTACTCAATTGAAACGTATTCTTATTCTGTAAAAATATAAGGAACCATGAGTTAACCAACATCTCTTTATAGGTTTTTTCCCGCTTTGGACATGATTAATCTCTCAATTTAATTAACTATCTTTTGTACCTTCTTAAGACAAAGGCTTACAGGATGATAAAAATTGATCTTTCCATTTTATTTTAGGTATCTCAATGCCATTCAAACCAATGCACCCCATCTTTTGCGTTACCTAGCAACTGCATTCATTGTCAACAAAAGAAGACGACCTCAATTCAAGGATTTTATAAAGGTTATCCAGCAAGAGCAGCACTCTTACAAAGATCCTATCACAGAGTTTTTGGCATGTGTCTATGTTAATTATGATTTTGATGAGGCACAAAAGAAGATGAAGGAGTGCGAAGAAGTAAGCTCTTTATGCCCTAATGTGATTGGCATGTTAATATCCCTGTACAAGAAAGTTTGTGCTGATTGTGTCATTTAAGTTGTATTGATTTCCAATTTTCTGGATGCCCCCCCCCCCCCCTATTTTTTTCTTGTCGTTCTCGGGTTTGCTTATTATGTTCTCTGATAATAAATTTTCCCTCTGATCATTAACTCCTGGATAATGCTAACCTGTTATACTCATTATAGGTGATACTAAATGATCCTTTCCTTGGCAAACGTCTAGAAGATGGCAACTTTTCCAATGTGCTGTTGAGAGATGAGTTCCTTGAAAATGCCCGTCTATTTATCTTTGAAACCTATTGCCGGATACATCAGCGCATTGACATAGGGTACGTATATTCATTATTTTTAATTGTTTGTTACAAATGTCACAAATAGAGTTGATTGGAACTGTCCCTTGAAAAACCATTCCTTTTTGAGTGAAGGGCCTAAACCGTTAGTTTGCTCTCATTGAATGTCTATCGGTCCAAACACTTTGCAGTGTTGACTTTGATGTACTTTTTATTGCTTCTGTTAAAATACTTATTCGAATTGCTTGGCTGTTCACGGCAGAGTCCTTGCAGAGAAATTGAACTTGAATTTTGAGGAGGCTGAGAGATGGATTGTGAATCTCATCCGTAACTCCAAGCTTGATGCTAAGATTGATTCAGAATCAGGAACTGTTATTATGGAGCCCAGCCATCCCAATGTGTAAGATTGCAGATACAGATTATTATATTTGTACACGGGAATGCTTATGATTCTTGTTACCTATAATATTTTGGTCTTTTTATTCTCTGTACCTCCCATAATCTTTATATGTCAGTTCCCAGGGGTCTGTACCTTTTCTTCGAAAATTGGGTGACAAATTTCTTTGGTCTTTCAGGTATGAGCAGCTGATAGATCACACCAAGGCATTATCAGGCCGTACTTCCAAGTCAGTCAGTCAGATTCTGGAGCATGCACATGCACAGGCTGCTCGATAGAGTTTCTCTGTAAAGATTCGGGGGACTTATTTGTTTTAAGATTTTTGGCATCTGAATTTTGTTTCTCTTTGGTTTGAGGAACAGACAAATTCGAGAAATTGTACTGATTAACCTTTCCCAGAAGCTCCAGAATTAGAACAAATCTAGAATAGTTATTAATTTTGGAAGGAGAGTTTATGTTTTTCTTGTTTGTATCAATGAAAAATCAATGCATCCTATTTTCAGCTATTATTCACATCGGTAATTTATTCGATTGTGTATCTACCGTAAATAAATGAGCTCTCGAATCATATTAGGACCAATGCACTGATTGAGATGGTGTTTGCATCAATAATCCTGCACGATTTTATTTTCGATACAGAAGCTGTTAGAACTGGTAGGAGAAATGCAGGTGTGACAGTGTCCTGAAAGAGCCCTAGAGGCACTGTTATCTCAACGGATTTTTTCGCTAGAGCTTAGCCCTGTTAAAAAAACCGATTAACGAGAAACTGAACTGGGAAAAAAAATTGATCCAACCAATTAATAAAAAATCACAATTTTTTTGTCTGGTTCGGTTATGATTTTAAAAGTCTAAAACTGATGCTCAGTTTGAACCCTAAACAAACCGAGCATAAATGGTTATTTTTCTCCGAACCCTTCTCTCAAACTCTCTCGCAGCCCTCCCCGTTACTCTCTCCCCTCTTCTCTCTATCTATGGCCTCTTATTTGGTGCGGTTGGAGATGGAAAAACATTGAATACTCTTAGATTTCAATTGCTTTTTTCACCATCCCCTACTCCCCATGGTGTTTGCTTGCTTGTTTGGTGTGTGACTGTGTGTAGACACATACATCACAAACGTGTGAGGACTTTGTGAGCTCCCACCATGACTGACTGACCTTCTACTTTCCTTACTCCATGGTTCACGCATAGCCCCTTGCTTTTCTTTTATAATATTCCCGTTATCATTTCCTATTCTGTAGATTTTTCCACACTAAAGCTTTTGAAAAGAGAAATTAACATTGTTCATTCATGCATTTTTGACTAGATTTTCCATTTGCTTTTTGGTGCTGTCTCACACTCCCACTGAGATGTTCTCTTTTACACCTTTTATGAAAAGTGGTCTCTGTCCGAATTTTATTAGTGAAAAAAAAATATTTTTTTAAAATTTAGTTTAGTTTTTAACAAATTGTTTCTTTTTATTTTGACCGAAAATATTTTTTAAAAGTTATAAAAAATTTAGAAATATCATATTATTTGCTGATTATAATAAATTTGGTCTTCAAATTTTTAATTGTTATATATTTTGTTTTAATTTCACCCTTTAAAATTTAATTTAATTTAATTTGATTTTTATATTATTTTTTTTATTTTTATGATTATTATTTGTTTTTATCTTATTATTTTTTTTTAATTAAAATTTTTTATTTATCAAATTTAGTCCTAATTCTTTCGATTGTTATTTATTTTATTTGAAATAATTTATAAAATTATAATTATTATTATTTAAATTTTATCATCTTTTAATTTTTTTTATTTATTAAATTTAATCTTTATTATTTTGATTATTATATATATTTTTTAAGATAATTTATGAAATTAATTTATTTTTGGGCTATTTTTTTTTTTGATTTATAAAAAATTATTAGCTATCGTGCTTATCTGTCATTGCCAATGACAAAGGTAATGACAATCACCTTAACTGCCAATGACAATCACCTTAAATGCCTATTTAAAATTATACTAATGATTACAATTTAAAATATTTTTTGTTTAAAAATATATTAAAATAATAAATTTTTGATTTTTTAAAATTTATTTTTAAAATCAAAATATCAAAATAATTTTAAAACATTTAAAAAATAATTTCTAAAACAAATTTTAAAATTTGCTATATCACGGTTTCAACTGTATTCCCAACCTGTTTGAGATTGTAGTACCAATGACAGTTTAAAATAATTTTTCACTTATAAATATATTAAAATAATTTTTTTTTATTTTTTAAAAAATATTTTTAATATTACCAATCAAAACGATAAAAAAACAAAACAATAATTTTTATTTTAAATAAAAAAATTGAAATTTTTTGAGAATATAGAGCCGCATTTTCCAAACACAGTAGCATGGCGTTACCAAACACAGTATTAACGGTGAAGAGCGTATCAGCCAGCATAGCTATCCTATCATCTCCTAGCTCTGATCGGCTCACTCTCTTTCTAGGCTTAGTCTGGATGGAAAAAGGGGATCTTAGTTTTAAGCACTAACACTCAAAACTTGTACATCCATTTGTTTTTTCTTTAAATCTTCTCTGTTTTCTCTATGGGGGTTGAATAAATAAAACCCCGACTCTTTCTTTGTCCAAAGTTTCTCTTAGCTCAAGAGACGATAGCGGAGCCAGGTATTAAGTATGCTTGGAAACAATGCCCTTCATGGTCCAGCATCCTTCTCCAACCGAATCTTCCCTTTAACCCTCCATAAGAACTGGACATTTCTTAGACTGAAATCTGCCAACTTTACTAAGACATCCATTTTTAGACCAATGCCAACCAGTCTGGATCCATTAGCAGGCTGTTAGTTGCTAGACCAGATCAATCGTTACTCTGTCCTGAAGATCCATCTTGAACTTTGTTCCGTAAAAGCTGACCTGACCTTGATCTGAAAAAAGCAATTTGCATATAAATCCTGAGACATAGGATATTTCTCCTACCAGCGTGAACGTGAATAACCATAGGTCTTCCAATTATCCTGCCAATTTCGCCGGTACTCATTTCTCTCATTTGAGTTACCCCGTGTGTATGATGTTCTTCCATGAGGACTGCTTCCATTGTTTTCCTTGGATGCTCTTCTAATTTGCTCGTCAAGATCATATTCCGAACGCTGACAATTCAAAACAATGCATCAAAATGAGGCAATGGTTGCTAATCAAAAAATGCAAACAGAATAAGAGAACATGTTCTTGCTTGGGAGCCAACTAGAATTTCTAGATAAAATCTCAAACCTCATTCAACAATGTGCTCTAGCCCTTGTTTAAGGTCGATAGGTTATGAGTTGAATTTTACCTTGGGCACAAAAACTAGTTCACTAGTCAGACAAACAGAGAACATACGATTTCAGTCATGCTCCTAGTAGTTAACAACCTTCACTAAAAGCAGGATGCAGAAAACAGATATGGAATAACACCATCCTGTAATTGAGAAGTCATGTCTGTCCAAGTTATATGGGATCAAGGATGAACAGCTTACTATTTTCTTCACACATATCAAAAGTAATTTATAACAGAGGTTAGGCAGCAAGTTAAACACCTTCCATAGTAGTAATACAGTGGACTGAAATAGAAAAGGAAGGAAAGAAAGAAAACAAATAGATTACAATTAGCATATAACATATTCCCTTCTAGTTCACAAGGTCATTAATAATGACAAGGAAAAACAAAAAAAAGGTAGAAAAACTCGAAAGTTTTCAATACCGTTCAATTACCATGAATACTGTTCAATTAACATGAATGAAATGCTTGAATAAGAACCAAGGGACTCGAATAGATAACAAATTATTTGGAAAACAAAACATACCTTGGCACTATATTTGAAATATAACAGGGAAACAGACTGATACTGAGAAATAATATAAAATACAGAATGAAACACAAATTACACTACAGACAGACAAGACAAAATACCATTTAGGATGCCAGATAGGCTACAAGACAAAATACAGATCACGTTAAATAACAAACCATTACAAGAAGAAATACTAATTACAATGATAAACAAACCACTACAGAAAAAACAAGCAATTACAAGATAGAATCTTTGACCATATTCATGTGTCTGGAGCAAACGAGTCAAGAATTATAATGCAGCAAATGTTTATCACAGTGATGGTGTTGCAGCAATTGTCATGCCCATGTTATAGTTGGTGGTAGAATTGATCATGTCATAATGGTTATCATGGATGGCAGCAAAAATGGCAGCGGTACCATTAATGTTTATAATAGAGGGAGCAACATTGATGGTCATGATGATGATAGTGCTTCCATGGTAGAAGAGGTGGCGGGTAGTAGCGGTTATATGTAGAAGAGGTGATGATGGCAATAGCGAACATGATGGAGGTGGTAATGGAAAAATGTTGCCAGCATTGATGGCAATGAGTGGCGGTTGCAACTGTGATAATTGTGACATTGGCAATGATTTTTTAGTTTTTCTACACCAACCAAAATCCAAGTATACATCACACATGTGCATTCATACATGAAATTATAAACAATCCATTGCCAATTTTGATTAACTGCTGCTAATCAAAGGATGCCTTCATTCATAGTAATCAAGGTGACCAACAATAGTAGCCACACAGACAAGGTTGCTTAAAGATGTAAAAGACTAGCCACACAATTTAAAGGTGAAAAACACCTGATGAGATAGGAATTGATGACAGTACAGGTAGGTATCTGAAGAAAGAAAGCTCAAAATCTAGAATACGGACATATTAGACCTATTGAAATCAAGTGGATAACAAACCTTAGTGGGGTCAGAGAGTACTGCGTATGCTTCTCCAATCATCTTAAATAGCCTGTCAGCATCTGCGTGAACCTCCTGGACAATTTCTTTCCAGAGCCGCCCATCATCTCCACTTCCACTTCTTGCCAGGAACTGACCAGCCTACAATTGGGGGAAAAAATACAAGAGAAACCTGTAAGATTTGGAAACAGGATCAGCAGCAATAAATACGCAGGGGTGGAAAGCTAGAAACCTTGTCCGGGTGATGTTTAAGTGCTGCTTTATGGTATGCCTTTTTTATATCAGATGCTGTCTCAGAATCCTTGACTCCCCTAACAAAGAAATTATATATAGTTGACAAATTATAAAAGTATAAAATGCTGGCATGCTGCATTTAATTATGACCAGAAAATTTCCTTGATTTCTTTAGATACAAATATCACCATGTTAGCCCAGAGATGCGGGAACAGTAACAGATTAAATACAAGTAAAAAAAGCAGAACCCCTTTTCTTTCCAGTAAAAGAATGATTTGTAACTGGGCAGATTCGAGGTATTTTACAATTCTAAAAAAAGAAAGAAAGATAAAGGCACTTCACATTCTTAATTAAAGAGCTTTACCAAGTTTCAAATTCTCAATATATACATAAGCGTGTATATATTGAGAATTTGAAACTTCGTAAAGCATATGCCATGATAGAATTAAGTTTTATGCTCAGAAAGGCTCAGCTTTAAAAACCTTGACAAAGAAAATAATGATTATAGTGCAACAAATCTGGGAACAATACCACTATGACTCTAGAAGCACCACAGATATCTGGTTTAAAGAGAAAGATAGCATCTAAACATTACAAACATGATGTTGTTCCAGTGAAGCATAATGCGTTGAAGGTTCCAAAATGACTTACAAAATACAATATAAATCCAAATGGATTCCTTTCTTAGCCTCTTCTTCCATTAAGGACAAACGCTGATGAGCTTGCCTTAGTTCTTTTGTCCAGCTGGTGGATCTAGCGGGTTTGCTGGACTGTCTGACCTTTCCATCGGATTGATTTTCAAGAATAGAAATAAGCCTTTGAAGGTCAGTAGCCGCCTGTCCATAGTCTCTAATCCTCTCATGCAAAGCAGCTCTTCTGGCAACTGCCTGCATCAGTTGCAATTGAGCAATTAATACTAGGTCAATCAGGCAACCATGTAAGCAGTTGTTAAAATTTGATGTCCATATGTCACATCCCTTTAAGTAAATTAAGCAGAATTCTTCCCTCTTACAGAGCAAATTGGCAGGAACCATTTAGGCAAAATATGTCCATGTTCATCAAAGGATGCAATTCATAGTATGTATTTGTGTTATATAACAATGTTAAAGGAAACATTTAATTCTTCCTTGTTGAGCTCCATATCAAATTATCAACTAACTGCTGGCAAGACATATTTTAGAGATAAACCTTTGAGTAATTTCCATCAAGTGCCACAGCTAGGCTGCAATCAGAAATGGCGTCAACAATCTGCCCCAGTGCTTGGTGGGCAGCAGCACGGTTTCCAAAACAAATTGCTGCAAAAGGGCGGGATTCAATACTGTTTAATAAAGCACCAGTATAATGTTCTACTGCTTCAGTGTACTGCGCTGATCGAACTGCTTCATTTCCTGCACTCTGTAATTGACAAGAATGCTAAATTAGTTCAGCTGGAAGAATTCCATGAAAAGACAAGAGTAAGACCATGGAATATGTAATCTACCATAAGACTGCCAGAGGGAACCCAGAACCGAATCAAACACCAAACATAAATCACTTAATCTGTCTTCATAGACAATCATTAGCAATTGGAATGTGCATTCCAGCCCTAATTTTCTATGGGTATTAATTATCATATAATGATAACACATATAGCAGATTTTACAAACACAAACTCAATAAATGAAATCAGTTAACCAAATCTACATTGTTAAAAGTCCTTTAGAATAGGCAATCCAATCAAACCAACCCCAAGCATTAACAATACCAAAAGCTACCTGATTATTATTTCCACAGGATTTTTTTTTCATCATCTGCGATTTTTAAATGTCTATACATTGTTAAAAAATGAGAATGGAGAAAACATTTATAACATTTGCGGTCATTTGCTTAAAATGGGCACAGATTAAGACGACATGGTGATATGAATCATTAGATTATGTACAATATTATATGCATTATATGCACATAGTACATTAGGGTATATAGATTTTAGATTTTTATCAAAAGTTTCACTAGTTGACAAGTTGACCACCATGTTGTCTCCATCAATAAACAAAAAGACATAAATACCATGCAGCACCCTTATTACCCAGTATTCTAACCCAACTAAAACATTAAGGATGACATTCATGTTATAGAAACCATCACACATCATATATCATTTTGAAACCTAAGAAGGGAAGTGAACTTATGGCAATCAACAGCATACCTTAAGATGTAAAAGATTCCGTATGGTGACAGCTAATGTAACAGATGATTCCAATATCTTACTTGCATCTGCTTTCCTGCATAGTTCAAATTATTATCAGGGACCTCAAAGTTATTTTGAGAAAGGAGTACCGATTAAAATTGGATCTGAATTGATGATATGATGTGTTTACTTGCAACTGATGGATCGCATTTGCTCTAATTTCTGAAGTAAATCAAGAGCCACCTCAAGCTTTCCCAAATAAAAGTAGGACTTTGAAATTAAGTGCCATCTCCACACCCTTGCGAATGAGCAATTTTCACTTTCAGAACAGCCAATATCTACAAACTGCCCATCCACTCCAACAAAATTCTTTTCAGCAGCACTAAGAGTCTGCTCACACATATGAATCACCTCTTTATACTTCCGCAACTACAAAGTGCCACCAAAACAGCCTATGATTAGAAAAGATCTAGAGGCAAACAAATGAAATACTCTGATGGGCAGAAATTTATCAACTGACATTCTTCAATATTCCAATTATTTAGTCACTTGAACAAGAGCAAAAAAAAAATGTTGAAAGAGCACAGACCATAAACAGAAACTTCGCTTTCATTTCCAGTAGTCTTTCTGAGTAGGGGCTAATGGATAAGGCCTTGGCAATCACATCTAGAGCATTAAGTGCTGCATCGTATGTTCTCTCTTCCAAAAGTTTTGCAGAATGGTTTATGCACTCTAACACTTTCTGGAAGAAAGGAAAACCACTCGATCAGTCATGGAAAAAAGCACACATGGATAGCAGGAAAGGAAGAGGAAGGAAGATCCAAATGACAAATAACTCCAACCAACCATGTCACAGTGACAGGATGATGTAACCATTAAGAAGCAATTTCTGATAGCCCATCCAAAATGTGAAATCAATGAAAAATGAAGTGCCTATTTTTGTGTCCCAACTACACATTTTGTAATCAAAACAAATTTCTTTCTAGATTTTACAGGCCCATTTAACAATGCATCACCTATAAAGATATGATTTATACTGCCTGTAGGATGTAGTAATGTTTGTTAAATTGTAATCTGCCAGAAAAGGAAACCTAGCTCTATCCTATTAAACCTTTAGAACTACATTATTTTGCTTAATTAGGAGCTGCTGCTCGAAAAAGTAATGTGCTTAAGGAAAAAAGGTACAAGATATTCCTAAGTGGAAAAGTAACCTTTATCCTCTATATCTCTACTTTTATTTTTACTTTTTTCGCCACTACTATTTTAGAAGTAAGATCGATATAAAATAAATGAAAAGCATCATATATCTACTACCATAAGATGGTCACATCAGCACCACTTAAGCTAATAAATGCATACCTGAGCTTTCTGTACGCCATCAGCAGCTTCTATTATGATTCTTCGATCCAAACACACACCAGCTCTAGATTCCAAGCACTTATTAAAATAGTGAAGTGCATCCTCAACTTCTCCCAGCTGAAGATGACAACTGGAAAGTGAAAAAAATCCCCACATGTTTACAGCATGCAACACATCATTTTCAAACAGATGCGACATTCAGCAAGAAGCAAATGGGGATAATGCAGTAAGGTCAATCAGTGTACGTGGTCAAAAAGGACCACTCATGGTGGACATACAGAATATGGGGATTCAAAACAAAAAGAAATTCACACATATTTAGAATATAGAGTACACCATTTAGCGTAGAGCATATAGGTATCAACATATAGATGTCACATACAATCTACATATGAAGCACAACCAAACAACTCCTATCCTTCAGATGAAGTCAGCATATAAGAAATGAAAATTCAAAGAGAGCCATTCTCAGGTGCGATGCAAAGGATATTGTTCATAGGTTCAGGACAACAATCTTCTACTGGAATACTTTTTATGATATACATACCTTGGGACCCCCCCCCCCCAAAAAAAAAAAAAGAAATATAAAAAGATAAAAAAGAAGCACAAAGCAAGATATGACATCTAAAACAAGTCACCATATCTTGTTTCACTCAACCAATTTACCAAAAGAAAATATTTAGTTCAAAAAATTGTGTAAAAACGAACCATTTGAAACAGATAAGATGTAAATTTTGCTGCATGCACCCCATGCAAAGGACTTACTTAGCAGCTCTTATTTGAACTTTGAAAAAGTTGGGGTCTAGGTCAGCAGCCTTTATGCAATCTCTTAATGCCTCCCTCGTGTTTCCAAGAGACATCCGCGTTGCAGCACGGTTGCTATAGCAAATAACAAGAGGCTTAAGACAGCATCCTGAAATATCACTAGAAGGAATGGAATTTATCCCACATGTATAAAAATCCTCTGCCTTCGACATATCCCCATTTTGATAAGCATGATTTCCCCTGGAAAAAACCAAACCCTATCCAACTTAAGTATCAAATGCAGTCTCAAAAGTAATATATCCTAATATTCAGCAGTAAACAATGTGGGAGCTATTTAGCCATTAATAGATTTTAAGTAGAAAGCACCTTGCTCGCCACATCTCACATTCTTCCTGAACAGAGCCAGTGGATGAGATTGAACCTTGCTTCGCCAATTCATTTATTTCAGATTTATTCCCCACCTTTTTATGTCGAGTAGATAAATCTTCTCCTTGACCCTGCAGTGTCAAAAGCTATACATACAGAAGTGCTGGCATGGATGGAATTTGGAAAGAACAATAATTGACTTTACTTACATTTGGGTTTGGGACAAAAATAAATGGTTCGCATGGAGGTTTCCTCCTATATTTCTTTCTATACTGCCGTTTTGGTGTTGATGAGCAGGATGAAGCAGAAAAGGAAAATTTTCTCACATCTACATCTTCCAAACCTGAAGCAAAGGAAAATTGCATTTGATGGCTGCTTTCTGTGTTTAAACCATGCGTAACTTCAGCGGAAGCTGCACCATCATTGCTGCCACTCACCTGCTCAAAGTTGAAATCAGCGCAGGACATTTCAGCACCAAGAACGAACCCTTTAGATATAGAATCACCCATGAAACATCTTTCAGAATCACAACCAGAACTCTCCTGATTCATCTTCTCTCTTGGCCTCCCACCATCTGTCTTAACATCTAATCCTTCAACCTCTCTGGGACCAGTTGTCGCTGTTGAATGCAACATTGAGGGTGCACAGTTATTTTCTTGGGGGTTGGAATCATTTAATGTCACAGAAGTTTCTTCAGAAAATTTCCCAGCTGCTGCAGTTTCCTGATAAGGAGAAAAATCCATGGGTGAGTAGCATCCGGGAGAATTTAGATTTTCTTGGCCACACCTTTCATTTTGTACTTGAACTTGCTCTGGGTGTTGCTTACGTATAGAATCCTGCTTCAACTTTACCCTCGTTTCTAATCTTTTGCCCTTCTTTGATCGGTTATTTACAGTAAATTCTGGTTTCTTATTTGATTCTGGAAATACACTTGTTTTTAAACAAAAAGCATCACATGGTGTTTTGAAGTCGGTAAAGGGCATCCCTAATCTACCAAGATCACTTGTAGAAATACTTTTGTTATTTTCCCTTTCAACTCCAGCCATAGTTGTTGCTTCAGAAACTTCACTATGTACTTGGGAATCAAAACCAGCCAATGAGAAGGAAGTTAGAGGAGCAGCTCCATTGAGTTTTGTATCATCATTCATTCGATCTTCAGATAATTGGCCTTCAAAAGAAGTCTTCACACATCCTGCCTGAAACCTAAATAATTCTGAACTCGAAGTTCTGATAGAAGTACTACCGGTATTGCAACTTCTATTCTTGTCACTGGATTCAAATTTATCACCACCCGAACCCACAGCAGCATTCTGTTCAGGAGAACAAGTATCTGAACTTCCATTAGAAGAGGCAGAAGCCTTTTTACTGCTTCTGATAACAAATAAAGAATCATCATTTGCAGATGAATTCTCATTGTCGGCTCCATGAACATTCTTGAACTCATTAATATTAAGTTTCTTAATCTCTTCTGGAAGATTAAATATTGGGTTAATGCTAGATGTACTAGCTGCTTTACTACTATTTGGAAATGATGCAAACTTACCCTTACCATTGACACTAGAATCCAGATTACCATTTTGATCCTTTGAAATGCTGTAGTTTAAAAAAGTTCCGCCACTTGACTTGACCTCAACAGGGAAGTTCGTAACCACACATTCATTAAGATTGCAACTTTTCTTGCTGCTACTACCAAACACAAAAACGCCATTACTATTACCTTCCACTTCATGAAAATCGGCCTCATTCTTTAATTTAATCTTCCCTGTATCAGAAAAGACTGAATTTCCAGAACTTTCACCAGATTCTCGCTTTCCCTCGCTGGAATTTAACTTCTTATCAAACCAACTTGCACCAAAAACAAACCCTGAACCAGAAACCCCCACATTTGCACTAGAATCATTAGTATCAGCACTGAATACAAAACTAGAACCAGAAACCTCTACATTTGCAATGGAATCATCAGCATTAGCACGAAATACAAAACTAGAATCAGAAGCCCCCACATTTGTAATGAAAGCCTCACGAGCGGCACCAAACACAAAACCAACATCATCAGAACCCAACTTCACCCCATTCCCACTAGAATCTCCCTTATTGGAATTCAAACTTGATCTTAATTCACTTTTGTCATCACAAAACTCACCGTCACCCGCATTACTGACCTTTTCACTCTCTACTCCGCCTACATTCACAACACACTCATTCAATTCTCTAGTCTCCACATCAGATTTCACCCCAACACCGTTCCCAGTAGGATCAAACACAAAACCCATATTACCAAGCTCCGTAGGCTCCACTTTCAAACCCAAAGCTGGCTCCTTCTCTCTCCACTGCCCCACATTTCCACCAAATCCTGTTTCTTTAGAATCTAATTCCACTCTAGAATTCAAACCCGGATCAAAATCCCCACTTTTTACACCCCCATTTGCGCCAAACACAAAACCCACATTGGACACACAACTATTCCCATCTACATTATCACCTACTGACTTAAACGGGTTAAAATCCGACCCGGAACCGGACTCACCCGGACCCTCTCCTCTGTTCCTCCCATGTAACTGCTTCCTCACCTTCATCAGCCTCGGCCTCGCCCGTCCCGTCCCGGTATGCGACCCGTTTTTATTCATATCGATTTCGCTGGTGTTACCATAAAACGTAGCATTTACAGTTTGGCGGTGGTTATTCTGAATTGGAGTGGGGTTAGGGTTTTGGAGAGAGTAAGGGTGTTTGGAGGTAACCGGTGACCTGATATCGACGGCCGCAGCCGGTGACATTTGAGGCAATACAGAAGAGGAGATTTAGGTTTTAGTGAAATTGAAGGTTTTGTTTGGATTGTTGTGAGATGTTCGGTGTTAGGGTTTTGCTTCGTTTTGAGGGAAGCGACTAGCGAGGGAGAGGGGAGGGGAGAGTGAGGTTTAGACAGACAAATTGTACCGTTTGTTGTATACTCCTTGAATTTCAAAGTCTTGTGTTTACACTTATTTAGTGAATAAATAATTAAATAAATATAGGAAAAATAGAGGGCCACTAGAGTTAGGGTGTGCTTGCTATTTTGCAGTAGCTTCTGCAATCGTAAAAAAATAATAATATTGGGTTCTATATACAATTTTGTTGTAAATATTAATTTTATAAAAATTAAAATAATATTTTTATTAATAATAATCTGCCTTTCATTTATTTAATTTTTTTTAAATCTACTTTTTTTAAAATATAGTTCAAAAGAGAAAATCATAAAAGGGTATTTTAATTTTTCAAATATTGATGGCTTTTTTTTCTTGTTTTTTAATTTAATTTAATATATGTTTTAGATTGTGTTTATAATTGTGTTTTAAAATATTTTTTATTAAAAAATATATTTTTTATTTTTTAAAATTATTTTTGATATTAATACATTAAAATATCTAAAAACATCAACAATTATTAATTTAAAATACAAAAATTATCACCGCGTTGTAAATTAACCCATCCAAGCTTTGAGATCGGATCCACTCCTAGTCAGATTTTTCCGATCAATCCTATGGAAAAAAGGTGATAATAGCATGGGCTGGGCGAACAAGTGTATGAGAATCCACGTCGAAAGCTAGCCAAGAAGCCTTCCAACCAACACAAATGACGACACAAACTAGCAAAACGCCAAATGAATCCCGCACCGTCGCCACAAAGGTGGCAAAGCGAAAGCGAAAGCTGAACCGACTCCTACTTTCTTCTCTTCTCTTCTCTCAGGTAAACACTAAACTCAACCAATCATCCTTTCTCCTATCAAAACCCTAAAACTTTCAAATATCATAATCACCACACTCCCTTCCTTTCCTTTTCCTTCATTAAAAATATCTGAGAGCTGTAGTTTTTCTTGTGCTGATGTAGTAATTAAATGCTAATGGCTTCTCCTGGTATACTTATGATAAGCTGTTTTTTAATCATTACGTAATTACTGTCTTGATTTATTAATTAATGCAAAAGTAAAAATTCAAGTGTTTTAAATTCTTAATAGTAAGCAAGTAGGGATTATAGTGAAATGAGAGAAAGTTAGTAGTGATTATATTGCTCGTAGATTTACTGCTAAAACCATTTTAGTGCAGTGCCAATGCAGCTGTACTTTGACTTTTTTGAGGAGGGAGGAAATCTCTGACTTGCTCTGCATCAATTTCTGTTACCATGTTATTGGCTTTCAAAAAATGTAGTCTTATTGATTTTGGGTGTTCTTTAGGAGCAAGGTGGCTGGTTGAATTGAGTGTTGTTAATGTACTTTAGAAACCATGATCTTCAAGCTTCAAGTGTTCCAGACGACTTGTTTTTAACGATGAATTATCTGAATACGTTTTATCTGTCAATGCTAACTGCATCTTTCTGTCTAAGAACTGATGTTTTTCTTACTCATTGATTTCTTGATCCAGTCATTGTTAAATTTGTCTCTGTGCTCGATGTTTCGTGGTAAAAATCATTTAGAATCCACAATTTATAAACACGGAATCTTATAGCAGCTGCTGTTTCGATTAACATTTTTACAGAGGATCTTATATTCACGAGAACCATTTGGGTTATGTTTTCATATTGCTCCATGGATCACATGTCGGCCAAGGTTTTACATGGTATGAACTTGTGTATCACTTCAAGTAAAAATTAACTTCTTCAATCAGGCGTCAGCTCTGCAGTTTTTTTGTGTAATTTATTTTTCATGCCTTGAGAGATCCTTCGCCAGTTTGGGCTTGGAGGCATTTCTTTGAGTATTTCATGTTAGAAAATTGTTTTTATTTTATTTTATTTTGATCTGCATAAAAAGGGACAGGAAATTGAATTTCATACTCGTAACAACTAAACTTACCAGAGAATTGAATTTAGTGGACCACTTCGAGCTGGTACTATGCTCACCCTGCTGTTTGTATATGGCCCTTTGCCTCCTGAATCTTTTGGTAACTTGTGATAAAAGTGTTTATAATCATTTTTGACACTCGTCACCGTTATACTGAGTAAATGAATCCGAGGAGGTTGCTGTTGCAGAACCCAGACCTTTTGTATGAAATTCATTTGTAACAGTAGCATGCTTCACAATGAGAGCAGAATTAGCTATCTTAAATGTTGCGGGGAAGTAAAAAATCAACGATGTGCCATTAGATGTTAAAGAACAATATTATTACCACGAAATTAAGAGTAGAACATGCACGCATAGTGCTGGTTTTAAAGTATCTTTGAAGTGTTTTTACTCGCAATGATAGCTCACATTTCAGTCAAAAATATCAAATTAGACCGTAGTAGATTTCTCTTATTTTGTCGATGTCCTTATGATGACTTCCATAAATATATTTTTGTCTAATATATGTAGCTATGCAACGTTAAAATGAGTTGATCATTCTTTCTGTTTTCCTCTTTCAGCAATCTGAGTCGTCTCTCATTCTCAGATAAGACTACCTTCTTCCACAAAAGCATGCCTTCAAATTTAATGCAGATAGATTTGAAAAGTTTGAAGGACCCTTCAAATTACAAGACAAGCTATATGTGTTGCTTACATGCGAACATGAATGCTTTGAGTTCAATAATGTTGTCTTCAGCCTTCTTCATGGATCAAGCTCTGGAATGCTGGTTACTGGAATTGACTTGTCAAATCTAATTCTGGTAGTATAGATCCTGGAGGAGGTGTAACAAACAAACAAGTGCTGACATAAATTTTTTGGAGAGATTTCGTGACTTGGTTATCTTAGAGTCTTTGTTCTTATTTTCTTTCCTTTTCTTTCTTACATAGGTAAGCTTAGAGGTAACATCCTATACATAGCTGACACAATCAATAAGGATCGTGTTACTTTTATTTATCAGTGTGTTATGATTTTCCAACTTTTCCCATATAATTATTTTATTGCCCACAATAAGAAAATGAAGTGCTCAGATTTGTCAAGGTTTTTGAACTCCTTTAGAATTTTTCGTTTTTATTATACGTCCAGAGCAACCATAGTCTTGAAATATGGCTGCTTGAGAGATTCTGTTTGTTACCTGAATAGACTTTGATATTGGAATCTCACCTTTACATATGGATGAAGTTTATTACGAGGCCCAACTTAAATTTATCTTTTAATTGTGATATATATATTTCAGTTTTCCGTCATTCCATTTCTTTTTTTTTTTGTTTTATGAAAATATATTTACATGCAAACGCTGGCTTTCCTACGTCAGTTTGTTTTCTTTTTCCTGGATGCCTCAGATACTGATGAAAACAGAACAAGTAATGATGCAGCTGAAACCAACTTTTCCAGGAATGTTGTGAAAGATACTCCAAGACCTGGTCCAAGTTCTTCAGGAGACAACATGAAAGTTACCGTGGTTGATTGGAAAGCGCAGGAACTTGTTTCTCCAAATGCTCCTATAGATGAGGACAGATCTGGGGAAGTAAAAATGGAGGCCTCCTTAACACCAGATGATGTTATACGAGCTGGTGGCTTTGGAGCTAGAGATGATATAAGTAGCTTTCTTCCTGTTGCAAGTGATTCAACAATCCTTGATGCTAGAAACTATGAAGAGCCACAGGGAGAAATACAAAGACCAGGTCTTGGCTGGACAGAAAGGAAGCAGTTGTTTTGCCAGTCCTTGAGACCTAGTTGCCACGGACAACTTTTTCTGGTGTTTCTGGCTTCTGATTTTTTGTGGCATGATCGTAACATGTAACTCCGTGGTTTGAATTTATTAATTATTTATTTCATGTTTCTGTTTGCATGATTTTGGTATTCATGGAATAAAGATAGATGCTTGCTCCTCGCTCAAAGAAATAAAAGAAATTTAAGTTCATGATATTTTTAAAAATCATTATGAGCTAATACTATAAGCCCTCTTTACAGAATTGCCTACTTAAAATTTTCATTTTTATTAACAAATAAATGGCCTGCTGACTCTTACTCTCTATTATGCTGACGATTGCTATATATGGCAACCCAACTTTCCATCAGACCTTATAATTTTAATTTACAGTTGTACGCATTATGGTCCATATTCTCCCGAGGAATCTTTTCCTGATATTCCTTATAAGTGGCCAGCATCATGAGAAAGGTATTTCCTTCTGAAGATTCTTTGGCCAGGAGCTAGGATTGCCATTGGGTCATAAGTTGATTTCCTTTTAACAAAAACCTCCCATTGTAGGCCGAAATGAGCTTGCCATTCTTCCTGGGTGCTGTAATGAGGCATATATTGCTTGGCTCCAAGACCGGCTTTGGAACAGAAATCTAGAATTCTTTGGTTTTGGGCTAAAATGTGAAACAAGCCATCTCTTCCCGTGGAAGATGGCATTGCAGAGGATAAGAATGCCACTTGGTAGAAAGTTTCTTCATCTGGTGTGATTAAAGATGTTCTATTGTTCCACCTGCAATGCGAAGGAAAAATCAGTTTGATAATATAATATTCGAAAATTGAGGGGAAATTAATAGTTTTGTTTCTCGTATGAGAGTACTTGGACTTGTTGACCGGGTAGATGAGGATGGGACCATTGCTGTTGCCTGTAAGAATATTGCCAAAGACCTCTTGAGCAAATTCAATAATTTTGGTTCTAGGGATTAGAAGATTCATCCATGGGTGAGGAATCTCCCATAAACCTTTTGACCGGAGGTTGATTTCAGACAGGTGGACTCTATCCAGGAATTCCACGTAAGAAACTTCTGACAGAAAGAGTGTGGATGAAATGTAACTCAGTTCTGACAATAGGCTCTCAGTTTTCTGCATGAGAGAAAATAAGGTTAGGAAGTAGGAACACGGGCTTCGATTATGTAAAATCTATGTTGGGATCCCAAGAGGTGTTTTGCAGTGTTCTCTGTGCAAGTCTAACCTGGTTCATTATATCGGACTCATCTGGGCTAAAGTATTTAGCAATTTCTAGACAGTAAAGAGTTTTTCCTTCTGAGATGAATCGACTGGCCTGAAGTGGGTCTTTTGGATTGAAGGAGGATCTCCAGTTATTGAGGAGACCGGTTCTGTTTATTATCACAAGCCCTTCGATATAGTCAAAAGAATCCTTGGATGATATTAAACGTTCTTGATCACTGGAAAATTTAGAGAATTCATCATATAGTACTCTGATCCATTTCACCTGTCAAAAGCGATAAATTACATTGTCGATAAGAGTTCATTGTGACATTATAGCATTGCACAGAGATGTTAAGAGTGTAATTCTTACCATCTTTGGTGCTGGTTCAAGTGAGATTCTCGCTCGAGTGATTATTCCAAACTGCCCAAGTCCTCCAAGAACACCATAAAAGAGTTCTGCATTCTGCTTCTCTGTACAGGTAACTACTTCTCCCTTGCCTGCACCCAGAGCATCAAGTTAGATTCAGTTGTGCCTCATTTAGCTTTAAATAACTGAATCATTGTTTCATGTTAGCTAGTTATAGTTAGAACTCGCTGTGAATTTCATTTTTCTTTAAGGTGCATTCTTTTCATGATATTTCCCCCCAGGCTCAGTCTAATTGAAAAGCAAAGCTTCCAGCAACTTCGTGTGGCGTGGTAAAATTGTTCTTTCATGAAAATCGAAGTAATAAAATCACTGGAGCATCCTCCTTGTCACGCTGAAATGACTTTCTATTTCCTGTACTGTGATATTGGGCCTACCTAGTATGAAAATTTTTGTATGACAGAATCATGCGTGAGTATATATACCTGTGACAACCTCCAACTGGTAAATGTTGTTGATTTGTGGCCCATGTTTGAATGCCTGTCCACTAATTCCGGCATTTGATAAGGTGCCTCCGACGGTGAGATGAAGGTAGTCTGTCCATGATTTTGGTGCAAGCCCGTATTTAAGAGTCTCATGTAGAATGTTAATCCACAAGTCACCACCTGATGCATCCACATACGGCAGCTCTCCGGTGTGAATTTGCATCTCTGGTCCCTGAAGGGATTCCATGTTTATTACTATACCTTGATGAGCTTGTGCTTGACCTTGAAGCGAGTGACTGTGGCCTCTAGCAGCAACTGTTAGCTTTGAAGTGGAACCCATTTTGAAAATATGCTTTATAGTGTTGGAAATATCAGAAACCGATTTCGGATGTAGAACTGCTAACGGCAGGAAATGATATCGATTGCCAAAGTCCTTGGCTGCATAATCGATATGATCAAAGCTGAAGTAGCCATCTAGCTGAAGTGTTTCCAATGAGGAGATGTTGGAGGAGCGCTTATATGGGACAGCACTTGGGTTGACAGAAGATTGGTTGGAACAAAGGTTGGCTTTATCAGGCATGGAGCAAAAGAATAAGATCACGATAAACACAAGGAATATAAGGTTGTTCTGTTTGAGAGAGGCCGAAGGTGGTGATCCCATTTGTTCTGTCTGAGAAAGAGAAGGAAGGAGAGAAACTGTGCAAGTCGCTATTGCGAGGAATAGCAAAAGGAGAGGTGTAGAAGAGCTTATGGAGATGAAAGGTGGAGACGACAATTTAAAGGGAAGGTTTGGGCGGCACAGTCAAAATATTCAGTGGTGACTTCATATTAACTGTGTGAATGTGGAAATGAATGGCTTTGATTGATAAATAATTATTAGCGTGGATGAAAATGAATTTGTTTAGATTGTTAGTTTATTCAAATTAGATAAGGAACTAGTCAAGTTTATCTTATAAGATATAACATGATTATTTATGTAATTATCTAGTTTGTTAGGATAAATTTTATAGGAAATTCAAATAGATTTTTTCAAAAAAGATAATACAAGTTATCTAAAGATTATTGTTAAAGAATTGTTTTTATGAAGCGTTTTAGAGGTATGTTAAAAATGTAATAGACTAGGAAGCCTGGAAATAATATTTATCAAATGTTTTTATTCTTATTATATGGATGTCTACATAAAGAACAAATAGAATAGCCCTTGCAGTGGAGCAAAAGTGCTTAACCAGCTAAGGAATTGCACAGAATTTCATAGCATATACTTTTGACTAGGAGTGTTCACGGTCTGATTTTAACTAAAAAATACAACCGAACCGGAAAATAATATTATTTATATTAACAACCTAGACTGAACCGGTTTTGTTCGGTTCGGGTCGGTTTTTTAGCAAAAAAAACCAGAAAAACCGGATTGTTCTATGGTAACAATGATAACCAATGTTTACTTGCTTCCCTTTCCCCTTTCATATGATGTTAAGAAATATTTGCATATTAATAATCAAACTATACAATCTACAAGGAGGGCAACTGTTCTATAATAATAGCTCATAAGATATAAGTGATTGGAAAAAATTAAACAGTTCCTTGCCTGGAATCATGTGATACTTTCTTAGTCGTGACTTGCATATTGAAAGAATTGTTATTCTATTGTGTCAAAATTGTATAGCTTGGATAACTATTGTTCACTTGCTTTTGGGGAAAGAGGAAGGAGAAGGGGAAAGGGGTGGGGTGGTTGAAAATTGAGAAAGGTAAAAGGGAAGGGGAATGCTGGGAAGGGTGAAGGGGAAG
The DNA here is from genome assembly GCF_005239225.2 of Populus alba. Classification (NCBI taxonomy): domain Eukaryota; kingdom Viridiplantae; phylum Streptophyta; class Magnoliopsida; order Malpighiales; family Salicaceae; genus Populus; species Populus alba. Next base: position 4,297,346 of record NC_133299.1, read on the forward strand.
AACAGGAGGAGGGTGGGGTGGCTGAGAAGGGGAAAGGGAAAGGGAAAGGGAAAGCAAAGCAAAGGGAAGGTTGCAAAGAGAGAGAGGGGGTGGCAGTTGAAACTGAAAAGGAGGAAAGTGAATTAGGGTTAGGAATGGTTATTTTTATACCTTTTTTTAAACCAGTTCGGTTTGGGTCGATTCAATCGGTTTAAGCTGTTTTAAACCTGAACCGAACCGGACTGGGTGGTTTTTTTTATTTTTTAATTGGTTTATTCGGGTTTTTTATCGGTTAATGTTTTCTCGATTTTTTTGGTTTAATCAGTTGATCGGTTTTTTTGAACACCCCTAATTTTGACACACGAGTAGAGTGTGACGAAAATTCTCAAGGAGAATTGTTCGTTAAAGAGGTAGAGAGCTTGCAAACTTCTAGGGGAATTCTTGTGTTAACTATTAGCAATTGGATGTTCTAGTTAGGATGATAACAATTTGAAGATTCTAGCATGCTGCTACGATAGATGACAAAAACGAGTATTTGTCTTGACAAGTAAAGTTGTATAGATACAAAGGATTTGTAGTTGAAAATACTCATCTTATAATCTTCTAAACTAGTGAAAGTTCTCTATCTGGGGTTTGGTTGCCCCATAAGGGTTTTTTTTTTTTTTTTTTTATGTAAAAAAGTTCTTCTAAAGGTTTTCCTTTGTAAGCAAATAACTTGTTCTTCAAAGATCTTTAAAAGAAAAGTAGTATATGGTCTACCAAATTTGCGAGCAATTAAAAAGATGGTGTGTAGAGCATGTCAGGAAGAAAAACAAACCAAGGCTCAATATAAGAAGACTATTGACATTCTAACCTCAAGAACCCTTGAATTGTTACATTAGGACCTAATAGGTCCAACTCAAACTAAAGTCTGAGTGGAAAGAAATATATCATAGTCATTGTGGATGACTATTCAGGATATACTTGGTCTATTCTATTAAGAGAAAAGTCTAAATCTTTTGATCTTGCGAGGAAATTGTTCAGAAGACTGCAAACATAAAATAATTTTTCCATCTCTAGAATTCACAGTAACTATAGAAAAGAATTTGAAAATACTAACTTTTCATTTTTTTATGATGAAAAAATACATAAAGAATTCTTTTCTCCTATCACTCCTTTTCAAAATGATATAGCTAAGAGAAAGAATATAGCTATACAAGAAATGGCTCGAACTGTGTTGAATAGTAAGAAAGTTGCACTGTACTTATAGAAGAAAGCTGTCAACATTATTGTACATATTTTGAATTGTGTTATGTTTAAATTTGGAATAAAACTCACTTCCTATGAGTTATGGAATAACAAGAAGCTTATAGTCAAATACTTCAGAGTGTTTATAAGTTTTTTCTATATCTTGAGAGATCAAGAAAACTTATGTAAATTTGATAACAAGAATGATAAATGAATCTTTCTTGGATACTCATCACACAACAAAGTCTACAACCTATGAACTCAAACTGTCATGGAATCAATCAATGTGGTTGTTGATAACAATTTTAAGGAATGTATGAAGAAAGACCTTGATAACATCATTGAGATAACTGAAAAAACCTCATTAGAATAAGATAAGAAAAACCAGGAGGAGAGTTCTTCACACGTTTTTAAACAGTTATGAGAGAAAAAACCTTCATTAAGGATAAAACATAATCATCATAAGGAGAACATTATTATGAGGTTAAGAAAAAAAGTTATCAATTAAGACACATATATATGTTATTTGTTGTAAAATAAACCTAAAAAGGTTGAATATGCCTTATAAGATGAAAGTTAGACCAATGTCACATATAAGGAACTAAATCAGTTTATAAGAAATGGTGTATGACAATTGGTTTCACATCCTGATAGTCACAAAATAATTGGAATCAAATAAATCTTCAAGAATAATTTAGACGAGTATGAAACAATCATCAACAAAACTAGTGGCACAAAGATACACTCAAGTCGAAGGGATTGATTATGATGAAACATTTGCACCAATAGCTCATTTAGAATTTCTTCATATACTACTTGTAATTCCTTATCAATTGAATTTTAAATTGTATTAGATGGATGTGAAGAGTGCATTCATAAATCTAATTCTATAAGTAGAGGTCTATATAGAATAACCCAAAGGTTTCACTAATCATTTATTTCCTGATCATACATACAAGTTGAAGAAAGCCTTCCATGGTCTAAAACCAACACTACGAGTATGCTATGCACTGTTAAGAAAATATTTGTAAAATAACAATTTCAAAAGAGAAACAAGTTGGCAGGACTATTTTCGTAAGAAAAATTGGTAGACATCTACTCATTGCTCAGATTTATATGGATGGCATTGTGTTTGAAGTTACTTATGAATCATTTTCTTATGAGTTTGCTACAAAAGTTATATTTGAATTTAAAATAAGTATAATTGGCGAGTTAAACTTTTTTCTTGGCATACAAATTAAGTAGAGTGAAAATAAAATTTTTGTTTGTCAATCTAAGCATGTTAGAGATATGGTTAAGCAGTTTTAAATAGAAGAAAAGAGTCATGCTTGTACACTTGTGAGCACATTTGTTAAAATAAGCTTCGATCCTATAGGTAAGCTATAGAAAAGTGTTGATTATACACTTTATAGAAGCATGATAAGGACTCCATTTTACATTATTGCTAGTATACTTGACATTGATTTTTGTGTAGGTGTTTGTGCTAGATTCCAATCTAATCCTAAAAAATCACATCTTATAGCATTTAAAAGAATCTTAAAATAAGTACTACAATTGACTATGGTGTATGGTATTCAAAAAAATTCAAACTTGAGTCTAGTTGGCTATTCAGATGTTGACTAAGAAGGTAACGCTAATAAAAATAAAAAGCACTACTGAAGGCTATTTTTATGTTGTTGGAAACTTGGAAGCATGAATGAGTAAGAAATATAATTCAATCTCATTGTCCATTGTAAAAGTCGAGTACATTGTAGCAGGTAGTTGTTGCACAAAACTTCTTTGGATAAAAAAGATGCTGGATGATTATGGTTTCTCTCAAGATACTATGACTATTCATTGTGATAATTCCAATGCAATTAGTATCTCTAAAAATGATGTGCAACATTTAATAACCAAGCATATAGATATAAGACATTATTTTATTGGAGACTTGGTTGAGTCAAAGATTTTGTCATTAGAACATAAACACCAAATATCAATTGATTGATTTATTCACGAAACCTCTAGATGGTCTAAGATTTGAATTTCTTAGAAACGTTATTGGTGTATGTGATATACCCTGATTATTAAAAGAGATAAAATTCATAAATAATATAAAAAAAATGTGTGTAAAAAGTTTTGTTTGTGTTTTTATTTGTTTGTTAACACTGAAACACAAAAGCAAACCTTGCAAGTATACCTAATCTTTACCAATTAGGATCGATGCAAATCTTATTTGGTAGTCTTCACTTTTGAAATGTTATTCTCTTGGAAGACCAAATAAAGCTATAATCTTAAACACTATAAGAAATTCAAGTTGTTTTACTAATTGCTAGCAAAAGTAAAATTGATTTAAGGGGGAGTAATGTGCATTGAATTGATTAAAGCTAGTTGAACATAGTGTATAGGCTGTTAAGACACTTCTCCTAACAAATCCTTAAGAAAAAGTCAAGTGTTCACATTATTGTGGAAATAAATGAACACTTCAGTATAAATCCATTATACTCCAAATTTTAAAGAAAAAGTCAATTGCTCATTGTGAAAATAAACGAGCAATATAATATAAATGATATAGTTAATCAAACCCTATGTTAAGAGTGAGAATATTTTATATCTAGGCCCCAACATAAAGTTTTACTTTCAACATATGCTCACACTTTACTAACAATATATCAAATTAAAGAGAAAAAGATGAAGATAGAAATTTTAAAGTAGAATTGTTGTCTTTTTCACTCACAAACTCACATATTGATTTGGTTAGCTAAAAAAATATGTGTTCATGAATGAAGATTAACTAATAAGGTAAGTGTTCCTTCTAAACTGTCAATTGTGAGTATTTTTAGGCTAAAAGATTAAGTTAATTTATGTAGGTTCATATCTCTTTCTAAGTGCACAATTAGATACAATTGTGAGAAAAACATGTGAAAATAACGTGGCCTAACTGATTTGAGACATATAAAGAGAAATTATTAGTCTATAGAGTCAGTCTTTTTCATAAAACTGACATGTCATTTTAAGAGAGGCTATATGTGCCTATTATGAAGCTTGATATGAGCAAGAACAAGAGAGAAAATATTTTTTTTACAATTGAATTAATGGTTTTGTTTATCAAAACATCTAATCATCATTCTCTCTCCCTCTCTCTTTCTTGTTTTAAAGTACCCTCTCATAATTTTCCAAGAAAATTTCTTCATCTTTACTTGACATCTTCCGATAAATACAAAATAAATTTATGAGACAAAACATCTATTTATCCTCTCTATCTTGAATTTAACCTTTATGCAAAAATGGTAAGGATATCCTATCTTGATATGAAATTTCTTGAGAAGATTATTAAAAATATTGTGTCTTTACAATCATTTTCATAATATATTTGCATAACATATTTTTTTTATTTATTATTTTTGAAAATGGCTAATGCATTTTCTTGTTGAATGTTGCTACAATCTAGAAAAACCAATTGTTTCACTTCCCTTGGTACAAAGATGGCTTACAGAAACAATTTCTCTAAGAAGAACATGCTAGGTGAAAAAGAAGTTTTGGTAGGTGATTCCCACACTTGTGTTCATAAAAGATATCTTTAAAAAAAGACAATTGGGCAAAATGACCGAAGGAGCATTTGCTCTAAATGTTGAAGTAGTTAGAAAGTTTTATGCCAATTATGAGCTTTTCAATCTTGATGACCATTTTATTACTTCCACTATCATTAGAAAGTTATATGAGCTATTTGAAATCATAGATCCTAACTTTTCCTATAAAAGAATAGAAGCCCCTTCAAAGACTTAGATTGGTAATCTATGGTTTGACAAATCACATAGTTTGCCTTTGAACACCATGTTACTTATTTACTGATTATTAGCAAAAAAATATGTTAACAAACCCCTATTGGAAGGCATATTGAGCTAATAATTGAGAAAGTCCAATTCATATATATTATTACTATTGATGTTCCTATCTACCTAGCCACCCATTTTATTAATGTCATACAAAAAGCTACAACTAGGAAGGAAGTGCGTTTGCCTTTTAGTGGGTTGATATCTAGGGTAGAAATTATGACCAAAATACCCTTGCATGATAGTGAGCCAATAATTAAGATTTATGGAAAGATCTTAGCTGTAATTGTTGTTAAATCTAAAGTTGTGATCAATAAAAAAAAAAAGGTCACATCCTGAAGAGTCTACATCCTCTCATCCTGAAACTCCTTAAACCATCTCCTTACTCTCTCTTATAATTGAACAATTGTAAGTATTATCAAATGAGTTTGATAGTTTTACTAGTAAGTAGGAATAAAAGATTGATCCTGTTAACAAGTTGTTAACATATATGCAATAAGATATTGTGTAGGTTAATGAAAAATTTGTTCAACTCGACTTGGATGTCAAACAAGTACATCAATCTATTATTAGTAAAGATGAGGACTAGGATGTTTGCCGTACCAAGAGGAAGGCAAGTATGGATGCAAAGAAAGAAAAAGAAAAGTAAGCTAGTAGTCAGCAAGCAAAAGCCAACCATCAATTTGTTTATGTTATTTTACTGTTTTCTAATCAGTAATGAATATTGAATATTGAATATTGAAAATCCTGGTCTTTAATAACTATGATATTTTTTGTAGCATAGAAATCTCTATGCTGAATATTTGATACATTTTGAATTTGATGCATATAGTTGTATAACAATATTTGGTGCATGATAGTTTTATGACCATATTATGAATTATTAAGATGCAATATACTGCATGAAGTATTCTTTGAATATGTTATGAACAATTTGAATGAAACATGTTAAGAACTGTTAGGATGTTGTTGTATAAATATTATTAACTATTCTCGTGCTATATAACATTGTTTCAATTATGCATGCAAGTATACTTTAATAAAGTATTTGTTAAAATACTTTATTATGATTGAACTATCTGAACTACTTCTATGCTAATTCATCATTATAATATTATTAACTATTCTCATAATATATAACATTGTTTCAATTATGCTTGCAAGTATACTTTAATAAAGTATTTGTTAAAATATTTTATTATGATTGAATTATCTGAACTACTTCTATGTTAATTCATCATTATAATATTATTAACTATTCTCATGCTATATAACATTGTTTCAATTATGCTTGCAAGTATACTTTAATAAAGTATTTGTTAAAATACTTTATTATGATAGAACTATTTGAACTACTTTTATGCTAATTCATCATTATAATATTATTAACTATTATATTGAAGAGCCTGGAGGCTCGTAAGGGGAATTTTTGTATTAACTATTAGCAACTAGAAGTTTTAGTTAGAATGACAACAATTTAAAGATCGTCAAATGTTTTGGCAAGCTACTGCGGTAGAAGATAAAATAAAGTATTTGTCTTGATAAATAAGGTAGTGTACATATAAAAAAAATTTAGTCGAAAATACTCTTGTAATCTTCTAAACTAGTAAAATTTGTCTATTCTGAGTTTGGTTGTTCCAAAGGGTTTTTTATATTTTGAAAAGTTCTTCAAAATGTTATTTCTTCATAACTAAATAACTTGTTTATCTAAGTTTTATGTATTTTTATTTATTTAGTTATTGATTAATATTTGCAAAATATTAGAAGATTGCTTTTTAACATTCAAGGAACAAAAACAAGACTGTGAAACTGTATGCTTTGTCTTAGATGTGTGTTGAGGATTTTTATTTTAGGCTTTTTGGGTTCCAAAGGGAGTGGATAGAAGTCGGAAGAAAGTGAAAAATATTTCTCTAAATGTTTTCGACTTTTCAGTCTCACAACCGCAATTTCCACTTTTCTCTCATCATCCCTTTCAGCAATAAGCTATGACTACTTATAGCAATCATACTTTCCTCCTACTTCAAGTGATGGAGATGTTTCAACACGTCATTTTGCTTGTCTATGATCCACGCCACTGCCTTTCCTTAAACTCATATTTCTCTCTTCTTCTCGAGTATTGACTGAGTTGTGCAATCACTGTTGTCAGCTTAGGATTGAATTCCCGGCATCGAAGGGCCGGCCCCTACAAGGTTGTGTTCTGTTCGAGCTGAGTGGTCAAAAATGGGTCCATGGTCACGTGATGTTCACGAGGTGCGGAGGTGGTGCTTGTTGAAAGCAAATTTTGGCAGTGCAGGGCTCTGAGGATCCCAGCCAACATTGTTTCGAACATGTGGTGAAATCAATGTCTTAAAGACAAGCATTTGTAACATAGATGGCTTCCTCTCCTAAGGCCATTTTGTTTCATATGAAACCCAAACGGCAATTTACCATGTGGCTGTGGGGCATTATGATATTAAGATCACAATTTCGGCTGTCCTTCGAATTTGGAGTTAATCATGTCTAATTTTCTTTCACCAAAATTACTTGTTTCTTGACGAGATATGACCCACATTTTCATCGCCATTATGATATTTCCCGAGGTTTTTTTTCTTTTCTTTTAGTAAGCTCTACCAAGCTAGGTGAAATTGTGGTCCTTTGGGTTTGAACTTTCTTGATGGTTTCCCCCCCAAAAGGACAAAATCTTTATTAGGAATGATGACCCGATTTTTGTATTGCCTTTATATCATTTTGTGGTGTGGTATTGTTTCGAGCCAGCTTCACCATGCTAGTACTTTGGTGCACATGGAGATATTGCGATGCAAACTTCAAATGAACAAGTGCAGATTAAAATGCTTTAATGTGGGAAATCTTGTTTTGATCATTGGCATTTAAATAGGTTTCTCGTATACAGATTAAAAAAATTATAAAACTCGATTAAAAAGATATGAAGCCCAATAAAAAAATATTCAATTAAAAAAATTCTAAAAAATAAACAAAATCAACTTGGATTAACTTAGTATCAAATTCATTATCCAGATCATGAAGTCAAGATAATCTTATAAAAAATAAATTGAAATTTTTTACAAAACCTCACTTTTAACAGTTCTAACATGGAAAATTGAAATTGAGAACATAAAAAACTAAAGTCATGAAATTAATATACAGGCCATCATAAGAAAATAAAAATTAATCAAGAAGCAAAATTTCCAAAATAATTAATATTAGAAATGAAGTTGAGAAAAAAACAAAGCAAAAATAAAATAAAATAAATTACAAGTTATTTTATAACAGTGGTTTCATTGATGTAGTTATACTTTTTAGTGTTTTATTAATGATGCTGGCAATAAAATTAGTAATTATTTTTAAAAAATACTTTTTTGGTAGTTTTCTATAAAAAAATTATTGGTACTTTGACGAAGGAGGAAGAAGAGTTCCACACAATTTGAAAGAAAAAACAGGTGGGGCTATCGCTTAGGTCAGCCTGAAGGTATTTCACCAAATACATTGACTTGTGTAGAGCACGTTATCATGAACAATGGGGATATATGGCAGTCTCCTCTCATCAAGATTATGCATTGCAGCATAGAACATCAACTGGATTCTCAACTAGCTAGCACCATATTAATTTTCTAGATGATTGTGTGTGTGTGTGTGTGTACGAAGTTCTTTCTGTGTGGATGTTTTTCCTCGAATTTTCTCATTAATTGTTCATAAGCAATGCAACAACGCACGAGGCGCAGCAGGCTAAATCATTTCCCACTCTTGATCGATTTACTGTGCTCTCTGTTGCCAGTACCGCACCCCTTCTCTCCCTTCCCTGCGTAGGGTGACCTATTTAAGCTTGACACCATATTCAAGCTTCATGTGCTTACTGGTCTAGTTTTGTGGGTTACAGTACTCTATATCTTTATAGCTGGGATGTGTAGGGGCCTGGGGGCTGTGTGGAGAAACTGAACATGAGGATGACAGTAGTTTGAATGCGGGAAACACCAAAAGGCTCACCCTATCAGACTAGATTAGCTTGGAGTCTTAGATCCCAGCACTGGGACACCCCTAGAATGATTCCTATCTTTATAATATCCTTTTTTTTTCTTCTTTTTTTCCGCCCTAGCGAGCGACTATTGCTGGAATTATTGCCCCATTTGCTTCTCCTACTGACGACCCAATAAGCATCCGTTTGAATTCAGCAGCTCTTTTGGAAAACATATGCTTGTCGCCATTTACTTTCATGCAAAAAAAGGTGAAATATCCATAGCCTCAATGCTTGTCTGCCTTCTATTATTTTTTTATTTGTGAGGGTAAGTGCACGCTTGGAGCCCAATTATTGCCGTCAGTTATCACCATTTGGTTGCGATATTCTTCTGCCCTCTGAAAGTGCCTTTTCCTAGAGCGACTTGCAAATTGGATATTCTTCTTTCCACATAATGCCTTGCCCTTCAAAATTATTTGTGACGTTGTGTATAGCAAAGGATACCTAATTAACGAGATCACTTACTCAAACTCTAATATTACAGTGTTTAACGGTAGAAAAATAACCTGTTTTACTATTCTCTGAAATTTAGTGATATTTAAATATTCTTTTGAAATAACTTGGAAGATATTTAAATAACAAACATACTAAATTGCATTTAGCCTATACATGGCCTTGACAAAAACAATAAAAGAAAATAAATGGTTGTCTTTGATTCAAGGGTATCTTGGTATTTTTAGAGCGGCTATTAGTCATTAATGATTTATGTAAAGGTATTTTTATCTATGAAGTATTTTATGAACAATAAAATAACAAAAATATCTCCAAGAATAAAAAAAAAAATCAATTGTTTTGGGTAGGGGTATATAGGTATTTTTGGTTTTCATATACAATAGAATTACTAATTTACTATTGGATCCAAGAAAGAAATTTAATGCATTGGGGTCAAGAATATTAGAGTCTTTTGTCTCCATTTTTGTTGTTAATTGGTTTGCATGAGGGTAGAGTAGTAATTTACTATTAAATAATATTTTTAATTAGAAAAAGTTATTGACGCGTGTTCAACATGTTCCAGCGAGTGGGTAACGTCTGTGTCATTTAGACGACACGTGTGATGCCACCTGGTGGCCAAAATTGACCTCCCCTCGTCTTTCTATATGCGTCATTGTGTTCTTTTCCACGTGGAGTGGCATGTAACAATTTACATGTAACAATCATAAATTTTGTATATTTTTTTAATATAAGTTTTTTCAGTTGTTTTGTTTTTATATAATTTTTCAAGATATTATTCTAGAAACATTTTACTGCCTTGTTCCTCTTCCTTGTCTGACAAATTTGACGATATCGTCACAGAGCCAAAACATTTTCCTGCCTTGTTCCTCTTCCTTGAGATGAAAAAAGTGTGAAGTGACCCTAATTTCTGGAAATCCTTCTTTAAATTAATACCAATATGCTGTCCAGCTTGGGAAGTCTTCAAGGTAAACTTGAAAAGGATCCAGCGGGTCACGAGGGTGCTTTGGGGTTGAAACGTGAAGGGTTTAAGGGTTGTGTTTTGGGTAAATTTGGCTTAGGTATATGGGAGTTATAAGGATTATAAGTTTTGTGTTTGTGATGAGGTTGACGGGTGTTTGATGCAATTTCTGTGATAGAAACCATAGGGTTAAGGCTTTTAAATTAAGATGAAATTAATTGCAATAATGTTTGTTTTTCTGAGAGAGAAAGACAGGAGGGACATTCTAAAGTCTATTCTAAGAGATGATTAATTGATAATGTAACCCAGTGATCAGTCGGTAATTAAGGAACATGTCTCCCTCTTGCTGCATCGATCTATGTTAAAGTAAAAATATTTTTGTAGTTCTTCTAGGTGCATTATAATTCTTAATGATATATTTAATATTTTTTTTTAATTCTCTTGAATTATCATAAACTAATATAAATATATGTGTTAAGAGTATTGTAATCTACGTCATAATCCAAGTTTTAATTATAAGAACTTCCTCTAATTTGAAAGTAACATAATATAAGAGCTCTCTTCCTTCCTTCTCCCCTAGTTCTTTCTAACATGATATCAAACCTATAAAGAAATCCCAAGAGAGAGAGTGAACGGATAAGTAACGTCCAAGGAAAAATATAAAGATGTATGATGATATAGAAACCAACAAAAAAAAATTGTAACATTGCATCAAGAGAAATAGCTAGAAGAAGCCAAAAAAAGCTTAGTGCAAGCTTACAACTCCTTGTAGAGGAGAAGTTGTGGTACAAAGAAAATCATACATGAAAGGAGTGAAAAAAAAAAGATCCTCCTAAAAGGGAGGTGGACAGTGGCCAAAAAGCCATAATGAAGAATGTGGCAGCAGCCACTAGACAAGAAAAATAGGTATTTATGTTTTTAAATCTCTTAAATTATTCTGAATTAGTATAAATATATGTATTCAAATCCAAGTCCATGTGATTTTCTCTCTTAAGATGGTAATATATTTTATACAAAAAAGATTTATTTACACCTCGCTTCCCTTCCGAACTTCTCCCCTAATTATTTCCTTCAAGAACAAGTCTCTATGCGTGGTGGCATTAAAAAACAAGCTGTTTTATTTATAATTTATTTTATTTCAGCTGTCTAACACGTTCGTCTGTCTCATCTAAAATTAATCCAGTCAGTACGTGTCCTGAAAGTTGCTGTGAAATGCATCTTAAAGTTTATGTACACACAGTGAAATTATGAAATATCAGCATGCTACCACTGGGGATTAAAACTTCAGATTGTTTTCAGGGCTTCTTCAACCTCCCCATTTCTCACTTTTCAATTTTTCAGCGATGAACTTCCCTGATTTGTGTCTGTTGACTGGAAAGTAATTTTAATTGACTTTTAATTAAGTTAAAAGGCTGGCTAGCTAGCTAGTCTATATATCTAGTACTGCTGGCGATTTGTGTCCAAGATCCAAGCATTATGACACATCAAAATGCTGTCCCTCACTCCATTTCACTACGGTAAAACCACCTCCTGTGTGTACAAATAAATTTATATATTTTTAGAATAATTTAAAATAAACTCTTATCCTTTCAGAACAAAAACAATAAAGATAAAAAACATTTCATCTACATCCTTACTTACCGCCCTTGTCTTTTTTGGTAGATAGATGCAATGTTCAAACACTAATAAAGCATCCAACGGTAAGTTTTCCGGTGGACACATGTTCGTCTACATTATTAAAATGGAAAAAAAAAACACACTTCTTGTTGTCATTTTTCTCCTCTTCTCGTGGGAGACATAATGGGGAATCAAAACCCAGAATTTTTGTTTTTTTATTAGATCTTCTGTTGTTGAGCATCTTATGTGTGGTCTTTTCGGTTTTAGTTGTGGTTCGGAAGCTATGTGCTGTTGTGTTGTGCTTGTTTTTGTCTTCTCACCGTGAGTGAGTGTTTTTTTTTTTTTTTTTAATTGTTTTTTGCTGTATGTTCATGCAAAGATGGCTTCATGTCCAAGAGCCTGACATCATAAAAGTCAAAATAAGTTTGTTTAGAAGTGGAAATAATTCAATGTAGTACAATAACATGTGCATGGAAACCAGTTAGGATAAATAGTAGTTTGTAACCATCCTTTTGATCATTTATTTCCTCCGTATACTACTGTACTTGCTCCAAAACCATTGGCTGTCTGTCTACAGAATTATCGTAAAAGGTGAGACATTTCTATTTGGGAGTAGAAAATAATGCCACCGAATAAGTTAGTAGGTACAATAATAAGTGCCCCATATTCATTCTCTATTTTTTTCCAATCATCCTTTCAGAATTCGGGATTAATTGTAAATCTTGGGTCTAAATAGTTTGTAGATATAGTTTTTTTCCCCCTCCTCTATATTCTATAATAATTTGTTGTAGTTTGCCACTAGTAAGCAAATGTTAGAGTAGAGCGGAACACTAACATTTGTATTTCTGGAAGTTATTTCTTGTTTTGTTCCCATTAATAATTACTAGGCTGGGAGGTGTGGAGACAACAAGGTATTAAAAAAAATTAATATATTTTTTGGACGGCTATATTTTTTTAAAATTATCATGTAACCTATTTCATCATAATAAAAAATAAAAATTCTTTATTCTGATAGATATAAATATATTATCAAACCATGTTAAATCTTGTGTTTTTTTTTAAAAAAAATTTTCATAGTACCATATTAATCAATAATTGTTCCAAGTTCTTCACAACAATGTAAAAACAAGTTCAGTGTTAGCTTGAATCTGAAATTTTTGAACTCATTTTTCATCAAAGATGCTGGATGCTGTGAATAAATAAACTGAGGGAGTCTTTGGATCGATGACCACAGAATTTCTCATTTAATAATGTAGTGCATCCTCCTCTTCCTTTATTAAGCTTATTCACTTCCCACTAATTTGATCTTCTTAATTAAAAGCCTAGCCCTACTCAGTCTAGTGCATCATTGATGCCTAGAAAACGTCTTCCTAATTGTTTAAGCTGTCAAGATCTACACTAATTAGCATCATGCAAGTGGGCTCTGTTAATTAATTCACTGTTAGAAATAGGTAGAGAAAGTAGCTAATGCTCATTATAATGGAGTTGCTGTGTCATCATCTGCTTTGTTAATATTGCAAAACAAGGTAAGAACAGATTATCATCAACAAGACAAATATTTTCCATCCATTATGTAATCCATAGGCTAGAGTGTACTTAGCACCAAAGTAATTTGTCCTAGATTAACAAAAAGTATGAATTCAACTAGGTTTTGTGTCTCTAATTATTTCCATGATGTGATGATGAGGCACACCATTAATCCATTGCTTCTTCTCCAAATAGAGCCCAAGGTAGTTATCAATTTTGTGATCGTGGCATGGATTTTGTTGCTCACCATATAGGAGGAAAAATGCTAGAATATTCGTAATACATATGATTAATTTGGTCTGGAGATTTTGCACCCACGACATTAGCAAATAAAATAATACAATAAAGAAAGGGATTTTAACACCAAAATTAATAGAGATGATTGAATATTGATCTCATGCTTTCCAATAGAAGACCAACAAGTAGAAAAGAGAGACCAAGTTAGGCCAAACATGTCAGAATAATATCAGGGAGCATATATATTAATGTTTTGGCTTCTTCGATTGGCTCGAAATTAAAGAGAGAGAGCCAACAAGAAGATGACACCACCGCATTGTCTCCAAAATTAGGCCAACTATGATATTGTTTGGCAAACATTTGACAAAGCATGTCTCTAGCTTCTTTTGTTGTAATGCTTTGAATATATTATCTCTGTGTTCAACCAAGGTTTGATTGCAGAATTTAGAGGAATACTTATATTTGGTTTTGAACCCTTACAATGCAAAGAAGGGCATCCCACTTCACAAAGTTACCATGTAAATGCGCTCGTTTTTTCCTTTTTCTTTGTTCTTTCAGAGGGTTAAAGTTGACGGGGAATTAAATCTTGACAAGTGTTTATGGCAAGGGAAAAAGACATTGACAAGTGTTCTTGCTAGGGGTCCTCTTACAATGACATTACAATGACAGTCTTAGTCATTTTGTTACCAACTATTGTCCGAAGGAGTGGATAGGGTATGAGGTCACCCATAATACATTCGAAAACCTGGAAGATGGTTAGAAAAAAAAAAAAATTTACCCTAACTTATCATGTTCCCAATCCTGCTTACATTCCACTCATGTCATGTCCAATTTGTCCTGTCCTTGTTACCGTCTTTGTTTCTGTGGTACCTGATCGACTGTCTAATTTTGTCAGCATCTCAGTGATTTACCTTTGAAACATGCATAATGAGGAATTCGTGGGCGTTCAGTTGAGGCTCGTAGCTAGTCCTAGTAGCCTTTTAGCCTTTTTCTCGACATTTTGATGGCTTCCCTGGTAAGATATTGAGAGCAAAATGATGAAGGTAAAGGCAATGGGGCAACACTTCAATGATGAAAGTTCCACAAATTATTATTTTTTCCTCTATCTACTAGGTGTCCAATCCTCCTCCAGGGCTATGTATATAGTCTGCTGTCTGGTGTATGTTATTGATTAAAAAGAAAAAAACACTCTTTTCTTTTATTAAAACCTCTAGCTAGGTTTAATCTTTAGAAACCATCACCTAATCTGAAGTCATGAATATCATTGGATTAGGAGTGGATGGGATTTGTGATGAAGAGGATTAAGTCACGAGGGAAATATATTAACAGAGGGCCTTTTGTTTTCTTTTGATGAAATTGTCCTAGAGTTCTATTATTACTACCCTCAATCCAGGATAAACACGTTTTCCTCTGAGTGGGTTTCTCATATCTAATAAATATGATTTTTCTTTTTTTGTAATCTACTTATTACAAAACTTTCCAGGTTTACTCACCTGATCTTTCGATTATTTTTCCTGTTCGGATGTTACAACCTGTCTTCAGTAGGTGCTCGTTTTGACTCGATTCTCCAACACCCACTTTTCTATTTTCTCAAACATTTGTAGCTGTAAGTATATAATAAAACTTTACCTTAAAATAGTTAGCATGACAGAGTGAAAGTGTTGGCATGACAAATAATGACAATTTATAATAGAATTCCGAATACTTCAAATTTTAAACCGTGTATACCATTACTCTATTTTTATCTTTCATGGTATAAAAGCTTTGTACGACTAACGCCTTGTCTTTTCTTTCAAGCTTTCACAGCTATCAAAACTCTCATAATGTCTTCTAGTTCATGCAACACTGAAAATATGCATAATCCTAATTAAAATCTTCATACTACTTCTTATATAAGCTATTACTGAGAAACTCATTGGTCATAACTTTATGGCATGGAGTATGCTGCCCATGACTTTTCTTAATAGCCATGATCTTGTTGGCTATATTGATGACACAATTAAGGGTCCTAAAGAAACTATTTAGGATAAATCTAATATAGTATATACAATATGGTTCTAAAAGGACAATTGTGTTAAAAGTTGGATATTTGCTTCTATTTCAAAAAAAAATTAGTTGCTTCTCTTTTGTGGAATTAAAAATGCCAAACAAGCATGAGATTCTCTTTAGACCCGTTTTTCATCAGCTCATCCATAATTATGGGTTGCATTACTTAAGAGTAAAAATCAAATTCTTTCTCAAGATACTAAAACTTGTATTGTTTACATTGATGAAGCTATGTGTCTTGTTGATCAACTAATAGTAGCTGGCACAAATCTATGGATGATTGAGATCTTATTGCTTAATTACTAAGCTCTATTGGATGAATATGTTATTTCAAAACTTATGAATTGTTCTTACTCAATATCTAGTTATTTGGTGTAACATTATAGGAGCTATTTTCTTTACCTTTATTCCAATCTTCCATGCTAGGACAAAACATATTAAAATAGATTATCACTTTATAAGAAAAAAAGATTGTAAACAAAGATGTTCAAGTATATCATATTTCCACCGAAGATTAGATTGTAGGCATGTTTACTAAAGGGTATACAGTGCTAAAGAATAATATAAATCATATCTTGAGACCTCATTTAACAACTTAAAATTTTAGATTGAGATTGTTATTTGACATGGTATCAGAGTCTTGTTGACCAAGTGGTCGTGAGTTCAAATCTTACCATCCATATACATGTGATAAAAATTAAACACAAGGTAGTGTGAGCTTGTGCAAGTTTCAAGGTCAAAGGGCTTTTACTTGAGGGGATGTGTTAGAGAATAATATAAATTATATCTTAGGACCTCACCTAACAATTTAAGCTTTTAAGTTGAAATGATTTTTTGACATACAGTTTTATGGTTTAAGTTATTGAATCCAAATTTATTGTCTGCTTATTGCCTATCAATTTGCAGGGGGTGTTAGCATGACAAAGTATGATAGTGTTAACATGAAAAATTATGACAAATCACAATAAGAATTATAAATACTTTAAATTTTGAATTGTACAGATCTTTTAATTTATTAAGATAGTTTCTTAAACATCCTTGTACAACTAGATTAGTTGGATCATTTTGTGACTACAACTCTATAAATATACATGTATTTTCAGTGAGTAAGGGATTGAAAACCAACTCCAATACAATATGTTTTACCCGTGTTCACCATTACTCTATTTTTATCTTTCAAAAAATACATTGAAAAGAAAATGTGCCTTATTGCTTCATATTTGATCAAAGCATTGATATAGAATGAAATTAATCCATATAGTTGTGGTTAATAGACAAGTGAACTATATGGACAACCTTGCAGAGATATTTATGAACCAATGGTAAAAGACTAAAATGAAAAGGAGGTCTAGTTCATGCAGAGTGGTCAACCTGATGAAAAGATTCATAACTTTCAATTTAACCATTAAATGTGTTCATATTTTCTTTAGTTGTATCTAGTTGAGGTCTAGAAGATCTTCAAATTAGACCCAAGATATGTTGTTCAGGCTAGTTAGTTTTGTTATTCTCTCTTTATTTCTGGATTTTTTTTGTTTGTTGAAGACTTTTATTATTATTTTTTTATTTTTAGATTTCTTAGTTTGTTTAAGTCAATTTTATTAATTTGCAACTGAAGACTAACTTAAGAGAGATTTTTAATAATAAAATTTTGAATTAGAATTTTTGTGTAGCAACCTAATTTAGTAAAATTTTATGTTGTTCGTGCTGTTTTATCTTTATTGTATTATTTTTGCAGGAGAGTACGGATTGGGAGTAGTGAAGAACATGTAGCAAAAAAACAATGATACTTCCTCTAATCCAAAACATGAAAACACTTAAGAATGGAAAAAATCTTGAGGTATCAAACGTACAAATTATTGAGTGTCCTCGCTAGCAATAGAAACCATCATGCAAATTATTGTCCTATCAAAACACCAACCATATGAAATACCAAAATTATGTTTTCTTTAGAATTTGTACATTGTTTTCACCAAAACCAAAATGGCACATCTTCACTCAAATAAAACGATGACCGAAATTGTCAATCAAATTATGTTTGGGATAAGGGACAGAAATGAAAGAGATACGACATCGCTGAATCCCTATGGCAGAGGATAATCTGGCGAGTAAAGCGTGGGTGAATGGATCACATCGAGCTGGTCGGGTTCCTGAAATAAAAATGGGTTCCCCTCGTAGATTCATAGCCTAGCAGATAGCATAGGTTACAGCAGATATCAAGCATAGACTTGTTCTTGGGAGGTTCTATAGCCACGTGAATTCATTAAAGGTGTGTTTAGATCGGGGCCACAGTCAAGCATCAGCCCAGAAAAGATTTCATGGGCCAATCTCAACTTCACCAATACAAAATTAGATATTAATGGCTGAAAAGGAAAGGAAATGAAAAGAAAAGATGGAAATCAAATTAAGTGTTGACAAATGCATGCCATGTTCTTGTATCCCCGTGATGTTAGTTGGTTCGGATTCCATTATGCTAGCCTATTATAGTGTTAAATAAATTATTGTGATAGAACAAAATCTTTTTAGATCTGAAATACATGCCTGGCTTTATTAATTTCATTATACCAACTTAAGAGTTTTAATTATTGTATGAAGTTCGTTGAGTGATTTTTTATTATTATTGAATGCATGCTGTGTATAAATAATCCTAGTATATAGTTTATTCGTTATTATATTCAAAAATTAGAAAATAGATGTAATTAACTCTAAGAAGGCTCATCAATTCTTTATGTAATCAATAAAGAATATTCATACATTCGTCTTTCAAACAGCATGATCCTATGTTATAATTATCTTATATTGATTTAATTTATCAATTAAATAGTCATTGTTTATGTGAATATTTTAGCTTACAAATTAGACTTGAAGCGTGAATATCTTTTTAAATTTACAGTTTCAATTTCACATCCTTTTCTAATTCCTAGCTAGTAGGTGTACGTGGTTGGATAAAGATTTAAAGAGTGCAATAAGAACTTTAACTGTTGAAATCGATCCTCACAGATCCAAATTCTATCACCAGTTCTTTAATTTCCTTTTCTTCTGTCTCAACAAATTATTTATACCCTATATATGATCCTCTCTTTAGTGAGATAAGAACGATAATTGATGATTAAATTAATTAGGAATAATGATTTAAACCAGAAAATATAAAATATAAATATATTGTCAACGAAAAGTCTAGTTCAGCCATCTTAATTTGTTGTTTAACGAGAAGAACGGGCTTTCATTTGGCTCGTTAAGGGTCTAAAACAGGCGAGAACCAAGCTGAGTGGGGGATTTTCAATTGAATGATTGATATTCTCGAAATATTCTTAAGGAAATCAAATTAAATTGTAATTTAACATGGGTTGTAATAATCTTACAAAAGATGATGGATTATGTAATAAATAACCATGGGAGATAGTTGATTTAAGCCACACAAAGCTCCAAGCCGAAAGATTTGTGTGCAATATAATAACCTTACACCCTTGGTGTTCTTGGTCATGGTGATCATTATGAAAACCACGATAGGATGATTAAGCCCAGTGAATTTAGACAAGTATTGTCGTCGTGGCAGGACCTTCTGAGATTGCATTGAAAGAGAGGTGGGGGGCCGTATCATAGAAATTGGACTAAGTCTTCTCGATATTGCTCTCTACAGACGATTGTTCTTGCAAAATCTAATTGTCGGATCGCGAAAGTATTATCCTTAGCAGCAACGAAGATGTTTTGATCATGTAATGATATATATTTGGTCTAAAAGTCTATGTATAATCACGAATTCTTTTGAGAATGGGAGTTATAACCACCAATATTGCACCATTAATAATTTAGCGATTTATAAATGGTCGTGCGACAAGTCTCTCCCCCAACTCAGGGTGTTTCCCATCCACAATAATATTACAATAGACAATGATATTTATTGGATTTTAGAGAAATAGCATGGCACTTACAAATTATAATTTTCTTCTTTACGGCTTGATTATTGTTTCGAGATTAAAAACATATGAAATTATTTTAAAAAAGTAAATTTATTTTATACTTTAGCCTCCATCATTTAAACCAATATAGTGAAACTCTATCATTTTTATCTAGAAAACAATAAGTAAATACAAATGTAATAAATGAGAGCATGTGCTTAGGACTTGCATCAATTTTGCAGTACACAAAGTAGGATATGGTGATGAGAAAGAAGTGGTGGTAGTTTGGTGACTTTGGATCCTAATTGTTGATTCCCTTTCTAGCTAGCCGATCGAGCACTCTAGCTAGTGCACCGTCCTTCTCATAAAAACTGTGTCATGATAAAGTACCCTCCAATAAGTCACGTGGAGTCGAGGGGTGTCAAATGTCAATTACCCTCCCCACCAACTTTCGATTAAAAAAAAAAAACTAAGGTATTAATAGGGTTTTTTTTTTTTTTGTAATGAACGTTTTGATAGTTAATTTGGAGTAAAGTAGAGAAGTAAGATAATTAGTAATAAAATTGATTCATTAACAAATTAAAGATGTTCATTTTATGAATCCAAGATGACATAATACAATGGTAGCTAAAGATTTTCATCTCCTTCTTAATCAATGATTTCGTTTAAGTTTTTAATATGTGTTTGGATAAAAGATTGTTTTAGTTTTTTTAACGAAATTCTCATAAAAAAACATGTTTTTTAAGTTTTTAAAGGTATAATTTGAGCTTTAATGATATTGTACTTTTTTTAAAAAATCACCATATCTCCAAATCAAATATACTTTTAGACTTTAGCTTATAATATATATATATATATTGAGATTTTTCTTTATGTGTAGGTGTTGTGGGCACATTAAAATATGAAGTCGAGATAGATTTTTGATTGCCTCTCCTTTTGAAAAGAATAAAAATTAAAACAATATTTGTGTTGAACACTCAAGCCAATATGTGTTTTTTTTATAAAATTAAAATTTATTTTTTTATAATTTCATATTTTTTTTGTATTAATGTAAAAAATAAATTTTAAAAAATAAAAAAATATATTAATATATTTATAAAAAAATATTTTAAATCATAATTATTAACACATTATTAAACACCTCGTACTGCGCTGAGTTTTATTGCTTGCTTGACCCTGTCTTATGTGGTAGCATGTCCTGGCTATGAACCAATGTGAAAACTCATTTAACTCCTTATACCAATAATATTTGGTTAGTATTAGTTTTTTAATATAGTAATATTAATAAATAATAAAAAGGTAAAGATTTTATGTGATTCGGTGATGATGTCTTCCTCTACCTATACAAAAATTAATTAATGAAAAATATTTTTCAATATACTATCATATATATATTGCCTCTATTATAAGAAGTGCCATAACTTTATAATATATTTTTTTAGACAGATTTTTTTCAAAATAAAATATTTTCCTTGAGAAATATTTCTGTAAAAACAAACGGATCTTAAAGTGAACAAGAAAGAACCCATCAAACTAGCCATTCAAGAGAAGCTGCACTGAACGAAGAGAACTTAAGCTTACGTTAATATTCTCCAACTCTTTCAATGGAAGCTGTAAATTTAACTTGAAGCCATCAAAATCTGTGTTGAATATGTGGAGATCTTCCAACTATATATCGCAATAACATCCCATGTGCATTTGATACCGTATATAATAGATATATATAGCTAAAGAAAGGTCATTATCACAGAAGTAGGAGAAGATAATATGGAGTTCAAAACTTAATATATAGTCCAAGACTATTAGGGCACGCCCCGTCAGTCTTTCAGCAATAATTATCGTTGAATGACTGTCCTCCTCAGTTTAGAACACCAAGTTATCTCCATGTATCTCTCTTTGTTTCTTGATGAAATTCGGTAGACTTGCAGGATGGTGCTTCCGCGATGTATATATCGTTGGTTTTCCATATCTTTTGCACTAGGAAAGCCATTTATGGGCTAGGGTTAGGTATAGAGCCATGACTAAATGTTCTGAGGCTGTAAACACTTGAAAATAACATCTGCAATATAGTACACCCTTGGGCATGTGGGATTTGTTTTTGGTCTAGGGACTTTGAACATTATTGGAGGCACAAATTTAATACATGATGTGTACCTGATCTGAAGCAGAATCTTTATCTTTGATTATGATCTATAAAGTAAGAGTTGTCAATTGCTCTCTTGCACGCATGCAACCGTCAATGGTCCCAGATTGAATAACACATGTAACGGTCAATGCTTCAAGGATGATGATATCTAAAGCCAAGCGATCTCCGTGTTCTGTTCTTTGTGGAGTCAGATTGAACACAAGATTGCCATCCGAGACTTCATTTTCAATCTGTTTCGTGAACTGTAAATGCTTGATGAATGATTGAAATCATGCTTGAACTTGACAACTCCATTGTTTAGTCACTTTCCAGATCATGCATCTAGAGATTGTTACGTTTTTTCTGGTTACTGCTTTCTCTGAGTCCTAACAGTAATCGAACTGAGTCAACTCCTCCTCCTTGCACAGATTGTGTTAGCCGGTTGACTAACTGATGCAGTATCTGGAATTGCAGGAGTTTTCATACAATTAATTAGATTTTTTTATTTCTTGTGATAGTATGGTGTACTAAACATGTTATCCACTATTGATGTGTATTTGGAATTAAAAAAGGGTTAATGATTTCAAATTGTTCATCCTTATGATCGATACTCTTAACCCGGAAAAAACCAATGCAGAAGCTAGAACTGTAGTCGCTTTCATATAATATTCATGATCTTTCTTTTAATAGTTTATTTACATAATATAGTATGGTGATATATAGTTAAATTTTAATTATTTTTAAAAACAAGGATTTATTTTACCTAGATTTTTACTAATATTTAAAGGAATGCTACTACTGTTAAAAAAAATTACTTTGATATTTTAATAGTTTTATAAAGATTTTTTTATATTTTTTTCTAGCTAAAACCAAACTATGGCTGTGGTAGTTATCTCTTGCCTCTCTTTTTTTTCCCTACGCTCACTAACCCTTATCTATGGCTAACACCTATAGCTCGGCCTGTTTTATTTTAATCCAAACCCTATTTTACCAACGTGGGCCAGGTCTAATCTCTTAGAAAGGCTTGGAAAAGCTAGCCTAACCCATCATACAGGAAACCATAATTGAAAAACTCTATCTTTTCCCATCATCACCACCCACTAACTATTATTACGTGATCAAAATCTTATTACATATTTTTCATTAAATTTTTTTTTTAAATTAAATATTTTTTAATATTTTTAAATTATTTTGATGTATTGATATAAAAAATAAATTTAAAAAAATAAAAAATATATTATTTTAATACATTTTCAAGTAAAAAATATTTTAAAAAACATCATCTATCACATTTTAAAAACCTTACTTAATGGTAACATTTTTCAAGAAGCAAGAGAAACACAAAAATTGGATAATTGATTTAATTTAATTAAATAAATTTAGTTAATTTAAGAATATGGTAAAAAAATAAGTAGTGATAATGAATAAATAAATAAAAAATCTAGGTCAACCTGGGTTTATAATTATAAAAACTCGATCTGACTCGACAAGTTATCCTAATAGAATGACTAGTCGTGCTTGCTAGTCCTGCTTAGAAGGAAAAAGTTCAACACTCAATGAACAATCCATGCGACCCGGATCTTGGCCAGGTTTCAAATCATAAAAACTTGAGCTAACAATTAGCCCGATCAAGCTCGGGTAACCCAGAGTAACCTGGGTGATACCAATTTTCTTTTATTTTTTTTAATAAGCTAAAAAATATACAGCACAGTGATAAGCAAAATAGAACGTCAAAAGATCCCTATTTCTATCTTTGCTGCAGCTCGCAGGCTAGCCCCATATCTAGCAAAATTCAATGATAACAGTGTCGTCCTTGATGTTTCCTAGGAGAATGGAGAATGGAAGAAATGGGTGGTTAACCAGTGAGAGAAATTGATCTTATATGTTCAGAGTGTGCTCTCCAAGGATTCTGATCCTCAAATTAGATGACCTGCGCGACAGTACAACCATGAAGAAAGCTATATTTGTCTTCAAAGTAACTAAAACTATTCACATATTTGCTCTGTAAATTTGGATAACAGTCAGGCAATGGCCAAAATCAAGCAGCAACCTTTGGCACTGAATTCTTGTTATTGCTATTTCAAAAATTGAAGATTTAAAGGATCACCATCTTGTATGCTAATTATTTGTGATGAGACGATTAGATAATAAAATGCCAAAACTGAATAAGTGAAGGAACAAAAAAAAAAGACCCATCCAATAGACTAGCTAGGCAAACGGTGCTGCCCTGTTAAGCATCATTTTCGTTTTAGTATTTTTCAAGGCTAAAATAGACTATATGGCCTGTTAGTCTATTTGGCCTGTTTTGTTTTCCGTGGTTGTCGTCGTCGTGATCAACAATAACAATAATAATTATTAATATTAACCAAAAAAAATTAAAAAGAGTTGATGTTTTTTTAAAAATTAAATTATATTTTTATAATTATTTTTAAACTCGTCAAGTTAATTAAATCATATCAAATCAATTCCTATACAATTTAATTTTTTTTAAAAAAAAAACATTAATAATACATACATAAATACATACATATATACATACATACATATATATTAAAAAAATTAATTTAACGCGATTTATTTTCTGCCATCTCTCACATAGGTCACGTCTAATGCTACTTTATTGTTTTCAGGCCAATAATCGGTTTGCTTGATGACGCCAAGCCCAATTGGATCACAACCCGCCTTCAAATCCAAGTAATTATTATGGAGGGAGTAAAAGAAATATTTTTGTCATAAGAATTCCTTGCTCAGTCTTAAGGCTGGAAGTGAGGCCCATTTCAAATCTAGTTATTGTTTTTAGAAAAAATATTAATAATATTATTTTAGAAAAAACATTGATAATATCTAGTTAATTTTTTATTTAAAAAAAATTAATTTCACCCCAGCATATTATTTGCCAATTAGTTTATGTCATCTCTCACATAGGTCAAGTCTAAGGCCCCTTCAATGTTTTCAGGCCGATGATTGGTTTGCTTGATAATGCCAAGCCCAATTTTAATTACTTCGGCTCATTTCTTGTTCATGAATCCCTTGTTCATGTCTTGAGGCCCATTTCAAATTCGAGCAGAGAACCAAACTGATATTATTCCCTTTCACATATGCTTATCTACATAATAAATCCATTCGACGTCCTTTGATCTTCATCCTGCTACCAGCAAAATAATTGTATTTTTACACCCCTCTTGTCAACTAATCATTTATAATATTTGAAAATTATGTTTTTTACATTAAGAATAGTGTGGGGCAGTAACATATAGTTTTGTTAAACAAAACCTATAATATTTTTTTTTTAAAAGAAGAGGTGGATGATAGGTCATCCAACCCCTTAAAAATATAAGTGTATTTTTAGAGAGTTAGTTCTCAATCTCTTATTGTCTTGAAATAAACTTGAAATACTATTTTTTATTTCATTAATAACTTATTATATGGACACGATCCATTAACTAAGCAATGGACCAATCCAATAGAATACTAAGCAATGGGCATGATCCAGTAACAAGAAGTTGACGAGACCCAGCTCAAGTCAACGAGTCTTCTACTCCAACCAGAAAAGAAAGGGGAAAGTGTCTTCTTATTCACATGCTTATCTAATATCATCTGCACAAATAGAAGTAACTTTCCTTATGATCTTCTTCCCACCTCCTCCTTACAGATAACACCCTTCCTTCCTTTTCGGGCTTCTTTGAATTTTGGTATCCGATCTTAATGGGAAATCATTGTGTTCTGGATCTCGTTGGTTGATCTGTAATGTAGCAGTAAGCAGCTGTAATTATTTAATTAGCCGTCGTCGGTGAAGAGGTCAAGTTTCAGTTCAGATGGTGAGGTATTGAATAATAGTAGCACTCAACTTTTATTTGCCTTTCCATATCGATAACATATATATTCGGCAGCTTCAATCTGGCCTACCTAAGTCTTACCTCGGCTCAACACCCCTCATTTCCTGCTCTGTCCTCTGAGAGAGACAGAGACATAGAGGTTGACCATTTTAGCCACCCAGATCATCCATTGATCCTCATTAATCAAGTTCTCGAATATAGTTGTGAACTAGTTATTTGCTCTGGATGCGAGGGACCTATATGGGGTCCTTGCTACAGTTGCACCTCTTGCTACTTCTTTCTTCATAAGACATGCGCCGAGCTGCCCCGTGAGATCAAGCGGCGCATTCATCCTAGACACCCTCTCCATCTACTGGCAAAGCCACCATATGAAGGAGGATACCGTTGTGATCGGTGCGACAAAAGTTTCAACTGTTTTGTTTACCATTGTTCTTTCTCTAAGTTTGATCTAGATATCAAATGTGCTTTTCCACCGGGTTTTTTGGAAGTTGATAGTCAGGCACATCAATTTGCCCACAAGGATCACCCATTGATTTTGAATGAAGAGCAAGAATATCATGGTGAAGGAGTAAAGTGCTCCGTGTGCAAGGAACCAATGTCGGGTCCTAGCTATAGTTGCACTTCTTGCAACTTCTGTCTTCACAAGAAGTGTGCTGAGCTACCCTCAGAGATCAAGCGGCATATTCATCCAGAACACCCTCTTCGTCTACTGCCAAATCATGATACGATGTGTGATTTTTGCAACGAAACTTGCTATGAGAGTTTTGTTTACTGCTGTTTTGTGTGCGAATTCAACCTCCATATCAAATGTGCTTTTCCACCGTGCGTTTATGCAGCTGATCAGGATCAGGGGCATCGATTTAGACGCCTACTGAATGCACGTTCATTCAAATCAATCTCCTTCACTTGCAATGCATGCGGCACAGATGGATATGGCACCCCATTCATGTGCACCATGTGCCAACTCGTGGTCCACGAAGAATGCATTTCATTGCCAGGCACCCTTAAAACAGCACTGCACCATCATCCCCGAATCATCCACACATACCAACTTCAACAATGCATCGAATCTATAAACAAGTACTGTGGAATTTGCCGTCGGGAAGTTGACACAGAATACGGAGTTTACTACTGCCCAGACTGTGACTTTGTTGCACACGTGAATTGTAGCAGAGAATATGGCGATTCTGCAACAGAGACTGGAGGAGAAAACGAAGAAGAGCAAAGTGTGGCTGTTGATGATCAATTCATGGAACCTAGCTTTCGCGTTGTCCGTGAGATCAAGTATGGAGAGGAGAGAATAATTGAAGAGATCAAACATTTCAGTCATCAACATAACCTAATCCTTACTGATAAGGTTGATGATGATCTAAAGTGTGAAGGGTGCATGTTACCAATCTCAACTCCATTTTACAGTTGTGCCAATTGTAAGTTCTTTCTTGACAAAACCTGTAGCATAGAATTACCCAGGCAAACAAAGTGGCAATATCACGCAAACCAACTGATTCTTTCATGGAACCGATCGGAACGCGGTATGTTCTACTGTCATTTGTGTGCTCAATATTGTAGTGGGCTCATGTACAGATGTGATGTATGTGTACTCCAGATTGCTGTCCGATGCTTCAAATCAATATTGAAAGATTCTTTTAAACATGGAGGTCACGAGCATCCCCTTTATCTTCCAGCGGATAGAAAGAATATTCTCCGTTGCCGTATTGGGGGTGAGAGGTTTCCCCCTTTGCTTGCATTGGACGGAGAGAATATTCCGCATTGCAGTGGCTGTTGTGTCAGTGAAGAATCAAAGGTATTTTTAAAATGTGCGGTTTGCGATTTCAAGCTGGGTATGAAATGTGCTACACTGCCATACAAAGCAAGACACGAGTATGATGACCATCCTCTCTCCCTCACCTATTTTGATCCAAATGACTACCAGTTTGTCTGTCAAATTTGTGAAAAAGATAGAGACCCGAAGCTCTGGTTCTACCGTTGTGAGGAATGCGACTTCGATGCTCATCCAGAATGTGCTCTTGGGAAATACCCATACGTCAAGCTAGGGGTGGTTATAACATATCCTAAACACCTTCACCCTCTTGCTTTGGTCGACAAGACACAGGATTATCGTCCACAGGCATGCGATATTTGTGGTGAACCTTGTGATGGCTTAGCCGTTGAATGTACTGATCCTAACTGCAATTTTATCGCCCACAGGGAAAGATGGCAATGCTTTGACTTATTACTGTAATTGGATTGCATTTGTTGGCTTTTTTCTTATTTTTGGGTTATGATTGTTGGGGTGAATGGTTAGCTTCATACTTATTATCTCTGTTTCTATTTTCGCTTATCAGATCACTTTTTTTTCTCTTTTTTTTACTGAACAATAAAAGATGCTATTTCATTAAAACTGTCAATGTAGTTTGTTGTTTCTTTGTGCCTTCGTAAGTGACGAAGATGTCTGACCTTCCACCATTTTTTTCGCTTAGCAGGAAGCTCTCCATAAATTCTGCTTTTACATTTTTGTTATAGATTTTATTGTAAATGCATAAAAATATTTTCATAAAAAATAACACTTATCTAAATGATATCAATTATTTTCATTCAAATATTTTTATTTCCTTAACACAATCTAATAATAAATAAATGTATTTAAATAATATTTAAAACGAATATCTCAAGGGCATTCCATAGCTTTGTCCTTTAATAAGATATCTCATGAAAAAGTAAGTTAATTTATGTTTTTGGTATTTTTCTTCTTAAGAAGAATAAGAATAAGAATAAGCCTATGTTTATCTAATTTCAAAACCACGAAGGGATTTAGAGGCTCAAATCCTAAAAAAAAAAAAAAAACTAAATAGAAAAAAAAATTATAAATCAACTAATAAAATATTAAGTCTAGATATTTTTTTTGGTTTTATTTGAAAGTCTTGTTGATTTTAAATGATTACAAAATTCTAATTTTATAGAAAATAAAGCTTTTAAATTTTTCTAATAAAATTTGAGTTGGATTAAGATAAAAATAAAAAAAATTATGCCCTTTACAAGATTGCTTATATTTTAAAAAATATCATATATTAATCTTGTCTCGAATTCAAATTGTTGTTGCTTCAATTTCACAAGTATCAAATTAAAAATCTCAAACCTTTTGCACGTGCGGGCAACATTCCCAGCCTTCTCGGTATTAAGAGTTCTTATGGCAGCTTATGACAGCTTTATTGTCATAATACAACTTCGTTGGCATATTCATAGGCATTCACACTTCTTCAAGAATTCTTTTCAGCCATAACATTTCACAAACTCCATTTTCATAACCTTATATTCTACTTAAGCGCTGCTTCTTACAATCATATTTTGTTTCTTACTTTGCCAAGTAACCATATTTCCCCAGATTTAAGTACAATATTCTAATATGGATCCTCTATCAATGACTAAACCTGCCCAATCTGCATCAGCTTCAAGATGTTTTGCATGGGGTGAGTGCAAACCAATCATTTGTATTCAAAACAAAAAGCAAGAACATGTTAATTCAATTAAGGTTAGGGAGTTTTTTATATATATAATTAATAAAAATTTTAGCAGAGTTTTCTTTATATTTTTAAATACCAAAATATCAACTCTTTTTCCGCAATCCTCAATAATCAAATTTTTTACTCATCTTATTATTCAGGATTGATTGTGTAAACTATCGTGTAAAGATAGGTACAGGGATCGCATAAACTATCTCACTAAACTCACAATAAATGTAATATTAGATCATGTTTGTGATAAGTAAATCAGCTCTCCCACTGACTTCTGATACTGTGTTGTATTCACACTAGATCACCTTCCTTGTCATCTTAAAGTTTCTTATTGGGATCTATTGGAGTGTCTGCTAGCCTACAATCACTTATCCCAGTCTCCTTAAGAACATCAAGGATACACTGTTGTTGGGATATAACGATCCCCTTCTACGACAGAGCAATATCTAATCCAAGAAAATCCTTAATCTCTATTTCAATGGCATATGGGTGATTATTAGATTGAAAGGTTTTCCTTCTTTGAGAGCACCTTTTTTAAAGTGAAATAAACACAGCTTTCAGTTTATATGTTGCTTGTAAGAACAACATATATGAGTATGATTTTGAGATTTGAAAGAATTCCTTGTTTAAGAGGAACTTGGACTTCGTCATGTGAAATGAACTCCTTTTCAATTTATGCCCCGCAGAAAATGCAGAGGATTTTCTACTGTGTTTATTTAGAGTTGATTGTCAGGCACATCAACTTGCCCACATAGATCATCCATTGATTATGAACGAAGAGCAAGAATATCATGGTGAAGGAGTTATGTGCTCTGTGCGCGAGGAGGCACTTGCACCCTCTTCACCTGCTGGCAAAGCCACCATCTCATTGCTCAAGATGCGTTTGTGACAAGAGTTTTGTTCGCCATTGTTGTTTCTGGGAATTTGACGATATCAAATGTGCTCTTCCACTGTGCATTTTTGAACTTGAAGGTCAGGAACATCAAATTATTTGTCTAGCAAAGTAGCTTCAGTTGAAGATTGCCTGTCTCACTTGCAAAGCATGTGGCACTGATTTGTTGAAGATTATTACCAGCAGACGTCACATCTGTTGCATTTCTTCATTCAGCTAACCCAGTCTCGCAAAATTTTCCCTGTGTTTAGAAAGTTTCACCAAAACAGTTTGCTAAAAATGTCATTACAATTTCCTAGTAGATATTCAACTTTGCTATGAGTTTTCAAAACATGATAAAAATATTTCTATTTTTTTATTCTGTTCAAGCAACACTGACATGGCAATAAGCTAGCATTGCACTGCTATGGATCATGGCGATTTGATTTGTTTTTCAATTTACAATTTAGTCAAATTCAAAGAAAACTTACACACAAAAAAGGAAGTAACCTGTTCAAAATCTAATTAGAAATAAACTTCATTTTGATATATGGAAACTGATTATAATGATAACTTGACCATTGAAACCTACAAAAATTAATTTGTTATTTAAGAAATGTTAGGAAAACTTTTTTTTACTAAGATTTGTTTATCAGTGAAAAAAACAAAAAGCATCTATCTGAAGATGTTACCTACAAGATTTTACGGCACATTGAGCCATGAAAGTGACCTGTTTAGTAATGAATCTAACGGGGTATTTGGATTTGTAGTTAGACCGTGATTATAAAAACTTTTATTTTTTATATATATTTTTATATATGTTAGTATCAAAAATAAATTTTAAAAAATATAAAATATATTTTAATTTACCAAAAAAATATTTTAAAAAATAATTTTTATCACTGTGAGTCCCAAATCCACGTAGCATCGGTTTTGATTTGAAAACAGCATGAGAACTGAATGGTGTCCAGTTAAACGCATTTTCATAATTAGTAGTTTTTCTTTTGAAATGAAGATAGTTGTCGTCCACTTGTGCTTCTTTTCTTTCTTTCTTTTTTCCTTTTTTTCAGACTAAAAGATATTTTTTTTATTAGTTTATATGTTAACCAAGATTGAGTTTTTTTATTTAAATGATTTTATAGATAAACAATTTAAATTTATAAACCATAGAACATTCCATT
Source organism: Populus alba (assembly GCF_005239225.2). NCBI lineage: Eukaryota > Viridiplantae > Streptophyta > Magnoliopsida > Malpighiales > Salicaceae > Populus > Populus alba. Next base: position 4,328,632 of record NC_133299.1, read on the forward strand.
TAAAGTTATATAGTTATGTTGTGGCGTGTCTTAAATTAAATAAAAACTATACTAGATTATTGATATGTGTTATAATATGGGTCAAGTTAAATTTTTTTATAAATATAAAAAAATATTCAGATATTACTATTATTTGTTTTCTAGCGAAAATAATCTAAATCATGTGAGAGTTGAACCGATATAATTTGATTGACTTTGCGGGTCTAAAAACAACCCATATAACTCAAAAAAACATAATTTAACTAAAAAAATTTCAAGATAATGTATTTTTTTTAAAATTAAGATAAAAACATGTTGAATTGATTAGAATCAACCTGCGTTAACATAGTTTTATAAAGATTTGTTTATATTTTTTTTCTAGCCAAAACCAAACTATGGTTGTGGTCATAGTTTTAAAACCCGGACCGGCCCGGCGGGTTGACCCGGGACCCGGCCGACCCGGGCATGGAACCGGTCCGGATGAAGGTAAAAATCCGCTTGGGAATTGACCCGACCAGACCCGGCCGACCCAGCGGGTCGACCCGGAACTCGGTTGACCCGGCAAGACCCGGTCAACACCCGACCCCAAACCCGTTGACTTTTATTTTTTTTTGTTTTTTTTTTGCTAAAACGACGTCGTTTTGATTTTTTAAAAAAAAATTAAAAAATAAATTTTTGACCCGGCCGACCCGGTCAAAACCCGGAACCCGGGCCTTGGACCGGGCCGACCACCGGGCCGGGTCTTAAAACTATGGTTGTGGTAGTTATCTCTTGCCTTTCTTTTTTTTCCCTACGTCACTAACCCTTAGGGGTGAGCAAAACCGGTTCAGTTCGGTTTTTATCTAAAAAACTAACCAAAATCGAAATTTGAAAAACTTAAAAATTCAAACCGAAACTGAACCGGAACCATTTCAAACCGACCGGTTTCGGTTCGGTTCGGTTTTTTTAACAGAAAAACCGGAAAACCTGTATAATTTTTTTGGGGCTTTTTTGGGCTTTCTAATGGATTTTTTGATGGGCTTTCTGATAGGCTTGTAATTAATGAAACTATTATCTAATTTTGTTACAAAATTCTATAATATATTTAATATTTTTATCACTAAATATTCATATATTAAATTATTAGTGCTAATATTGTGTTTAATATATTGCTGAGTCTTTCTAATATTTGTGTTTTAGAGTTTGGACTCCTCATGCATCAAAGTTTAAATAGCACACTCCAAATTAAAATTAAAATTACAAAACTTTACCTTCAAAAGGGTTTAAAAAAAAAACAACAAATAACATTGCCATAAAAAATAAAACACTTCATGCAAAAATATAAATCTTCATTGTGCACATCATCCCAATCAAAAAGCACATCTAGATGACAAGAACATTGCACTTTGATTCCGTAATACCATTGACATCAAAACCTGGAAATCAAGATCTAAAATTATAACATGATAAAATAAATTAGAATATGTAAAAATAAAAAGTAGTATTTTACCATCAAAGTAACTTCTGAACTAATTATCATCCGATGCTACATGTAACTTTCCATCAAATTCTACAAAATAAAAAATTAGACATGTTAGATGATTGCAAACAATTTAATTAATAAATTAAAAAATAAAAGGTGCAAGTTTCAAAAAAAATTTACCTAACTCAAGGTTTCTGTAAGTTTCAAGATCATTTATCAAGCCTTTTTAACCTTGATAAATTCAAAGAGACTATCAAACTAATAAAAACTTAAATATCATGCAAAAACAAAAAACAAAATGGAAAGCATTAAGGCAATATCCTAGTCCTGTGTTTCAAACCTGGGTGGTCATTTCTTCCCCATCTTTGCCTCACAAAGTCGAATGCATACAGATGGAGAAACCTCACCAAATTGCAAGCAATAGCATTCAGTGGCCAGTGGGAAGAAATCTACCACATAAAAGTTGATAAATTGAAAGTAAATATAGTGGAAAGCACCAAAATTAATTTGCAATTGATTTCGAATATGGTATAACATCACCACAAAATCAAATCACACAACAGTTTGTCAATGCAAAAAAACCTCGCATGTATCTATAGACATGCACTCTAACTGACATCCAACTCAATGTCTAAAATCTTCATTTTCCTTCTTTGATATGAATTCAACGCAATATACCAAATGGCTTGTGTCTCATTAGTACTCTTGCAAAACAGGAGGCAAGAAAATAAAACATTAAAGGAGTTGGAAAGAAACTTTCATTATTATTTAAAGGCTAGTGTCAAGACCTGTCATCTAACAGCAGAATGTCCAAGGTCACACATGATAACAAATTAACTTGAAATTGAAAAACTAGTCAAAATAGACTGATAAATTGTCGGAGGAACATGTTAGAAAAAAATTACCCAGGGGACATGAAGAATCAAGTAACTTTACCAGGCAACTATGGAATGCTCCAACATGTTCAAATATTCAGGTCTTCCATGCACAAAGGGTTTTAAAGCAGATTATTGTATTTAATGAATAAAAATAGAGTAACAGTTCCCAAATCCATATGGGTTGGGGCATTTTGCAGCCAGGCATACAACACAAAATAATCTAAGAGAATATGACAATGCTAGTCAACTAAAGACGATACCAGTTTGATAGTGTTTGTAACATATTCCCAAGTTGTCCAGGCCTCAGATCCCTACCGACAGCAAATTGGACCTACACATCAATTAAAAAAGAAGACATATAAGCTTTAAAATGTTTGAGAACGGTAAAAAGATATAGTAGAATACAGCTGAAGGCAAGCTGATGGCACATTCATTCACAGACCTCAAAGCACCTTCGCAGCTGATCTAACTTTCCTCGTACTATTCCCTGAACAGAGTTAGAAAAAAGAAATTGACAGAAAAAAAAAAATCATACCTGGTGTGAGAGAGCCAGAGAGGGATATGGATGAAGAATCGAAGATGGATTAACTTGATTTTGTTGCAGAGTGAGTGAAAGTGTGAGTTGTGTGAGGATGAGGGAGCGGCTGCAAGGAGTCGCTGGAGTGAGAGTGTCTAGGTCTAGGGTTAAGTTTTTTTTCTTCCTATTTATAGTACCCCTTAAATCGAGCCGGTTCGGTTCGGTTGGGGTTTTTCCGGTTTCAGGTTTCAGAAACCGAAACCGAACCGAACCGGAAATTTTTACAAAAAAAATAATTGGTTTAATCGGTTTTTTTTTTCGGTTCAGTTTTTTTGATTTTTTTTTCTCGGTTTTCTCGGTTTACTCGGTTTCTCGATTTTTTTGCTCACCCCTACTAACCCTTATCTATAGCTAACACCTATAGCTCGGCCTGTTTTATTTTAATCCAAACCCTATTTTACCAACGTGGGCCAGGTCTAATCTCTTTGAAAGGCTTGGGAAATTAAGCCAGGTTTGAAAAAGCTAGCCTAACCCATAATACAGGAAACCCATAATTAAAAAACCCTTTCTTTTCCCATCATCACCATGAACTATTATCGTGATCAAAATCTTAGTATATATTTGTCACTGAAATTCAACATGTTTTTCATTAAAATTTTATTTTATTTTATTTTAATATTTTTAAATTATTTTAATGTATTGATATTAATAATAAATTTTAAAAAATAAAAAAATTATTTTAATATATTTTCAAGTAAAAAATACTTTAAAAAATAACATTTATAAAAATAACCTAAGTAAACTTAGAGAATGGAATTCTTGTTGTTGCTATGTCAAAAATTGAAGATTTAAAGGATCACCATCTTGTATGCTAATTATTTGTGATGAGACGATTAGATAATAAAATGCCAAAACTGAATAAGTGAAGGAAAAAAAAAAAAAACCATCCAATAGACTAGCTAGGCAAATGGTGCTGCCCTGTTAAGCATCATTTCGTTTTGGTATTTTCAAGGCTAAAATAGACTATATGGCTTGTTTGTTTTTGTTTTTATTATCATCATCAATAATAATAATTATTAATATTAATATTAACATTAACAAAAAAATTAAAAAAAATAATATTTTTTAAAAATTAAATTATATTTTTATTAATTATTTAAATTATTTTTAAAGTTGGTAACACCAAGCCCAATTGAATGACAGCCCGCCTACAAATCCAAGTAATTATCATGGAGGGAGTAAAAAAACTATTTTTGTCATAAGAATTCCTTGCTCATGTCTTAAGGCTGGAAGTGAGGCCCATTTCAAATCTAGTTAATTTTTTAGAAAAAATATTAATAATATTATTTTAGAAAAAACATTGATAATATCTAGTTAATATTTTATTTAAAAAAAATAATTTCACCCCAGCATATTATTTGCCAATTATTTGATGTCATCTCTCTCATAGGTCAAGTCTAATGCCACTTCAATGTTTTCAGGCCAATAATAGGTTTGCTTGATAATGCCAAGCCCAATTGTAATTATTGTGGCCCATTTCTTGTTCATAAGAATTCCTTGTTCATGTCTTGAGGCCCATTTCAAATCCGAGCAGAGAACAAAACTGATATTATTCCCTTTCACATATGCTTATCTACATAATAAATCCATTCGACGTCCTTTGATCTTCATCCTGCTACCAGCAAAATAATTTATCAATCCAATAGAATAATAAGTAATGGACCAATCCAGTAACAAGAAGTTGAGGAGACCCACCTCAAGTCAACGAGTCTTCTTCTCCAACCAGAAAAGAAAGGGAAAAGTGTCTTCTTATTCACATGCTTGAACAGTCTCATCCGCACGAATAGAGGAGCTGTAGCTTTCCTCATGATCTTCTTCCCACCTCCTCCTTACAGATAACACCCTTCCTTCCTTTTCGGGCTTCTTTGAATTTTGGTATCCGATCTTAATGGGAAATCACTGTGTTCTGGATCTCGTTGGTGGATCTGTAATGTAGCAGTAAGCAGCTGTAATTATTTAAGTAGCCGTCGTCGGTGAAGAGGTCAAGTTTCCGTTCAGAAGGTGAGGTATTGAATACTAGTAGCGCTTAACGTTTATTTGCCTTTCCATTTCGTTAACATATATATTCGGCAGCTTCGATTTGGCCTACCTTGGTCTTGCCTTGGCTCAACAACCCTCATTTCCTGCTCTGTCGTCTGAGAGAGACAGAGACATGGAGGTTGAACATTTTAGCCACCCAGATCATCCATTGATCCTCATTAATCAAGTTCTCGAATATAGCTGTGAACTAGTTATTTGCTCTGGATGCGAGGGACCAATATGGGGTCCTTGCTACAGTTGTACCTGTTGCTACTTCTTTCTTCACAAGCAATGCGCCGAGCTGCCCCGTGAGATCAAGCGGCGCATTCATCCTAGACACCCTCTACATCTACTGGCAAAGCCACCATCTCATTACACAGGATGCGTTTGTGATCGGTGCGACAAAACTTGCAACAGTTTTGTTTACCATTGTTCTTTCTGTGAATTTGATCTTGATATCAAATGTGCTTTTCAACCGGGTTTTTCTGATGCTGATAGTCAGGCACATCAATTTGCCCACAAGGATCATCCATTGATTTTGAATGAAGAGCAAGAATATCATGGTGCAGGAGTTGTGTGCTCTTTGTGCAAGGAACCAATGTCTGGTCCTAGCTATAGTTGCACTTCTCGCAACGTCTTTCTTCACAAGAAGTGTGCTGAGCTACCCCCGGAGATCAAGAGGCACTTGCATCCAGAACACCCTCTTGTTCTACTGCCAAATCATGATACGATGTGTGATTTTTGCAACGAAACTTGCTATGAGAATTTTGTATACTGTTGTTTTGTTTGTGAATTCACCCTCCATATCAAATGTGCTTTTCCACCGTGCCTTGATGCAGCTGATCAGAATCACTTTAGACGACTACTGAATCCACTTTCACTAAAATCAATCTCCTTCACTTGCAATGCATGCTGCACAGATGGAGATGGCTTCCCATTCGGGTGCCCTATGTGCCAACTCGTGGTCCATGAAGAATGCATTTCATTGCCACGCACCCTTAAAACAGCACTGCACCATCATCCCCGAATCATCCACGCCTATCATCCTCAACAATGCATCGAATCTATAAACAAGTACTGTGGAATTTGCCGTCGGGAAGTTGACTCAAATTACGGAGTTTACTATTGCCCAGACTGTGACTTCGTTGCACACGTGGATTGTAGTAGAGAATATGGCGATTCTGCAACAGAGATTGCAGGAGAAAACGAAGAAGAGCAAAGTGTGGTTGTTGATGATCAACTCATGAAACCTAGCTTTCGCATTGTCCTTGAGATCAAGCATGGAGAAGAGAGAATAATTGTAGAGATCAAACATTTCAGTCATCGACATAACCTAATCCTTATTGACAAGGTTGATGATGATCTAAAGTGTGATGGGTGCATGTTACCAATCTCAACTCCATTTTATAGTTGTGCCAGTTGTAATTTCTTTCTTGACAAAACCTGCAGCATAGAATTACCCAGGCAAAAAAAGTGGCAATATCACGAAAACCAACTGATTCTTTCATGGAACCAAGGGGAACATCATCTGCACAAGTGTGGTGTGTGCAAGCAATATTTTCGTGGGCTCATCTACTTTTGTGATGTATGTCCACTCTGCGTTGATGTCCGATGCTTCAAATCAATATTGAAAGATTCTTTTAAACATGGAGGTCATGAGCATCCCCTCTATCTTCCAGCGGACAGAAAGAGTATTCTCCGTTGCCGTATTGGAGGTCGCGGGGTTCCCCCTTTGCTTGCAGATGACAGAGAGAATATTCCGCATTGCAGTGGCTGTTGTGTCAGTGAAGAATCAAAGGTATTTTTAAAATGTGCGCGTTGCGATTTCAAGCTGGGTATGAAATGTGCTACACTGCCATACAAAGCAAGACACGAGTATGATGATCATCCTCTCTTCCTCACCTACATTAATGAAAATAACTACCAGCCTTCCTGCATAATTTGTGAAAAAGATAGAGACCCGAAGCTCTGGTTCTACCGTTGTGAGGAATGCGACTTCGATGCTCATCCAGAATGTGCTCTCGGGAAATACCCATATGTCAAGCCAGGGGGGGTTCGCACATATCCTAATCACCCTCACCCTCTTGCTTTGGTCGTCAAGACAGAGGATTATCGTTCGCAGGCATGCGATACTTGTGGTGAGCCTTGCGATGACTTGGCCCTTGAATGTACTGATCCTAACTGCAGTTTTATCGTCCACAGGCAAAGAGTGCAATGCTTGATGTCATTATGGTAATTGGATTGTTGGCTATACTTGTGGCGTAGCCCTATTCCACTGTGAATGGTTAGCTTCGTACTCATTATCTCTGTTTTTATTTTCGCATATCAGATCACTCTTTTGTTTCTCTGTTTCTTTCTGAACAATAAAAGATGCTATTTTTTTCTGAACAATATTGTTCAGATGCTATTTCATCTTCAATCATATTCTTTTAAAACTGTGAAGGTAGTTTGTTGTTTCTTTGAGCCTTCATAGTGACAAAGATGTCTGACCTTCCACCATTTTTTTAGCGTAGCAGGAAGTTCTCCACAAATTCTGCTTTTACATTTTTGTTATAGATTTTATTTTAAATGCATAGAAAATATAAAATAACACTTATCTAACTGATATCAAGTATTTTCATTCAAATATTTAATTTTTATTTCCTTAACACAATCTAATAATAAATAAATGTATTTAAACGAATACCTCAAGGGCATTCGATAACTTTGTCCTTTAATAAGATATATCATGAAAAAAATAAGTTAATTCATGTTTTTGGTATTTTTCTTCTTAAGAAGAATAAGAATAAGAATAAGCTTCCATCTTTTTTTATCTAATTTCAAAACTACGAAGGGATTTAGAGGCCCAAATCTTAAAAAAAAAAATAAAAAAAAAATGTGTTTATTTAAAGTTGATTGTCAGGCACATCAACTTGCCCACATACATCATCCATTGATTATGAACGAAGAGCAAGAATATCATGGTGAAGGAGTTATGTGCTCTGTGTGCGAGGAGGCAATGTCGGGTCCTAGCCATTGTTGCACTTTTGGCAAATTCTTTCTTCAGAAGAAGTGTGCTGAGCTACCCCTGGAGATCAAGCGGCACTTGCACCCTCTTCACCTGCTGGCAAAGCCACCATCTCATTGCTCAAGATGCGTTTGTGACAAGAGTTTTGTTTGCCATAGTTGTTTCTGGGAATTTGACGATATCAAATGTGCTCTTCCACCGTGCATTTTTGAACTTGAAGGTCAGGAACATCAAATTATTTGTCTAGCTTCAATTGAAGATTGCCTGTCTCACTTGCAAAGCATGTGGCACTAATTTGTTGAAGATTATTACCAGCAGACGTCACATCTGTTGCCTTTCTTCATTCAGCTAACCCAGTCTCAGAAAATTTTCCCTGTGTTTAGAAAGTTTCACCAAAACAGTAAAGCTAAAAACGTCATTATAATTTCGTAGTAGATTTTCAACTTCGCTAAGAGTTTTCAAAACATGATAAAAAGATTTCTATTTCTTTATTCTGTCCAAGCAACACTGACATGGCAATAAGCTAGCATTGCACTGCTATGGATCATGGTGATTTGATTTGTTTTCCAATTTACAATTTAGTCAAATTCAAAGAAAACTTACACAAAAAAGAGAGAGGAAATAACCTGTTCAAAATCTAATTAGAAATAAACTTCATTTTGATATATGGAAACTGATTATAATGATAACTTGACCATTGAACCTAAAAACATAAATTTGTTAATTAAGAAATGCTAGGAAAACTTTTTTTTTTTTTTACTAATATTTGTTTCTCAGTGGAAATAAAAGGCATCTATTTGAAGATGTCACCTATATGATTTAATGTTATTTTAGTTTTTTCCGTTTACAAAATTTTACAGCACATTGAGCCATGAAAGTTACCTGTTTTGGAATGAGTCTAGAGGGGTCTTTGAAATTGCAGTGAGACCTGATTTAAAAAAAAAAATTAATTTTTTTAATTTTAAATTTAATTTTTTATATTTTTATATACATATTATATCGGTATCATAAATAAAATTTAAAAAATATATAATAAAAATTTGAATCCATTCAAAAATAATAATAATAATTACCACTATCTTGTACCACATCCACATAACATCGGTTTTGCTTTGAAAACAACATGGCAACTGAATGGTGGTCTAGTTAAAAGTATTTTTCTAATCAGTGATTTTCCTTTTAAAATGAAGGACGGTTGGCATGTACTTGTGCTTCCTTTTCTTATTTAATTTTTTATTTTATAGTAAAAGGTATTTTTTTTATTAGTTTATATGTTAATCATGATTGAGTTTTTTATTCAAATGATTTTAAAGATAAACAATTTAAAGTTATGAATCATGATGTATAAAGTTATGAATCATCGAACAATCCATTTAAAGTTATAAAGTTATATAATTATGTTGTGATGTATCTTAAATCAAATAGAAACTACACTAGATCATTAACCTTTTTTAATAAATATAAAGAAATATTCAAATATTACTAATATTTTTTTTAACAAAAAAAAATTTAAATCATGTGAAAATTAATTTGATATAATTTGGTTGACTTTACGAGTCTATAAGTAATTTATATAACCTGAAAAAACATAATTTGATTAAAAATAATTTTAAAATGATTTTTTTTAATATTAAGATAAAAATATATTTGATTATTTTATTAAATTAAATCCAGAAAAAAGAGAGATTTTTAATAGAAGCAAGAAAAACATTTTTTTGTAATGATTTATGTGCACATTAAAATGTGTTTTTATACTTGATTTGGTTCATGATCTATAGTAATGAACCGGCTTTATTTAAAATTTTCTCAAAAAATAAAATTGCGTTCAACAAATTAATAAAACTACGCTATCTCTTCTTCTTTTTATATATATTAAATGATTGGCTAAAGATGAAATAAATAATTTTATATTATTTGTTTGTACGTATTACTTTTAAGCGTAGACTCTTTTATTCGGTGATATATATACGACTATCTTAATTTGTTTTTCCTCGTGCACATATCGACGACCTTTTTCAAATTCCAAGAACATGTCACTTCAAAGAAATTTCCTGGTTGATAATGAACAGACATAAGCAGTGCTTAATAATTTGACTGAAAATAAATGACAACAGGACAGGTTAATTAGATATAGTGAACTAATCATTAATTAAATTTATTTAAATCATTGACTACATATCTTAAGTATCAACTGAACATATATTTTTTTAAAAAAAATATCAAAAACATTAAACTGGACTCATTCATCCTAGAGCCAGAAAAAAATATATATACAGAATTAGATATAGGGCAGGTTAATTAGATATAGTGTACCAACCATTAATTAAATTTATTTAAATCATTGACTACAAATTCTAAGTATTACCTGAAAAAATAATTTCTTTTTTTTTAAAAAAAAGAATCATAAACATTAAACTGGACTCATTCTTCCTAGAGCCAGAAAAAAAAAAGTACACATATAAACAGAATTAGATTTGAAGAAGACGAGAGAGCAACCTCTTAACCACGAGAATAACTGATTAAGGAAAGGAATAATGAAGAGAACTTCGGAATCAAATATAATTAGAGTCAAATATTTTTATAAACTCAAGTCTATATTGGAAACCAATATTATTCCTTGATTTAAATTCATGCATGCCCCCTTTTATTCTTCAAAGTAAATAACCCAGAAACCTCAAACCTGGTATTCTCTCAACATGTACATCACTATGCTGTCATCCTATACATATGTCATAAAGGTTAATTCCAATAATTAAAAGGTTGTGAAATTGGTGCAAAACCCTACCTCTAATGTTTTTTTATTTCCTTGAAGGGGAAAAAGGGTGGAAATTTCATCTTTTGCCTGGTTTCCAATTGCAGACCTTGATGAAAGGAGCTTGGCAGAACCCCATGTAGTTGAATGCGATTTTCTCTCTTATAACGCATTAATTCTTCCTCCACACATGTCATGGCCATGGAAAAATTAATTTGGAAAAGTTGGTTTTTCAGATTTGACTGTTCCTCCTTGGAGAATATGGACGCAAAATCCAAATTTTTTTTTGGATAAATGCTTCCCTTTTCAACCATGCAAATAGCAAAGTACATGGTCTTTTAGGTTCGGCGTGATAGTTACTTGGTCAAACCGAGGAATATATGGGCTCATTCTTATGAGAAAGACAGAGTAGAAAAGCAATGCTCCTTTTCAGCTTCTCAGAAATTGAACATGCACTGAAAGGGTAACCATGACAACTGACCAATCTGCCTGCAAGGAAACCGCTCCAATCTTCCCCATGTGAGAATTTCTTCTTCAAAGTATTCATTTCTGCAGTGAGTTCATGATCAGAGCAGAGTTTTTCTTGGTGAACGTACAAGTCAGCTGTGCCTTTTTTTCTCTGGAGGAAATTGATGAATATTAGCCCAATGATGCCCGTACCAATGAAGTTTCCTTGATATTTGATACCCTCAAGGCCAGACGAACACTGCAAGCACAATAAAGTACAAGAACAAATTGCAATAAGAAAAACAAAGTAGATTCTATTATCGTTTTCATTGACTATGGATTTAGCTATGGATGTATCAATGGATGACTAACTTGCGTGGATCGATGGTTATTGAATATGATCAAGAGGCGTGAGCAAGATATACAGCTAATTAGACTTGTTCTTCATGGAATTTGTAAGATCTCATGAATTTTGTTTTCTTAATTGCAAAGTAAAATCAGCAGGAGGATCAGAAGTGGGACTGCAAGACACGACGATTATATGTAGACAAATATGCCCATCAAATCCAATACATACAAGCGTAATTAAGCAGAGTACTCTTGTATCGGTTTGATGACAACTGCGTAATATTGGTCAACCAAATATTATTCAGATTGATATTAACTTCCCTGTTGTGGTATCTACGATTCTACAGTTCTACAGTTCTAAATTTTACAGGAGAATAAAATATAAGATCAGAAAATACAAGGAAATTTACTCCCTTATAGAAGTCCTAACATTTGTTTTTTCTACTTTAAGCTGGCAAGAACCTGTCTTTTGTATATCCTCGACTTCTCGTTCATTTGGCTTTAAACTTGCCAGAAAGTTGAACAAAATTAACTACAATTCTAACTTCTCATTCTTTGGAGAGTTTCTTTTGGCGAGATGCGCTTTCCGTAATTGGTAGCCACATCTGTAATTCTAGCTGTCCTCTGGGTTCTTGCTCTAGTACAGAGCCTTGATTTTCAGTTTCCAAACTTCACGGAATCAACTAGAAATCAACTTAAGTTGAGTTCCAATTCTAATATAGCCCATGACGCCATCCAAGCCACACCAGATTCTAATGGAATTTCTATGGATAACAGGGCTGGAAGGGCCTTGTACAGATGGCCATTCAGACTATGGAGCAACGGAGGGAAGAAAGCATCTTTCAATACAACCTTCGTGATTATTAGATTGAAAGGTTTTCATTCTTTGAGAGCACCTTTTTTAAAGTGAAATGAACACAGCTTTTAGTTTATACGGTGCTTGTAAGAATAGCATACATAAGTATGATTTTGAGATTTGAAAGAACTCCTTGTTTAAGAGGAAATTGGACTTTGTCATGTGAAATGAACTCCTTTTTAATTTATGCCCTACAGAATATGCAGAGGATTTTCTACTGTTTTTATTTAAAGTTGATTGTCAGGCACATCTACTTGCCCACATAGATCATCCATTGATTATGAACGAAGAGCAAGAATATCATGGTGAAGGAGTTATGTGCTCTATGTGCGAGGAGGCACTTGCACCCTCTTCACCTGCTGGCAAAGCCACCATCTCATTGCTCAAGATGCGTCTGTGACAAGAGTTTTGTTTGCCATTGTTGTTTCTGGGAATTTGACGATATCAAATGTGCTCTTCCACCATGCATTTTTGAACTTGAAGGTCAGGAACATCAAATTATTTGTCTAGCAAAGTAGCTTCAGTTGAAGATTGCCTGTCTCACTTGCAAAGCATGTGGCACTGATTTGTTGAAGATTATTACAATCAGACGTCATATCTGTTGCATTTCTTCATTCAGCTAACCCAGTCTCAGAAAATTTTCCCTGTGTTTAGAAAGTTTCACCAAAACAGTAAAGCTAAAAATGTCATCACAATTTCCTAGTAGATTTTCAACTTTGCTATGAGTTTTCAAAACATGATAAAAAGATATCTATTTTTTTATTTTGTTCAAGCAACACTGACATGGCAATAAGCTAGCGTTGCGCTGCTATGGATCATGGCGATTTGATTTGTTTTCCAATTTACAATTTAGTCAAATTCAAAGAAAACTTACACACAAAAAAAGGAAATAACCTGTTCAAAATCTAATTAGAAATAAACTTCATTTTGATATATGGAAACTGATTATAATGATAACTTGACCATTGAAACCTACAAACATAAATTTGTTAATAAAGAAATGCTAGGAAAACTCTTCATTATGATTTAATGTTATTTTAGTTTTTGCCGTTAACAAAAAAATGTATACATATATACAGAATTAGATTTGAAGAAGACGAGAGAGCAACCTCTTAACTACGAGATTAATTGATTAAGGAAAGGAAGAATGAAGAGAACTTCGGAATCAAATATAATTAGAGTCAAATATTTTTATAAACTCAAGTCTATATTGGAAACCAATATTATTCCTAATTGATTTAAATTCATGCCTCCTTTTATTCTTCCAAGTAAATAACACAGAAACCTCAAACCTGGTATTCTCTCAACATGTACATCACTATGCTGTCATCCTATACATATGTCATAAAGGTTAATTCCAATAATTAAAGGGTTGTGAAAACCCTACCTCTAACGTTTTTTTATTTCATCTTTTGCCTGGTTTCCAAATTGCAGACCTTGATGAAGGGAGCTTGGCAGAACCCCATGGAATTGAATGCGATTTTCACCCTTATATTGCATTAATTCTTCTTCCACACATGTCATAGAAGTCCTAACATTTTTTTCTCTAATTTAAGCTGGCAAGAACCTGTCTTTTGTATATCATTCATTTGGCTTTAAACTTGCCAGAAAGTTGCACAAAATTAACTACAATTCTAACTTCTCATTCTTTGGAGAGTTACTTTTGGCGAGATGCGCTTTCCGTAATTGGTAGCCACATCTGTAATTCTAGCTGTCCTCTGGGCTCTTGCTCTAGTACAGAGCCTTGATTTTCAGTTTCCAAACTTCACGGAATCAACTAGAAATCAACTTAAGTTGAGTTCCAATTCTAATATAGCCCATGACGCCATCCAAGTCACCCCAGATTCTAATGGAATTTCTATGGATAACAGGGCTGGAAGGGCCTTGTACAGATGGGCATTCAGACTATGGAGCAACGGAGGGAAGAATGCATCTTTCAATACAACCTTCGTACTCAATATACAAAACCAGACAGCTTCAAGTGGTGAAGGCTTAGCATTTATATTAACAGCAGATCCTGATGTTCCAGATGGAAGTGAAGGACAATGGCTTGGAATCGAAAATTCCACGTTAAATGGATCCATTGAAGCCAGGACAGTGGCAGTAGAATTTGACACCAGAAAAAGTCAATAAAAAACAAAATACAAAAAACAACCTGAATTAACTTCGGGTTAACCCGTTAAGTATTATTTTCCGATTATGAAAGCAAGACAACCTAGTAAAAAGTAAATCAAAATAAATTATGAAGCCTAATTCCCAATAAAAGATAAAATTAGGGAATATAACAATTAAAAAAACAAAAAAAAACCGAGTCAATCAGATTAACTTGTCAATCTCACGATCCAGGTCATGAGATTAGGACAATTCAATAAAAAAAATCCAATATTGAAAGACTCGTGACATGGATAATGAAACCGAGATAATCTCAAAGAAAATAAAAATAAACAATAACTCTATTTTAAACCTCGTTAGTCTGTCAAATCCAGAACTTTGATCGTAAGATAAGGATAATACTAAAAAAAACAAATTAAAAAGAATTATACAATTTATTTTCTATCCATTGAATGAGAAAATTTAAAAATTTATAAAAACTATAGAAAATCTTTGTTTTACTCTCTTAATACATTCTACTTTACGAAACAAGGAAAAAGAAAAAGAATAAACGAAGAAATTACTTGGTAGAGATAACCAAGAAATAGGTTTATCAAGGGAAGAACCTAATTTTTGTTCTAGATAAACTTCGTGAAGCCACTGTTTCGAATCACTATGGCTTGTAAGAGGATTTGTTGTGTATTCGCAAAGTGTTTCCTTTTTTTTTTTCTCATTAATTTTTTTGGTTACTTTTTTTTTTTCATTTCAATATTTACACGTTTAATTAATTTAGAATTGAATTTCATGATATATTTTATTTTTCTTTTTTTTCGAGTCTTCATGGTCTTTTAAAACATCATGGCATTAAATTTGTTTTTAATCTTACATAGAAGAATTGATCAGAAGCTTAAACCCCCTAGCTCTTGGGATCAAGTGGAGGAATGCTCAAGTAAAGATGAAATAAAGAGAAAAAACCATGTCCTTTGTTCTTCCATAACTACATAATTATCTTACAGTTTTTTCTTCTAACAGGTAGTGTAGGGATAAATCTCCTTTTTATAATGGTGATAAATAAGAGTTAGTAATAAAACATACAGTACTTTCAGACATAAGCATGATCAAGCAAACAGATGAATAATCAAGAACATAGTTAATAATTCTCCAGGAAAGAACATCTCAGACCACTTTCATAAGCACAGAGGTTATGCAATGCTTCAATCTTCAGTGCAAATTACAACAATATCTCACACCCTACCTGCTCCTAACTTAGTGTATTATATATGAAGGTTGCATTTGGCTGGTTTGTAGTGTTTTCTGTTAGATGAATTCACAAATGAATTCTTTCCAATCTTATCATATATCATGCAAGGAGGAGGGGGGCAATTGGAAGGAAAAGCTTGAGAGATGAGAAAATCCAAATAGCTGCACTGCCTAATATTGCCCACCACAGCTTACAAGTCAGTAATTGCAGTTTTAGCATCAGAATCTTTATCAGCAAGCTCATCAGGAAGAGGAATATCCTGCTAGTGCTGGTGCTTCTTGTAAAGCAGCATATCCTCGGGCCGTGCTAATTTTTTAAAGTATTTTTTATTTTTAAATATATCAAAATAATTTTTTTATTTTTTAAAAATTTATTTTAAATATCAGCACATCAAAATGATTAAAAAAATACATAAAAAATTAAATAAAAAATTCAATTTCTTTTTACATTAAATTGTTTTTTTATCTGACTTGTAAAATAGCATAGTACACTAACATATAGTTTTGTTAAACAAAAATTATAATGTTTTTTTTTATAAAAGGGTTGGATGAGTAATATTCCAACATCTTAAAAAAATTAAGTGTATTTTTAGAAAGTTAGTTCTCGATTTCTTATTTTCTTGAAATAAATTAGATAAAAATAATTAAAATAAAAGAGACAAAATAAAATATAAGACAAAGAAAAAGTTGTATTTAATAATAATATATAAGTTAGAGTAATTGTCTTTATACAAATAATATATGAAACCATAAAACTTATATGAAACAATAAATAATTAAGTTATTATATGAATATGAATTGATTTTAAATAATTAAGTTATTTGAAATAATAAACAATTAAAGGACATGAGAGGATGAGCTTGAAAATAGAAAGGAAACTCATGATCTTCCTCTACCTCCCTCTTTTCATTATAAAACCTAGAAATCCAAAGGCAATACTTTATGTAAGGGATGATAAAAGATGCTTATGAGTCGGCTTTTCAAAATGAAATGGTAATTTCTTCAAAGTCATGTGTAATTTGCTTTAGATATATTGATTTACGATTTTGGTAATTAAAGTATACTTTAATTACCGTATAATTTCAATGTTTAGAGGTGCTCTGATGGACAATAAAATATATATACAAGTACTTATTGATTTATGATTTTAGTAATTAAAGGATTTTACCAATAGACTTTTTAACGTTTAGGTACCTCTAATGTAGAGTGCTGACACCCATGGGCAAATGAGTAATATAAGAAGTTGAGGAGACCCAACTCAAGTCAACGAGTCTTCTTCTCCAACCAGAAAAGACATGGGAAAGTGTCTTCTTATTCACATGCTTGAACAATCTCATCCGTACGAATAGAGGAGCTTGTAGCTTTCCTCGTGATCTTCTTCCCCCCTCTTCCTTACAGCTAACACCCTTCCTTTCTTTTTGGGCCTCTTTGAATTTTAAGTCCTTTGAATTATTTTTCGTTTCGGCTATTTTTTTTTTTATGACCTTGGGTGTCCGGGCCAGTTTACGCGCACCACAACTAATCTCAGGGCTTACTGAACATCCTGCAAGTCCAATAAGCAGGTAAGGCACCATGGAGGTGACAAGCTGGTACTCTTAAGGATCGAACTCGGGACAGTCGCAAAACAAGCCTTACAGTTAACCAGTGAGCTAGACCCTCAAGTGTCATTTCGGCTATCTTTAGTAAATGGGAAGAAGGAAGAAAATGCTACCCCAGCAATTGATTGGTATCCGATCGTAATGGGAAATCATTGTGTTCTGGAACTCGTTGGTTGATCTGTAATGTAGCAGTAAGCAGCTGTAATTATTTAATTAGCCGTCGGTGAAGAAGTCGAGTTTCAGTTCAGAAGGTGAGGTATTGAATTCTAGTAGCACTCAACTTTTATTTGCCTTTCCATTTCGATAACATATATATTCGGCAGCTTCAATTTGGCCTACCTAAGTCTTGCCCTGGCTTAACAACCCTCATTTCCTGCTGTCTTCTGAAAGAGTCAGAGACATGGAGGTTGAACATTTTAGCCACCCATATCATCCATTGATCCTCATTAATCAAGTTCTCGAATATAGTGGTGAACTAGTTAATTGCTCTACTACTAAAAAATGGGGTTATTAGCATCTGAATTTAACAACGGATAATTCTGTTGCTAAATTCAGTAACAGATTTGCGACGGATTAAACATATATTGTTTTTTTAATATCAACAACGAATTTTAACAAAAATCAACGGAAAATCCATTGCAAACTTTACATTGAATTTAGCAACGGAAAATCCGTTCCTAATTAAAAAAATAATTATTTAAATTTTAATATAAATCCATTGCCTCGTTTCATGTGTTGTTTTCTTTGTTATTTACTCCACCTTTGTTGAGCAGCTCTATCATTCATGAGAGAGAGAGAGAAAGAGAGAGAGAGAGAGAGAGAGAGAGCATCAAGCTATTTTACCATAACAGGAAGGAGGGTAGGTCTGTAGAAGATGTATGGAGATGGAAAGGAGGCATCTTAGCATCTGGGTTTGCTGATCAGAGAAGGTAAGAATAATTAACAAGGAGAAGGGTTCGCTCTCATTTTCTGTGCTCTCTTTGTTCATGTTACTTCCCATCCCATAATTTATTTCCTTTCAAGCTGCTCCTTCCTTTTCCTTTTCAGATGAGGAATGGATGAGATGCACAAAATTGCAAAAACCTATGTACGTTATGTTGGATTTCAAAGCTGCTCCTTCCTTTTCCTTTTCAAAGCTGCTCCTGTCACAAGAACAAAACCAACCTTGCCTCTCCTGTCAACATCTCTCGATCTTTCTTCTGTTATGTTGGATTCTATGTACGTTGGTTTTTCTTCATCTACTGGAGCAGTGGCTAGCAGCCACTATATTCTGGGGTGGAGCTTCAACAGAGGTGGACAAGCTCAAAGTCTTGACGTGTCACAGGTCACCAGCAGATGGGGTTTGAGATTTTGGAGCTCGAAGAAATAATTTTGAAAAATGTTGCAGATAGTAGAAATTTTGAAAAATAATTTTGTACTACCTGCACAAATACATTGATCGATCGTTCTTGAGTCTTCAGTTTTTGGCGAATAAACTAAGTCAGCGTTGAGTTATTGCTGTACAGCTACTACTGGCATTCCTAGCCTGTGCTGAGCATGTCATCATTACTGTCATCCAGTAATCCAGCTCTTTTATCCGGACAATCCACACAAAACTAAATCCGTTGCTAAAATGAGCAACGGAGAATCCGTTGCTAGTTTTGCAACGGAAAATCCGTTGCTTACAATGAGCAACGGATTTTCCGTTGCTGTGAACGGATAAGCAACGGATAAATCCGTTGCTAAAAAATCAGTAACTATATATTTGCATCTGCTGATTCCGTTGCTAAATTATTTTAGCAACGGATTTTAATATTATTTGCAACGGAGTAGTTCGTTGCTAATTACTATATTTTTTAGTAGTATCTGGATGCGAGGGACCTATATGTGGTCCTTGCTACAGTTGCACCTCTTGCTCCTTCTTTCTCCATAAGACATGCGCCGAGCTGCCCCGTGAGATCAAGCGGCGCATTCATCCTAGACACCCTCTCCATCTACTGGCAAAGTCACCATATGAAGGAGGATACGAATGCGATCGGTGCGGCAAAATTTTCGAGAGTTTTGTTTACCATTGTTCTTTCTGTAAGTTTGATCTAGATATCAAATGTGCTTTTCAACCGGGTTTTTTGGAAGTTGATAGTCAGGCACATCATTTTGCCCACAAGGATCACCCATTGATTTTGAATGAAGAGCAAGAATATCATGGTGAAGGAGTAAAGTGCTTCGTGTGCACGGAACCAATGTCTGGTCCTAGCTATAGTTGCATTTCTTGCAACTTCTTTCTTCACAAGAAGTGTGCTGAGCTACCCCCGGAGATCAAGAGGCACATTCATCCAGAACACCCTCTTCGTCTACTGCCAAATCATGATACGATGTGTGATTTTTGCAACGAAACTTGCTATGAGAGTTTTGTTTACTGCTGTCTTGTGTGCGAATTCAACCTCCATATCAAATGTGCTTTTCCACCGTGCGTTTATGCAGCTGATCAGGATCAAAGGCATCTATTTAGACGCCTACTGAATCCACTTTCATTCAAATCAATCTCCTTCACCTGCAATGCATGTGGCACAGATGGAGATGGCTCCCCTTTCATGTGCACCTTGTGCCATCTCGTGGTCCACGAAGAATGCATTTCATTGCACTGCACCATCATCCCCAAATCATCCACACATATCAACTTCAACAATGCATCGAATCTATAAACAGGTACTGTGGAATTTGCCTTCGGGAAGTTGACTCAAATTACGGAGTTTACTATTGCCCGGACTGTGACTTCGTTGCACACGTGAATTGTAGTAGAGAATATGGGGATTCTGCAACAGAGATTGTGGTAGAAAATGAAGAAGAGCAAAGTGTGGCTGTTGATGATCAATCCATGGAACCTAGCTTTCGCGTTGTCCGTGAGATCAAGCATGGAGAGGAGAGAATAATTGAAGAGATCAAACATTTCAGTCATCAACATAACCTAATCTTTACTGACAAGGTTGATGATGATCTAAAGTGTGATGGGTGCATGTTACCAATCTCAACTCCATTTTATAGTTGTGCCGGTTGTAATTTCTTTCTCGACAAAACCTGCTTAGAATTACCCAGGCAAAAAAAGTGGCAATATCACGAAAAACAACTGATTCTTTTATATAACCTATGGGAACATGATCTGTACAAGTGTAGTGTGTGCAAGCAATATTTTCGTGGGCTCAGCTACTGTTGTGTTATATGTGGACTCTGGATTGATGTCTGATGCTTCAAATCATTGAAATATTCTTTTAAACACGGAGGTCATGATGAGCATCCCCTTTATCTTCCAGCGGGCAGAAAGAGTATTCTCCGTTGCAATATTGGAGGTCGCGGGGCTCCCCCTTGGCTTGCAGATGACGGAGAGAATATTCCCCATTGCAGTGGTTGTTGTCACCGAAGAATCAAAGGTATTTTTTAAATGTGCGGTTTGCGATTTGAAGCTGGGTATGAAATGTGCTACACTGCCATACAAAGCAAGACACGAGTATGATGACCATCCTCTCTTCCTCACCTACATTAATCAAAATGACTACCAGCCTTCCTGCTTAATTTGTGAAAAAGATAGAGACCCCAAGCTCTGGTTCTACCGTTGTGAGGAATGCGACTTCGATGCTCATCCAGATTGTGCTCTCGTGAAATACCCATATTTCAAGGCAGGGGGGTTCGAACATATCCTAAACACCCTCACCCTCTTGCTTTGGTCGACAAGACAGGAGATTATGCAGCATGCGATATCTGTGGTGAGCCTTGCGATGACTTGGCCCTTGAATGTACTGATCCTAACTGCAGTTTTATCGTCCACAGGAAAAGAAGGCAATGCTGGATGCCATTATGGTAATTGGATTGCAGTTGTTGGCTTTTTTTTTATTTTTGGGTTATGATTGTTGGCAGTTGCTAGACAGAGGATTATTATCTCTGTTTCTTTTTACGCGTATGAGATCGCTTTTTTTTGTCTGAGCAATGGATGCTATTTTATTAAAATTGGAAATGAAATATTTTATTTTAATAAAAATAATTGGTAGTTTGTTGTTTCTTTTGAGCCTTCGTAGTGACAAAGATGCCTGAGCCACCATTTGTTTTAGCTTAGCAGGAAGCTCTCGATCCTCTCCATAAATTCCGCTTTTACATATTGCTTCCTGAAGTTCAGGAAACAACACGGTATTGGTGACGCGGTCTCTAATAATAAATAAATGTATTTAAATAATATTTAAAACAAATACCTTAGGAGCATTCGACAGCTTTGTCCTTTAATAAGATATAATAGTTTTGATATCCGCGCAATGCTGCGGGTCATTTTTTTATATATAAAATATTAAAAATAAATAAAAATTTAAAAATCTTGGGTTTTTCTGCAAAGTTATACCCAAGAATCTTGGGTTTGACTGCAACGTCTGACCTAAGAGTAATATTTATAATATTAATAATAAAATTTAACTTGCATGACCCAAATTTAAGTGAGCCTGACTATAACACCGGACCCAAGAATATTGGATCTGGATTTGACTATAAGGTCGTGTAATTAAAATTTTGATAATTAAATAGATTAATTAAAAAAAAGAAAAAAATCAACAGAAAGGAAAAAACTAATGAAGAAAAAGAAAAAAAATTAAATTAATTGGGTTAACCCTTTAAACCAGGTTATCCCATAAAACATGGGATTTGCGTCATGAAAGTTTGATAACTAAATAGAAAAAAACAATGACGGGTTTACCCAGAATTAACCGAGTTAACCCCTCAAACCAAGTTAACCCATCAAGCTCAGGATACGTGTCATGAAAATCTGATAATTAAATAGAAAGAAAATTAACTTTAACAAACTAAACTAAATGAAAAAAATAATTCGTCAAATCAGGTTAACCCATCAAACCCGAGATTCGTATCATAAAAATATGATAATGAAATAAAAAAAATTAACATTAACAAACTAAATCAAACAAAAAAAATTATTTAAAAAAAATTAAAAAGAAAAAACAAAAGAAAAAAACAGTCATATAATATAATACAATATATAATAATAATTATAATGAAAAAACGTAAGGAAAGCTAAAGCTTAATTCTCAATCAACTCAATATTAAAAAATAAATTTAACAAAGATAATTTAAAAAATAAATATGTGGGGGAAACACTGCAGCCAAACAAAAATCATGTAAGGGAAACACTGTAGTAATCCACAGTGTTTTTTTTTTTTTAAAAAAAGCTACAAAGCCAAGTTCTCAACCAGCTTAATATATATAAAAAACCGAGATCCGTGTAATAAAAGTATGATAACTGAATTAATTTTTTTTTTTCACATTAACAAACTAAATTGAACAAAAAAAATTCATTAAAAGAAAAAAAAACACAAAGAAAAAAGCAAAAAAAAAAAACCCATGGGCAAAACGGGAAAAAAAACAAAAACAAAAAAGTCAAGTGTTTTACTGTGTGCACAGTAATAAATTATATGTAAAAAATAGAAGAAACAAAAGCGAGGAAAAAAAAAAACAAAGCTGCTACAGTGAAAAACCCACGCGTTTTTAAAAAAAAAAAATCTACTATAGTGAAAAACCCATGTGTTAAAAAAAAAACATGTACAAAAAAACAAAAAGAAAAAAAAAAAGCTGCTATAGTTAAAAAACATTTAAAAAAAAAAAAAAAAAAAAAAAAAAAAACTGCTACAGAAAAAAAAACTAAAAACGAAAAAAAAAAGCCACGGAAGAAAAAACTGCAAAAAAAAACTTTAGCTACAGTGAAAAAGCTATGCATTTTAGAGTTCTTATTAACCTTTCAAACCAGGATAGCCCGTCAAACATTAGATTCGCGTTATGAAAGTTTAATAACTAAATAGAAAAAAAAAAATTAACAGATTAACCCATAATTAACTGAGTTAACCTGTCAAGTTTGGAATACGTGTCATGAAAGTCTGATAATTAAATTGAAAGAAATTTAACATTAACAAACTAAACTAAATAAAAAAATTAATTAAAAAAAATTAAAAAAAAAATATCTAGTTAACTCTAATATAAAATACTTACGCCTATAGATTTTTAACGTTTAGATACCTCTAATGTAAAATACTTACACCCATAGGCAAATGAGTAATATAGGAAGTTGAGGAAACCCAGCAAAAGTCAACGAGTCTTCTTCTCCAAGAAAAGAGGGGAAAGTGTCTTCTTATGCACATACTTGAAGAGCCTCATCCGCACAAATAGAGGAGCCTGTAGCTTTCCTCGTGATCTTCTACCCACCTCTTCCTTACGGGTAACACGCTTCCTTCCTTTTCGGGTTTCTTTGAATCTTGGGTCCTTTGAGTTATTTTTCGTTTCGGCTCTGTGTTCCATAATCTTTGATAAAGGGGAAGAGGGAACAAAAATGCTTCCCCAGCAATTTACAAAGTTCCCATCTTTATGGTAATTCACTGTGTTCTGTGATCTCAATTGTTGATCAGTACTGTAGCAGTAAGCAGCTGAATTTATTTAATTAGCCGTCGGAGAAGAGGTCAATTTTCAGGTTAGAAGGTGAGGAGTTGAATACTAGGAGGAGAAGATAATATGGAGTTCAAAACTTAATATATAGTCCAAGACTATTAGGGCACGCCCTGTCAGTCTTTCAGTAATAATTATCGTTGAATGACTGTCCTCCTCAGTTTAGAACACCAAGTTATCTCCATGTATCTATCTCTCTTTGTTTCTTGATGAAATTCGGTAGACTTGCAGGATGGTGCTTCCGCGATGTATATGTCGTTGGTTTTCCATATCTTTTGCACTAGGAAAGCCATATATGGGCTAGGGTTAGGTATAGAGCCATGACTAAATGTTCTGAGGCTGTAAACACTTGAAAATAACATCTGCAATATAGTACACCCTTGGGCATGTGGGATTTGTTTTTGGTCTAGGGACTTTGAACATTATTGGAGGCACAAATTTAATACATGATGTGTACCTGATCTGAAGCAGAATCTTTATCTTTGATTATGATCTATAAAGTAAGAGTTGTCAATTGCTCTCTTGCACGCATGCAACCGTCAATGGTCCCAGATTGAATAACACATGTAACGGTCAATGCTTCAAGGATGATGATATCTAAAGCCAAACGATCTCCGTGTTCTGTTCTTTGTGGAGTCAGATTGAACACAAGATTGCCATTCGAGACTTCATTTTCAATCTGTTTCATGAACTGTAAATGCTCGATGAATGATTGAAATCATGCTTGAACTTGACAACTCCATTGTTTAGTCACTTTCCAGATCATGCATCTAGAGATTGTTACGTTTTTTCTGGTTACTGCTTTCTCTGAGTCCTAACAGTAATCGAACTGAGTCAACTCCTCCTCCTTGCACAGCCTGTGTTAGCCGGTTGACTAACTGATGCGGTATCTGGAATTGCAGGAGTTTTCATACAGTTAATTAGATTTTTAATTTCTTGTAATATATAGTATGGCGTACTAAACATGTTATTCACTATTGATGTGTATTTGGAATTAAAAAAGGGTTAGTGATTTCTAATTGATCGATACTCTTAACCCGGAAAAAACAATGCAGGAGCTAGAACTGTAGTCGCTTTCATATAATCATGATTTTTCTTTTAATAGTTTATTTACATAATATATTATGGTGATATATAGTTAAATTTTAATTATTTTTAAAAAACAAGGATTTATTTTACCTAGAGTTTTACTAGTATTTAAAGGAATGCTACTATTGTTAAAAAAAATTAATAACTTTGGTATTTTAATAGTTTTATAAAGAATTTAATTTTTTTTTTCTAGCTAAAACCAGACGATGGCTGTGGTAGATATCTCTTGCCTCTCTTTTTCCCTACATCACTAACTCTTACCTATGGCCAACACCTATAGCTCGGCCTGTTTTCTCTTAATCCAAACCCTATTTTACTAACGTGGGCCAGGCTCTAATCTCTTAGAAAGGTTTGGAAAAGCTAGCCTAACCCATCATACAGGAAACCCATAATTAAAAAACTCTATCTTTTCCCATCATCACCACCCACTAACTATTATTACTGTGATCAAAATCTTATTACATGTTTTTCATTAAAAAAAAATTATTTTAAATTAAATATTTTTTAGTATTTTTAAATTATTTCTATGTATTGATATCAAAAATAAATTTTAAAAAATAATATATATATATATATATTATTTTAATATATTTTTAAATAAAAAATATTTTAAAAAACAACATCTATCACACTCTAAAAAAAATAATAAGAGTATAGTATTCTTGTTATTGCTATTTCAAAAATTTAAGATTTAAAGGATCACCATCTTGTATGTTAATTATTTGTGATGAGACGATTAGATAATAAAATGCCAAAACTGAATAAGGGAAGGAACGAAAAAAAACAAAAAAAACCCATCGAATAGACTAGCATCATTTTCGTTTTAGTATTTTTCAAGGCTAAAATAGACTATATGGCCTGTTTGTTTTTCGAGGTTGTCGTTGTCATCAACAATAATAATTATTAATATTAATATTATTATTAACAAAAAAAAAAAAAAAGAAGTTAAAAGAGATGATGTTTTTTTTGTTTGTTTTTAAATTAAATTATATTTTTAGTCATTTCTCACATAGGTCAAGTCTAAGAGAGTGTTTGGGAGTGTGGTAGCTGTTGCTTTTCAAATAGCTTTTCGTGCTGAAAAGTATGCCAATAATGTTTTTTTAATTTTTAAAAATCATTTTTGATATCAGCACATCAAAACGATCCAAAAAGTACAAACAGCACTCAATTTTAACAAAAAAAAAAGAAAAAAATTTCAAAATTTATCAAAAAACTGGTTGAAACTCAGCCCAAAACGGGCTCTAAGACCCCTTCAATGTTTTCAGGCTGATGATTGGTTTGCTTGATAATGTCAAGCCCAATTGTAATTATTTTGGCCCATTTATTGTTCATAAGAATCCCTTGTTCATGTCTTGAGGCCCATTTCAAATTCGAGCAGAGAACCAAACTGATATTATTCCCTTTCACATATGCTTATCTACATAATAAATCCATTCGACATCCTTTGATCTTCATCCTGCTACCAGAAAAATAATTGTATTTTTACACCCCTCTTGTCAACTAATCATTTATAATATTTGAAAATTAGGTTTTTTACATTAAGAATAGTGTGGGGCAGTAACATATAGTTTTGTTAAACACAAACTATAATATATTTTTTTTAAAAAAAGAGGTGGATGATAGGTCATCCAACCCCTTAAAAATATAAGTGTATTTTTAGAGAGTTAGTTCTCAATTTCTTATTGTCTTGAAATAAACTTGAAATACTATTTTTTATTTCATTAATAACTTATTATATGGACATGATCCATTAACTAAGCAATGGACCAATCCAATAGAATACTAAGTAATGGACCGATCCAGTAATAAGAAGTTGAGGAGACCCACCTCAAGTCATCGAGCCTTCTTCTCCAACCAGAAAAGTAAAGATTCTTCTTAGTTCTTATTCACATGCTGCAATAATATCATCTGCACAAATAGATAGCTTTCCTCGTGATCTTCTACCCGCCTCTTCCTTACAGGTAACACCCTTCCTTCCTTTTTGGGCTTCTTTGAATCTTGGGTCCTTTGAATTATTTTTCGTTTCGGTTCTCTGTCCCATAATCTTTGATAAAGGGGAAGAGGGAAGAAAAATGCTTCCCCAGCAATTGATTGGTATCCGATCTTAATGGGAAATCACTGTGTTCTGGATCTCCTGGGCTGATCTGTAATGTAGCAGGAAGCAGCTGTAATTATTTAATTAGCCGTCGTCGGTGAAGAGGTCGAGTTTCAGTTCAGATGGTGAGGTATTGAATAATAGTAGCACTCAACTTTTATTTGCCTTTCCATTTCGATAACACATATATTCGGCAGCTTCAATCTGGCCTCCCTAAGTCTTACCTCAGCTCAACACCCCTCATTGCCTGCTCTGTCCTCTGAGAGAGCCAGAGACATGGAGGTTGAACATTTTAGCCACCCAGATCATCCATTGATCCTCATTAATCAAGTTCTCGAATATAGTTGCGAACTAGTTATTTGCTCTGGATGCGAGGGACCAATATGGGGTCCTTGCTACAGTTGCACCTCTTGCTACTTCTTTCTTCATAAGACATGCGCCGAGCTGCCCTGTGAGATCAAGCGCCTCATTCATCCTAGACACCCTCTCCATCTACTAGAAAAGCCACCATCTCATTACACAAAATGCGTTTGTGATCGGTGCGACAAAACTTGCAAGAGTTTTGTTTACCATTGTTCTTTCTGTAAGTTTGATCTAGATATCAAATGTGCTTTTCCACCGGGTTTTTTGGAGGTTGATAGTCAATTTGCCCACAAGGATCATCCATTGATTTTGGATGAAGAGCAAGAATATCATGGTGAAGGAGTTACGTGCTCTGTGTGCAAGGAACCAATGTCGGGTCCTAGCTATAGGTGCACTCCTTGCAACTTCTTTCTTCACAAGAAGTGTGCTGAGCTACCCCCGGAGATCAAGAGGAGGCACTTTCATCCAGAACACCCTCTTGTTCTACTGCCAAATGAAGATGTGATCTGTGATTTTTGCAACGAAACTTGCTATGAGAATTTTGTATACTGTTGTTTTGTTTGTGAATTCACCCTCCATATCAAATGTGCTTTTCCACCGTGCATTGATGCAGCTGATCATAATCACTTTAGACGCCTACTGAATCCACTTTCACTAAAATCAATCTCCTTCACTTGCAATGCATGTGGCACAGATGGAGATG
The DNA here is from genome assembly GCF_005239225.2 of Populus alba. Taxonomy (NCBI): domain Eukaryota; kingdom Viridiplantae; phylum Streptophyta; class Magnoliopsida; order Malpighiales; family Salicaceae; genus Populus; species Populus alba. The sequence goes on from NC_133299.1 coordinate 4,356,616, forward strand.
ACTCCCCATTTGGGTGCACTATGTGCCAACTCGTGGTCCACAAAAAATGCATTTCATTGCCACGCACCCTTAAAACGGCACTGCACCATCATCCCCAAATCATCCACACCTATCATCCTCAACAATGTATCAAATCTATAAACAAGTACTGTGGAATTTGCCGTCGGGAAGTTGATACAGAATACGGAGTTTACTATTGCCCAGACTGTGACTTTGTTGCACACGTGAATTGTAGCAGAGAATTTGGAGATTATGAAACAGAGACTGCAGGACAAAGTGTGACTGTTGATGATCAATTCATGGAACCTAGCTTTCGCGTTGTCCGTGAGATCAAGCATGGAGAGGAGAGAATAATTGAAGAGATTGAGCATTTCAGTCATCAACATAACCTAATCCTTAATGACAAGGTTGATGATGATCTAAAGTGTGATGGGTGCATGTTACCAATCTCAACTCCATTTTATAGTTGTGCTAGTTGTAATTTCTTTCTTGACAAAACCTGCATAGAATTACCCAGGCGAAAAAAGTGGCAAAATAACGAAAACCGACTGATTCTTTCATGGAGCCCAGGGGAACATTATCTGTTCTCCTGTGTTGTGTGTAAGCAATATTTTCGTGGGCTCAGGTACACATGTGATATGTGTGAACTCAGCATTGATGTCCGATGCTTCAAATCAATATTGAAAGATTCCACTAAACATGGAGGTCATGAGCATCCCCTTTATCTTCCAGCGGGCAGAAAGAGTATTCTCCGTTGCAATATTGGAGGTCGCAGGGCTCCCCCTTGGGTTGCAGATGACGGAGAGATTATTCCCCATTGCAGTGGCTGTTGTGTCACCGAAGAATCAAAGGTATTTTTAAAATGTGCGGTTTGCGATTTCAAGCTGGGTATGAAATGTGCTACACTGCCATACAAAGCAAGACACGAGTATGATGACCATCCTCTCTTCCTCACCTACATTAATGAAAATGACTACCAACCTTCCTGCATAATTTGTGAAAAAGATAGAGACCCCAAGCTCTGGTTCTACCGTTGTGAGCAATGCGACTTCGATGCTCATACAGAATGTGCTCTCGGGAAATACCCATATGTCAAGCTTGGGGGGGTTCGCACATATCGTAATCACCCTCACCCTCTTGCTTTGGTAGACAAGACAGGGGATTATCGTCCACAGGGATGCGTTGCTTGTGGTGAGCCTTGCGATGACTTGGCCCTTGAATGTACTGATCCTAACTGCAGTTTTATCGTCCACAGGCAAAGAAGGCAATGCACTGATCCATTATTCAAGCAGTAATTGGATTGCAGTTGTTGGGTTTTTTCTTATTTTTGGGTTATGATTGTTGGGGTGAATGGTTAGCTTCATGCATATTATCTCTGTTTCTATTTTCGCATATCAGATCACTTTTTTTTCTCTTTTTTTTACTGAACAATAAAAGATGCTATTTCATTAAAACTGTCAATGTAGTTTGTTGTTTCTTTGTGCCTTCGTAAGTGACGAAGATGTCTGACCTTCCACCATTTTTTTTTGCTTAGCAGGAAGCTCTCCATAAATTCTGCTTTTACATTTTTGTTATAGATTTTATTGTAAATGCATAAAAATATTGTCATAAAAAATAACACTTATCTAAATGATATCAATTATTTTCATTCAAATATTTAATTTTTATTTCCTTAACACAATCAAATAATAAATAAATGTATTTAAATAATATTTAAAACGAAGACCTCAAGGGCATTCCATAGCTTTGTCCTTTAATAAGATATCTCATGAAAAAGTAAGTTAATTTATGTTTTTGGTAATTTTCTTCTTAAGAAGAATAAAAATAAGAATAACAATAATCCTCCATCTTTGTTTATCTAATTTCAAAACCACGAAGGGATTTAGAGGCCCAAATCCTAAAAAAAAAAAAAAAAAACTAAATAGAAAAAAAATTATAAATCAACTAATAAAATATTAAGTCTAGATATTTTTTTGGTTTTATTTGAAAGTCTTGTTGATTTTAAATGATTACAAAATTCTAATTTTATAGAAAATAAAGCTTTTAAAATCTTCTAATAAAATTTGAGTTGGATTAAGATAAAAATAAAAAAAATTATGCCCTTTACAAGATTGCTTATTTTTTAAAAAAATTATCATATATTAATCTTGTCTCCAATTCAAATTGTTGTTGCTTCAATTTCGCAAGTATCAAATTAAAAATCTCAAACCTTTTGCACGTGCGGGCAACATTCCCAGCCTTCTCGGTATTAAGAGTTCTTATGGCAGTTTATGACAGCTTTATTGTCATAATACAACTTCGTTGGCATATTCATAGGCATTCACAGTTCTTCAAGAATTCTCTTCAGTCATAACATTTCACAAACTCCATTTTCATAACTTTATATTCTACTTAAGCGCTGCTTCTTACAACCATATTTTGTTTTTTACTTTGCCAAGTAACCATAATTCCCCAGATTTAAGTACAATATTCTAATATAGATCCTCTATCAATGACTAAACCTGCCCAATCATTACAACCATATTTTGTATTTTACTTTGCCAAGTAACCATTTTTTTGTAATGAACCGGCTTTATTTAAAAATTTCTCAAAAAATAAAATTGCGTTGAACAAATTAATAAAACAACGCTATCTCTTCTTTATATATATATATTAAATGATTGGCTAAAGATGAAATAAATAATTTTATATTATTTGTTTGTACGTATTACTTTGAAGCGTAGACTCTTTTATTTGGTGATATATATACGACTAACTTAATTTGTTTTTCCTCGTGCACATATCGACGACCTTTTTCAAATTCCAAGAACATGTCACTTCAAAGAAATTTCCTGGTTGATAATGAACAGACATAAGCAGTGCGTAATAATTTGACTGAAAATAAATGACAACAGGACAGGTTAATTAGATATAGTGTACTAATCATTAATTAAATTTATTTAAATCATTGACTACATATCTTAAGTATTAACTGAGCATATAATTTTTTTAAAAAAATATCAAAAACATTAAACTGGACTCATTCATCCTAGAGAATTGATTACATATCTTAAGTATTAACTGAGCATATAATTTTCCCCTCTTAACCACGAGAATTGATTAAGGAAAGGAACAATGAAGAGAACTTCGGAATCAAATAGAATTAGAGTCAAATATTTTTATAAACTCAATTCTATATTGGAAATCAATATTATTCCTTGATTTAAATTCATGCATGCCTCCTTTTATTCTTCAAAGTAAATAACCCAGAAACCTCAAACCTGGTATTCTCTCAACATGTACATCACTATGCTGTCATCCTATACATATGTCATGGAGGTTAATTCCAATAATTAAAAGGTTGTGAAATTGGTGCAAAACCCTACCTCTAATGTTTGTTTATTTCCTTGAAGGGGAAAAAAAGGTGGAAATTTCATCTTTTGCCTGGTTTCCAATTGCAGACCTTGATGAAAGGAGCTTGGCAGAACCCCATGTAGTTGAATGCATTCATTCTTCTTCCACACATGTCATGGCCATGGAAAAATTAATTTGGAAAAGTTGGTTTTTCAGATTTGACTGTTCCTCCTTGGAGAATATGGACGCAAAATCCAATTTGTTTTTGGATAAATGCTTCCCTTTTCAACCATGCAAATAGCAAAGTACATGGTCTTTTAGGTACGGCGTGATAGGTACTTGGTCAAACCGAGGAATATATGGGCTCATTCTTATGAGAAAGACAAAGTAGAAAAGCAATGCTCCATTTCAGCTTCTCAGAAATTGAACATGCACTGAAAGGGTAACCATGACAACTGACCAATCCGCCTGCAAGGAAACCACTCCAATCTTCCCCATGAGAGAATTTCTTCTTCAAAGTTCAAAGTATTCATTTCTGCAGTGAATTCATGATCAGAGCAGAGTTTTTCTTGGTGAACGTACAAGTCAGCTGTGCCTTTTTTTCTCTGGGGGAAATTGATGAATATTAGCCCAATGATGCCCGTACCGATGAAGTTTCCTTGATATTTGATACCCTCAAGGCCAGACGAACACTGCAAGCACACTAAAGTATAAGAACAAATTACAATAAGAAAAACAACGTAGATTCTATGATCATTTTCATTGACTATGGATTTAGCTATGGAAGTTTCAATGGATAACTAACTTGCGTGGATCGATGGTTAATTGAATATGATCAAGAGGCGTGAGCAAGATATACAGCTAATTAGACTTGTTCTTCATGGAATTTGCAAGATCTCATAAATTTTGTTTAATTTAATAGCAAAGGAAAATCAGCAGGAGGATCAGAAGTGGGACTGCAAGACACGACGATTATATGTAGACAAATATGCCCATCAAATCCAATACATACAAGCGTAATTAAGCAGAGTACTCCTGTATAGATTTGATGACAACTGCGTAATATTGGTCAACCAAATATTATTCAGATTGATATTAACTTCCCTGTTGTGATATCTACGATTCTACAGTTCTAAGTTTTCCAAGAGAATAAAATAAAAGATCAGAAAATACAAGGAAATTTACTCCCTTATAGAAGTCCTAACATTTTTTTCTAATTTAAGCTGACATGAACCTGTCTTTTGTATATCCTCCACTTCTCATTCATTTGGCTTTAAACTTGCCAGAAAGTTGCACAAAATTAACTACAATTCTAACTTCTCATTCTTTGGAGAGTTACTTTTGGCGAGATGCGCTTTCCCTTGGTAGCCCCATCCGTAATTCTAGCTGTCCTCTGGGCTCTTGCTCTAGTACAGAGCCTTCATTTTCAGTTTCCAATCTTCACGGAATCAGATAGAGATCAACTTATTTTGACTCCCATGAATTCTAATATAGCCTCGAGAGCCATCCAAGTCACACTAGATTCTATTGGAGCTCCAATGGAAAACTTGTCTGGAAGGGTCTTGTACAAATGGCCATTCAGACTATGGAGCAACGGAGGGAAGAATGCATCTTTCAATACAACCTTCGTACTCAATATCAAAAACCAGACAGCTTCAAGTGGTGAAGGCTTAGCTTTTATATTAACAGCAGATCCTGATGTTCCAGATGGAAGTGAAGGACAATGGCTTGGAATCGTAAATTCCACGTTAAATGGATCCAAGGAAGCCAGGACAGTGGCAGTAGAATTTGACACCAGCCAAAGTTACCCGGATGATCTTGATGATAACCATATTGGATTGGATGTGAACAGCATCTACTCAAGAAGATCGGTTTCGTTAAATGACAGGGGCATTTATATTTCTAAGGGCGAAGATATCGCGGTAGATGTTCGATACGACGGCAAGAATTTGACCGTTTTTGTGGGTGGGGACATGAAGAATCCAGTTATTTCTGAGCATCTCAATCTCTCAGACTATCTTCCAGAAAACGTTTATGTAGGGTTTTCTGGTTCAACAAGTAACAACACTCAACTAAATTGTGTGAAGTCATGGAAGTTCAGCGGTTCGGAGATAAAAGACTCCAAGTTGCGGTGGGTTTGGATTCTAGTTGCAGTAGGATCAGTACTAATCCTCTTGATTAGTATTGGTATCGCCCTTTTCTTGTGCAGGAAAAGAGGATGTGAAGTGGACAGGCTGGAGGATGCTTACCCAAATATTGATGAGGCAATCCTAGGCTCCTCAACTGCTCCGAGGAAGTACAAATTCAAAGAACTTAGCAAAGCAACTGGCAATTTCAACCCCAAGAACAAGCTCGGGAAAGGTGGCTTCGGGACAGTCTACAAGGGAATCTTGGGAAACAAGGAAGTCGCTGTCAAAAGAATCTCAAAGAAATCAACCCAAGGTAAGCAAGAATTCATAGCAGAAGTCACTACAATAGGCAACCTCCATCACCGAAATCTTGTTAAGCTGATCGGATGGTGCCATGAAAGGCGTGAGTACCTCTTGGTTTACGAATACTTGCCAAATGGAAGCCTGGATAAATACGTATTTTGTGATGAAAAGCCAGGCACGCAGGAAGCAACACTGAGCTGGGAAAAAAGGCTGAGTGTGATTTCCGGAGCGGCACAGGCATTGGATTATCTGCATAATGGCTGCATGAAGAGGGTACTTCACCGAGACATAAAGGCCAGTAACATAATGTTGGATTTAGATTTCAATGCGAAACTGGGAGATTTTGGCTTAGCTCGCAGCATTATTCGAAATGAACAAACTCACCACACAACGAAAGAGCTTGCCGGAACACCTGGCTACATGGCTCCGGAGAGTATTCTTACGGGAAGGGCAACGACCGAAACAGATGTTTATGCTTTTGGCGTTCTTGTTCTGGAAGTTGCTTGTGGAAGGAAGCCTGGAGGGCAGACTGAGCGGGATGACTACATTAGTAACATTGTGCATGGGCTATGGGAACTTTACAGAAGGGGAACGATCCTCGAAGGTGCAGACCCCAGATTGGATGGAATATTCAAAAATGAAGAAATGGAGTGTGTGCTTATTCTGGGGCTGGCCTGCTGCCATCCAAATCCAAACGATAGGCCCTCCATGAAAACTGTTTTGCAGGTCCTTACAGGGGAAGCGCCACCACCAGACGTGCCAGCTGAAAGGCCTGTTTTTATGTGGCCGCCCAATCCTCCATCCTTCAAAGAATGGGGCAACTCTATCATTGGAGGCGATCTCTCTCCATTTTCTGAACTCTCAGGGAGATGAATCAAATGCCAAAGGATCGACTGATGATCGACATATTCTCCGTCAAATTTATATATCTAGCCATAACGTTGCTGTGTTCCAGGCAATGATTGTTAAGAAATAGCAACACTTCAATAAACTGTGTTTTTTTCTTCGTCAAATTATATACATAGTGCTGGAAAACTAGCTGCAGGTTCACCATAATTCCTAGAAGGAATATGTTTTCTGAAATGTCGAATCCCTTTGGCGAGCCAACGATGGTATATCTTGGTGATCAATTTAATGTTTCTTTTAATATGTTATTAAAGTTTTAATGACCAAGCAATATATATTGGACAAGGATTTTTATTTCAATAGAATTTTTTTCATAACAAAATTTTAAGAAAACTAAAGTTGTCATACCCAGCTGGCCTTTTGCACACCTTATTTTGACATAATATGAACAAAAGCTGCAGGTAAAAAACCAAAGTAATTTGCCGATAAGCAAAACATGTCAATGCTTTAAAACTAATTTGGGAGGGGTCCTTGACTGATTACTCTCCTCAGCCCCATTTAACTATCAAAGGATATCGAGGTGGCAAGGCTATTAATATCATGGACTCATAGTAACGAAAAGAATGAAGACCAAAGAGTCAAGATCATCAGAGACACGACATGAAGTAATTCTGCAGTAATTCACCGTTCTATATGGGGAATAAAGATTCAAAATCACCCTCTACGGGGTAATAAAATTATTTATCGTGGCAAACAATAATAAGAACTAGAAGATGGAGTTCAATCTAAGGCTGTTCCGGAGAACATAGCAAGAAAAGAAGACCAGTAACACAGAAAATGAACCTCAGGTTAATTAACTGGTATATACATCAGGTTAACTTGGATACATAAGAAGAAAGCAACTGGAAAGCAAGTAAGCATGTGCAAAGGAAACTAAATACATTGAAGAGAGAGAGCAGAACCTGTCAATGAAATCTGCAAGAACTTGCAGGAAAACTCAATTTAGGCAAACCTGTCTATATTGGAAACCAATATTATTCCTTTATTTAAATTCATGCCTCCTTTTATTCTTCGAAGTAAATAACACAGAAACCTTAAACCCGGTATTCTCTCAACATGTACATCACTATGTTGTCATCCTATACATGTCATAAAGGTTAATTCCAAAAATTAAAAGGTTGTGAAATTGATGCGAACCCTACCTCTGAAGATTTTTTATTTCCTTGAGGGGGGAAAAAGGTGAAAATTTCATCTTTTGCCTGGTTTCCAAATTGCAGACCTTGATGAAAGGAGCTTGACAAAACCCCATGTAATTGAATGCGATTTTCTCCCTTCCACATATGCCATAGCCATGGAAAAAATAGTTTGGAAAAGTTGTTTTTTTTCAGATTTGACTGTACCTCCTTGGAGAATGGACGCAAAATCCAATTTTTTCTTGTATAAATGCTTCCATTTTTCAACTATGCAAATAGCAAAGTACATGGTATTTTAGGTTCGGCGTGATAGTTACCTGGTCAGGCCAAGGAATATATGGGCTCATTATAATGAGAAAGACCGAAGTATTCAAAGATGATAGATTGGACATGATAAGTAGCAAACAAGACTCCATTTAGTCATGGTTCTGGATTGATTGAGCAATTTAAATAAATTAACACAAATATAGAATAGAATTCTTGATAATAAGCATTCCGTTTCAATTCTTAGCCACGTCTAAATCTTCACATTTGTAGAATTTTTCCTCTGCCTCCCCCATGGTATTCAGCATGCATGTTGGGATGTTGCACAGCGTTAATTCCTGACCAAATCCAACTATCTCAATATTAAACTTGAGAACTTAAAGTTATGGTTTGAAAGTAGTGGCCTCTAAATCAAAAATAAAACCCCAGTAAAATTTAAACCAAAATTCACCTATCATGCCCCAACCCTGAAGGCTAAGGGCACATGAAAGTTGGTAGTTCTAGCAGATATTGCTATGGTGAGAACCAGCTGAGAAACTGATGCGGCTACCTGATCTACTGTAGGAAGTTCGAGTAAATTTGATTGGAGCAATAAAGGCTGCTGTGCAGAATGATGCATAGCTCTTGTTAGCAATAAGCACTTCAGCTACTGTAAAGAGAGCAGAAACTCATGGTTTAGTTGCTTCACTTGTGAGGAAGAGGGCCATAGTCTTGTGCCTGTCTACAGCATAGAGTGAATCTGGTAGAGCGGGAAGGTGAGAATTTTGATGAGCTAGAGCTAATACATGATATTTGTGTGCAAGAGAATGGAGAAATGAATGTCTGTCAATTCAAGGGAGCTTTTGGTTGTTCCAAGAGTGATGACAACCACAGGTTGAGAAGAGAAGGATTGGGGAAGACATTACATTTTTCAAACACGTTCAATTCTTGTGGTAAGGAGCACAATTCAGTTAAATTTACAGATCATATTTAGCAAGTTGGTCGGGAGGCAGAGGCTACCTTGAAGGCAAACAATGAAGCTTATGATAATACAGCAAATCAGCATCATTTTGTTCAAGAGTTGAAGAGGGAAACTTAGTCATTGTGTTCTTGAGGTCAGAAAGGTTCCTAAGGGCACTTAACACATGCTTAAATTGAGGAAGCAAGTGCCAGACAAAGTGCTGAAGAAAAATAAGCTCAAACGCTTCCAGTTTAAAAATAAATCAAGTTTTACAACGTTTCTGATTTGAGGTTATGGAAGATGTGTTAGACATAATAATAATAAAAAAAAAAGAGCCAAATCTGATAGAGGGAATCAATATAGCAAGCAGGTTGGTGCAACCCCTGTTTTCAGTTATGGGAAATCTCAAGGGGCTTATTCCTGGCTTGGCAATGGAACAGGAAATGTGAAGCTGAAATGGAATCAAAGGCAAAATCCACTGCATTAACAAAGAAAGAAAAGGAAAATATTAAAACAAAAGGAGCCAGGTGCAGTCATGTTTGTTGAAATAGCATCTCAACAACAATCAAATATTTGAGCAAAATAGCATACCTCTTACAACATGAATTGCCTCGCTTCTTATTGCATCCCATATCCTCAGAGTTGCATCAGTAGAACCAGTACAAATACTATGGTCTTCCTCAAACACAAAGTAGGTTAAGAAAAAGTGCAACAGAGAAGCTTAACCACTGACTCCAAGACAAATAATAAAGTACTACCAAATATTCCTTTATACCCATGGTCAAATAATAAAGTATGTATTTGTTTCTCATTTATAGATTATTAAGTGTAGTTAACATACTTAAATTTATTAATTTAAACAGTATGTTACGATAAAAATATCATTTTAAGGTTTAACTATGTTTTAAAATATAGTACTTGTTGATTTATGATTTTAATAATTAAAGAATTTTACCAATAGATTTTTAACGTTTAGGTACCTCTACTGTAAAATACTTTACACCCATGGGCAAATGAGTAGTATAAGAAGTTGAGGAAACCCAGCAAAAGTCAACGAGTCTTCTTCTCCAACAAGAAAAGACAGGGGAAAGTGTCTTCTTACTCACAATCTCACATACTTGAACAATCTCATCCTCACAAATAGACGAGCCTGTAGCTTTCCTCGTGATCTTCTACCCGCCTCTTCCTTACAGGTAACACCCTTTTTGGACTTCTTTGAATATTTTTCGTTTCGGCTCTCTGTCCCATAATCTTTGATAAAGAGGAAAATGAAACAAAAAATTGATTGGTATCCGATCTTAATGGGAAATCACAGTGTTCTGGATCTTTTTGGTTGATCTGAAATGTAGCAGTAAGCAGCTGTAATATTTAATTAGCCGTCGGTGAAGAGGTCAAGTTTCAGTTCAGAAGGTGAGGTATTGAATACTAGTAGCACTCATCTTTTATTTTCCTTTCCATTGCGATAACATATGTATTCGGCAGCTTCAATCTGGCCTACCTAAGTCTTACCTTCGCTCAACACCCCTCATTTCCTCTGAGAGAGCCAGAAACATGGAGGTTGAACATTTTAGCCACCCAGATCATCCATTGATCCTCGTTAATCAAGTTCTCGAATATGGTTGTGAACTAGTTATTTGCTCTGGATGCGAGGGACCTATATGGGGTCCTTGCTACAGTTGCACCTCTTGCTCCTTCTTTCTTCATAAGACATGCGCCGAGCTGCCCCGTGAGATCAAGCGGCGAATTCATCCTGGACACCCTCTCCATCTACTGGCAAAGTCACCATATGAAGGAGAATACAAATGTGATCGCTGCAAAAAAACTTGCAACAGTTTTGTTTACCATTGTTCTGTCTGTGAATTTGATCTAGATATCAAATGTGCTTTTCAACCGGGTTTTTTGGAAGTTGATAGTCAGGCACATCAATTTGCCCACAAGGATCATCCATTGATTTTGAATGAAGAGCAAGAATATCATGGTGCAGGTCCTGCAGGAGTTATGTGCTCTGTTTGCAAGGAACCAATGGCGGGTCCTAGCTATAGCTGCACTTCTTGCAACCTATTTCTTCACAAGAAGTGTGCTGAGCTATCCCCAGAGATCAAGCAGCATTTGCATCCAGAACACCCCCTTCGTCTACTGCCAAATCATGATATGATCTGTGATTTTTGCAACGAAACTTGCTATGAGGGTTTTGTTTACTTTTGTTTCGTGTGTGAATACAGCCTCCATATCAAATGTGCTTGTCCACCGTGCATTGATGCAGCTGATCAGAATCAAAGGCATCAATTTAGACGCCTAATGAATCCACTCTCATTAAAATCAATCTCCTTCACTTGCAATGCATGCGGCACAGATGGAGATGACTCCCCATTTGGGTGCACTATGTGCCAACTCGTGGTCCACCAAAAATGCATTTCATTGCCACGCACCCTTAAAACGGCACTGCACCATCATCCCCGAATCATCCACACCTATCATCGTCAACAATGTATCAAATCTATAAAGAAGTACTGCGGAATTTGCTGTCGGGAAGTTGACACAGAATACGGAGTTTACTATTGCCCGGACTGTGACTTTGTTGCACACGTGAAGTGTAGTAGAGAATATGGGGATTCTGCAACAGAGATTGTAGTAGAAAACGAAGAAGAGCAAAGTGTGGCTGTTGATGATCAATCCATGGAACCTAGCTTTCGCGTTGTCCGTGAGATCAAGCAAGGAGAGGAAAGAATAATTGAAGAGATCAAACATTTCAGTCATCAACATAACCTAATCCTTACTGATAAGGTTGATGATGATCTAAAGTGTGATGGGTGCATGTTACCAATCTCAACTCCATTTTATAGTTGTGTCAGTTGTAATTTCTTTCTTGACAAAACCTGCATAGAATTACCCAGGCGAAAAAAGTGGCAATATCACGAAAACCAACTGATTCTTTCATGGAGCCGAGGGGAACATCATCTGTTCTACTGTGTTGTGTGTGATCAATATTTTAGTGGGCTCAGGTACGTATGTGATATATGTGAACTCTACGTTGATGTCCGATGCTTCAAATCAATATTGAAAGATTCTTTTAAACATGGAGGTCATGAGCATCCCCTTTATCTTCCAGCGGACAGAAAGAATATTCTCCGTTGCAATATTGGAGATCAAGGGATTCCCCCTTTGCTTGCAGATGACAGAGAGATTATTCCCCATTGCAGTGGCTGTTGTGTCAGTGAAGAATCAAAAGTATTTTTTAAATGTGCGGTTTGCGATTTGAAGCTGGGTATGAAATGTGCTACACTGCCGTACAAAGCAAGACACGAGTATGATGACCATCCTCTCTTCCTCACCTACATTAATGAAAATGACTACCAACCTTCCTGTATAATTTGTGAAAAATATAGAGACCCTAAGCTCTGGTTCTACCGTTGTGAGGAATGCGACTTCGATGCTCATCCTGAATGTGCTCTCGGGAAATACCCATATGTCAAGGCAGGGGGGGTTCGAACATATCCTAAACACCCTCACCCTCTTGCTTTGGTCGACAAGACAGGAGATTACCGTCCACAGGCATGCGATTCGTGTGGTGAGCCTTGCGATGACCTGGCCCTTGAATGTACTGATCCTAACTGCAGTTTTATCGTCCACAGGAAAAGAAGGCAATGCTGGATGCCATTATGGTAATTGGAATGAAGTTGTTGGATTTTTTCTTATTTTTGGGTTATGATTGTTGGCAGTTGCTAGACAGGATTATTATCTCTGTTTCTTTTTACGCGTATGAGATCGCTTTTTTTGGTCTGAGCAATGGATGCTATTTTATTAAAATTGGAAATGAAATATTTTATTTTAATAAAAATAATTGGTAGTTTGTTGTTTCTTTGAGCCTTCGTAGTGACAAAGATGCCTAAGAGCCACCATTTGTTTTAGCTTAGCAGGAAGCTCTCGATCTTCTCCATAAATTCCGCTTTTACAGATAGCTTCCTGAAGTTCAGGAAACAACACGGTATTGGTGACGCGGTCTCTAATAATAAATAAATGTATTTAAATAATATTTAAAACAAATACCTTAGGAGCATTCGATAGCTTTGTCCTTTAATAAGATATATAATGAAGAGTTAATTCATGTTTTTGGTATTTTTCTTGTTAAGAGGAATAAGAATAAGCCTCAATCTTGTTCATCTAATTTCAAAACCATGAAGGGATTTAGAGGTCCAAATCCCATTTTAATTATTTGGTTTAGAACCTGATTAATTTTTAATTTAAACAAAAATCCCTCTTGAATTCAAACCCAATTTAATTATTTTTAATGGGGTACTTTTAAAAAAATCAATATTGAAGGACTTATAACTTAAATAATAAGACCGAGATAACTTTATAAAAAAAAATATAAACAATAACTCTATTTTAAACTTGGTTTCTTATTGGGATCTATTGGAGTGTTTGCTAACCTACAACCACTCATCACAATCTCCTTAAGAACATCAAGGACACACTGATGTTGGTATATAACGATCTCCTTCTTTGACAGAGCAATCTCTATTCCAAGAAAATCCTTAATCTCTATTATGTGCTCTGTGTGCGAGGAGGCAATGTCGAGTCCTAGCAATTGTTGCACTTTTGGCAAATTCTTTCTTCAGAAGAAGTGTGCTGAGCTACCCCTGGAGATCAGGTGGCACTCGCACCCTCTTCACCTGCTGGCAAAGCCACCATCCCATTACTCAAGATGCGTTTGTGACATGAGTTTTGTTCTTCATTGTTGTTTCTGGGAATTTGACGATATCAAATGTGCTCTTCCACCGTGCATTTTTGAACTTGAAGGTCAGGAACATCAAATTATTTGTCTAGCAAAGTAGCTTCAGTTGAAGATTGCCTGTCTCACTTGCAAAGCATGTGGCACTGATTTGTTGAAGATTATTACCAGCAGACGTCACATCTGTTGCATTTCTTCATTCAGCTAACCCAGTCTCGGAAAATTTTCCATGTGTTTAGATCATATTTAGCAAGTTGGTCGGGAGGCAGAGGCTACCTTGAAGGCAAACAATGAAGCTTATGATAATACAGCAAATCAGCATCATTTTGTTCAAGAGTTGAAGAGGGAAACTTGGTCATTGTGTTCTTGAGGTCAGAAAGGTTCCTAAGGGCACTTAACACATGCTTAAATTGAGGAAGCAAGTGCCAGACAAAGTGCTGGAGAAAAATAAGCTCAAACGCTTCCAGTTTAAAAATAAATCAAGTTTTACAACGTTTCTGATTTGAGGTTATGGAAGATGTGTTAGACATTAAAAAAAAAAAGAGTCAAATCTGATAGAGGCAATCAATTTAGCAAGCAGGTGGTGTAACCCCTGTTTTCAGTTATGGGAAATCTCAAGGGGCTATTCCTGGCTTGGCAATGGAACAGGAAATGTGAAGCTGAAATGGAATCAAAGGCAAAATCCACTGCCTAAACAAAGAAAGAAAAGGAAAATATTAAAACAAAAGGAGCCAGGTGCAGTCATGTTTGTTGAAATAACATCTCAACAACAATCAAATATTTGAGCAAAATAGCATACCTCTTACAACATGAATTGCCTCGCTTCTTATTGCATCCCATATCCTCAGAGTTGCATCAGTAGAACCAGTACAAATAATATGGTCTTCCTCAAACACAAAGTAGGTTAAGAAAAAGTGCAACAGAGAAGCTTAACCACTGACTCCAAGATGAAGAGTAGGAAGATACCGTCAGGTGTAAAATCACCACAAGTCACAGATCCACCGTGACCGTAAAATGCGTTGAGGAGGACACCTTTTTCAGCATCCCACATCGAGGCAATGCAATCAGTAGAACCCGCCAATGCAAAAGGACGTCTTGGATGCCACCTGATCCATTTAATCAACAAAGCTGGGATTGGTCTTCATAAGACAAATGCTCAAGAAAACTACAGTAAAAACAGGCTATATAGAAAGAGCACATTTTACCTCAAACTCAACTTCAGAAGAACTAGAAGCATCTTCAAGTTTGTGTCTGTGATGACCTGACGAGTCCCAAATTCGAACTGTTGCCCCAACACCACCGGATGCAAGCAGCTGCCCATCAGCACTAAAGGCTAAACAAGAAACAGAATCCTCATGACCTGCAGCGAAATGCGTAGAGAAAATCTGTCGAAGATAAGAAATACATAAAGAATCCAGATAATCAGTGTTGATTGGAACTAGGAAGGCATGTGGCTAAACCCTAAATAACACCAATTCAGAGGAAAATCTCTACCATTATAAAACGACAGGATCAAAACTGTCTTGTCTTAAAAGATCCCCGACCACCTATTTACACATCCTAGTTCAAAGTCTTCAACCCTAATCATTATCCTGACGAAAATCCTGTACTCAACAAACCATAATGCGTAAAGCAGAATAATGACATACCATTTAGCTCCACTTTCCAATCTCCATCTCCAATCTTCCAGAGAAATCCTTTATCCTCTGCACCCCCAGTTGCATCTAAGGTAGCATCTATTGGGTTGTAGCCAACTGCTAAAGTTCACCTGTGAACAAAATCATAATGCTAAGCCAGCATATGTAAGACCCCCTAAGCACCCCCGCTACAATCCATATAGTTCAGTTATATATATATAACTGAAGTGCTGAGAATTGGACAGACAAGACAACAAGACATACCGGTATGACCAGTGAAAGTGTGCACAGAATCATTGATAACGTCAAGATAAACGTCTTATGTGCCGTCACTTTTCAGTTCCATCCTGCTTTAATTTAATGAAGGGTTTGTAAACTAGTTTTGTGTCAAATTCGGGTCAACCTATTATGATTTCTGATTCCCGGGGTTTTCTCTCACTTCCTGTTCTATCACAAGAGGACTAGAGAATGCTTAATCGAGTCCCTTTTTTATACAAAGAGTTGACTGAGTGCATATACATCAATAATATTTATAATTCCACCCTTCAGTTTGTGACACTGTCAGTTTAGGTCTAAGAATTCTTGGGTTTCTCTGCAACAATTCAAATTCTCTAATCCCTGTTTCCTCCATTTCTTCCATTTGTTTATCTACAATCCATTCATCTATCTATCTCCATTCAAAAAACCTTTCCCTTCGAAACACTTTCCAGTTTCTGACAAAGAAACTGGCTATATCATTTATCTCTGGCGATATTTTATGGTGATTGACTGCTGATTGCTTCGAAAAATAAAAATAAAAAACTGATTACTAGCATTACGGGGTTCTTGATTTTATGTTAAAGAGCATAATGCGACTTCAATTAGTAGATTTTCTGTGACTACAACTACTAGATGTTCAGTTTTTCTTTCATACAAAGATGTGACTTCAATAATTCTGCCAAGGTCATTTTAATTTAACCTTAGCTGCGCTTTTCCCCTGTCAGCCACATCTTTAATCCTAGCAGCCCTCTGCTATTGCTCAATTACATAGCCTTGATTTTTCAGTTTCCAACCTTCGCGAGTTCAAACACAACTCAACTTACTTTTTGAGTGCCATTTTTTCTATATAGCTTGTCACGCGCCACCAGAAAGTTCTTACAGGGAAAGCACCAACACGAGAAGCAAACAAATCTTCTATTCTGGGAAGCACCACCACGAGAAGTCATTACACTGCATGATCAGTGTAATGACTGTAACTTGTAATTGCCATTTTATCTAAATTTGCAGTGAATGCTTTGAATCAGACAGCTAATTACTGGAATGTTGAAAGCTTATCGCAGTTCATGATTTCAGATGATACCCCATTACGTGACACCAATTAGTTTTCTGACAAGGGATTTTTCAGCTTCCTTTTATTTTTCGCTTGTTTCATTTAACTTGGAAATCACGGAAGAACTAGGACCGGTGAAGAGGTCTGACTTGCAGTTGATTCGGTAACAATTGTTGGTAGAAATATCCATACCAACTGAATTAACCTGACACTCAGAATCTCAATTCATTTCATTTCTTTTACAAAATTAATTCAGTTTGATGTCTTTTTATATAAAAAAATTAAGAACGACCAAGCCAACCTTGTGAACACCCCTAGATTTGATCTACACCTAGAATCGGATCACAAGTTGATCAGATCAACCCTAAACCAAGTTTATCATATCAACCATAAACCATCATTTTAGTAATTTTTTGAAAAGATGTTATTTCAAGTTTTTTTTTTTAATGAAACAATGTTATTTTGAACAAAAACTTCAAAAAAAAAAATCCTTGGGTTAGACCTGTGGAGTTTGGCGTCAAGCAGGTCAACAAGTCTTGTAAGGCCCGGTTTAATACACAATATATATGTATACTAGACACTTGACCCGCGCGATGCCGCGGGTCATTTTTTTTGCATAAAAATATTAAAACAAATAAAAAATTAAAAATCTTGTGTTTTTCTGCAAAGTTATACCCAAAAAACTTGGGTTTGGCTGCAACGTCTGACCTAAAAGTAATATTTATAATATTAATAATAAAATTAAACTTGCATGGCCCAAGTTTAAGTGAACCTGGCTGCAACACCGGACCCAAGAATATTGGATGTGGGTCTAGATATAAGGTCGTGTCATATAA
This sequence comes from Populus alba, assembly GCF_005239225.2. Lineage (NCBI taxonomy): Eukaryota > Viridiplantae > Streptophyta > Magnoliopsida > Malpighiales > Salicaceae > Populus > Populus alba. The sequence goes on from NC_133299.1 coordinate 4,374,138, forward strand.
GTGTGATAATTAAATAGATTGATTAAAAAGAAACAAAGAAAAAAACCAATAGAAAGAAAAAAACTAATGAAGAAAAAGAAAAAAAAAATTGAATTAATTGGGTTAACCCTTTAAACCAGGTTATCTCGTAAAACTTGGGATTTACATTATGAAAGTTTGATAACTAAATAGAAAAAAAAAATGACGGGTTTACCCAGAATTAACTAGGTTAACCCATCAAACCAAGTTAACCCGTCAAGCCTAGGACACGTGTCATGAAAGTATGAAAGTCTGATAATTAAATAGAAAGAAAATTAACTTTAACAAACTAAACTAAATGAAAAAAATAACTTGTCAAATCAGGCTAACCCATCAAACTCGAGATCCGTATCATGAAAATCTGATAACTAAATATATAAAAAAAATTAACATTAACAAACTAAATCAAACAAAAAAAATTCATTAAAAAAATTAAAAAGGAAAAAAAAGGAAAAAAATAGTTATATAATATAATATAATACAATACAATACAATATAATAATATTTATAATTATAATTATAATTACAATTATAATATAATAATTATAATAATATAATATATTAATAAGTAAATATATTAGTAAAAGGCGTGACATGCGCGGGCTTGTGGCATGCTTGTGCATTATTGCGGATTTGTGAAAAAAATCATATAAAAAAAAATTGTTACCATCCACAATATTTGAAAGGAAAAAACTACAAAGCTATATTCTCAACCAACTCAATATTAAAAAAAAAAAAAAAAAACAAAATCGACAAAAACAATTATAAAAAAAACACAAAAAATGAAAAAAAGAAGATGACAATTTTGGAAGAAAAAAAAGCAAAAAACAAATAATAAAAAAATGAAAAAAAAAACATGTGGGGAAAGTTAAAGCTAAATTTTCAACCAGCTAAATATTAAAATCATTTAAGAAAACACTGTAGAAATCTATAGTGTTTTGTGAGGAAATATACAACTATAATTCTCAACCAGCTCAATATTAAAAAAAAATCAATAAAGATAATTTTGATAAATATTAAAAAAACGAAAGGAAAAAAAACATTCATGGAAACACTATAGCAATCTATAGTGTTTCATGAGAAAATCTACAGTTGTAATTTTTAACCAGCTCAATATCAAAACAATAAAAACGACAAAGACCATTTAAAAAAAAAATATAACAAAAAAAGCATATGAGAAAACATTGTAGCAATCAACGATGTTTTAAGAAAAAAAAGCTAAATTGTTAACCGGTTCAGTATGAAAAAAATAAATTTAACAAAAACATATTTGGAAAAAAAACATCGACAAAAAAAACATGTGAGGAAACATTGTAGCAAGATAAAAATCATGTGGGGAAACACTGTAGCAATCTACAGTGTTTTAAATAACTACAAAGCTAAATTCTCAATTAGCTTAATATAAAAAAAAAAAAATAACAAAGATAATTCAGAAAAAAAAAATTATTTAATAAAAAACCATGTAGAGAAACACTGCAGCAATCTAGTGTTTTAAAGAAAAGAAATTAAAAAACTAAATTATCAATCAGCTCAATAGTAAAAAAATAAAATTAACAAAAAAAATTATGAAAAAAAAATATAAAGAAGAAAGACAATTTTGGGAAAAACTAAAAAAAAACATGGGGAAAGCTAGAGCTAAAGCTAAATTCTCAACCAACTCAATATTGAAAAAAATAAATTTGACAAAGATAATTTTAAAAAAAAAAAAAAAAACATGTGGGGAAAACACTGCAGACAAACAAAAACCACGTAAGGGAAACAATGTAGCAATCCATAGTGTTTTTTTTTTTTTTTTTGAAAAAAGCTACAAAACTAAGTTCTCAACCAGCTCAATATATAAAAAAAAATTGACAAAGACTATTAAAAAAAAAGTCAATTTTGGGTAAAAAAAATGAAAAAAAAAAACAAAAACAAGAGCGAGAAAAAAAAACACACGCTAGCTACAGTGTTTTAAAGAAAAAACTAAAATTTCAACCAGCTCAATAGAAAAAAAAAATAAGAAAAAATAATTCTAAAAAAAAAATATGTAAAAAATAACAATTTAAAAAAAAAAATAAATAAAAAAATAAAAAAAACATGTGGGGAAAGCTAAAGCTATATTATCAGCCAGCTCAATATTGAAAAAATAAATTCAATAAAGATAATTTTTAAAAAAAATATGTGGGGAAGCACTGCAGCAAAACAAATACCATGCAGGGGAAACACTGTAGCAATCCATATTGTTTTTTTTATAAAAAAAAAAAAAAAAAACCTACAAAACTAAATTCTCAATGAACTTAATATAAAAAAATAAAATCTACAAAGACCATTTTGAAAAAAAAAAAAAAGAATAAATAAATCATAAAAAAAAAGAAAAAAAAAAACAATATATGAGAATATTATAGCAATTCACAATGTTTTAAAGAAAAAAGTTACATAGTTAAATTTTCAACCAGCTTAATATTTAAAAAAATTAGTAAAGATGATTTTGAAAAAAAATTAAAAAAAAAAATAAAAAGTTAATTTTGGGTAAGAAAAAAAAAAACATGTAAAAAAATGAAGAATAAACAAAAGTGGGAAAAACAAAAGCTCCAGAAAAAAAAACTAAAGCAAAAAAGAAAAAACTAAAAAAAAAAAAAGGCTGCAGAAGAGAAAAAAAATATTATAATATAATAATATAATTATAATAATTATTATTATTATTATATTAAAGTATAATCAAAAGGCGTGGGGAAGCTACAATGCTTTCCGCAGGCCTTTTAGAGTTCTTTAATTTAATATATGTATGTATGCGCTTTAAACTACTTTGGGAGGGGCAAGGACTGATTTGCCTGTGAACATATGATAATTATCAAACTACCTGTTACTAAAAGGCAGTCAATATTAAACTACTTTGGGAGGGGCAAGGACTGATTTGCCTGTGAACATATGATAATTATCAAACTACCTGTTACTAAAAGGCAGTCAATAATGAAAATGAGTAAAGAGATTAGATACAAAAATGAAAAATCAACTGTAACTATGACGTAAAGTTATTTTGCACAAATCCGTTCTATACGGGGACTTAGATTAAAATCCCCCTCTATGGGTAATACAATTGTTTCAAATGAACAATAATAACGAATGCAAACGGACTTCAATCTCAGGCTGTTCTTGAAAAAAAAAAACAATTTTATAGGAAATAAACCTCAATCATAATTGGTTTGCACTGTCAGATCCTGTACTCCCAGATCATGGTACAAACCATGCACACATTGTAGTATTGGGCGATCGTCCACCCCCTCCTTCACCTATTAACAACATCCAAGAAACAAAATTGTGTTACCAGTCTTTAAACAACCAGAAAGTAGAACTTCAAAAGTGTAACAAAGGACGCCACCTGCCACATAAAAAATGACATCAAATAAGCCAAACTTTCAGTGATGTACCTGAAGTGAAATTGAGCCAATAACATGACCAGGCACCAATTCCCAAAACCGAGCTTCAGAAACTTCAACAACATCTTCACGGGCAGAAACCTAGCCAGAAAAGGGAATTATATGTAATGATAAATAAATTAAGCCAAAATGTGTTGTATAAGAATCAGCTCTTCAAAATGTTGGAAACACCTTAACTATTTGAAAATTCACACTCGGATCATAGCAAATGAATGAAAGCCTTTATGGGAGCTTACCTGTCTCAAGCATTTGCTCAATGCTGAAGATGGAATGCTAGGTGGTGCCATTTGAAGCAAGATGCCACCAGTGGCTTTAAATAGTGGTAGGACAAGCATAACAACAGCAGCAGAAACCAGCCCCAAACATAAAACTTCAGCATTTTCAACCCTGTAATGTGTGAAACAGAAATTAAAAACAAAAGAGGTAAACAGGGGAGATTGCAGTGAAAAAACAAAGATGAAGCAAGGTACCCAAGGGACAAAAACCAGGATGCCAATATCAAGCCTGCACTGAGAAACAAAAAGAGTAAATCATCAGCCAATCATGGATATATGAAATATGCAAGTAATTAAAAAAGGAACATGCTTTTGCAAAGAAAAATAAGTACACACAGAGACTCGAGCATACCTGCGAATTGAATCTGCAATAACATGCAAGCATACTGAATGGAAATTCATATCTTCTGCTTTTCTGTAGACTGCATGCAAATATATATGCAACATAATCCGAAGAAAGGATAAAAATATCAAAATCTATTAAACAACTGAAGCAGTTTCTATAACAGTAACAATCATTATAACCATGTGTATAACATGCCAAAAATTCCCATCAAGGATCAAATTGGAAAAGCACCATGTTTTACAGTGTACCACTCATTATACTTGATTAAAATGCTATTCAAATAAGCGCTAGTACATGTGAGCCTTTTCATATGGCTTAAAGCTCATAAAATGACTTCCTGTTACACATAAAAGTGCAGTAAGTGACTTACCAATATTAATGCGGGCATAATTCCTGAAGAACCAAACACCAATAAGATTCACCAATAAATTTGTCACCGCAGAAACAATCAAGTAATGCCTGTAAAAAGGGTTGCAATCTCCATGTTAAAGATGAAAAATAAAAGGATGAGCCACAAAGTGCTGCACTAAATACATAGTAACTATCTTTTGGCAAGTACGTGCTTATCTATAATGCTGGATCCAGCATAATAAGTATACTGCTCCAGATATCTGCACAACCGACTTACTTGTGTTCAGATTCATCTTGTATGAATGCATGGAGTGCTTCCACAGCTAACGAGAATGACATGAACAAAAGAAACAGCTGTCTACACAAGCAGCAAAATCAAGAATATCTAGATGTTAGCGCAAAGAAAGGAAGTTTTAATTTTATAAAGGAATTAATTGAAGAGAGGAAAAGTAATTCTTCATCAGATACAAGTCTTCAGTGCCAAAGAAACATCCAGGGTCAATAAAAATCATAAGACTCGGGAGCAAAACTTTACTTCCTCTTTTTTATTTGGTGAGTATCAATGGTAAAACCCCACCCTCTTCCTAAACTATCTGAGCCAAAGACATGGGTCTCATTTCTCCGAGACAAAAACAAACCAAACATCAAGTGCTGAATGCATTTTTAAGATTTATGTATACATCTATATATTAAACATCTTATTGTTTTCATGCCACTCATAACTGTTCACTATGCACCACACTCCTGATGTTTCTACCCCGCAAGCTAAAGCATATAATACACAAAACCCAATTTATCCAACTAAAGCAAATCATTGATACACCAAATACATATCAACAATAACACCTTGGATTATCATATCTCTAATAGCACCAAAAAAAAAAACCAAAAACAAAAAATCCTACAGGAATTTGGCATGTTGCTTACAGCATTAGTAAAAGCAGCCAGCACTTCAAGCCTTTTGTACCTGGCAAAGGCATTTAGCAGTTAAAATCAGTTCCTTTAAAGACAAAGATTGATCAATATCGGGAAAAATTCACACAAAGATAATTACAACCAAAATAATAACTAACCCATAAGTGTAGACATGATCAGACTTTCTCCTAGAAGCAGCCATGGCAAACAACGAAAACGTTAAAAGCCCACATCCAAATGTCAAATGAAACGCATCAGATACCAAACCTGCAGCAAGATCCCATAAATAAAAAATCAATCAAAACAGTGTTCTGATTGAAAGACCTAAACCCAAAATTGAATCAATTCCTCACCGACACGGCCTGTAAAGAGTCCGATCGCCAATTCAGCAGTAGAATACGCAACATTAAGCGAAATCATCAAGAAAAGTCTTCTCATTTGTCTACTCCCAGACCTAATAACCCTAAAAATCGAAAGCACGGAATCCAAATCCGATAGTTTCCTCTTTGGGTCCTCAAAAATGGTGTCGTTTTGGTAATCAAAAGAATAATCAATCTCCGGTGGAATGTCAATGCTTGAAACGGTGCGTGAAAGCAGAGGCTTTGTTGCATCATTCGTGACGATAGAAATTGGGGTTTTGGGTTCTTGTGATTGTTGGTGAAATGAAGATTGGCGCCAATAAGTGTACCTGCGATCGCTTGTACCCAATCCAAAATCAACATCATCTGGATTTCTGGGCGTCTCCATTTTGGAAAAAAAAAAATGGGGGAGCTGTAGACAAAACCGTAACTTGTTGGATGGGAGTCCGGTTTTTTATTTCAAATCAAGTTTGTGAATTCCATTGATTAGCAATCACAGATTTGAAACCCCAATATCAGACGTTAAGAACGTTGCAGTTTGGGTTCGAATTCAAAAGGATCTAAGTTTGGTTGAGGAAAAAAAACCCTAATTTTTAGTGAGTTTGGGGAGAGAGAGAGACTGCTACTTAGCAGAGTCAAAGTGGACAAGTTAGACTTGTGTTACGAGAGTATTGCAAGTCTCGTTCGATCAGTCCCCCAGTGGGGTCCATTTAATTAGAGTTAATCGAAAAAATTTTTCTTTAACACAGTTAAAAAATAAGAAAATATGAAGAAAAAAATTAGAGAAGAAATACATTTTAGAGAATTGTAAAAGGTAATTGCAGCTCCTAAATAAAATCTACAACTCTTTTAAAAGAATAGCTAGGGTAATTTTAAAATTTAAATTTAAAAAACAATTATTCTCATACAACAATAAATGATTTGTTTTTATATAAACTCTACATAAATGTTATATTCTTATACAAACTTAACAGGTAAAAAACCTATGTTTGAATTAAAACTATTTTGAAAATAAAAAATTAATTAAGATAAAATCACAGGTTAGATGGCTGATTGGTCTATGATAACTAGTGTTTTGAAACCCGGGTTGACTTAGTAGATAGACCTGGAATTCAGCCGTTCCAGGATTGAAACCGGACCAGGTTGAAGAAAAAAAGAAAAAAAAACCCGGTATAACCCAATTGATCCGGCGGGTTGATCCGGTCAAGACCCGACCGCAAACCCGTTGACTTTTTTTTATTATTATTAAAATGATATCGTTTTTATTTTGAAAAAAAAAAAACCCAATCAAAACTTGAAATCCAGACTTTGAACCAAACCGGGTCTTAAAACTATAATAGTAACGAATCAACCCTGCTAGTTCAGGTCAAGTTTTAAAATAATGATACAGAAGGCTTCATAGTATAAGGCAATGTTGTGGTATTATCAACTCAGCGGGAACTTTGAGCCAGAAGCTCCATTCCAAACGAAAGCTTTGAGGATGATAGAGAACCATTTTCAAACAGGCGAGATAGAAGAACATGTGAACTAAGAGGAAGCCTCGCTTACAAGTTTTTATTCAATGCACAATAGTAAAGCACATTTCTGTACGTTTTGGATGGAATGTAGGATGTAGCTAACAATCAAACACAAGTTACACATCTGCAAATGAAAAAATGGCCTCTTCGAGACTCTCCGGTTGCTGAAGGATCCATCTGGTGTCATCAGATGGTTGCTTCAATGCATCGAGCAGCTGATCCCATCACATACTCAGCCTCCACCATGGATTTGAAAAATCAAAGAATGTCAATCCCAGCTACTAAACATTTTATGCTTCAATCTGTTAATCACCTCAAGTGAAAAGGAAAACAGATCCCCATTCTCAGGACTGCAAATGATGATCAAGTGTATAGGCATGGGTATCAGAAGGGCTCGAGCCAGGCCTGCAAAGAGGTATCAGAAGACTTGAACAAGCATGATCGTGCTTAAATAAATAATAATTATCTAGTAAGCTTAACAACCAAGAATTCTACAAAGAAAGAACAAACACTGTCTAAGAATATTAACAACACTGAACAATAAAGAATGCTATGGAAAAGAACTTAATAGAACCTACACATTGTAAATTCCACCTCGCAAAAGCCACAGTCAAATATGAGGGGCCAGAAAAGGTGTAGTGAACGAATAATATGAATGAAAGCAAACTGAAAAGAAAAGGACACTTCTGGCGCTAACTCATTTGCAAAAAAAAAAAAAAAAAAAAAAAAAAGGTTGTTCACGTAAGAATTCAGCCTTGTTCCCCAGCTAAAGATTGGCAAGCAAATTTTGTCATGTCAGCAGAAAGAATAATCAAAAGATTTATGAAGAAAGAAAGAAAAGGTGTCTGTCTTTCACGAATAATCAAACTCAGCCTTGTTCCCCGGCTAAAAACTCAGCCTTGTTCTGTTATTCAATATTTTATATTCTTCCATAAAAATTAGAAAAAATGGGAGTACTGACAACACCTAAAAGTGCCTACAAGTGCCTGCCTGCCTCCAATACCACCATCACCATCATAATAATCCACAACAAACACCTCTGAAACTTACATGAACACTGTTTTATCAAATCATTGTTGCCTTCTGCAATAGCATTTACAACAGAGCAGAACAGCACAAAACAAGTCAAGTCGCACGTGGTTGAGACAATGGACAATCCCCACCCCCCCCCGGGCACAACCCATAGCTGTCTGGCTTTGAGATTAGAATCATTTTTCACAGTTCACTTAAGCTTCTGATGCAAAAATGCATTATAAAGTACCTCTTGTTAATCGTGCCATAGTGAAATTTTCTGCTTCCGGCTTTAACATCTTCAATGTACTGCAACGATAGGAAATTAGATATATCAGTGACAAAAGCAAGTGCATGAAAAAACCATAGTTTTAAGACCCAGCCCGGTCCAAGGCCTGGGTTCCGAGTCGCCGGGTCGGTCATGCCAATTTAAAAAAAAAAAAACAAAACGACGTCATTTTAGTAAAAAAAAACAAAAATAAAAGGGTTTGAAGCCGGGTCTTGACCGGGTCACGCCGGGTTTTTTCTTCTTTTGTTTTTTCTTCAACCCGGCCCGGTTCCAGCCCCGGGTCACCCGGGTCGACCTGCCAGGCCAAGCCGGGTTTCAAAACTATGGAAAAAACTGTGTATTGCTAAAACATGCTCTTACCAACTTTAAAGTAACCACCATTGATGAAAATGCCAAGCAATCCAAAGGTATATCATCAAGTGAAAAAAGTCGGCACTCCAATGACTCTGGACCGGGTGAAAAGTGGGGCTTCTTCAACTTTGCCAAGAAAATTATGTAAGTCTGCTCCAAACGACAGCAACAAACTTAGAAACCTTAAGCAAGGTCATAGAAAAATCAATATGAGAAATGAAGGGCATCTCTCCCTTACTTGGCCAATACGAGGGATGTCCAATTGAGCAAAAGGTGACATGACTTCCACTTCTGCACGTGCTTCCTCCCAGGTTTCCCTGATTGCCCCTTCTGCAGCAGACTCACCAATTTCCAAGTAACCAGCTGGAAGGGTCCTATTTCAGCACAATCCAATTATCTGGGTTACCCATTATAGATAACAAAAGTATAGAAGCTAGTTAAAATGCAAAGCAGAAAGGAACCAAGTAACATATGGAGAAAACTTTTTTTTATTCTTTTTAACTACTTGAGAGTTCTGTTTAGCGAGAGCATGCAGTGGTTCCATTCTGTACCAAAATTACAATTTCAGTTGCATACCAGAGGCCATGTGATGGTTGGATGTTTCGCTTGCAGAGTAGGACCTTGTTATCATGCTCAATGAGGCATCCCACCACCTATTCAAACCAGTTTACAAAAGAAAACAATAATTCCATTACCTTTAAAACAAAGCAATTATTCATTGAAAGTGCAGTGCCAAACAAACTGGAGAGAAAACTAATAACATTTACCGTGTTAACAAAACATGTTTAAATTATGCTTTAAAAAGAATCAAATGGGATACACACTCACAAGGTTTTCAGATTCATGCCTACAATGTTTTTCCTTGTTTTCAGTGCTTGTTAAAGCAGCCAGCAGAGTTAAAATACCCACACACAATTCCACTATTTTATGACTCAGGGAATCAAGGTTCAACAATTTATTCTCCCTGGAAACCTTTTTGCATATAATCTCTAGTCCACCAAAAGTTCTCCAAAGATTGCATTGTCACTTTGTCTAACATCCACGCCACGTGAATCCTTTTATAGTGTCACATGTTTTTGATTGATAATCACGATGCTGATATATGATTGAATATTTAAATTGTTGCTGAAAGAATAATTGAAGCTAGTTAGTCCATGTACGTTACATTAAAAGGAGATACCTGGCCAGCTGTGGTGCAAACCAGGATGCTAAAATTAATTTTAGAAGAAATATCATGATATGCAAATGAGTAAATTTTCCTCAGCAATTTCAGCAGACACATTCAATCATACAAAACAACAGAAACATACATGACAATTTTGATTGCAATGATGAATGACCATACCATTTTAGGGTTTTGATAGGAAATTTTCTCACAAACTGTGCAAATGGCTCTCATCTTTTCCTCACCATCAGGTATATCATGTTTTGTCTGGCCACCACACCACTGACAGAAATTGATCTTGCGAGCACTTCCCTGAAAACAGATTTCATTGGCAAGGTACAGGATTATGTGAATGCAAGTGCCTTGAATAAGACTTCGAAAAAACAAAAACCACTGGCATCAACAATCACTGATACCCTGATCAAAGTCACAACATCTCTTTCTAAAATCTGTTAAGAAACTTGAATAAGAATACAATACAAGTGATGTTCAAAGAAGGATACAATACCATATGAGCCAAGTTATTAGATTCTTCCTTTTTTGCCTTGTGATTTAAACAAATAAGAAACTCAACATTTACCACAAATAAACACAAACAAAACATAATCGAATTCCAGAACACTGAAGGCAAACTAACAAAAACAGAAGCAAGAGACGGACTTTTAGCGCATAATCAAGAAAAAATGACAATCACGAATCCCCATAATTATCCAATTTATCTACGAATTCGATAAGAGTATCAGGATTTCAACAAGAAGGAACAAAACTCAGAGAAACTCACAGATGACTGAACAGCAACAGATGAAGAAGAGGTTCCATCCATCTTAGACTCAAACGGAGTTGAGTGAGCACGAACAGGTCCCAAAGACTGAGTCTTTCGAGTCAAAAACATGAAAGGATTTGTGGGTCTGGTTATTGGAGAAGAACAGGATAATGGTTTGGCGGAGGTTGAGACAAAAGCATTAGTTTTAGCGGCATGTGGTGGTTTCAGTCTATAATAATAAGCCACAGAACCAAGATTCTGTATTGCTTTAAGCATTGAAAATCTCACCAATTTATTGTCTTTGTAACAAAATAAAATCTTGAGGTATGGTGAGAATTGTTTAGCAAGTATGAATGATTGTGTTTGGTAGGTGTTCCAAGGCGAACCCGCGTTGCCACGGTTCTGGTCTGTTTCTGAGTACAATACAGTACACAGAACAGAGTGACAGATAAGACATTTCATTTTGGTCCTCCAACTTTTGATTTCATTTTTCTCGTGGGGAATAAACTTCGTTTGGGTTACACAATCGGTTAATGATAGTTTTTGAATTTAAAAATTCCTCATTCTACTTTCTATATTTATATCATCATTATAGTTATGGCCATTGTTAAGTTCTTTGACACGCTCACTGTACATAGTATTTTATTAATTAATACATATCTTGATCTTTAAGATTTTTTATTTTTATCCTTCTATTTTATTTAAATGATATTTTTTATCCTTTTACTTTATATTAAATATAATTTATTTTTTAAACAAATCCTTTTTCAATTAAATTCCTACATGTCAATTCAATTCTTAAGTTTGGTTAAAAAAACATTGGATTAAATATTAATTCTAAAAACTATAAACACTAATTAAATTATTATCTTGATATATTTTTAAATAAATAAAACTCTAGAAAAAAAACTGTTATCATATTCATATACAAGTATTTATTAAATTAATCGATTTTTTAATATTTTTTTATAGTTTTGATAAATTGATATTAAAAATAAAATAAATATAAAAAATTATATTTTCAAATAAAACATATTTTTAAAATAATATTAAACATAACAGCCAGCCACCTAACCAAGGGCGTTGCGAAGTTGTTTTTTTTAAAACAATATTTTCCTCCTTGTTTACCTGGTGAGGTTTTTATAATTTTATTTTATTTAGATTTTCATTAATTAAATCAGTTTTAGCTATTAATTAAACAATTTTGCATGTTGATTGACACTCAAGATTTATTGATCAAATTTTTGTTTAGCTGTAACTTTAGAGAGCTTGAAGAACCCTAGATTTTTTATAACTATACGTTGCGTCAAACTGGCAAATCACAACGGTGTTCCAAAATCTAAATTTAATTAAAATTTAAAAACTAGGAATTTATAATAATACATTGAACAATTTGTTGCCATCACTAGATGGTTATTGCATTGTGCCACCTACCTGGGTCAAATTACATAAAATCCATTACCAGCTCTTGCAATTTTACCAGTCGCAAAATTCAATAAAAAATTGTTCAAAAGTTCATTACACTATCTATCGGCATTCCCATGGAACCTGCAGTCACTTGATTGGATGTAGTTTGGGCAACAGAAGCTCAGAACAATCTTCAAGCTGCAGTCAACTTATCACATAAAGATTGATATGCTGCACTGCACAGTTTGAACTTTTCCTCTGCAACAGCCTGTTCACATACGTTGATTAATTGTGTTGTCAATAGCACTTAATTAGATCTGATTAGAGAAGCAGTGATGCATGATCATTGTTCCTTCAGGAAAAGAAATTTTTTGTACTACAAGGCATAAGTTCTGTTATGAAGCCACTGGAATTGAAATGTACAAGCTGCCATTTATTAGGGTTGTATCATGACATTCTAGGAACATCAATATATATATATATAACATGCCAGGGCCTAAACTATGGTGGAAGAGAGTACCTTTGAGGAGCCCTGGTGACGATCTGGATGCCATTTCAATGCACATGACCGGTATCTGAAATGGAAAATCATATGTAAATAAAAGAATAAAAGAAACTTCCATTCGTTTGGCAGTTGTTATGCTCTAGAAAAATAGCAACCAGTCTAGGGAGAACTCACGCATTTTTGACATCTTCAAGTTTTAGGGGACCATGAGCTCTCAGTCCAAGAGCAAGCCTATCTGAGGCAATATTTGACTCCAAATCGTCGGAATCAGATTCGGATGAGCAATCATAATCCTCTTCAACCCGGTATCTCCAATTCTTCCCATAGCTATAAGAGTGGTAGTCAGATGAGCTCTTCCATTGGGGATCCTCATCACTGACGAAGGACCAGTAAAAGTATCGATTCCCACCAAATGTAGATCGGAAGATGTTCTCACCGTCAGCATTATCTTCTTCACAAAAGTGGGAACCTTCTGAAAAGAGTTGAAAATTGTATAATTTATCATGCAACTCTAGAAGGATGATGAGGAATTTAAAGACCACATATAGCACAAGAGTAAATTGATAAAATATCTAAATTTTCCCATTTGAAGCATGAACAAGAACTAAAGAATATATAAAATTAGTTATAAATGAAGTATGGTATTTTGAGGAGTGCATGCAAAACAATACACAAAAAAAAACACCCCCGTGGAGACAATTTCAAGCTAGTAGATCGCAAAGACAGCGACCATTTAACAGTCCAACACTGAAATGCAAATGCTTCATGGAGAAAAACATTCAATGGGATATGGAAGTCAAAAGGATAAGCATGTTAAATTAGGGGATGCCTGTTTCAAGATTAAAACAAAGCGGTAAATTGTCACAAGAAAGCTAAAGTTAGTGTTAAAAGTGTTGGCAAACGCAATAAATTGTTAATCACAAGAAAGAGAGAGAGAGAGAGATGCAATATGGGGGAGAGAATAAAATTTTCATAATGCTGTAGTGAGGGGTGCGGGGGTGAAAGAACACCCCTGCCTCCCAGGTAACAATCATTCCCCTTGTGGCATTGTGAGTTGATGTTACCCTAAATAACTCGTCCTCCCAAAAAACTCAATCAAACAAGGAGAATAATAACTGAGGCAGTCAATCTCTCCCCTAACCCCTACACCAAAGTGTAAATACTTCATGGAACGTACTTTTACCCCAACTCGTGGTTCTCCGATTGTCATTCATGTCCTTTCTTGATCCCTTGGAGTATTGTTGTCTAAACCATGAGGGGCCGCTACTTGAAGATGGAACTTCCTCATCAAAACCATCATGCCAACTCTACAATCCAGGGGGAAAAAAATTAAAAATTACAGGAAGTTAAAGGCCCTTGCTGTCCAGGAATATAATTAGAATGGAAAAATAACAAAATTTGCACCCACTCAAATTTCCAATATAAAATGAATTTCAGAAAATAGACAATCTGTGAAATTAGAAATGAGCTCCTCTGTCACAATCAATTCTGCAAATCATGCTGAAATAAAATAAGCAGTCTCAGAGAGGGAAGCAGCAGAACAAGATTGCAAATTACTTCTCACTCATGAACATGTATATTCGACAAATATTTCTCAAAGAAAAAGTACTTCTGCCTCCTGTTCAGTTTTTTCTTAATTAGTTTGGGAGGAGATAACTTATCCTCCAGTGCATTCCTTTCTTTCCATATCCAAATACCTAGTATTTTTTAAAGTAGCAATCATGATTTGAAAATGAAATAGAAGCAAGTTTTGTTTATTAAGTAAAGCATGTGAAAGTTTGTAGCTTTCATTGTTGATACCTTTAAGCAGCACTTTAGTTGTTGCAAGTTCTTAACAAACAAACAAAACCCAAAGCCATGGATCAACAACCAGGATCCAAAATGAGCTGTATCTGGTACAGTATAATTTGGAATTATATCTAAGATCACCAAGAAACCAGCAATACCAAAGTCATATAAATCACATGACCAAATTATTAATCTCACCAATTCCCTAAACTATTCAACAAAATACCAACCTACATAAAGTAATAACAAGTTCAAGACTTCTACAATATGAAAAAGGTAAACCTGACATGACTGCACTCTTTGCAAAAAGGTTATTTTTCCTCGGTTGTCATTATACTGGACAGTGTCATTGGTTCCCATTATTTCAGGTAATCAAGTTTGACATTACCTGACACTCAATTCTAGAATATTTTAAAAAAATTCAAAAACAAAAGGAAAAACAAATTAAAAAATATGTTTTCGATGCATTTTGGCTATTCACATGCCAATTTTGTGATTTTTTACTATTTTCTCTTGTTAATGTCTTCTCCAAAAAATCAAAAATTCAAAAATATATTTTCGATGCATTAGCGTTTATTTTGTAATTTTCAACGTCTTTTCAAAAAATTAAAATTCAAAACTATGCTTTCAACATATTTCAACCATTAACATGTCCATTTTATAATTCTTAATTACTTCTCTTATTGAATTAACATTAGTGTTGTTTTCTTAAATAAAAAACAAAATACAAAAAAAAAAGTGAAAATAAAAAATGTTCTCAAGGAATTCACTTAAAGACTCGACCATCTTTTAAAGGATTCTTATGCATTATAAGACTTCAAACCAATCACCCTCATTCTTCTCAATCTATTTTGTAACTTTAAACCAACCTTACACCATTAGTTCAGCTTCCTGCTCTCATGCATCAATTAGCTTTTGATCTGCTAAGAATTGCCTTATTCTCTCCCTTGACCTTTCAACGTTTTTCCCAAGATTTATACAAGATACCTACCCCATACAAAAAAACCCTTCTTTAAAGAAAATCAATAGTTTCTTAACATTTGTAAATCACTCTTAGACCTTCTATTCAACTTCCTTCCCTCATATCCTTGTAACTTGTATTCTCCCAAGCACAGCATCAGACTTTGGTTTAACAATCAATCTGTACAAATCTGACCTCCTAAAGAAACTCAACAGCAGAAAACTAGAGGTTATCAAAATAGGATTTCAAGTAGGACACAAACAGGAAATTTCAGACATCGTGGGAACATATATTTTACAGTAATCAACCATAACCCCACCCTCTGAAAAACAAAACACACGCGCACACAAACACTGAAAGACCATATCTTAAAATAATACACATATACCAGCCAATCCCACTTCTGTACTGGTTACAACAAAGCATGAGAGACAAATATTCTAAATCCGCAGACTCATCAATTAAGAAAGCATGAACTCCTTGGAGATGATTAAACAATAAGAGAGTATATAGCAAGTTGGCAACGTCAGGAAAGAACCTGAAATAGGTGATCTGCATAAGAACCGATATTATGCAGTAACACTTCCTTTGCATTTAACCTACTGGACCTCCTAGAATAATTGTTGGATCTATAACTCTGCATTGAATGAACAGTTCATTCAGCAAGAGAATTTTAAGTAAATAAAGAAAAAGAAGCCAGTGATTGGACTTCTTATCAAATACGATGTGTTCAGTAGATCTATCAAAAAGTGCATAGATAGAAAATTCTAAACAGAAAAAAAGATCATTAATTTGAACTTTTATAATGAATAGAACATTCTAATAAATACACGCGCACCCTAACTTTTCAAAATATAAAAGTTGTCTATTAATCATAGACTTTACAACTCAATCCATAAACAGACTATTGACAGTGATTTAGATCAACTAACCTCTCCAACATTTATGTCATTGCTACTCCATCCATTAGCATTGGTTAGAGGGACAAGCCAAACTTGATATAGTGTAGAGACTACAATATAAATTTTAATTTTAAGATACCATTTTGTAAAATATCATAAAAACCAAATTGCATAAAACATGATTTGAACTTTAAACCTTTTCTATTGACTAAAAATTAACTGACCAACTAAAAAATAATAATACATGCGATGCAATTTAGTTTTGACTAGATTAGTGTTCCCTCACTACCACACTACACCATGGACCATATCATTTTTTTTTTAGCATAAAAAAAAGCTCAAGAGGCATGAGAGCATTTTAGTGGACCAGATCAATTTTTTTTAGCATAAAAAAAGCTAGGGAGGCACAAGATCATTTTTAAAAAGCAAATAAAAAAAATCTACAACTCGGTTCAAAGAACTGACTGAGTAAAATAAGTTGGTATCATTTAATTAAATAATAAAAGAAAAGATAATGACAATTAATTGACCAGATTTAAAAAAAAAAAAAAAAAAAAAAAAAAAAAAAAAAAAAGCAGTTTTCATGAGAACCTAAAAAAAAATAACACCAACCAAAAGAAAAAGGGTGAAAAAGCTCTATTCCCAACCAACTTAATGCAGAAGAATAAAATTGAAAAAAAGGGAGTAAAGTCAAACCGAGCACACATGTCAAATCTACAACCCAAAACATAAGACTAATAAAAAGCACAAAAAAAAAAAAAGATGAAGCCCAATACACAACAAATTCAATATAAAAAGAATGAAATTATAAAAATAAATCCAAAAATACCAGCAAACTATGTAAGCCAACAAAAGTTCATGACCCGGATCATATAAATGATATAACTTAATAGAGGGCAAATCAAGATAAATTACGAAGTACAATCCTAAAACAATTTAATGTTAAAGGACGAAACCAAAATAATATTAATTTTTTTAAAAAAAAAAAAAATGACCCCTAAAAAAAACTGAGTGAACTTGTACTAACCTGTCAAATCTATGGTTCAAGTAATAAAATCAGAATAACTAAATTGAAAGGAAATCGAATAGAATAGAATAATGAATCCTAGTTTTATAAAAAAAAAAATATAAAACCAATGTTAGGATGCAAATGAAAAGGAAACTCGGTGTAATAAAACCTAAAAAAACAAGGTTAACTCGGGTTAAGTTTTAAAACACGTAACTCAGGTCATGAAATGAACCCGTAAGTCAATATCATTTGCGATCATGATCCAAAATCTTGGTCACATCATTCAAATTTTCTCTCCTTAACATTTACCAACATCGTGAATGTCTGTCTGATAGCATCTCAATCCCTTGAGCTCATCCAACCATATTTTCCTAAATTATACAAAAATACTAAATGTGAGTATCATACAAGAGCTACTAAATATGAGTATCATATAAGAGTTGTGGGTCATTTCATTGATCATTATTAAGGGTTCAAGAATTAGGTTAACAACATGATCCAGAGTGAATAGCTATCATTTGAAGAGAGCATTGGTGAATATAGTATAGTCACAGGAGGTTTTGGGATTGATGAACAGGATAGCTCAATTTTTTACCCCTAATTCCTAAATATTTTTCAAAAATCCAAAAAATATTTTTTCGATGCATTTTGGCCATTCACACACCCATTTTATGATTTTTCGATTATTTTTTCTCTTATTGATGTCTTCTCAAAAAAATCATAAATTCAAAAATATATTTTCGACACATGTACGTCCATTTTGTAATTTTCAATGTCTTTTCAAAAAATCAAAATTCAAAAATATGTTTTTGACGCATTTCATCCATTAACACATCCATTTTGTAATTTTTTATTACTTTTCTTATAGAATTGAAGATAACATTGTTTTTTAAAAAACAAATACAAAAAAAATATAAAATCAAAATAGAGAGCAAAATGGACAAGGAACTAAAGTACAAAACACAGAGAAAAAAAAGGACCAAAACAAATTTGAGTTACTTAGGGACCAAGTAACTGAAAAAAGAAGACCAAATTGGTAGGCCATAAATAAAATAAAAGAGTGAATAGTGTGAGAGAGGGAGGAGATAAAAAAAGAAGAAGAAATCAAGCCTCTATAAGTGAAAGACCAAAAAAGAGAGCTGAAATTTGATGAGCCACACACAAAAATAAACCTAACATCTTCTCTCCTAAACAACCCGAAACCAAGACCCCTAGCTACATCTCAACCTACCTCACCAAATTCAGCCAACCACCATCATTTCAGCCACCACAACAACAACTTTAACCTTCCTCTCTCTCCTCGTCATACGGCCCACTTTCCTAGCCTCCTCTAATTGAAAAACACCAAAAAAAAAGAGAGAAAAGATGTCAGGAGAAGAAACAAGAGTCTGTTGAATCTTTACAGCGTTGGATCTCACTCATCAGCTGGAGGTTACTTACACCTCCACCACCATGCGGAATCATAGGAAGTGGTGTAGCCTACAAGCATAGTCACTCTTCTCCTCTCCCCTTCAAGAAGTTCAACAATGCATCACAACCCAAGCTGTCAAGAAAAAACAGCTTTAGGAGCCAAAAAGATTGAAACTTTTTGGTCACCGATCGCCTCTAAACGGTGGTGATTGACACCTTCACCACCAAGTAGATGAACCCATGATGGATACTATTTGGGTAGGGTTGAGGCATACAATCTTCATTCAATCAGTAAATATTGCAAGTGAATCTTGGATACTATAGGATAAATAAACCTTCATAAGACATTATCTATGGACCCTCAGTAGGATTTGGGCTAAGTTCAATGCGCTTAACATAAACTTATTGGTTATTCATTAGCATGGCTTAACAAACTATTAGTCACAAGTCATGATCAGAGTCACCAACTATAGACATGTCAATTCACTTGGTATTATCAAAAGATAATAACTGTGAGTGACAAAGATGAATCAGACCATGGAATTGTTAGCTTAAACCAATTGCTCAAGTTTAACTCATTGCAGGAGACCCACTATCACTCATAGATAAGAATGTTGGTAAATCAGGCACAACAAATTATTAGGAATAAAAGACAAAATTAATAAGACAGCTTATCTCAGGTCAGATGCTTTAGAGTATCCCTTATCTTAGAATTCTAAAAAACAGTTGAAGTTTTCTAGTAACCATAATACTTAGTGTTGACTTTTTTTTAATATAAGACCTTTCTCCCTCTCATAAAAAGACCACTTCCCCCATCCTAGAAAAGAGAGCAAATTGACCATATGTTAGTGCAACAAAGTTCACCAATTAGCTAATGAAAGATCTTTTCATACTCTAAACGTCTAAGGTTTCTTTTACCATTCCTGAGATCACTCATTAAGAAGAAAACTTCAAATGTTCTCATGGAATTCACTTGAAGATTCAACCAACTTTTAAAGGATTATTTGCATTGTAAGATTTCAAACCAATCACCCTTCAAATGTTCTCATGTGTCAATTAGCTCCTAATCTGCTAAGAATTGCCTTATTCTCTCCCTTGGCCTTTCAATGTGCTTGTCTTGTTATTGATACAAGATACCTCCCTTGTACAAAAACCCCTTCTTCATTTTGATAAGAGGAAAATCAAGGGCTTCTTAATATTTGTAAAACACTCTTAGACCTTCTATTCAACTCCCTTCCCTCTTCTCCTTGTAACTTGTATTCTCCCAGACATAGCATCAAGCTCTAGTTTATCCATCAATTTGTACAAATCTCACGTCCCAAAGAAACTCAACAGCAGAAAACTAGAGGTTATCAAAATAGGATTTCAAGTAAGACACAAAGGGGAAATTTCAAACATCATGGGAACGTACATTTTACATTAACCAACCCCAACCCCACCTTGGAAAAACAAAACACACAAACACCGAAAGACCATATCTTAAAATAACACACATAAACCAGTCAATACCACTTTTGTACTGCTTACAACAAAGCCTGGGAAACAAATATTCTAAATCAGCAGAATCACAATTGAGAAAGCATGAACTCCTTGGACATGATAAAACAATAAGAGTGTATATAGCAAGTGGGCAATGTCAAGAAAGAACCTGAAATAGGTGGTCTGCATAAGCACCGATATTACGCAGTAACGCTTCATTTGCATTTAACCTCCTGGACCTCCTAGAATAATTGCTGGATCTATTTCTGGATCTATGACTCTGCATTGAACAAGCAATTTCATTCAGCAAGAGAAATGTGCAATTTATCAAAAACAGGAGAGAATATTTTCATTTCACACATGCAAAAGGGGGGAAAATATAAGACTCTTTTTAGTAAATAAGGAAAAAGAAGCCATTGATTGGACTTCTTATCAAATACGATATGTTCAGTAAATCTATCAAAAAGTGCAAAGATAGGAAATTATAAACAGAAGAAAAAAATAGAGGGAATCAAACTTTTTGAGAACGTATCTTACTGCTTAAAGTAGACTACCAAGAACATGTTGTTTAAAAGATCATGGAAATGCGCCGAAGAACAAAACTTTTTGAAAACTTAGTGTACCAGACCAAAAGAATACACTAGTATATTAATCGGGAGACAGGACTTTTGCAATATAAAATGGAACACCTCTTAAATTCATATTATTCACAGATTGTGGCCAAGAAAATGACTCTCCCCAAGCCCTAACATTGGGAAAGAAAAGGAATTATTCAACAGATTCAGATTAATGTTTCTAACAAATGTCACTACCGAGTGCCCACACACGCTCCAAATGAAGTTCATTTAACCGTTATAATTATGTACCACAATTCGTTATTTCTTCCTTCTAAATATCAAACTTAATTTCCAGACAGAAACATAGAGGCGGTTTGTTCAGTTGATGAAATGGAGGAAAAGAAGCAATTCTGGCCAGTTTTTTAAGTAAAGCTTAAACATTTACGATATAAGTCTCTCTGGTTGCTAAGGAAAAATAAGATATGAAGCAAGATTGAATTTTATCTTTCGACATTTCTGTCTGCCAAGTTAAAAAGCAAAACGTTAAGGTCTTTGGGTATCATATTTTTCCTTATAAATCATTTTTTTCACACATTTTCCTTCTCAAAAGACAAAATGATTTAAAGGGACAATCAACAAGATCAAAAACTATACCCCAACTCATCAAAAGCACTGAATACCACACAGAAAATATATATTTAAAAAAACCCAAATTTTAAAAAAATAAATCAAAGAATCCATTCCATATACATATGCACATGTGAAGAGAAAGAGGTAGGGAGAGACACTAACAGCATCACAAAAATTGCGTCTTTTGCGTTCAAGAACAGGAGAGGGGTGAAAGAGAGCAACTTGGAGCTGGAAAAGATTGGTTTTGGGGATTGAAAAGGCTGCTTTGGTGCCAAAACTCATCATCTTTGCAGAACAAATCCACCATGGAATTATGAAACTCGCAGCTGCGAAACCAGTTATAGCTGCTTGAAGACGTCGGCGATTCCACTCGAAAAAAAAGTCATTTGATTATTTCACACATTCTGGGAAGATGTGGTTAAAAAGTAGAAGGGTAGCGGTCTTGTGGTATACTTGGTACTGGGAAGCAGTGGTTAAAAAGGCTTTTTTTTTTCTGATTTACTTTTACCATTTGAAATGTTAAGGGGCTTTTTTTACATGGAGGGCATTGATTTTCTATAATTAGCTTGTCTACCACGCAAAAAAATAAAAAAGTTTAGTATAGAAAATGAAAAAAAAAAACCATACTTGTTAAACTTGATTTGATAAACGAGAAAAACTGTGATATAGAAATTGATCTAATCTGTATTTTAAAATAAATTAGTTTTAATATTGACTTGACTAAACTTAATTAATTTAATACCTAAATTTATGATTAGATTGACTTAATTATATTGGGTTTAGACTTGGTAAGATCAATACCAAGAAAAATTCAAAACAAAACTAAAACAATATTATTTTAAACAAAATATATATATATATATATATATATATTCATTTTAACTCATAAATTAACTTGGAGGCTCATAAGTTAATATGATAACTTAGATCTTAACAATCATAAGTATATTGTTATTTCTTGTAAATATAATGCACTGTGTTTATTTTTGTATTTTAAAATGTTTTTTTTAAAAAAATTATAAATTTTTATTTTTTTACCTAAAATTAATATTTTTTAGTGTTTTTATATTGTTTTAAAACGTTGGTATAAAAATATTTTTTTAAAAAATAATATATATATTATTTTAATATATTTTTAAATAAAAAGTACTTTAAAAAAATATTATTGTCACACTTTTAAACATACTCTAAATAAAGGTGTGTTGGGGCACCGCGTTCTCAAAAATTTTGAAATTATTTTTTTTATTTAAAATAAATATAAAATATGTTTTATAATCGTTTTGATGTACTGATGTCAAAAATAAATTTTTTTAAATATATATATATATATATATTTAAACAAAAAAATACTTTAAACCATCACCACTACTGTAATCTTAAATAGACCCTAAATCTCGCATTACTTATTTCTCGTAAGAAAACAGAATTGCAATTAAAAATAGCACGTTGATGTTTTTAGTTCTATACAATTAGGTCACGAAATGGAAATTAAAATAAAGAACTGAGATTACCGATATATGCAAAGATAGAAATTTATCTCTTGCTCTCTTTTTTTAATGCAAAGATAGAAATTTCGTGGAATTGAAAATAAAGAGGCTTCTTGGATCATGACTGAATCCAATTCAAAGAATAATAATGAAAGTAATTGTTGATTTTTCCTTTGCTATTTTTTTCAAATATAGAATTGTCTCCGATATTAAAATAAATAGACTTGCTTAGCTCATGAATTGAAATCAAATCTATAAATAATCTGAGAATGAAGGATAAGTTTTAAGCATAATTATAAGACAGGTCTCAAGAGTTGACTTTGGTGCAAATCAGGTCAACCCAAGCTTTTTAAAATAAAAAATTGAAAC
This sequence comes from Populus alba, assembly GCF_005239225.2. Lineage (NCBI taxonomy): Eukaryota > Viridiplantae > Streptophyta > Magnoliopsida > Malpighiales > Salicaceae > Populus > Populus alba. The sequence goes on from NC_133299.1 coordinate 4,397,418, forward strand.
AAGAAAGTTTTGGTAAAGGAAAGAAAACGCAAAACGGTCAATAAATCATCAAATTGATAAAAGTCAAAGTCTTATGAACATATGGTTTGAAAAAGAGATAGACCATCCATACTTCGGATAAACATGTGGAGTTTTAAGAAAATTGAGGATAATTATCATGAAAGAATTTAGACGTTAATTTTAATATTAGCATATTAAAATAATCTAAAAACATAAAAAATATTAATTTTAAATAAAAAAAATTTTGAAAAAATTATTTTTTTTTCAAAAATGCTTTGAGATAAATGAGGGGAGCTAGTGGATTATTGAAATAATCAAATGATTATTTATTTTAAAAAAATTTATGGTGCTAGTAATTAATGAGTTTTTATAAGTAATTTTCTTGGCTCGCTTTAAAGAAAAAATATATATAAATAAAAGAGATAAATTCTCGGTAAAAATATTATTTTTTGTAGGTTATAAATTTTATTTTATTTTTTAATTTAGTAATTAATAGAAAATCACTGGTTATTTTCCAAGCATCATAAAATTTTATATTTTTAGAATCATTAAAGTCTAGATAATTTTAAAATTAATAGTAACCAATGGCCTCCTATTAAACTTCCTATTATTTACTTCATGAACCCATTTTAAATAAATATATAAATACAAATAAAAAAAGATAAATTTTGGGTGAAAATATTACTTTTGATGGGTTATGAGTTTTTTCTTCTCTTTTATCCTCATGTCTTTTTTTTTTTAAGTTAGATTATTTGTGTAACTAATAAAATACTACTAATTATTTTTTAATGCTATAATATTATTTTTTTTGTTAATTTTAACATTTACAAGTAACAAAACATTCTAATAATGAAAATGTGTACACTCTAGCTTTCCAGCATGGAAAACTTTTTTATAACTCAATCCATGAACATAGACTATTGACAGTGATTTAGATCGACGAGCCCCTCTAAGCTCTTCGTCTTGGCTTCCCCACTGATTGCTACTCCATCCCTTTGAGGGACAAACCAAATTTTATAAAGCGGAGAAACTAGAATATGTAACTTTTAATTTTAAGATTAAAATATCTTGATTTTTTTTTATATAAATTCAAAAAAGATCTTAGATACTTTTTAGATCCGAGTCCGGTCCATTCATGTTATTCTTTTAAGAGTCTGCTTATAATTATGATAATATTGATAATTTAAAATATTTTTTATTTAAAAATATATTAAAATAATATTTTTTATTTAAAAAATATAATTTTTATATCAATATATCAAAATAATCTAAATATATAAAAAATAAATTTATTATATACAAAACTAATTAAATTTTAAAAGAATACAGTTTACACCATATTTTCAAACATGCTCTAAATCCATGATTGTCAAGGTTAGACTATCCTACTACTTGATTCAAATTATTCGGCCAAATCTAAGAACTTCTTTGAGAGAGAAAATCCATCAATATCAAAAATGATTTTGATAAAAAAAAAATAATCAATCAAGCATGATTTTGAACTTTTTGTTAACCAAAAGTAATTTCCAACTTAACGAAACTAACACATATAATACAATTAGTTTTCATATTATCATCAATACAATCAAAATAATTGAGGTGGAAAATACAATTAAACCATCTCAGCTCTATTATTTCCATTCAAGCCCTTATTTTACTGAGTCTTTCTATTTGTTTCAAGCCCTTTGTTTTTAACTGGGTCTTTGTGCTTTCAATTTCACAAACATCGAACTTCTTCTTTTTTCTTTTTTCTTTTTCATTTGCGTCTTTTTTTATCATGTCCTTTTACTTTTTATTTAATCATTTGTGGTGCAGTTTTGCAAAATTAATGCTTAGTAATCAATAAAATGATTTTTGCAATAAGCTTGGAAGGCAATGGAAAAGGAAAAAAAATAGTAAAAAAAAATGCAACATAAAAAAAAAAATTTATTTTATATTACAATAGTTACACACAATGTCTCCCACACGAGTCAATGATTTATTAATGAATATTGAACCCACACAAGTTAATGACAAGAGTCTCAATTTTTTCTTACTTCTTTAAAATTGCATGTGTAACTTAAACATTTTTTTTAATGTTATGAAAAAAGTAACTTGCCCTGTGATATTGTACAAAACAACCTATTTAATTAATTTGCTAGATTAACCCTCAATTATATACTCCAAAACCTTGATTAGATTAAACTAATTAGATTGTTCGTGCTATATTGGAAGTCGGACTAATTTTTTAATAATATCAGAAAAGATATTTATGCAACATAACTTAATAAAAATCCATGATTCATATAATTGAAAAAGTCCACCCGTATTGTTAGAATGGTGACATGAAAAGTAAACAAAAAAATATATCATAGAACAAGCATCTGACACTTATATTCAATAATTGATTTAATTTAAAGGTGAAAATCCTTGTAAAAAAACTAAATTTAACAAAGATAGAAAAAGCTCCATGTAAACCATGTGTTTTGTCAAAATGAATGAAAAATCCTACAGGAAGCGGGAAAAAAAAGAGTAAGAAAACATTTTTTGATGATGAAACCAAGAAGAATAAACTCAAAAAAAGGGGAAACCAACAAATCTAATTGAATTTTACAAACTTATGTTAATTTCTCAAACTCGCAACATGTTAAATTTCATACTCGGACTCAATCAATAAGTTCGATATCCAATAAATTTAATGTTGAATAATGAAATAGATTGACTTCATTTGCATATAAAACAATTATACATACACACACAAGTAAGATCCAAGAAAGACAAAAAAAAACCTTGAGGCAATGCCAAACCAATTGAATGTTGAAAATAAAATAAATTCATTTGATCTAATTAAAAAAATGTTTTTTTAAAAAGCTAGACCCAACAAAGACAAAAAAAATAAAATTAAGACAACCCGTGTTATTCTCAAAATGTCTAAAAAACATTGTAGAAAGTACAAAAAAAAAAAAAAATACTAGAGGATGAGACAAGAAAAATGATATTAAAAAAAAGCAAGTAAAATTGAGTTAACCTTTTAATCTTGGATTAATATCTAAAACTCGCAGTTCATTAAGCTCTAGACATAGGATCAATCAAAAAACTCAACCCTCGATAAATTTAAATTTAATGTTGAATGGTGAAATCACAAAAAAAAAAATCAAACTAAAATAAATTAAAGGTATAGCAATAAAAATACAAAATTGAGGATCAAATTCGATAATAAAAAATAAGTTAAGGAGGATAAAATTGTAAAGAAATTCATAAATCATTTTAAATAAAACAAATATCAATTAAAATAACGAGAGCTAAATTTCACAAATGAAAAAAAAAAATGGGGATAAAATTGAATTTTTTTTATAAATTATTTAAAATAAAATAAATACCAATTAAAAGACTAGAAATTAAATTTGAAGAAAAAAACTAATTGAAGGATTGTATTTAATTTTTTGAGGGTCAACATACTTTTATAGAATGAGAGAGGATGAAAAAACACAAAATAATCATTAATAATAAACCGGGAGTGAAAAAGCAAGACACACCGTCTGGTCAGGTGGAAACCACCGTGAAGATTCTTTAGCCGCCTTGGAATCCACTATCTAGCTACATAAATCCTTCGCACGGCTACAAATTTGCTGGAGCTCCCACATGTCTTCCTATTAATTATTTAAATAATATTATATCCAGTAAAGGACATATCAACCTATCTGTCAATTCATTTATCATCAAAAGAACCGAAAAGAAAACAAATCTTGCACACCTTTTTTTTCTTTTTCTTTTTTACTTCCAGGGATAAGTTCAATAATTAACTATGAAATTAAATCCGAAACGATAAAAAATACCTCCAAGTCAAAGAGACATATGACATTTTGCTTTCAAGAATTAAAAAAATCATTATACAATACAAAATAGGTGGTTAGAATAATCTGTGCCTTGAAAATATCAAAATATGTTCAATGAAATTGTTATCAGTTTTGGAGTTTTGGAGCATATTTGAAAGCGTAGATGTTATTATTTTATGAAGTGTTTTTTATATTAAAATAATATATATTTTTTATTTTTAAAAATTATTTTTGAGATCAACACATCAAAACCATCCAAAATACATAAAAAATTTATTTTAATAAAAAAAATTAAATTTTTTTAAAATACAGTTTCCAAAAAATGATGGACAAATAAGTTTGAATATTGTTCCAATCCAGAATAATATTTGAATTATACACATACAGTAAATAAAATAGCTTATTTATTTTATCTTTTCAAAATATTGAATCTAATAGCTATATTTAGATTTATGGAGATTAGTTACTCATGTTTTATCACTCATCTCCAATATTGAATGAACGATGACAAAACTTTAGGTCAATAAACACAAAATATTCTCTCTGATTTTTAGCCAACGCCTTCATTAGCGTGTGATCAATGTAACTTTTAACATTTTCACAAATATTATTATTTCCTCATAATCGCACATTATTTTCCCAACGGAGTAAAGCTATTCGTGTATATTTTAGGTGTATTTGAGGTTGTGATTAAATTATATTTTAAATTTTTTAAATTTTTTTGTTTAATTTTTTTATATTATTTTGATGTATTAATATCAAAAATAATTTATAAAAAATAAAATAAAAAATATTTTAATCCATTTCTGAATAAACAATATTTTAAATCATCATCGTTAGCACTACAATCCCAAATAAACCAAAATGTAACTACGTTATTTAGTGTGATAGCAAAAAAATGAATAATACATGCAGATGCCAAAAATCTAACCGTTGTGATTTGAATTTAGTAATGAAGAAACATGGAAAATCATTTCGCAGAAGGAATAATACCGTGACACCTATTATCACTGCCTTGCTTCTTACACATTAAAATAGTCTTTAATTATTGTCTCAGAATATATATAAAAATAAAGATAGTAAAGATAAATATGATCATATATTTTTATATATCTAAAAATATATAAATTAATTCTAAAATTATTTTTAAAATCATATTTATTTAATATTTTTATTTTTATATTTTCAATCAAATATATTTATATCTGTGTTGTCTTAATCTTTTCTATCAGATGAATCAAGCATCATCCAAATATATAGTCATTGAGAAAATATTTTTTTATTAAATTATATTTGGTGGTTCGAGACATTATTAATGGATTGCTTTAATTAATGCACAAAAAGTCAAATAATATAGTAGTCACAAGAAAAAGATTTTAGGTTACCCATCCTAGGGGTGGAACTAGGCCCCGGTCCTGCAAATAAAATATTTTTTCCATGCTTTCCTTTAATAAATTAAATTGTTAGTTATAAAAATAATAATAATAATAAAATTAGCTTCCTCTAAAATTTCTTCTCCAATCTTGCTATCTCAAGCTAAAATTACTAACTCCACCCCCTGCACATCCTTAAGATTGAATTGCAATCAATAAAATTACTTGGAATTATGTGAATCACCATGTATCATAACCACCACCCATGCAAATTCTCTGCCGTGCAAATGATTGTTACCGGGGACTGTCATGAATTTTAAGTAGTTTTTATAATTTAAATTGTTTTTTCTTTTAAAATGTATTAAAATAATTATTTTTTTAAAAAATATTTTTAATACTAGTATATCAAAACGATATGAAAACATAAAAAAACTATTAAAAAAAACTTTTAGAACACGATTTTAATTGTGTTTCCAACATTATCTAAGCTGCATGACGGCTGTTGAGATTTTGAAAGTATTTTATGTTTGGAAATAGAACAAAATAATATATATTTTAAAAAAAATTATTTTTGATACAACATATCAAATCGACCTGACAACATTAAAAAATTACTCTTTAAAAAAAATTTGAATTTTTAAGAAACATGGTTTCAACCACGTTTCCGAACATTATCTAAGCAACACAAGGCTATTAGAATTTTAAAAGTACTTTTTACTTGAAAATACATTAAAATAATAATTTTTAAAAATATTTTTTACATCAATACATTAAAATGATATAAAATTATTTATATTTTTTAATTTTTAAGAAATATTATTTCAACTAAGTTTCCAAATATTACCTAGGATTTTGAAGTTCCTTAGCACTAAACACCCACATGAACCAGAATTATAGGTCCATAAGTGAAGAGAGAGACACAAACATGGCATCTGAGATGCACATGAAAGCACTTTCTTAACAGCCACATGCAGAAAAGGTCTCTGTCGTCAACTTTCAAGAACAAAAGTGTAATCTTCCTGCAACACATAGCTGGATCCCTGGCGACCATACTCAAAAGAAACAATTGTAATTTTGCGTGCGGGGCCAGAAAAACTTGCGATCATGACAGTGATTGAAAAAGGGAGGGTTATTCACATGCACAAAGGCATCCAAGTTAATTAAATCTCACTTGCTCGTTTAATCATGCCTGGCTGTTCAATGCTAGCTATAATTAAAGTAATTAAACTGTGTTTTCTGTTAGGTTTCCACCAACAAGTTTGTTTTTAACCTAGGAGGATCTTGGTGAATGTACTCTTGCGGTCAATTATGAAGATTAGTGGAAAATCGACAAAGGGCTTTTCATCCCGTTGAAAATGATGGTATCCGGTTATTGAACACAACATTATCTAGCCGATAGATTTCAATTTCAATCAAGTTTTAATTTATATTAAAAAAAAATATTAACTTAGTAAAATTTAGTTCATCTACAAATATTGATTCAATAATATAGTTATATTACTGATTAAAGATATTTATTGACTTATATCTTGTATAATAATTTTCCAATAAATTGCATTACAATTCAAGACTCATTAGATGTTCTCAATCATTTTTAGCATGAATTTTAAAGCATTAATTGGTGAGATTAGTGACCCTTCTACTTGAAACTTGGCTTGAGCCAAGATGAGTCGATAAAAAACTTGATTTTTTTTTAAATAATATATTTTTAATTTTTTTTAAAAAATTAGATTAATAAAGCATGCTTTTAACAAGTCCACCATTATTGTAGCTAAAAAAGAGGAGGGATATTACCCTCTTAAAAAAGAAAAAAGGAAGAGGAAAGAAAGGAAAGCAGCCAGCATTTTTCCTCTCCTGTTCTAATTAAAGAAAATACAACCACAATTAGCGGCTGATTAATTAAAAAGTGGTCAACCATAAATCTGTCCCACGTTGTGTTTGTTATGCATGGCACATCATATGCCTCATTTAGCAAGATACAATGTCAGCCGTTCGATCCTTGATTTGTTCATCTAGTCAACGACGGCTCAGTTGCTCGGAAGCGAAAATCGAGGGTGTTATTGACAGGTAGTGGTGGGCATGACAACACCTGAAAAGACACACCGACATGATCTCCAGACAGTTGGAAAAGCAATGCTGAGTTGGCAATTAAAGTTCCTTTTTATTTTTTTTTCCCTTTTATTTTCCTATTAAATAATAACGAAAAAGAGGTTTGCTTGATTATAAAATATTGCTTTTTTTAGCGGGGTCCTTTTTCAAGGACTAATTTACCCCTCGGCGATGAAAAACTACATCCATGCCTCATTTTTGTCAATTTTATAATTGAGAAGGGTAATTATGGAATTCCAAGTACACTAATCACGATTTCCGGTTTAACAGGGTTTCTAATCTCAACTTACCACCACTAGCGAAAGGTAACTGTCCTGTGAAAAAAAACAGGCAAACATGGTCAAAGACAATGCAATGAATTTAGGATGGGAATGCCTTAATTTATTTTAGCTAAATTTCATTTTTTTACCTTTTTATTCCCACTTGTTTGAAAAAAATACTTCAAAATATCTCTAAAATAAAAAAAAACAAAATATTAGGATTTCAATTACAGTTACATTGATGGGTTTTATAATGGAAAATATTAGTATATTTTGATCTTTTAAAGAACATTATACCTTAGCATATGAAACTAAGATAAAAATTGATATTTTTTATATTATTTAAAACACAAAAGCTAATTATTATTTACCAAAATGATAAGCAATGAAATGGTCAAATTGAGATTTGAGAGATCGGTAAGAACCTTAACAAAAATCCCACAATTAAAGGCTTGCCTGACCAACATGCCCTTGGCCAAGGACTAGAGGCCAAATGAGGCATTGTATCAAATCTCAAGGGCATATCCGTCCACACAAATAAAACAACCGAAAGCGAGCCAGCTGTTTTCACAACGAGCATGACGCATCATGGGGTCCGTAGATCAGATGCTCGAAACCAACGGCCAAGATCATCCCAAAGCAAATTTGAAGTTCATTTAAGTTGAATTTCATCCGAGGCTGAAATTTCATTTCACATCTTTCCCTTTTTTAAAACAAGAGGGCGGGTACCTTGAACAAACGCTCACCCACAGCGAAGGAAGAAAGAAACACAAAGAACAATTCAGTTTTCTGAACTGTATGCTGTTTGAATTTCAAAATTCTTCATCTTTCTGATACGGGTTTAGCTCGGATTATAACATCACTGTGTCAAACCATTAAAAGATTTGATCTTTAAATGCGGGTTAATTTTATTTTGTGATTTAGCATTGCTAAAGTTTTGATCTTTGATGTGATTTTACAAAATGAACACTCAGATTTTGATTATGATTTGTACAAAGGAAATGCGATCTTTTTATTTTTCTTTCCATTGGGATTCATGCTCTTTTTGTCAAAATCGTGCATTAAATTGTCGTGATTCCCTATTTGTATAGCATTTTAATGTAAGTTGGCATTTTGAACGTGGCAGGTGAGAGGAAATGGCAGAGAGTGAGGATATTCAGCCTCTTGTTTGCGACAATGGTACCGGAATGGTCAAGGTATTTAGCTAGATTTGTTTGTGAATTTGTGATATACTTTTGATTTTAAAGTTTTGATCCTTACCGTGATATTGGTTGTGATTACTGATTTTGATTGGAAATCTCAGGCTGGGTTTGCTGGGGATGATGCACCAAGGGCTGTTTTTCCAAGCATCGTGGGTCGCCCACGCCACACTGGAGTGATGGTTGGCATGGGTCAAAAAGATGCCTATGTTGGCGATGAGGCTCAATCAAAGAGAGGTATTTTGACTTTGAAATACCCAATTGAGCATGGTATCGTTAGCAACTGGGATGATATGGAGAAGATTTGGCATCACACCTTCTACAATGAGCTCCGTGTGGCTCCTGAAGAGCATCCAGTTCTCCTTACAGAAGCTCCTCTTAACCCCAAGGCCAATCGTGAGAAGATGACCCAGATCATGTTTGAGACCTTCAACACTCCTGCAATGTATGTCGCTATCCAGGCTGTCCTTTCTCTCTATGCCAGTGGTCGTACAACTGGTGAGTGATGTGGTCCATCCTCAATTTGCTTTTATGTTCAAACTGATGAATGGAAAAAATATTGTTATTGGCCTGTTGCATTGGAATTTTCGGAATGAGGCGGAGTTTTAGTGATTGGTTGAATAAATAAATTTCAGGAAAGAAATTTATCTAAATCATGATAAAAAAAATGGAATGTCTTGGATAACTTCTCAAACCTCAATGTTTCTAATTTGTAAGTTAACACGATCTATTTTTCACCCTTGGTCATAATCACATTTGGTTTTGGGGAATTTGATATGATAAATACAGGGATCATGATCATGAAAACCAAAGAACTGTCTTTGACAAGCATGTAGGTAATCCAGCTTGGTGATTTACATTAGGGATCTTTAATTGTGGAGATAAATTAGGTGAAATAACATTTTTCATGATCTATGTGTTTTGGCTAGGTATTGTTCTGGATTCTGGAGATGGTGTGAGTCACACAGTTCCAATCTATGAAGGCTATGCCCTCCCACATGCCATTCTGCGTCTTGACCTGGCAGGTCGTGATCTCACTGATGCCCTCATGAAAATCTTGACTGAGCGTGGCTACTCTTTCACAACCACAGCAGAGCGTGAAATTGTAAGGGACATGAAGGAAAAACTAGCCTACATTGCTCTTGATTATGAACAAGAGCTAGAGACGGCAAAGACCAGCTCATCTGTTGAGAAGAGCTATGAGCTGCCAGATGGGCAGGTTATCACTATTGGAGCTGAACGCTTCCGTTGTCCTGAAGTCCTCTTCCAACCATCCATGATAGGAATGGAAGCTGCTGGCATACATGAAACAACATACAATTCTATCATGAAGTGTGATGTCGATATTAGGAAGGATCTCTATGGCAATATTGTCCTCAGTGGTGGTTCTACCATGTTCCCAGGCATTGCGGATAGGATGAGCAAGGAAATTACAGCATTAGCTCCCAGTAGCATGAAGATTAAGGTGGTTGCACCACCTGAAAGGAAGTACAGTGTCTGGATAGGAGGTTCCATTTTGGCATCCCTCAGCACCTTCCAGCAGGTACTTTGTCTATTTATTAGATTTGAGCTGCAAACAGAATTGAACTCTAACCTATTCTACTCGATTTGGTATCTTTAATGTTATGCTTTAGCAGTATTGTTTAGTGTTATTATACGTTACATGCCTAAGAACATGAGTCTTTATGTGATGATTGGAAGGAGTAACTAGAATGATAGCAAAGCTTCAAAGAGATGCAATGTTGTCAGAAGTTTGTATCAGAGTTCTTGATCTACCATAATCAGGATTCAAGCACTCGACTCTTGTGCTGTGCTTTTCCAATCTGATTGGAGAAATTTGCTTTCTTTTGAGTGCAGATGTGGATTGCAAAGGCTGAGTATGATGAGTCTGGGCCATCAATTGTCCACAGGAAGTGCTTTTAATCATGCAAAGCAAGAGGCTCTTGGACAAATACATACTATATACACTTTGTATTACAGAAGGCTTCTAATCAAGTGGTTGCAAAGTTATCTTCTGCATTTCGTCACTTTTTCACCCTCTCTTTTTTTTTCGTGTTTTGCTCCGTCAATGTCTGGACAACAAAAATGAGGTTGAGTGGATCAAATTTAAGATTCGATTATTTAATTTGTTATTGGATTTGTAGAAGAGTTGTGTAATGTAAACTGATTTGGTTTGGGTTAATTTCAGATTCATTATTTTATTGTTTCTTTAAGAAATTTTTATTAAATAAAACCAGTACTTGTATTCATATTCATGCGTACTAGCAACTCAGTTCTTGCATCATTACCTTTGGTGGATGAGGTTTTTTGTTGGATTTGTTATTTACTTTCTGGTTCATCTGCCAACAATGCTTGCGTGTTGAGTCAATAATGATACACACAAAACAAGCAGGATGTTGCTGATGATACGTTGAAGTCTACTCTAAGGCTCGGTGAGGAGCAGAAATTTTTATTCCGAGAACGCGAATCCACTTAGCCATTTCTGGTCACTATGAAGTGCTTCTGAGTTTTATATGAAACATCACATGCTTCGACTTTGAATATAGAACGTGTTGATGATATGCTAATAGAAATAGACCCAGCAAGGGGAGGAGCGCCTTAAACAATGGGCGTTTCTGTAGCATCTCTTAAGACACACGATTGTAGATGGTCCAACAAGAGTGCGATGCTAGCAAGATCCGTGCTCTTGAAATGAAAGCTATTTCGGTATAAAATATTTACTAGCACGACTTCTTGTCAGTACATTGAGTAAATTGAGAACCACACAACCATGCCAGAAGGAGCCATTGCAGCGCGAGTGGATTATGGTCAGAGCTGCATTTGCATGCAGAACCTGAATACTGGAAATGCCTTGGAAGCTTGAACGTTGGCTGGTAGTAAGTAGTAAAAAGGTAGGCCTGGAGAATCATAAACTTCATTCTTAATTATTGTCCTCGGATCATGCTTTATAATCATTCATTATTGCTTGTTTGAAATATTACGAATCACTCCAGGTGTATACAGAGTACTCTTTTTTAATAAACATTGCGTATGAATAGTGCAAACTTCAGGTGTATACAGAGTCCACATGTTAAATCCAAAAATCTGTAGCTTCCCCTCATAAGAATTCTCAACATGGAGCATAGTATCAGAGTGTAAGAAATAAGGCTCAATGGCCCACAAAAACTTGGAAAAGAAAAAAGGGGAGGGAACAAAACTAATATAGTTATATGTGGCAAAAAAGGAAAGGAAAAGGAAAAGGAACGACAACAGAAACTTGCCAAGTTTACTCTTCTTTGACTAGACTGCACAATTCAAATGATGCTCGTTTATATAGCGGACCGGGCATTCGCATCAATTCCTTGAAGAATGTTAAAATTTGATGGTCCAACAGTGTCGTTAAACCCTCGTACTGACATCTCTGGTGCTGATGTACTATTCCCTAGCAACTCATGGTCTATAAAGATCACAACTACTGTCGTATCATCATGAAAAAAACGCCTGATCCCCCTATCGACCTTCTTAAGATCATCATACCTCATCTCCCTCTTCCTAGCTGCCACATTTAGAGCTGTTTTGACTAGTTTCCTAGCAATTCCCTGACATTTAAAGACAACAGGAGGAAAATATCAGTGACTTGAAGTAAAAAAGGTCAAAAAGAAATGAGCTGAGAGCTAAATGCATACAGCTCGTGGATTATTGCACACAATCTCAACTGCCTCCTGGTTTGTTAATTGTTCCCACAGCCCATCAGATGCAAATATGACAAATTTATCATTGGGTCCTAAAACCCTTGTATACATGGACGGTTCTGATGTTAGCACGGGCCGGCGAATGGGTTCAGGGAGGTGAAATCGTGGAAAAGAAGGATCAAGAGAAAACTCGGGCCGCTTCAAGTATGCATCACCTATAGATCTAGAAACCTAAACAATTCATCAGGAGAAACCAACAAGAAATATAACTCATTAATAATTGGGAAAAAATTGACTGATATGCATGGGAAAAACAGAAAATCTAACAGGATATTGAAAATCATTTTAACTTTGAGATAAAATAAATTTGAATCTAAAAGTTCTCTTATCATAGGTAGCTTGCACAATGAACTTAGCATGTAAGATACACATGCAACATGTATACTATGAAAGGTTGAATTTCATCTCATATGATAGTGAAATGATAAAAGAAAATTCAGCCAACAACATTTGAATATTGCTCTTTTATTCCACAGCTCCTCAGAATAGGAATTCCACAAAGAGGCTACCATATTTAGATTTTGTCTTATTACGAGGACGCTTCCAAGTGGCAAACCTCCACTTGCAAAGATCAGTTAATCAAGTATTTTTCCTCTAAGTGTGATGAACTAGGTAAATGTATGGTTTCAAGAAAATACCACACAGAAGGATTCCTAATCATCTTATATTGGTTTTCAACATGCAACACAATTTAAGGACATTTAACACTTCAAAGACTATAGAGCCTAAAAATCTACTAGGGAAACCTTATCCTACAGAGCTTTAAAAATTTTTGCTAGTCAATTTATTTGGAATAATAATGTAGATGAGTATCATATAAAAAGATACCTGATGCTGTGTGAATCGGGATAATCCAGAGAAAATGATTTTCTGGAAAACTGAAAAGGGGAGTGAGAGAGAGAGGGAGGGAGGGATTGATTTTGATGAAGATAAGAATTACAATCTTGTATATTCCAGCATCTCTTTATCATTTTTCCAAAATATTTCAGAATCATTAGTGAAGTAAGCATGAACCAGAATTGTTTATGCATGCAATCAAAGATAATTAAAAAAAAAAAAGCTGACTTTTCTAGCATTGTTATACTGCATTATATAAAAAAAATGTAAAACCCTTAGCCAGACAAATGATAAATTATAAACACCAAAATTTCTTCCCACTTGCTTAATGAAGCAAGAAAATTTTTCAGAATGAAAACAACCTTAAGTGAGAACGAACTGGAGAGACCCTGAATGCCAATCATGATTTCAAAGCGAGAACACAGTTGGTATCATAAGAATCAAAGCAAACCTGAATGATGCCTTTGATACGCCATACTCCACGCTTCATAACAACAATATGTGAATCATCTGGATGCAAGGACTTGAGTTCTTGTCTAACCTCTTCCATACTAGCATTATGATCCCTGGTCAACTGCTCAGCAACTATCTTACTTGACCTACCTAGAGAACCAATTACAGCTCGAGAATCACCGAGATTAGCAACATATAGCATCCCCTTCCAGATAACTCCAACCAAACAACAAGACCCAACTGCTGAAATCAATGGTTTTATTCCACATGACCTACGGACAAGAGTAAGAAACCCATCCTCAGTTGCAGAGAAGGCACTTCTAAGGATATCTTCAGAGATGGTTCCTCTTTCTCTAGCATGCCCTGCAAATTAATAATTGCTCAAGGTTCATCACATAGAGAACGTTGCCTGGAAAAGCATTCATTAAAACACAAGTCATAAGAGTAACTATACTGTTAGTAAATACTTCCCTTTACGCAATTCTTTTCCCGAAAACGAACAAAGGGTGTAGGAGCAACTACAGAACCACGGATTATGTTTCATTTCGGTAATCACACCATTATCTAGTAGATCAAGCAACTAGAGAAAGGGACATGTTCAAAACAGCAGGGTTGTCCTGAAGAAGCATCCATCCACATAATCGTAATATGAAAACCATTCTTACCATAGATCTCCAAAATTTTGCCTCCAAATACTAAACTTGACCCCAAGAACTAATGTAAAGAAACACCAGAAGTAGTTGACGTTGGCAACGAACACTTAAAAGAAATCAATTCGTCTCCCAAAAAACCAACAATCAAATTCGTAGAGAACCCAACAAAATTGTATCAAAGAGAAGTACAAATTCCTTCAGATTAGCACCAAATACAAAGGTTAACAAATTCGCCCAACCAAATCTCATAAACCAATCAATTTCATTAAAAAAAAAGAGTCAATGAAACTAACATAAACAATCCAAACTTGTTCTAAAGCATACAAAATCCACTTACATTAACACCATACATAAAACTACCAACCATATTAAAAAAGTCAAACTCAACTCAACACCTAGGCACATGAACAAACCTAAAAAAATAACAAACAAGAAATGAAAACAAAAAACACTCACTCATGAGATTTAAGAACAAATGGTCAGATATGAACCGAGAAGCATCAGGTCCACCATGCCCATCATAAACACCAATAAAAGTAGCATCACGACCAGTCTCTACTTGACTATGATCTTCAATAACCTCGTTGGCTTGAACCACAGCAAAAGAGAACTCTCCAAAAGAGTGTTTCTCAAGGTCTCTAGACCATACAAGAGAGTCAGTAGTAGTAGAATCATCATCATCATTTAAAATTTCATCCTTGCTCATACGTGCATATCGCCTCACCGGTCTCCAACAAGCCATTGCTATCCTTTTTAGCCACGACAACATCCCTCATTTCCTATTGAGAAACAAAACAAAACCCACTTTTTTTAATCAAAAAATAAACCGACCGTTTAAAGATTTTGGCCTTGAGAGAATTCAAGATCTGGGCAGTGAAGATTGGGACTTTGCGAGAGAAACCACAAAAGAAAGGGATCAAAACAAGCCAACGTAAATAGAACAGTGAGATTGTATTATTCCAAGAAAAAAGAAACTACAAAAAATTGATGGATCATGTTGCAGAGTGAGAGACAGAGAGATTGAAGAGTACGGAATTCTGACTTCGGCTGAGAGAGGGAGGGAGGTAGGGAGAGAGAGTGGAGAAAGATCTGGACTTTTTGGCTAGTTAAGACGAAAGAGAGAGTTACAGAGAGGAAAGTTGACAATCTCTTTAGTATTTTTCTCTTTTAATTTTTTTTTTTTCCTTTTGTTGTGTTTATTATTATTCCATTATATAACAACATATTTATTAAACCATCCTCGTAGACTCGGGCCGTATTTGTTTTTACTATTCAATATTTTTTTTAAATTTTAAATTTTTATATTGTTTTAATGTCTTAATCTTGAAAATAAATTTTAAAATATAAAAAAATATTATTTTAATATAAATAAAAAACATTTTAAAAACCAACATCTATTATAATCTTAAAAACACACATAAAACAAAACTCTAATCATAAGTCTATGGGATAATATTTTTTTTAAATCTAAAAAGTATCATTTAAAAAAATAAAAATAGATCAATTGTCTGGATTGGTTTTTTAGACACCTTGCCGTTGCCTGGGCAAAGGATAAGTTTGCCGGATTCCAGTCTACTCACCGGCCTGGTTAAATAACAGTGTACAGTAATAACAAGACAACTATAATATAAAGTCAAAGTGCATCAATTTGGTAAAAAATAATATAAATTATATATTAATTTTTTTTTTAAGAATTTAAGTTTTTAAGTTTAAAATTTTATCATTTCTGTTTATTTAATAAAAATTAAGCACAAAATAATATGGACCTGTGTAAATTTTAAGTTCAAAAGACTTTCACTTGAGAGGGTATATTAAAAAATAATATAAATTATATATTAAAATTTTACCTAAAAACTTAAACTTTTGGATTGAATTGATTTTTGACAAATTCCTTCAAAACTTAGAACTGAGATGGTCTGTGTTGCTAGAAATTAGTAAACATTGCTAAGAACTAGAAGTCCAAATTTAGATTGTTTATTTATTTATTATTGAACATATAAATTAACTCTAAGAATACCACATAACATTAGATTAAATTAAAAGAAGTCTACAGAAAAAACAGAAATGTTCTAAGTTTATGAAACTAAGAACTTTATAAATAACTAAAATGTTTTAATAGGAGTGTTGTTGTGGTTATTTTTTAAAATATTTTTGACTTGAAAATATATTAAAATAATATTTTTTAATAAAAAATTATTTTTTGACATCAACGTATTAAAATAATTTAAAAACATTAAAAAATATTAATCTTAAGCAAATAAAAAAATAAAATTTTTTAAATTTTATTAAATATATTTTTGAAATGTAAAAATAAATAGAATGGAAAACATTTATATAAAAACACAAACACATTTAAGGTATTTTTTTAGAATCTTAAAACACTAACACAATTTAACAAATCACTATCACTAGGCTGGTTTTTGCAAAGCCCTAGCACTCGAAGCATATCATCGTGATCCTTAATCATGAAGTAAGCAATTCTCAGCAGCTCAAGATGGTGTAAACCTAAGTCTCACTTGGACTCTTATGGCTGTTTCTAGACTTAACACAGTCCAATGAGGAGGTGGCTCGTAGTAGGTGGAGGAGGAGGAGAGGAGTGGCTGGCATAACAAGGCCAAAGCAATCCCAACCATCCAAAGCAATGATGCAACACGTGTGTGGATGAGAAGGTGGCATGGCAACTACGGCTTTCCTGTTTGTATCAGTAGAAGGGAAGAAGATAAGCAAAAGGGCAGGGCAACGCCTGAGACATGTGACGGTGGACTTTTTTTGGATCACATGAGAGTCGACGTTGTATGCTAGTTTTTCCTACTCATCTTCAACCTCTTTCTAACTAAGAGTTACCAATGATATGGCTGCGCGTTGGTGGCGCCACCACTACGAGGAGACCCAGGACCCCACTCCACATTATCAGATGAATCATGGTTGTGGGTTTTATGGTGTGGGTGCGGTCATTTTCAAGTTGTGCTAGCACAGGTTGTTCAATATGATTCCCTAGCCATGGTTCCGATGAGTCGGAGTTTTGTGCTCTAGCCATTCCTACTTTTCTAGATTGGTTGCACGCGTGATGTCACGGTTGTATTACATATTTTTTAACTAGAAAAAATAGTTTAGGATACGCTTGTGTTTTTTAAAGAAATAAAAGAAATTTGATTACTGATATAAATCTTGATTAGTTTGATTACTGGTAAAGAAATTAAAAAAACTAAGAAAAAAATATAAATTAAAATATTTAATATTATAATATATATAATTTATCCAGTTGTTTTTAATGAATTTACTTAAAAAAATTCATTAAACATAACTGCTTAATAGTTTGGAGTTAAAATTGATTTTTTAAAAAATTATAGGAATCGGTTACCTTATAGTTAAAAAAAATAAGAAATGAAAATGAATTTTTATAACAAATTTCAAATTTGCCTCTTATTCAATCCATCCCTTTTCTTCAGTTTCTTGTTTTTCAATTCAACCCCTTTTTTTAAAAGAACTTGTAATTGGGTGTTAATTTGGACTCAAAAAAGTTAGATCTCGCAAAATAAAAGCTTAATAATCAAATTAAAAATTTTAAAAAATATTATTAGAAGTCTAGGAGAACAATAATAACAAAAAGATCTCTTTTAGTTTCTTTTAATATAGATCTAGCTACTAGCAATTTGACCACACTATTGCATACCAAACTAGATGAAAGTTTGGTGAGGGATTGTATTTAATGTGAGTATAATACGAGGTGCTAGCTTAAAAATATATTAAATAATTTTTATTTTAGATATAAATACATTAAAATTATTAAAGAATACTAAAAAAATATTAATTTAATATTTTTCTAAGACAAACAGACATTTAAAAGTAAAAACTACTATACTCCTGAGTAATTACATAGACTACATAGCATAATATGTTTTTATAAAATAGAGTATTTCTTTAATATGTTATTATATTTACAATTGATTTGAACTCAATAATACATATTATATAATCTATTATTCAACTCATCAAAATCAAAATCAGCTATGTAATCTACATGTAATTATAAGTTTAAGTTTAAATACGTGTTAAATTTCTAAATCAAGTGCATCTGACATACTAATCGTTATAGATTGGTCTAAAAACCTCACTAAGATGTTACATTAAAAAAATAATGTATATATATAAGAATAAAATTAATGTATAAACATATAAAGTTAAATTAGAAAAACACCTTATTATGTAATCATAGATTAGATGGTTAGCTCTTATATTCACATGTGATTGAAACAAAGAACTCGCCAATGGATCGAACGAAGAAGAGTTGACAAAACTCTTGAAGACTCTTGAGATTGTGGAGTTAGCATGCTGTGATTTTTGGAGGGCCCATGAACTGATCTCTCTGTGTTTTGATTATATGTCCACATGGAAACGAATAATATTGCTGATATATTATCACAGGCTACACCAGATCGTTGATCAAACGCCTATGTCTACTGCAATGCTTCTCCAGGAGTACTTTTGAGGCTCCTTCTAAAGTCTTGCGCCATGTCTGCATCGCAAGAAATTGTAATTAGTGAAATAAACATGTCGGGTTGAAAGGAGATGCTGCTCTAATGATGAATGGCTAGAGAATTATGAATATGATTATAATGTCTTGCCTTTTTAATGGAAGCCAAGATTGACTTGTTCTTGATATCCCTTGCTTTAAGCTGTGACCTTCCAATCCCAAGTTGCCTCAGCAGCGCAGATTTTCTTGTCACTGGAGGAAGAAGTGACCTCCTCTCCACTAAGGTAGAGCTTGAATTATAGTGCGATGGACTTTCGCATGAGTTGCCACCTTCGATATCCCTTCGTGTCCTCCTCCTTTTTGACTTCCTTCTTAGCACCCTTGCCAACTCCAATTTCTTAGCCTCGTTAGCATCGTCGTCCTCACCACTCATTTCTGCAAATTTCCTTAGCAAATCATCTGAAGATTTCTTGGTTATGTGTTGAACTGTTGCAGTCCTACTAGAGTTATCATTATTAGCGTCCATTTTGAAGAGAGAGAGAGGGGTCCGGATGTATTTTGATGAAAAGGAAATGTGCATATATGGAGGAGCTGCTTTTGTAGGTTAGTGACTTTGGTGTTTTGTGAGAAATGGACCGTTGAGGCAGAGGAATGATTTGAATAATGGAAATAAGAAATATAGCCGTTAGAGGAGGGAATAATGGGGTTAATGGAACATTAAATTGGCATTGACATGTGATTTAGTGTATGAATATGATAAGATTTACATTGATTCCGAGCAGAAATGCGCTCCACCCATTTCCTTGCTGATACAATTGCAAGTAGCATATATATGGCCTGGTAAATTCAGGATTAGGGTTTTGAAAAGTGGGCTTGTTTACTTTAAACGTAACAGGAACAATTATTTCCTCTAAGAAAATAAAGTTGATTCATGCCAACGGGAATGAAATAAAAACGCTTGTGCCTACAACATTTTATCGGCGAACTGCTTAGAGGAGAAAAGAGCTCATGGACCACTAGCTTCTTCCTGTGTAATGGTCATCAAGTTGAATGATAGGCGGCGTTTTTTGAGTCCATGGCTTCAGAATCTGTTTAACGATCAAGTAGAACTAAGCAGCTTTAAGTTCAATCTCAACGAGGGAATGGGGTTTATGAAGCTACAAGGAGACCTAAGAAAAAACAAAGCTAAGAAAGTTTAGACCATGGCATTACCAATAGCATTTCATTCTGACCCCCCGCAAAGAGTAATTCAATTTTCAAGTTAAGAAAAAGCTGAACTACATTTTAAAACACACAAGACCTTACAATTCACAAGAAGGCCTACCAAAATTACGAATAATTTACCTTTGGAGAACCAATGAAGAACCAGCTGGCAGATACACATCCTATCGATGATCATATATCGTCCAATGAATCTACTGGTGGCAGTAATTTACCTTCTCCACTCCAATGAAGGCTTCAGATATAGCGCACGAGGCAAGGAAAAAGTCCTAGCAGTTCTAGTCCCTAAAGCAATACAGAGTGCCATACATCATGTGGTGTTTTTATAAGCTGAATTGAGTTCCAAAGCTAAGAGTGTGGCATTCCAGATTTCTCAGGTTAAGCTGCAAAACGTATGAAAATTGTAGTTATTGGAAAATATTGTGGAAAGAAAATATTTTAGAAAAAGCAGACGGGAAGAGAAAAAGGACAAATTTTGTGCTCCCAATCTCATGACAGAAAGTTATGAAACTATATTCTTGCGCCCATTTCTAACACTCAATTTCTCTTGTCATTCTTTGGTCAGTTTTCCTACTTCGTAAATGAACCAGAATTTAACATGCTAAGAAGAATGGCAATCAAAGACTGCACTATAGCAGAGTACAGTGTAATATACTTTTATATTTCTAAACTAGAGTCATTTTAACATTGTTAGTAGCAGAGTGTGATCACATTAGCAAAGCAACCCTGACAATTTTTACATTCCTTATTCTCCCACTGAATCCATCTCTGTTGCTTTCATCTTTCCGATAAACTTTGTTGAGCAAACAAAGATAAAGTGACTTCACTATCCTCGAATGCAGGCTGCATTATTAAAATTTAAAATGATTAGATCTTCCAGTGGCACTAAAATCAAGCAACAGACTACCTTTTCTTCTCATTCTAGCAGAAGCGCTATTTTCTCTCTTAAATGAAATAATATTTTAACATAGATGGAAGTGGTGTTGAGGGATTTAAAACCTCTTGATGCTGGTGGGGATTTGGTTTGTTATCGAGTTGAATGGTGTAGAGGATCCCCATAGCCAGTCAACAACTAGTTTGTGATCAAGGCTTTGTTGTTGTTGTAAGAAAAAATTTGTTTTAGAAACAAACGATGAGTAAATCAGAAAGAGGAGGTCTTCCGTGTGCTCCAAATCCAGAAAAGAACAAATGCAAGACATGAATCCACATGTAAACATGCATGATAAAAGCTTGTGTAACACAAGTTCAGGTTTAATTGTTTCAGGCCCTGGAATAATATAATACATATAAAAACTTACCACAGCCACCATTCCAGTATTACAGAATTTAGGAATGGAAATAAGTTTCACCAACTGCCCTTCTGAACCTGCAATTAATTCACCATTAAATTTAACGGCGAGAAAATTCAACCACAATCTATTTTGCCTTATTTGTTAAGTATGAGATTATGAGAGAGTACCCTTTAAAATGTGAGTTCCATATTTATCTTGGTTACCAACAAAGTAAACATGAGGACAGTTCTCAATCAGGAAAGGATCCCTATCAGTGAAAGGATAACATCCTGAAAAACATTGTTGAGAGTGGATTCTTGAACTTGGAGCTCATGAAAAAAAAAAAATGAATTTTAATTGCAAGTATTCCTGATGTCTTTGTTTGAATCCAAACAATCAAGCTTGTATAAGAAAAATGCAAAATCAATTGCTAAAATTTATGCTGTTAAAACATAAATATATAGCATAGCAGTTGTTTCTACCGAGTGTGTTAGGTGTTGTTGGTGCCACATGCCTCCACTTTAACGTCCTTTCCATAAATTCAAGCTCATCCTTTCCCTCCGAATATTTTTTAAGATCATCAATGTTCTGACCTGAGGTTCCAAGAATCCTGAAAAGGACACGAGAAAAAAAAACAAAAAACATTGTCAAAATGCATCTAATTATCACAGCTCGCTGTTGAATTATGCACTCATTTCTTACCTGACACCATCAAGCTCAAAACAATGAGGATCAGTACACGACCTAAAAGTGTTATAAGCTATGGATCCAGGGAAAAGCCATCTGTTCAATGACTGAAGTGAAAAGAGAAAAAAATCTTATCAGTTGAAGTGAGGATGCTTCCCAAAAGAAGGAAAAGATAAAGAAAGGGTAAACCTGTTGGGGTAAAGAAAAGTTCGCTGGATCGTTGGATCCTGGCATGATATCCATAGGCACACCTGCAGCAATCTAAACAGAGGTGTTAAACAAGGTGATCATGATAAGCAGATCCAAATGAAAGACAAAATGGGACAACAAAAGGTAACTAAAATATATTAGTCAAAATAACAGAAACAACCTGAGTCAACAAAATATCCAGCTCTTGAACTGGCTCAGAGAGCCTAGACTGATCCTTTGAAGCCAAATTCTGCCAAATGACCTGGGGACAAAAGATGGTTACTTGTTTAGGTGACATGACACAATGTAGGATGTTCAATTCTGAAAAAAAAAATCCCACTAAATATTTCAACCCATAAAGCGAATTATCTACATATGTTTGTTAATTCTTATAGTAGCTAATTAGCATAGTCTCTCTCTCCTTTTGCGGCCATCGATATTTCATTCAGGTTTAATCAATGTAGCAAAAATAGCATAGCTGCTATCAGGGAAGCTACCCTTATATCTAAGCAGAGCACTAGCTTTCACTTTACACAATTTCACAGAGGCAGAAAAATACAAAGATAATAGCACAAAGCATTTTATGGAAAGATAAAACAAAAATTGAAAAAGAGAACTTCAGAACTGCAACTGGATAAAGGAGACAGGAAAAGTATAAAACTCTTACCTGTCCATTTAGAAGACCAAGGGGAATTTCCACGGAATTACCTGCAATCACAACATGAACTATCTCTGCTGCAATACCCTGTTCCTGTTCAGTTAAGAATTTCAAGTAAGCAAGATAGGCAGCAGACCAGCCTTAAAAAAAAAAAAAAACCAAGAAACTGCAAATACCTTTTCATCTCCCAAATGTCCTGTTATATGATCCACAAGAAGCTGAAATTGGAGAGGGTTTGATAAGCTGCACCCAGCATTCACCCCAGAAATAAAAACAACATACTTATCCTCTCCTGTATTCAATTGGAATTGAATTCTTTAAACCAATACTTGCAGAAAACACAAGTGTTAAAAGAATTCAATTATTGAAATGGGAAATGGAATCCAAATACTTCTAAAAGACAATTTTACTTCTCAAAGAAAAATAAAAGGTGAGCTCCAAAAAGATAACATGGGAAATGGAATCCAAATATCAAACTTAAGAAGGGTCAAAGTCTACATTATTGAAATGGGCATTAAGTGATTCATCTACTAAGGAAGCAGCTTGAAATTCACATTCAAAGTTTCAACAGATAACGAGATTTTGATCCTCATTTTTTATCTTTAAGTGATACTTTGTTTTCTTTCTTAAATCTTTTAGGTCATAATTTGTGAAACTAGTCCCAAATGTATTTCTCATATGTCAAAACTTCTTGTAACAAAAACTCCATGCTAGTTAGTAATTCCAAAATGCTTCTGTAAATACAATTTGTTTCCCAATAAATTTAAAATTTATCTATCAATTCTAAGAAACTTTTATTAAATCCAAAGCAAATAGATGACAGTGCAGATGAATACATCTTCAAAAGGACTTAATGAATAGGGATGTGTATAAGCAACAAATAGAAAGATATGTATCTATCTGATCCAGGTAGAAAAAAAAAATCACGAATATGAATGCCAGAAATATAACTCGTATCATACTTGATTTAAGTTGGGGTTCTATCTGTGGTGCTAAACCAGCTTCAAGGACATCTAGCACCATAAAGTCACCAGCACCAGTTTCCTTTCCATGCAAAGCGACAACAACACCTATCAGATGCATCACATCACCACAAAATCAACATGTGTGAAAAGCAAATATTAAAAAATTATCGCTCAACAACTTGTAGAAAACAAATAGTTCCATGAGAACTATTCCTAACTTAGTCATCCACACAATTCCAGTCCAACCATATATTCATGTTTAAAAACAAAAGTATGAGGAGCATGGAATTATTACCACATGATTTTCTTGTCACAAACAGAAAATGCCTGACAAAAGCATGAATGCAAGACAAGAAGAACAGTGATCAACCAGGCCTTAGCAATTTGTTGCCAAATAGAGATTAAGAAGTTGTGCTGCTCTAATATCTGCCAACAAACTGCATTCGATCTCACAAGAGTTTATTATTTCTCGTGCATGAGAGATACCTGTGACATATACTGAAGGTGAAAGCACGGTGCCACCAAGCTTATCTCTTCCACTTTCATCTTCCAAATCCAAATGATCATCTGGATGCATGAAGTTATGAGGCTTGACAAGAGGCAATGCAGATCTCTGCACATTGCACTCAAGTTTTTTTAAAAAAAATCAAACACCTTAGCAACCTAAATTTTTTTCTCAATTTCAAGAAAAAAATAGAAATAATAAGATCATGAAATTATTATTAACAACCACATACGTCCTTCGAGTATTCATCAAGAATGCAAGGTTTAAGTTTCATGTGCTTTTACAGGGTTCCGACAATGATGCATTCCTTGCCTTCTTCCAATTCCAAAACTGTACAAACTGCAACAAAAAGAAGCTGGCTAAGAAAAACTACTCCATGCAACTTAAAACCATTAGCGTTATCATATCATTAAAAATCCAAACTAACTACATCCAAGATCCTTACAAAAGCGGGAAATGAAGAAACTTGGAAAATAAACCAACCAGGAAATTTATCAACACCATGTACAATTAGCCAGTGCCCATCAAGAAAGTGACCTAACGTGCACAAACACAAACATAAACCTTCACAACAAACTAATTTCATTGAAATCCTAGAACCAATGACAAAATTTTCAAATTATGTAAGAACTAAATCAACAAAAACCCATAAAAGAAAAGAAAAGAAATGGCAAAGAAAAAAAGAAACGCAAATGCTAAAACGCTAAGCCTTAAATATCACCATAACTTACGAATTCCCTCTTACATACCAGCCCATCAGCAAAATAACAAGACAACTACATAAAAGATCTCCGCAAAGACCCCAACTTTACTCTAAAAAGGTAGCCATTCCAGAAATTAATACTCCCTCTCTTTCAAAATTAGAACATTTAATGCCATAATTAAGCTCAAAACACAAAACAAATCAAATCCAAAATCACCTAAACGAACAAAAAATGCAAAACTTAACTTCAATTCAACAAAAAAAGAAGGAAAAGAAAGATAGAGAGATACCAGGGACATGGGGTTTCCAATGGGTAACAAGAGAGTAAAGCAGAGTCGTCATCATGTGAAGACGAGCAAAGTATATTTGACTGTATTGCTGCCCTCTGTATGTCTCATTTTGAATCTCAAATGTCTCATCCTGCAGTATTAGCAACACTTTTGAGAAAACAAAAAAACAAAAAGAAGCTTTGAAGCTCCCCTGGTATTATTTTTTAACAAGAGAAGAATGGGAAGAGATAACGGGAGATAGTGACCAGGGATTGGTAAGTGGATTTCTTTCTCTGAAGATTTTTCTCTGTGTCGATTTCCATTGCAGCCATGGCGGGAAAACAGAAACAAATAGCAGCAGCAGCCAGCACTCTCACTCGGCTCTCCCTCCATCAGTGCAGCGGGTCCTTAAATAACAGTCCAAGTGCAATGGCATTATAAGAAACATTATGTCTCAACTGAGATCCTCAACCGAACGGGGATGTAGCTCAAATGGTAGAGCGCTCGCTTTGCATGCGAGAGGCACGGGGTTCGATCCCCCGCATCTCCATTTTCTTCCTTTTTCTATGCCCTCAAATACATGCCATAAAATGGGGATGATTTTGTTAGGTGAGTTTAATGAATTTATTTTTGCTTGTTAATTAATGACTTGTTCAAATAGAGGGTTTATTGTTGCTAGTTTTATATGAATGTTTTTTTAGATTACAAAGATAACAGGATAAATTAGGTTTACATGAAATTTGAAAACTTGTTTGAAACGATGTTTTTTAAAATTAAATATTTTTTTATATTTTTAAATTGTTTTAATATATTAATATAAAAATAATTTTATAAAAATAAAATATATTATTTTAAAATAAAAAAATACTTTAAAAATAAATATTACTGTATTTCCAGATATTATATAAACAAAAAAGATATTAGCTAATAGAAATTTTCAAACGGTTGAAATTAAGAAAGTCTTTCTAGAAGGGAACAAAAATTAAATTTTAATGTTTTGGTTCTAAAATTTAAAATTGTTTTTTTAAGTGGGCATAACATTAATGTTTTTTTCAGGGCCCGAGCTCCTGCCAATGTTCTATATAAAATTAACCAATATTTTTATTAGTTGAACAAAATCTTAATCAAGATGACAATTTGTCTTACACTGTAGCTCTCTCTCTCTCTCTCTCTCTCTCTCTCTCTCTCTCTCTCTCTCTCGTCACGCTATCTCCTCCTCTCCACTCGTCATGCATGTTCTTTCCTTTCACTTAATCTCCCAAGTAAATTGCAACTTAATCCTTATAATTTCGAGAAATTAATAAATTAGTTGTTTTAGCTCAAAGCACTTTATGTTAAATTCCTATACTTCTAACAATCAAATATTGTGAATGTTGATAAGGAAAATGTAGTTAATAAATATATATTTTTTTGTTTATTTTTTTTTTTATATCAACTCTTGAAGATATAAACACTCTTCAAAAATTAAAGATGTAAAATCAAGCTACAAGTATAAAGAGTAAAAAAAAAAATTTATGATCCACACTAAAGCTTTTTTCTTTTTTAATTATTATTAATATGGGTATCCGGACTAACTTGTGTGCATCTTGATTAATTTCACGAACCTTAAAATTAACGACCATGTAAGTTTCTAATAGTTATTATATTAACAATCACAATGTTCGAATTTGAGACCACAAGAAAAACAACTCCTCTTATTATTTATGAAAGCAATGCCTTCTTAGATGGAAACACAAATTTGACTTAAATGAAATTATACTCTTTTCATCTTATAAAGAAAGCCCTCTTATTATTTTTGACTCCTGAAATAAAAATTAGCAGAGGAATTAATTGATTCATTTCCTATAATACTCTTCAACTTGAATACATGATATTTTTGGATAATTTCAGAGGTAAAAAATAAATAATTGACATGATATTTATTTATTTTTTCTTATATTATATGTAAATTAATACACCGGGAGCTCAGTGGATGAATTATAAAGGGAGTGGTGATTAAGGGGAGTTAAAATAAATCATCCTTGTAAAAAACTCATTTTTACAAAATAAACAAATAGAAATTATTTGCTGAATATAATATACATGCCATATTTGGGGGTAAAATCATAGTTTTTAAACCCGGTCCGGTCCAAGACCCAAGTTCCAGGTTTTAACAGGGTTATCGAGTCGTTAGGGTTAATTTTTTTTTTAAAATCAAAACGACGTCATTTTAGTAAAAAAAAAAAAAAAACAAAAAACAAAAGTTAACGGGTTAAAACTGGGTCAACCCAGTCGCCGGGTCAGCTTGATTACACCAGGTTTTTTCTTCTCCTATTTTTTCTTCAACCCGACCTAGTTCCAGTCTTAGGTCGACCCGTCAGGCCGAGTTTTATGCCTAAAATGCCAACAATTTAAGCAATTGTTTTTTTTTTGTTAGTATATCTCTTACTAAGAAAAATTTGTAGATTTTTCACTTCGTAAAGTTATAGCTCATTTAAGGTACCATAATTTTATCTTTTATGTGCTCTTATTGCATCTCTACGTTTTCTTAGTTATTTATCATTTTATAATTTTAGCTTTGTATTTTTAACATAATCTCGTATCATACAATATTTTGGATAGACAAGATCCATTGTTATTTATTTTTGGAAAAGATTATTATATATCTAACTCTTTTAAATATAATTATAAAATATAATACAATAATCGATTTGGAAAAGAATTTGAGTTAAATTAAATTTCATAAATTTTATTAAAATAATAATAATTTTTTTTTATTTTAGTGTTAACTTTATTAGATTTATTTAGGTTAATTCAGTCACTAAAATTTCAATCAAGTTAATATTTTTTGTAATTCAACTAGAAATTAAGCACATCTCTAGTTATACTAGAAATTAAGCACATCGCTATATTTTTTGTAATTCCTAAGGCTCCGTTTGTTTGCAGGAAAGTGAATTCCTTTTGGAAAGTGAATTCCGGGGAAAGTGAATTCCTAGAAAGTGAATTCCGGGAAAGTATTTTCCGATGTTTGGTAGTGTTGTGGAAAATGAACTGGAAAACACTTTCCAGTGTTTAGTTATGTCATGGAAAATAAGCTGGAAAATAACTTATTAATATTTTATTTTTCTCAAGTTTATTAAAATAATGAGGAACAAATCTTACAAATTAAAAAGTTGAATGAGAATGAAATTGAAAAAAATATATAATTTCATAAATTATCTCAAATAAAACAAATAATAATCAAAATAATAGGGATCAAATCTAAAAAATTAAAAAAAAAATGAAGAATGAAGAAATTAAAATAATAATAATCAACATTTCATAAATTATTTCAAATAAAATAAGTAACAATCAAAAGAATGAGGATCAAATTTGATAAATAAAAAATTTCAATAAAAAAATGATAAGAAAAAAGCAAATAGCAATTATAAAAATAAGGACCAAAGTTAATATAAAAATAAAATTTTAAGAGATGAAATTGAAAAATAAATATTCAAAACAAAATATATATAGCAATCAAAAGTTTGAGGATCAAATTTGATATAATCAGCAAATAATGACATTTCTAAATTTTTCACAACTTCCGGAAAGTGTTTTCCCCTCAAATTTTTCAGGAAAACACTTTCCTGAAAACCAAGCCAAATTTTCCTTTTACTGGAAAGTGTTTTCCATTGACCAACTTTCCTACTGGCAAACAAACACAAGAAAGTTTGGAAAGTGCTTTCCCGGAAACCACTTTCCGGAAAACAAACACAGCTAAAAGGAAAACACTTTCCTGAAAACCAAGTCAATTTTTTTTTTTGACTAAAATTGACTGGAAAGTGTTTTCCGTTGACTAGAAAGTGTTTTCCGCTGACCGGAAATTGTTTTCCGCTGACCAACTTTTCTAATGACAAACAAACACAGGAAAGTTTGGAAAATGGTTTCCCGGAAACTACTTTCCGGGAAACAAACAAGGCCTAAGTTGATTTATCGTCAACGGCGAGTTTAACACCCATGCTTTTAAATTGAGAAAAAAAACAGAAGGACTAACTTCATTATTCTCATAAAAAAGAAGGACTGAGTTGTAATGTGCTTATATCACATGTAACGTGTTTGCTGTTTTAATGTATTCTCAAATATAGAGTTTATTTGTTTAGGATAAAAAAAAAGGAGTAAAAACCGGTTCTTGCTCGAACCATGACAGAACAGACGAATACAATAGACAGTACTGAAAGAAAAATCTCAGCTGCTCTTCAAATTTATGGCTTCTTCATCATCATCTTCCTTAATTCAGGGATGCTCACTTCCTCCAATCTCTGCACTTCGCTCAGGCCTTTCTCCTTCGCTCTGTTCGTTTCAATCTTTGACCAAGTTACCAGAGAATAGCCGGAGGAGCTCAGGCTACCGGGGAATCCGCCGGAGAAGGACCTGCACCGCTATGGTACAGCAGGCTGTACAAGGAGGATCTCCAGCAATCTATGCTAAGGAAATGGAGAGACTCGCTGCTAAGGAATCTCTGCTTCTCGCTGTAATTACTCTCTATCTCTCTCCTCTTCCTTAGATTATAAGAAACTTTATTCGTTTCTCTGTTTTGAGGTAAAATTCGATGCAATTTAATGATTTATGTGTACAATTGAATTTTTTGGAATGGACATCTGCATATACATGTTTGTTTTTTTTTTTTATTATTATTAATATTTATGCTAAAAACGTTGCTGTACAATCAACTGCGTAAAACTGAAGTAGCTAAGAGCGCCAAGCCCCAATTCCTGCAAAAAGAAAATGTTGATTCCGATCAAAATATCCCGAACCATTCTATTAACCTTCACTACCTGTTTTCTTTGTTAAAAAATAACCCTCCAATGATTCATTTCCTTCAAGATAGGATATACACGAAGCCATGCGAATATGGGATGTGAATTTTAGCAAAAACAAAAAACACAAATGGCTCTTTCTCAGACTATTCTTGGACTGAAAAAATTTAATATCCCAATCCCACATGTAAGATTATTTGCCTTGCAAATTATTCTTGCATCTGGACATGAGAAAAATAAGTGAATGTTCTTGCTCTCTGATGCCTGATTACATAGGGAATGGACAGGATTAATGCTTCTTCCTGTACATATCTTTCTTTCGTTTGTTGATGCAGCCTTTTTAGGATAGCTGATAGAGCTGTAAAGCATGTTTTTTGGAATGTGTCAAGAGGCCCGTAACAGTTTGTGCCAATGAAACTTGTTCTGAACAGGGAAAGATTATGCCACAAATGGTTGTCTGTAATTCTGCCTTTGCTTCAGATCTTCCTGGAAGCCATGTCCAATCATTTCCTTGAATAACAGCAGCAACTGCTGCATTCTCTTGGATAGTTGAATAGAAAATAAACCTTTGCCCAAAAGCCTGGATCAATAGGCCCTTGGCGCCAATTGTCCCGCCAAAGGAATGCCATTTTGCCATTACAAATGATGTAATCAGTATGACTCCAAGCTAGTGGTCTAAGCTTCATAAGCTTTCTCAAGCTTTGAAAAGAATCCCTGATTCACTAATTCACAGAATTAATGCAATAATTTGTATGGCAAACACCAATACCCTTGCTTTAAATGTTGATCATTTATAGTTTGTTTGATTAAAACAGTAAATTGTATGGCTTTGGAAATTTTTGATGCGTGTTAAGGTTTTCTTTTAATGTTTGTCTAATGCTATGCTATTGATTTAGTTCAAAGATTCTGGGGGCTTTGAAGCTCTGGTCACTGGAAAGACAACAGATATGCAGCGGATTGATGTGAATGAAAGAATAATTGGTCTTGAGCGGCTTAATCCAACACCTCGACCAACAACGTAGGTGCTTAACAAAGCACTTCAATTTGCTTCTATGTTGTTTTTGTGAGATGTTTACTTGTTTATCAATATACAGGTCACCATTTCTGGAAGGTCGATGGAATTTTGAGTGGTTTGGAGCCGGAAGCCCTGGATTATCTGCTGCCAGGTTTATATTTGAGTGAGTACCACATTGACGAGTCTTTGTTTCTAAATTTCATTTTTCATGCTTTTCTAACTCCTACGAGGAATGTGATAATTTTTATTGTTGCAATAGTCTTTCATGGGAATCCTAACTTCAACTGGGTTAGTCAATTTGAATGGCAGTTGATTGTCTTGCTTGTTGCAGGAGATTTCCTTCAAATTTGGCTAATTTGTCCAAAATGGACGTGGTGATTAAGGATGGAAATGTGAAGGTTACTGCACATATGAAACTATTATACTCGGTATCCTTCCATCTTTGAATGCCCTAGTCGCAATATCTGCAATAACATGTGATCAATGAAAGAAATTAGAAAAATACCCTTGCACTAAATTTCTTAAAAATAAAGGAGAAGTTTCTTATACCTGCATACTGCAAGCAGAATCCTACTGAGATGCTTACTTCATGAAGATGCTGGCTAGTTGAGTTAAAACCAAGGTCTAAATTTATGCACGATCAAAATACACCTCAAAACTAGTGTCCTGCAGTTAACTATTGCTTAAATTGACATATATAATAATGACATACCTGTTGATAGTGATATATGTGTAATGGAAATGAAGTAACCATAAATATCATGGAATTGATATAGCGACCATGATCAGATGAAGACAACCTCCAGTTGATACCGTTGTAAATTTATGTTTGTTCTTGTTTTATGCTTCTGAGCTTAGGTTTGAATTCTTCTGTGTACTGCAGATAGAAAGCAAATTCATTCTGTCCTCCAAGTTAACAGTGGAGGGACCTCTCAGAATGAAAGAGGAATATGTTGAAGGGATCCTTGAGACACCAACAGTCATTGAAGAAACAGTACCTGAACAGCTAAAAGGTGCATTTGGTCAGGCTCTTAGCACAGTCCAGCAGATTCCTGTTTCTATTAGGGATGCCTTTTCTAGCGGGCTGAAAATTCCTCTATGTAAGCATTTTGATATTCGGATCATTTTCTTTCTATCTTATTTAGCATTCTTCTTCCTAGCCAGCAAAGAAGAATAGAAAATCTCTGGACCTCAAGCCATATAAGGTCTGAAGCGACAGGCATTTTGTTGTCACTGTACCCCAGCCCTTTGACTAATAACTTCAACTTTCCATTGTCCTGGACATTTTAGGGATGCTCCCTTCTAGCAACTCATAATGCTGTAATTGTAGTTTGAAATTCACATTGCTCATCTGTTCTGCATTTCAGGTTGTCTAACTCTTTCTATGCTCTTCTGCCTATTCTATGCAATGTTTCTGCCAATCTTCTTTAAAAACAATCAAAATTTTGAGTCAGAAACCTGTCCTGAGGTGTTTGTGAATATCATATGCATCTCTTAAGTTTCATTTGTGCTTCTAATTATTTGTAGATATGTCAGAATTTCCAAATAAAACTGTTTTTCTTTTTAATTTATCATTGATTAGTTCTTTATCTACTACTTACTAACCATCAATTAAAGTCTTCTACAGTTTTTTGTGTTTTTCTGAATTGTGTTCCATCGCTATACCAAGGATGGTATTAGAACACTGTATTTTAAAAAAGTTTACCTTGCAGTGTATATGATTAATAGTCAGACATTTTATGTGAGCTGTTATTAACCAACTGCATGTGTTGTTCTTAGACCTACTATGATGTCATTAGCAATGGAGATTAATTCTAATCCATTAAGTGTAACGGGTCTAGAAATTCCACTCTCTTTCAATATATTGGGTCCCTTGGAATTGATTTAGGAATATGGGATGATGATCTGGTTTCAAAGTTCTAATTTTCTTTTCTTTTTTTCATAGTACTGGTAGTTATTTACTTCTAATATCCTGTCCAATGCAACAAATTATGAATGAAAAGAAACTCGAGTTTCAGGGTTTATAAGGTTATAATACCTAATGATGCTGTGCTTTTCATGCTTGGATGATTGTAAATTGCTAAGTTCATTTCTTTATGCCTGCAGCTAGTACTTTCCAGAGACTCTTCATGATTTCTTATCTTGATGATGAGATACTTGTAAGTATTCAACTTATATAATTTATCACATCATTTTGCAGTTATAAGCATCTTGTCCTTAGATTATCATCCAAGTGTTCTCATTGCAAGTGGATGAAAAGTGCATATATATAGGATTAATCTGCCATCTGAATTTTGTTTCATTAGCACCTCAAGAATAGTCTTTGCATAAATTACAAAAGGAATTAAATATGAAAATTTCATAAGTACATGTGATGTTTCATTCTCATGTGATAATGTAAAAAAAAAAAAGGAAAAGAATCTTTAGGAATTCTAGACTACTACATGTGCTTATTAACTAGAAGAACTATCATGGGTGGGGATGTCTCCATCTACCTAGAGTCATGAAGGCTCATACATATAAATGATGTCTCCTAGCTTTTCTCCTGGCTCTCTTATAAGAAGCTCGAATTTGTCCATTTGGTCTTCATTCCTTACCCGTTTCTATCATCTCTTGTGGCCATTTTAGATTCAACACATAATATGGTACGTGTTCGGTACAGATATAGCCTGTGAAATATAATCACTTGTATTGTTTTGCCGAAGGATGGTCATGCAGAAATACTTTGCATGGGCATAAGTCTATGTTTTAACCACGTCATTCATTTGCGAAAGAAAACGATAATCTCAAAGAATTAGCAGCTAGTTTTGTGACAGATATGTAGGAACGTGAACCAGGAAAGGTAGACATTATCAAATTAATTATGAGTCTTTTCCTGGTTTTTGACACAGATTCTAAGGGATTCTACTGGAGTACCCGAAGTTGTTACAAGGTTGGATGCACCAGCCTCTCTAATGGCAGAACCAATTGCAGAGTATGAGAGCTAGAGATGTGAAAACAGACTGTTTATTATTTTTTCTCCACCTTCTAATGCAATGTAGAGTCAACAATCTCTCTCTCTCTCTCACACAGTCACTCTCAATAAGATGGGGGATTCATTCCCTTGAATGCTTATTTGCTCGTTTGATTTTGTTCATTAAATGCTTGCTGATTGGAAATATAACGCTTCACTGACAAAGATTGATGAAGCTTTCTTCTTAGAAGTGTTCTCAAGGTATAATTGACTGAGATCAAGTTGTTGGTTTCTATACAAAATTAGTGGGTGGGCAATGGGGCGAACTAAGATTATTTGTTACGGGGTTAAAATTAATATAATAAGATATAATATTTGTTTTAATTTATTGTATATGAATTGTAAAATAAAATCTATATAATTTAGTTTTATTTAAATAACTTACTTTAAATAGATAATGATGTTTGTATAAAGTAAAAGGTTTTGAGTAATACCAAATTGAGTCAAAGTAAAGAAATTAATTTTATCTTCATAATGCATTCATCACTTTAATATTACTGGTCTGTTTGTTTCTGCGTTTCAAAAATGTTTTTGAAAAAAATTAATTTTTTTATTAATTTTAAATTAATATGTTTTTAGTGTTTTCGAATCATTCTGATGTCAAAAATAATTTTTTAAAAAAATAAAAAAACATCAATGGTATGCATTTTGGTATGAAAAGTTATTTGAAAAGCAATCACAATCGCACTGCCAAACAAGCTCAAAATATATAAGAAATATTAGCTAAAGCGAAACATTATTTATGTTTGATAAACTTTGAAATAACTCAAAAAATAATAAAGAATGATTCTTCCATATTTATTAATTGTGCTCGTCGTTCTTTTATAGAATAGAAATAATTGATTATCATATCAATTCTTCTTATTTTGTTAATGGTTTAACCTAAAATTAAATCATATATCATAAGAAAAAATTGATAATTTTAGTAGCTCTGTTAAAAACAATAAAAAAAAAAATTCAAACATAATCAAAACAAATCAATAAAATATATCTAATTAATTAGAAAAAAATTTATTATAACAAGAATTTTAAAAACAATTGGTAGAACTAGCAGATCTAAAGAGAAAAAAGGAGCGAAAATTGTAGAACTATAAAAAAAGCCTCATAAAATTATTAACAAATAACATTTCAAAACAAAACAAAAATAAATTTTAAATTTTAGTTACTTTATTTTGTTTGATGAAAAATAAATTAATAAATGCTTCTGTTTCAATCTTTTTGATTAGCTACAAGATTTGTATTAGAATAAATTGATGGCTATATCTTTTATTTCACAAAGTAATGCTTTTATATTGTTTTCTTTCCAGGTGGATCAAGAGTAAATTAAAAGTAAAATCACATTTAATTTAAGGCTCATCTTTTTAAAATAAAAAATAAAACTCCTTCTAGTAGTTAATTATTCATTAATAATAATAATAATAAATGTTTTTCAAGGGTTCGGACACCTGATTGCCCCTTGCTTCCACCCATAGGTGGATACTGTGGATTTGTTTGAGGGTCACCATCTGCGCATACTTTCAACCCTCGTGGGTTTGTCCAATTCTCTAATTCATACACCACTTGCAATCTGTACAGTTCCATAGTAAGCATAAAATCATTTGACAAATTTACTGCTTGAAAATGAAAGCTTTTGCCAAAAGCTGTAGAGGATTGGAAAATTAAAATATTGAGAAGAGTTTGGTGAGAAGTGTGAATGTGATTGATTGCGACAATGTGCTTTGCTGTAATGCTTCTAAAACCTCAACGCGTAAAACCTCTCGTCACTTGGAGAGAGGGATTTTTGCCCTCTTGTCCATGTTCTATAGTTCTTCCTCCTCTGGGCTTTCCTCGGACTCCAATACATATGTTGTTAGATATTCTTCCCAATTTTCTAATGCGGTTTCTTTTGACTTCGGAAGAAGTCATGGCTGGCAATCGCCACCAGCCATTAATAATGCCGGAAATAGCCATTAGTGGGAGGGAAGGTATCAAAATTTGTGGTACCGAATAGAAGGGCCAATCAGTTTATAGTGTTCTTAATTTCTGATTGTCGGAAAGATCTGAATGGCATTTCAACTTAACAAATTCGAAGTGTCTAAGAAGCTTAACACTGACATTATACATATAAGAAGAAGAAGAAGAAAAAGCAATGAGAATGGCGATGTCCAAAGAGGATTCTATTGATTACATGTATGCTTAGCCCCTTTGACTTGTATTATATATGTACCCACCATGGGAGAGCTGAAGTGGAAATTACATTGGAAACCAGATTGACAGGTCCAAATCCAAAAATAAATACGAAGGAGTAAATCAAGTTTGTTGATGAAAATGAACGTAAATATTAATTTTTAATATGACTGGTAGATTGGGCTGGGACTTTATGAAGGCATTTCTACGAACCTTGTTCTCTAAAAGGTCAGCTAAATGTCATCATATGAAGCTGTGTTCATACCTAAGCTGACGTTTCAGAGTTTTCCTTATTTTCAAGAGTTTTTTTTTAATTCGAGTTTTATTAGTTAGTCTGATTTATTTTGTTATTTTAACAATTTGGCGTGCCTTATTAGTTATTAACATTAGAATAATTAGCGTTTATCGTTTAATATTAAAATCAGAAATCCCTTTACAATTTAGTTGTAGTTTTCATATTTGTGAAATCATGATTTCTTCCCATTCTTGTGTAGATTGTTCTTGGCTTGTCGACAAATAGTGGAAGCCTATGGCCTCCGATCCCTTTATACTGCTCAGGGGCTCGCATCTGGTTCTAATGGCAAGCCTTACCGGTCAGAATCAGATATCCCACCTCGAACCCATAATGCTTTCAAACCCCAATTAATGGAAGCTTTCCAACATCCAGTAAACCTCGACCTGCAAGTGTTAGCATTAGGACTTGATCATGGCCTAGAATATGGCGGGGAGCTCATGGATTTAAATCTGAGCTCTTCCCTGCCATGGCGATGGGGTCTCCCTCTACAAAACCTCATCGATCCAAGAGGTGTTGTGGCCTCAGATCACTAGTCCAACCCTTCAAAGAAATATTCAAAACTCGTGGCCAAGAAAGTTACCCTTTAGCTCTTGGTAAGGGGTACTGGTTCAATTATCATTTGACGAGCCGCCTCAAACACACTACCTAATAATACTGCAATTTGCAAATGCTTACAGTTTAGAAAATCGTTGACTTGTGACTGTTCTTCCCAAGTCATTGTTTAATAAAAATCTTACCAACATACTTGGGTTCTATTGGTAAAGAGCGAACGATTTCTTCGTCTCATATTTATAATCAAGCTGTCATTTTATTCTGCTACCAGCGCATTTAGAATAGAAAATATAAGTTTTACATCGCCAAATACAGATTAGACTTTATAATCAACGAAGATATATATTTCAGTTTGGAATCAATTTATGAATCCTTCATGGATCCATTTATAGTACGAGTACTTGATAGCTTTAGAAATTAATTTTTTTGAATTGTTACAAATTAACATCTATTGCTTAATTATATATACAAACAATTTATATATATATATGAATATTATTAACATCACATGAATGGAAATTGCGGCATTTTAATTTTCAATGGCCACTCAACAAAATCTACAACACCATATATTAATATACATAAGAAAAACACAAAACGAGTCAATTACTCTATTCGTTATATATAGAGAGAAAACAACTCCTACTATAAGTAGTTTATTAACTTTGATATGCATATGTTTTTTTTTTTCAACTATATGTGTGTGTGTATTAATACTTCTCAAAATAAAATAAAAAATAGGTAAGTATTATTTTACTCTAAAAAAGAAATTTAGGATATATAATAAACAATGCTATATAAGATTTACAATATTGAAGAAATTGTTAATCGAAGATTATCGATAATCTTTCAAATTAGCAGGGAATTAAAATGATTTCACATATAGGACTTGTACATGTCGTATCCCAACAATTACTAGTATTGATAGTGAAGCTACACAGATAGCTTCCTTAGGGTTAATTTTTGAAGTCACTCAAGATCCCGACAATATTCACTGCATATATGGTGATATTTGTGGATAATTAGCTAAAATTGAGAGAGAGAGAGAGAGAGAGAGAGAGACAGATGCATGCACGATGCACAAAGATATTAATGAGAGACGTACGGCTAGCTAGCTGTAATAAAAATCAATTCTTGAAATACAGTATAAGTCTTGCAAGAAAAGTAATTTATTGATCAAATATATATAAATGTGTTAGAGTTTTGCACGTTCATGTGTGTCCTACCGAACCCTAAATATGTTCTTCCCTGAGTGAGAGAGCGAGAGAGAATAGATAAGACATGGGTCATGGCCCCCGTCGACCCAAATGAAAGAAACAAGAGCAATCAGAAATTTTAGGAAAATTAAGAAAAATATATTTTCAATTTACTTCTATCACATTCAAATAGCAGAAAATGCAATTTCTG
This sequence comes from Populus alba, assembly GCF_005239225.2. Classification (NCBI taxonomy): domain Eukaryota; kingdom Viridiplantae; phylum Streptophyta; class Magnoliopsida; order Malpighiales; family Salicaceae; genus Populus; species Populus alba. The sequence goes on from NC_133299.1 coordinate 4,436,013, forward strand.
GTCTACAAGTTAGAAAAAAATAAAAAGAAGATTGTCCCCTTGTATTTACATCAAGAGAAATCAAATGGAGATTGGGAAAATTAGAAAAAAAATGGACATAATGATATGCAGAAGAACTCAGTTAATCAAACCATCTAAATTAGATCCATATTATATATATCCAAAAGGGCAAAAAAAACCTTGATATAATCAAGCTTTTGCAAGGGAATAAAAGGAAAACCACTATTGATTTAGGCAAGTTGAGTCTGTCCAAGCTCATGTATGTGATTAGCGTCCATTGGCAGCAATGGAAATTCACCAAGCTCTTGAATGAAGCCATCCAAGTCTGTAAATCCACCCAGGAAGCTTCCTGAATATGCTCCATCCCACATTTCTTCCTCCTCCTTGACTCCTTCTCTAGACCCCAGACTACTCCCAAACCCATTTCTTAGCTCAACTTTCTTGGCCATAACAGGCTTTTCGTCACATAAGTACTCGCTGTTGCAGTTTCTTGGTTGATCTTGTGTTCTTGCCCTTCTTGGTTTCTGCCTGCAACCCCCCTTTTGATCACTTGGTTTCCCTGTGAGTCTTTGTACCAACTCTCTGAAGTTCGCGACATCTGTCTTGATGATTTCTGGAGCTAAGATGTGAATTATGCGTATCTTTGGCTTGACTTTGGCTATTGTGTGTGAGTTTTTATGCATGGTGATTGGCGATGGAGTAATTGAAGTAGGGATACAAGCTGCTGGTTGTTTCCTCATCATAAGTTCCTCCATTAATATTGAAGATGTTTTGATGTGTGATCAGAAACAGATAGATAGATAGATATATATATAGAGAGAGAGAGGTGAGGGAGTTGGTGTGGCTGTTTAGAGGAAAAGAGAGGGTTAGCTTGTATATAGAGGGGGAAGGAGAACTGACAAGAAAGATTTGTTTAATGGCAGGACGAAAGGAGAAATTTTTAAGACAGAAACAAGCTGTCTGCTTGAGGAAGGATTGTATGCCTCAATGGCAAGGACGAGTCAATAAAGTAATAGAAACCATTGGTCCCACAATTGCCCTTTTAAAAATGACCTTTTTATATACACAACTGTCTAGGTTTATTGTGTGTATTTTGAGGGATGGAGGAACTTGAAATGACTGAAAAGTCCCTGATCTCTGAATCCAGGTTGATCATGGGCTCATAATTCTTGTGCTGTTAACTTTCATTTTTTTCCCTTTGTTTTGGAAAGAAAAACGTGGCAGTGTTGATGATTTTTTTTCTTCTTGTAGACATCCTGGCTAGTTGTTAATTGTTTATTAATTACACTAATCAGATTCATGCACTAGGGTTAGCAAAAGGGATGGAGACAGTGACGTCGCAGAATTATTTTTTTCCAGCCTCCCCTGAACAATTTATAGTTCTAACTTCTAACCTAAAGCTATTAAAATTTAAATTAAAACCTCCCTAAATATTGTTTTACCTAAATCTAACCCCCCCAACTAGGCCCAACAAGAGACAGTCAGTTGACATATTAATGCTACAAATTAAGATTAACTTGTGTTTAATGTCGTCTTGGAAGTTGAGATTTACATGATTTGTTGCAGACATAAAACCAGGATCTAGCTAAACACATAGCAAACTTAATTACTTTGTTGAGCTACCAAGGGAAGAATCGCCTTAGGTGAATTAAATTCGAAGGTGTTAAATAATTTATGATGATCATGTTTTGACATTAAGGAACTGGTTTTAGTCTTGCAGCATGATGAACAAGTGTTCATAATTTAATCAATGATCCTTAGAGCAAGTATTTTTAATAAACGATCGAGGCATAAATTCAAAGAAAATACACAGAATCATGATTATATTAATCAGCATGAAGCATACCCTCCATCATTAATCACAGAACTACTGCAGAAATAATTTCAAGTTCAATTTTGTTGTCATCTAATCGCCATGCCAATATTCCGACAACAACCCACATTCGGCCCCTTGTAGAAGAACAAACGCTAAATTATATATCCACAAGACCATGGATCCAAGAACCACCACCAGCGCAGATTGACACAGATCGATTATCTTTGCATGATCCATCCATATTAAATTACGTATTGGGAGCTTGGGAAGAATTTGTTTAGGTTTTGTTAATTTGGTATGATTTTTGCAAATTTATTTAATTTATTTTTTTGACTCTTAGAAAAGTCATAAATGTAATTGGTTAGAATTGGGTTTTTAATTTAAATAAATAATTTATTACAAGATTAATTGAATCAGAATCTTATTAATTTAATCAAAAACTAATTTCTTGCACTCTAACTTATACTACATCTACTCTAAGAAAATTACTTTGAGTAATTCTTATCAAATATATATCTAACTGGGACGAGTATTGTTAGTTTTTGTCATAAATATTTACATAAAAAAACACTTTTAAATTATGATTTAAAGTCAAAAAATCAATTTTTTTATAAGTCATGTTAAATGAATTCTTAATTAATAATTCATTATTGAACAAACTGGGTTTAACACACTCACGCAACATCTTTTAGACATTACAGAATAACGCATGCATCATTGTCAATGGATAATCTAAAAGAAGAGTGGATCAGCTCCATCCTGCAACACAAGATAAATATTAATATATATTACTAGCTAGCTAGTGTATGGACATTAATTAATTACCTCTTGTTTCTGATCCCAACTTATAAACGAACCCATGTTTTTATATTCTTCTTCACCTTTCTTTTTAATATTAATGTAACATATGACATATATAGTAATGTATAACCCCAACAGAAGACAGACCTATACAATTATACTAATCACTGTAGTTGATGAAGGTTATTCCATATACCTGAAATTAAAATAACTACATCCAATATGATATATCTTTGTCAAAGAACTTTTTCAATTTAAAAAGTTTAAGGCTCTCAATATAAAATTTATATTATTATTTAATATATTCTTTCAAGTAAATTTTTTTTAGAGTTTTTATGTTATTAATTAGAAGAGAAAATGAGAATTGTGAAATTTAAATTTATAGCTGTACTATCATGTGAAATTTTGAAAGAAAAAAAAAAGCGTGCCTCATAATTACTCAAGCTACTGGATTTAAATTAACCAAGACAAGGTGATTTTTAGCATTTTTCCCCATATCACTTCGTACATAGCATTATTCTTTTTTCAACCTTCAACTGCAAAAACTTCAATCAATTTCAAAGTTCTCGAAGTTGATACATGCAACTAAGAGCAAATACGACTACACACACACACACACACATATATATATCTTTTAAGTTCTCAAGAGGCTAGCTATCTCCTAAAAAAATAAAAAAATAAAAAAAAATTCTCGGAAGCCTTTAATCGTCATTCCAATTATTTCCATCGGTGGAGGTCGACGATTACAATATTTACAAAGAAAGAAGGCTAGCTAGCTAGCTAGGGTTTTGTATTTCTTCATATGAGTGGATACACACTAACTGGATCCCATTAACTAGAAAAGCACTGCAAGTTCACATTCCAAATGGAAATTCCATAAGCCATGACACTTCCTATATATGTGACAGTTGTTCAAAATGACTACAACGCTCACAACCAAATATTTTAGATTTCTTCATATGCTATTTTCTTTCTCTTCCTCTATCCCTTTGCCGCTGCTCAATATCAATAGATTTCTTGTTGAAATCATTTCCACCCTCGCAAATCGTGAATAAACGTAGAAAATCCATAATTTAGATTAAGTACATTAATTGAAGGATACTGGAGGGCATGATACAGGCAACAAAATAAAAACAAAATCCAGAGATGTAAGGGTTGTAGTCATTTCTCATGGAAGCCCACTAAACTAAATGGTACAATACTTTAAGAAAAATGAAGAATAAAAAACAAGTGCAGGGCATGTGATCGAGCGAGAGAGAAAGAATATCAACCGTAGGATGTGCACGTGAAGCGGAGATTCGAATAGATCAGACGTTCAGTTAATGTTCACGTCATCATCATCGAACGAGTCTGGTGCCGGCCAACCCTAACCGTATACACCGAGTACATTGACACTGTAAGACGTTACCTCCTCGTGGCAACGTGGGTGCGTGGGTGCCATTGGGTTCCCTCAGCGGGAGCCAGCCAACCAAACCCTAACAGACAGCAAGTAGGTGTCACAAAGAGAAGAAAGGGCCTGCACGACTGCGATCTTTGGTACAGTACTTCAGCCTCTTGCATCTCCCATTATCTCTTTAGCATCTTTTATCAACATCAAGATCTTCTTGCATGTTAATCATGAGGGGTAGCTGAGCTACTCAGGTTTAAGGTTTGTTTTTTAATATTCATCACTTTGAGTTCCTTAAAAACTATTGGAGATCGTTAATCTTAGAGTCCGTTGAGGTGATCGAACACCTACAATTACCCAGGAAAAACAGAAGATCTTCTTGGATGAGTCTTCGTGCCAACAAATTATCAAGAACCTTGATGGTTTTAAGGAATTAGAGTGATGGATGATAGGGTAAAATGCAAATTCATTCACCATCTTTCGAGGATCGAACAGCCGGAATCTGTCGTTCTCATGTGCTTTGCGCAGGGGACCATTTCTTGTCTGATATTGAACTAGTCGTTTTTCCCCACCTCTATTCTATTGGATTAACAGCTTAGTACATATCTTAGTTCCTGAAGATTTGTGATGTTGACAGCTCTTGCCTGATCAAGAATGTTTCGGACGTTGTTTCTAGATTTTCACGCAAGGAAATACGCGGTTTCATGTTCACACTTGGAATAAACGGTTCATGTGACTGGGAAATAAACTTATTTCAACAGATGTGAACATGAACCGCGTATTTCCTTGCGTGCAAATCTAGAAACAACGTCCGAAACATTCTTGATCAGGAAATACGCGGTTCATGTGACTGGGAAATACACTTTCATGCATATTAATTATAAAGTTACCGATTTTGAAAGTTTCATATTTTTCACATTTATATGCAATAATTGTTCAAACTTGGGAAGGACTCCCAACTGCTTCGGAGAAAAAAGCCTGCAGGTTTATATTGTTACCAAGTCATGGTTTCTTGACTTCTTCTGACAACACGATATATGCTAGCAAGCTTTGAAACAGCTCAGTGAATAATTCTAACTTTAAATGACCGATTCTCTAGATTTTTTTCTTGGCTGATGAAGTATCGGGTGTTAAAGCAAGATTTATTCTTTCACGAAGTTTTTTATCATACCCGGAATAGAGATCGATGTATCTAAAAAGAAACCCTCTTAATTCAACATGACTAAAGCACGTGAATGTGGATTTCACCAGGGACCCCCTTTTCTTTTTTCTTTGTATCTTTCAATCATTTTTCTTTCAAATTGATATTTTTATGATATCATTTATTGTTAGGTTGCTTTAAAATTAAACTTCATAATTATTTTATATATATATATATAAAAGGATAGCCTTATCTTACAATATGAGTTATGAGTTCAATATATTTATCTGAGTTTACTTAGATTTTCTAGATTATTTTTTAAAATTAATTTATTATAATTTTTTCCTTTAAATTTGGTTTGGTTGGAGATCTTTCTTTGTAATTTTTTTTGTTTATTTTTTTATGAAATTATTCAATCTTCATAATATTAGTTGAGGGTCTGACAAGTTTACTTGAATTCATTTCAAAAAAATTTATTTATTTTTTTATTAAATATTATTTTTTATCATTTTTGTCTTTTGGCATTGAGTTAATTAAATATTTGACTTCATATTTTATTATTAAAAAAAAAAACTATGTCCAATATATTATAGTCCTAATACTTAGAAAATATGTCGTTCAATATGTATTGGATGCTAAGTTTATGATTTTTTTTTCCTTATAAAAAATACATTAGCAATGACTCTAAAAAGGATTTTTCTCTTAACATTTAATTTTACCTTTTTTAATTAAAATTACTAATTATTAAAACATATAATTCTCTATTAATGTTTTCTATTAAAGACAGGCACCATTTTTTTTATCTCGCAATTTAAAAAATATTCATGACGTTGGGAAGTGCATTTCCAACAACTCTATCTTTTTTTTAAATGGTTGAAAAAGAATAATTTGTTCGCTCCACGGCAAAGCACGAGCATGTAGCTAGTCATTATTATATGGCAACACACTCGGAAGGTCTCTCCTCCGAGGACACGACACTCGAAGAAGTGGATAGGTGCCCTTATAGTCGGCTCGGAGAACCTGCTGCCGGGAGACCGAATATAAGACAACTTGGTTAAACTCAACCTACCTCTAATAATTATAAAACCAAATTGTACCATTATATAATAGAACACTATATATATATATCAAATTGTATTTTAATAGTTGTTTTAAATAGCATTTGATTAATATGGATATGACACAGATATAATAGGGACAAAAAAAACAAGTTTTTTATATTATTCTAAAAAGAAATTTATTTTATATTTTTATTTATATCTCTTCAACCAAATATATTTTTATTTTTTTATATTTTAAAATACTAATTAAACATAATATTTAAACGATAATGCTATTTAAAGGTTTTGAGTTAAAAACCTCCACTTGAAAATAAAACTAACTTTAATATATTTAAACAAAGTGAAAGGTCATAGTAATTTAAGTTTAGAGGAAGATTCACATTATTAATTATATTAATAATGTAAATTAATTTTTTAGAAATAACTGTAACTATCAATAATTTTGAAAAATTGGGGAGGGTGAGGTTTGGAGAGATGGGAGCAGCTGCAGAACGTTTTCAAAGAACAACGAGAACGGGCTCACTCCGCCACAAATGTTGAGCCTATTTTTACAGTTGGTCCATAGCCAATGCAAAAGACAGTCCAAGCCTAATCCTTGATCAGATCAGCCTTGGCCCAACGGTTTCCACCTTCATACATGGGTGGCTGCCTCCTTGCCTGGATTGCTTTTATGGATAATTCTCATGCTATTATCCTCTAAATATATGATGAATTTTTTTTTAATTTGTCAATCGGATTTCAAAAGGGTTTTTTTTTTTTTTTTTTGAATCCTTTGATAGGAGTCCAATCTCATCAATTCTGACCGGTGAGAGCCCATACATTGAATCAAAATGATGGCGACGCCAACCCACCGTCTTGTCTACTTGTATAAATTGGGCAATTAGGATAGATATTTTAAAAAAATAAAAGAATGAATATAACAGTGAAAAAAATTGGTGAAATATCAGATTTTTAACTGTAATATTTATTAAATATTTACGATTCTAAATAAAGCTGGATTCTTGCCGCTATTGTTTTGCCACAAAGCTTGTCTGTTAAAGTAGGGAGTTTGCTGACATAGTTGTAGCAGTCAGTGTTGCTAAGGTCTCCTCTACATTGAAAGAGACCAGTTATTGTGGTTTGGCCGGTCTCGGTGGTGGTTTTAAAGAACTTAGTTTTTGTAATCAGGGGATCGAAGAGAAAGGGGGAGAGGAAGAGGAAGCAGAAAAGGGGTTTTGAGGGGAAACCCATTTGGGAAATGGCAGAAACGGATCGATCATGACAGGTTTTGGAAGGATTTGAGAAGTGGGTTTTTGTTAAAACAGGAGAGAAGATAGATGATGAAGTGGGTTTTGGTTAAACCCATTTGAATTTTTTATTTTACTATTTTTTTGTGTATTTTTTTACATTAAAAAAACATTTAAATCAGCCTCACTATTTTTTTTACATTAAAAAAACATTTAAATCAGCAATGACATGACATGTTTTTCATGTAGTTTATTCACACGATTTATGCGAAATATATTTTTTTAAAGATGATCCATGTTTTTCATCTTTCATGGCTGCATGACATGACAGCAATGACATTGATCACAGACCCATTTCTGGGGGCATTCCCTTTCTGAATGCCGTGCAATGATGACCCTAACGTTTTAAACTCTTAATTTAATCATAGATAGAAGCTAATTAATACATCCATGATCCATCCAAGGATATGGATTTTCTAGTGGTTTTTGTAAGAAATAATGTTTGTTTACGAACATTAAAACCGAGGTTTTAATTAACAGCATAGCTAATACAAACTGGACCTTCAAATAGCTGACAATTATTCGAAAGGAAGAACAGCTCCAAGATTCGATGCACCCTAAGCCATGAAGAAAGGGAAGCTAGATTCCTATAACAGGAAGATGAAACTTCCCTGATGCATTCGTGATGACATTTTCAATCAAATTTGTTCGAGTACCAATAGACACCTTTGCTCTTCTGATTACCTTCGTCTTGCTGAACATAAAGACACTCCTTGCCCTCTCTCCAAATTGCCTTGTAGAATGGAGTTCCGTCGAATTGGTAGTATTCTCCCAAAATTGGTTTCATTGCCTTGGTAGCCTCCATGGCGTGATAGTGTGGCATCGTTGAGAACAAATGGTGAGCTACATGAGTGTCTGTTATGTTATGGAAAACCTTGTTCAAGATTCCATAATCTCTGTCAACAGTTGCTAGAGCTCCTCTCAACCAGTCCCACTCCGAAGAGTCATAATGTGGCAAAGCGACGTGAGTGTGCTGCAAATATGTGATCAGAACAAGAAACGCATTCACCACAAGTAATGGTCCGCCATAGACACAAAGAACCCAAGCAAGCCCCTTTGCGACTGCAAGGCGGTAGAGCCCATAAGTGACAGCAAGAACACCAGCATCGGAAATATATATCTCCGCGCGCTCGCGATCATTGAAGATAGGGCCATATGGATCGTAGTGGCAGGCAAACCTGTCATAAGGCCTGCCTGAAACATTGCATGCTAGGTAAAGAGGCCAGCCGAGAGTAAGTGTGATGGTAATAGTCAGAAGACGACCTGGTGGGTTGTTAAGGTATTTGGAGAACCAAGAGATAGAAGATTTCTGTTTGGGGACAAAAACTTCATCCCTCTCCAGAGAGCCTGTGTTGGAATGATGGCGGCGATGACTGTGTTTCCATGAAAAATAAGGGACAAGGAGACAAGAGTGGAGGATAAGACCAACGATGTCATCGAGCAATTGATAGTCACTAAAGCCATGATGACCACATTCATGAGCTAAGACCCAAACGCCAGTTAGGACACATCCCTGGACAGCCCAATAAATCGGCCAGGCTACATAAGAGAGAGGGTGAGGAAGGAGGTGGAAGTAATTGGTAGCAACGTAATAAAAGAGAGAGGCAATGATCAGGTCATAAACAACGTATGAGAATGAGCGAAGAACAGAACGCTGGAAGCAATGCGGTGGAATGGCTTTCTTGAGCTGCCCGAGCGTGAATGGTGGCTTCGAGTCAGGAGCTCGCTTCAAGACATGAGATTCCACCTTCCCGGGGGAATAAGGAGGAGACATTCTGCCACCAGCACCCATTGTTTCACGACCTGAAAACAAAAATTCTACAAGTGTAAGTTTTTCTGCAGGTTCATAATAACTTCCGTAAACCGGCAATCTATCAGAGTAGTATATATGGACAGCGACTGGTATTAATTAACGTTTGACCACTAAGCATTGTACACCAGCACCCAACTTTCCTCCCAACAACCCGAGGGCTTCAAAGTAAACATGCAACTATTAAATTTGTGGAAAGTATGCACATATACATAGCACAAGCTTTTCCCACGTTTGAAGAGTCTGATTTGTCTCAAATTAACCAGTTCTCTCAATGCAAGCAAAGAAAAATAAAACGTAATGGGATAAAGAAAGTAATTGCCTTGTATTTATCCAGGTTTTGCTCAGTTTTGAGCGCAATCACTTGCTAATTAATTAGATATTAGAAGAAAACTCCTTCCGTAAGCATGGAATTATCAATGCAAGCAAGTAGATAATTGGTTTTTAAGAACGTAATTGACCCGGAAAAGAACTGATTAATCTTCAATTACGCGTAAAGTAGTAAACTCCATGTGAACTGCTCAACGTGGCTTATTATCCTTGTGGCCACCCAGTCGTGTTGAAGCTTCGTGAGACGACCAGACATGTTCAAATTCATGTTTGAGAAGCCTGCTAGCATGGGACCAGAGAAATTACTTTGGTAACCACACCATGCCCATAATTTACCCTTCTGGCGCACATCAACAACTGCCCACCATCCATTATTGCAAGATATTTGTTGTCTAAATTATTGATTTATGCTGGAGATAAAAAAAAGAAAAAAAAGGAGTGATATTATCCTTGTAACACAGACATCCAGGATTAGCCAAGCACACTAGAACACTAAAGGAGCGCTAGCTGCCAATATGAGGTCCCCTGGCATAGCACAGTTTCGTTTCTTTTTCCCCGTGGGGTAGGGTAACAGTCTAACAGAGCAGTGAGATGGAGGTTTTTGCAGGGGTCATGACAAATGAAGAAAGGAGTAAATGCCTGGTAATTTCTCTCCTCCTCTCGGGCTTTCCTATTTTTCTTTAAAGACGAATGATCCCCATAACAGCAAGAAACTAACACGGAAGATATTCCCCGTGGGGTGGCGCAACAAAGCTGTGAGAGGGAGGTTTTGTAGGGGTCATGACAGCGGCAGAAAGGAGTCTGTGCCTTGTAATTTCTCCCCTCCTCTGCTTGTCGGGCCTTCCCATTTTGCTTTAAAGACAGGTGAACCCCATAACAACAAGAAACTGACACGGAAGACCTTCCAAATTCATAAATTCTGGAGAAACAAAACGAGGCCGTCATGTCACGTCATTCACAAACCTCACAGCATCCACCATGCACCTCCCCCACAAATTTCAGAGCACAGAGATCGAGAAACCGTCTAGCATTGTAGTATCTGTTTGATTAGCGGAAGAACTTTTATTCTCTTAAGATATGTTTTTTTATACCGGAACCGGAAGACTCCTCTCGCGATAGTGTAGGAATCTCGCTCGCCTAAAATCACTGACAGACGAAGACATCATGGGTCACTGAACCCTGACCCAGAAATTGACGCCCCGGTTACCCGTGTGGGCTAGTACTCGGGTCCTCACAGATCAGCAACAACTAGCGTGTATTCATTATCTTCCAAATCTAATCGTTCATAAATCTCCGAGGGTTTGATGATTCACGATCAGCCACAGATACCTTGAATGTACTGGTTTGGCAATCTAGCTTAACTAGCCATTATAATTATTACAAGTAAAGCTAAAATTTGTGGGGCCTACCTGAAAAATAATGTGGATTGTAATAGCATTCATCTATATAATTGGACGATAAATGACAATAGTATTTTGCTTCTTTTCTTTTTCTTTTTCTTTTTCTTTTTAAAATTTTTGTTATAATTTTTTTAAATTTTATTTTTATTGATTTTATTTTTTAATATTTAAATGATTGATAATTTAGCTTTATAATTCATTTTTTTTTTTATTTTATCTTTTATAAGATTAACATGATTTGTGGATTTGACTGGTTGACTTGGCTCATAGATCTGACAAGTTTAACTTTAAAAAAAAAAAAAAATTCTCATCCTTAACTATTGAATTAATTAAAAATTTAGTTTTATAATTGATTTTGTTTTGTCTTTTATGAGATCATCACAATCTAAAAAAATCTAGTATTGGATTGTTGTTTGATTTTGCAGTAATTTATTATTGTTATTATATAATTAAATAAAAATTAATTTTAAAAAAAAATTATAATTCTAGTAAAATCTATAACTTAGTTCATAAGTTTAGCATATAAACTCGGCTTCCTTGATTCATAAATTAGATAGATTTATTTATTGAAAATATACTACATTATTAATTAATGTTTGTTTTCTAAAAATAATTATTTTCAATTAATATTTATTTTTAAATTGTTGTTTAATTCCATGAATATCCAAAACGGACATTTAAAGAAATGCACGAACAGGATTGAAATTCCACAAGCAGCCAGTAAGATGGAGAAAATATATGCGCGTCAAGAAATGGGGTCAAAGAAAACAGCTATAAGCCTATAACTACAGTCTAAAGCTAAGGCGGAAAGGGAGGCCTCTTTTACCCGCCACTCGAGAGCCACCACCCTATACTATTAAAAAACGTAACTATCTAAGTTGTGGTATAATAATAAAAACTTGGAATCAAGAGATTTATTTTTTTTATAATTTCAGATTTAAATCCTAGATTGATCATATAATGACCACTACCACTAAAACATACGCACAAGCTAACACCCACATTAAAAAAAAATCACCCAAGTAAATAATAAAAAATCACCAGCGCAGTCTCGATTCTTTAGTCACTTGGGTCTCCCAAGATTTTCGATATTTAATAGAAACCAAATCAAGAACAGCATCCATGCCAACCAAAACCAGTTGAAAAAGAGACAGAAAAGCTGTCAAGATTTTCGATATTTTATTATACAAACCAAATCAAGAACAGCATCGATCCATGCCATCCAAAACCAGTTGAAAAGGAATTAAGAAAATAATTATTCTACCGTAACTATATTTCATTAATTTGCCAAGTGCAGAGCTTGTTGAAAAAGAGACAGAAAAGCTGTCAAAAATTGCAAAACACAAAACCAGTTGCAATCAAAGAAAGAAAGCAATACGCTTGCTTACAGTTTAAGAATAAATAACACCTTACCCTGCTTATAGATCTACACCACCAAGTAAATAAAAGCACTTAATTACAAAACAAGCATCCATGCCAACCAATTTAAATATGATGACGAAAATATCAGGGAGAGATAACGAAGAAATATCTGTAGTTGACTCGACATGCACTTACAGCGAAAAACAAGATGTCACTTGAACAGAGTCATTGGATTCTTAAAGATTATCAGTAAACATGATGTCAGTGTTAGATCAGCTACGTTTTCTTTTATTAAGAGAAGAAAAATGAATATATCCCAAGATTTTTTAAGAAAAATTTGTTAATCTTGAACAAATCTATCATCTTTGGTACCTGGATCTAACTAAAATATATAAGACCCTGGAGAAGAAGAAAAGAAAACAAACATTGTATAACATAGCCCAGGAGAGAATCAAACACAAAGTGCAAGTTCATGATTGAACCAGCAAGAACAGAGAGAGCTAAAAAACGATCAAACGGAAAAGAAAACGTAATAAATACCTGATAAAAAGAGGGAGGGAGTGGTTCTCCTTCTGTCAAAGCCTCTCTCTCTCTCTCTCTCTCTCTCCCCTCGCCTCAAAATCCTCTCTACAAATAGCCGACCCCTTGAGCAAAGAACGTTGAAGAAGAAGAGGTCAGTATTTAAGCAAAACGTCGACCGTTAACAAATATGGGCACCACATCTATAAAGATCAGCTTGTCGTTTAGACATTTGCCTTCTTTTTTTTTTTAATTTCGCCAGCCGATTCTTTAATATTTTACAGGTAACCACAAATCAGTCCCTTGACTTTTATGGAGATCATAATCCATTCTCAAACAACAAATTACTGTGATTTTGACGTTTACATCAATTTATCTATAATATTCAAGTCTATTTGTTATTTTTTTTTTTAAGAAACAAAGTAATTAAGGATTAGGTATCCATCATGTATCACACGTGTTTTTCAATATAAAAAAAAATCTACCATATACTTTAGAAGGGTTGATGTTATTTACATGAAAATGAAAAAAAAAATAAATTAGGATTGATATTATCATCTTAAAATTGAAAAAAGACCTTTGAAATAGTTATTCTATATTAAAACAACATAATCTACTTGCAACAAATGTCAATATTCATTTTGATGGCCACCACAGGAGTTTATTCTAGTGCTAAGAGTTTGGGATTAAAGAGTTTGTTCTTCTTATAATCTCAAATTCGAGCCTTGTGGTTGTTAATATTAATGAGCATTGGAGACTTACCTAGTCATTAACTTCAAAGTCCGTGGGGATTAGTCGAAGTACGTACAAGTTAACCCGGACACCTCATATGAATAAAAAAAAATATCAATATTATTCAATGGTTGAATGATATAATTAAAAATATTCATTTAGTAATGTTGAATTGATAAGATTTAAGTTAGTTTTTATTATTATTTTTAGTTAGGTCATGAAAGATAATTTCACTCTCAATAAGACCAAATTAAATCCTACCATAAAAAAACTTATATTCTATTTTTATTTTTTTTCACGGTAAATTATGTTTTAAAAAGGATATTTATAATTGTTTTTGACAGGTATTAACATTTTTTTTCTATTTATTTTGTGTTTATGATACAGAAGGTTGTTTTTTTTTTAATCTTATTTAATATGTTATATTGTTTTATTTTTTCAAACGATAATAAAAAACTGATAATGTGGGTATTTGATGGCTAGGTTAATAATAATTGATAGAAATATTCGGTTTTTGTTGTATAAGGACCAAATTGGCATCCCAATCATCATTAGGGGACTTGTTTAGAGTTCTGTTATGGTTTCACGTGACGCCTTGTCAGTTGTTTTTGTATGGTTTCTGTGTTGCTAATGCGTATCCAGTATCTAGAAGACCCCGTGGCCACAATCTTGACCGTCCTTTCAATGGCGTCGATGAAGAAATATTAGTTTATTATATTGACGGAGTTGCCCCTGCTAGTTTGACTAATTTACAGTCCACCATGTAATCACGTGAGCTGATAAGTTGATGACCCGAGTGACATCCATAGTATCTATTGGAGTCTATTAAGAGTTGAGTTTTAAAATATTTTTTATATTAGATTATTAAAATAATTTAAAAAATATAAATTTTTTTTAAAACAAATAATATTTTAACTATAATATTAAACACTCGTATAAAAAAGAAATATGAAAGAGATATTTAGAAGTTTGAAATTGAGTTTATATAGCCAGCACCTGGTTTTCTATGGTGATTTATGCCCGTTTGACATTGAATATCAACTTGTTTTTTGAAAAATTTCAATTTTTTTTGTTTTTGCTAAAATTGAGTGCGGTTTGTACTTTTTAGATCGTTTTGATGTGCTGATATCAAAAATAATTTTTAAAAAATAAAAAAACATTATTGGCATGCTTTTCGGCATAAAAAGCTATTTGAAAAGCAACCGCTACCACACTCTCAAATACCATTAATTATCCCATACGGTGATGAGTGTGAAGTTTGACTTCTCAAGAAACACAAATTATGATCTTTACGATTTTAGTAGTTTTCTGTGGCAAAACCTTTCCATAAGTTAAAGATTAGCTTGAAAATTGAGACAGATGCCTTCTATAACGTAACGTAAATGCACACAAAAAAGATTTCATTCAAGAAAGCAATCGAGTCCTCCATAGAAACATGTCTAGGGATAGTATATTGTGGTGATATTTATAAACTGAATTTTTTATCATTAAAATTATTAATAAATACCAATAAAAATATTCTGAATTGCAGTAAAAAAAATAATCAACTAGTACAATGACGTATCCGTGTTCATTTTTATATATGAGAAGTCCATTTTTCTAAACTTGGAAACCTGTAGCATGCTTTGAAGAGGTTGATCAGGGCGATAAGAATAGGATCCATTGATAAAATCGAAGTTTTGATTTGAATTCTGCCACCAGTTGCTTGATGAGGTGGTTTATTTCCTCCTTGAACTCACCTTATATTGTAGATTCAAGCCAGGAAAATTTTTAATTTTGAATTCATTATAAGTTTTCAAGTTAATTTTTGGGTTATTTGAGTTCATTAATATGTCTTACAAGGTATTTATGATGTTTTTTTTGGGTGTTTTAAGTTAATTTAGCCTTTTTTTATTATTTTAAAAGTATTTTTGAAAAAATTTTAATTTTTTTTTAATTTTTATTTTAAATTAATATTTTTTGGTGTTTTTTTTTATTATTTTTATGCATTGATGTCAAAAATATCTTTTAAAAAATAAAAAATATATAATTTTAATATATTTTTAAATAAAAAAACACTTTAAAAAATAACTACACTCCCAAACATGCTTGTATAACTCTCTCTCAAACATTTGATTGTCAACTATATTGTTAATTTTATAATATTTTTTTAATTTTAAAAGATCTACAACTCTCTATAAAAGCATTTGATTGTCAACTATATTGTTAATTTTATAATATTTTTTAAAATTTTAGTGATTGAACTTTAGTTTTTTTGGATCTTATCTTTTCAAATTATATTAAATAATTTTATGTGTTCGTTTTTGCTTTGTGTGATCTCACATATGTAAAGGGTCAAAGAGTAATGTAAAAAATAAGGAATAGAGCCCAATGTTGGAAAGCTACGCGAAATTTTATTTTTATCACCGAGTCTCAATTTACATATTAGCTGGTTCATGAAGTTTGTGGATTTTATGTTTTGGCCCTAAGAGTGCATGGCTTGTTTTAAAATGGCCCTTAGCTTCTTTTTTCATTATCATTTTTTTTTAGGATAAAAATATTTTAAAATAGATTTATTGAAATAATATTTAAACAATTTTCCAATTATACAATATTTTTCATGAGCAATAAATTTTTATGACAATATTAATAATTAATTTACAATTAATTATATGTTAACCTAATATGTATAATTTTTTTAAAAAAATATTGCTCATTGATATCAAAATAATAATAGAATATCTATTTTGCTACTTTGTTGTTCATATAGACAATGAAATACCATAATATTTTCTAATCCTTTTAGTAGAGAAAACAATGATTCTTTTATATACGTGAGGTCTTAATAGTGAAGTTTCTTGATTCTCAAAAAATTAAGGAAAAATTATTTCTTAAAAAACTTAAATATTATCTCTTATACGTATTGTGAAAATGATTGCTAAATGTTTTCCAAAGTGGTACAGTTTCGAGGCAAATAATATAAAAAACACATTATAATAATAGAACATGTAAATCTCAATCAATTGCAACAAGAACATATTGATATAAGAATGAGTCACTTTCTAAAATTATAATATACTTACATGGATAATAAATTTATTTTTGTGGCTGCTTTATGAAGTAAAAGAGCATTTGTCCCTTGAACCATTTAATGAAAGAATTTTGATGCAGATGAAAGATAAAAACAATAATAAACACAGAATATAGATATTTAATGAATAAAAAAAACTACAAATATCCTTAAATTAACTAGTTTATTCTTTTTAAAAATAATATTGATAAAGAATTATAAAACCTTAAATACACTATGAACCTTATCTCAACTAGAAAACAAAAATAAAAAATAAAAATACCACGAAAACAATCATAAAATTTGAAACGTTGTATGAAAACTAAAAATAATAAGAAAAATAACAAAATTATCAAAATTAGAGATTTGAGTAAGATTTTTTATACTTGAATATTTGATAGTTCGTGTAGCAATGTAATGGCCATCACAAGAAAAACATATTTCAAAATTTCTTGTAAAAATTTCAACTTGATCTAACGATCAGATAAGAAGTTAGAGCTTTTTTAAGCTACTATTTTGATATATCATGTGATCAAATCTTTTCTTGAGTTTAAACTCAATGCATCATCATCTAATTATAAAAAATTCATACCCAATTTTTTAAAATTACCTGTTATTTTAAGCCCGGCCACATCAAATTTGATGCTTGTGTAAATACCAAAAACTAAAAAAGTTGAAGGTTAATTTCACTGTTCATATAACTAGTGTGACGAGTTAATATGTTGTTTAAATTGTCGGGTTAGAAGCTTTGTGTTGTAGTTCAGTGGTCACCGCGTGATGTCGTCTGTTCGAGAGCTGGGCCGCCAAGATTTATTTTTTACTAACAAAAAAAGGTTACTATATTGTTTAAAGCGTTTTAGAACAAACTGGTGCCTCAGCTCCAACTGTTGAAATACGCGGGCACCTGCAAGGGCACAGGTTCGAGTCACGCTTAGCGCACTATTTAATTTAAAATAAACATATATGACCTGTTATTCAAGTGATTGGGCTTCCCTTATGTCCACGCACCAAGCTCTCTCGGCCAAATCCAACCCATTGTGACTGAGTGTATTTTTTCTTAGCCATCTTGGTTTTTTGGATTTTTTTAATATTTTATTCAAATCTATTTTTTTAGTGGATAATTTTTATTTAATTTTATCCAATATTAAATGGTAATAAATCATTTTTTATATTTTTTTAACATATAATAAAATAAAAAAATTTAAATTGATAAAATAAAGTGGACAATCCAGGTCGCGGATTTGATGAAATAATTAAATATTAATCAAAAAAGTCAAGTTGAGATTTTTTTACACTTTTTGTATATTTATTCTTTGATTATTTTATGTGGTTTTTTTTAATTTTATTATTTAGTATTGGGTTGATAATAAATTAATCTTGTTATTTTCTATCATATAATAAAATAAAAAAATAAATTCAATTTGATGGAGTCCATAATCTTTATAGGGTTACAAGTTAACTGAAAAATCAATAAAAGAGATGGATAAGGATTTTTCAAGTTACAATATTAAAAAAAATTAATAATCTAATTATGTTTTTTCACATTTTAAAAAATTTGTATCCCACCCATAAATAAATAAAAACGCTAGTGGATAAACTAGTTTAAATATATAACATTTGAGTAGTTAAGGCATCAATCAAACACATCTTTTCTGTTTGGAAAAATTGCAGTTTTGGCTTTGATTTTTAAAAAGTCATAAAATATAATTTTAAAAATAAGACATACAAAAATATTACGATATTAGTTTTTAAAATATTACGAAATATTTAAAAAGTAAATTAAGTGTCAAAACCACAATCAAATGTTATTCACAAAACACATTGTAAGCATTGGATAAATTGACATCTCTATTTATTGATTTCTTATAACTTTCAAGTTGCAGAAATTAATTTTTTCAAAATTAATTTTATTTTTTATCGCATAATTTTTAAACCCAATCTGGTTCAAGGTTCAAGTTTTGACCGTATCATCAGATCGTCCAGGTTAATTATTTTTTTTAAAATTAAAATGATATTATTTTAGTAAAAAAAATAAAAATTAATGGATTACACCCGAAATTTTAAGCAAATTTTATTGAATTATCCCGAATTTTTTTTTTTAATTTTTCAAACCTAATTCAATTCCAATTCTAGGTCCAGCTAAATTTAAAATTAACATATTAAATTAGGCTGAATTTCAAAACTACGCTTGTTCCACCCCCTCATGCAAAAAATATCTACAATCTAAAGCCTATGGATGGATTCTAGAAAAGATCTAGGCGTCAACTTCAAAAAGGTACAAATGTGCGGGTCCAATTCATAGCCTACTCGGGTCACGTTTAACAAGGACCATACGTGTAAGAAATACAAGCTCTTTCGTGTGGCCACGCTTCTCACACTACCTGCCACGTACAGAGACTAGCTCCTTGAACCGCCGTAAACCTCCATTTATGCTTATCCAGATCCCATGTGGCTAAAATCTACCAGAAGAAGACACAAAGGATCTCCCATTAAGCACCACGTGTGCCATGCAAGTTACACGTGTCAACATCCCAGAAACTTTATGATTCTATATAATCCTGGCTGTTATGGTTGTAATGATCATCCGAGAAAAAAAAACATCTGATCAGTTGATACTTGACAGTAAGAAAAGAAAACGAGAAAATGCAAGGCATGAAGGAAGCCGCCGCTAACGTTGCCGCCTCTGCCACGTCTGGCATGGAGAAGACCAAAGCTTCTGTGCAAGAGAAGGTTTATCATTTTGATTCTTCGTCTCCTTTGTTTTCCCCCCCAATTATTTGTCTGTTAAGTAATTAGTTTTTATTCAGGATCTCAATTAATGTTCAATAATTTAGACATTTTCTTTTATGAAATTACCAGTTACATTTTCTCAAGACAAAATCTCACTCAGAAAGGATTAAAAACTGAAATCAAACGATAAAGTTACGTTTTTTTAGTTTAACTAATTAGGTTTTAGGCAAATTTTGTTCCTAAAGGCCAATGGTACAACTTTTTGCAGGTAGAGAAGATGTCTGCACATGATCCAGCGCAGAAAGAAATGGCAAGAGAAAAGAAACAAGAGAGGATGACACAAGCAGAGCTCAATAAACAAGATGCAAAACAGCACAATGCGGCGTCGAAGCATGCTGCTTCAGCAACTGAAGGTACTGGTGGCTACATGACAGGTGGCCATGACAGCCACACCCATTCAGCCACTGGGGTCACTGGTTACCCCATGGGCACTCATCAAATGTCGGCTATGCCAGGACATGGAACCGGACAGCCATATGGTGGGCAAGTGGAGGACGGTGTGGTGAGGACACATCCAGGTGGGCTTCCAGGTGACACCACTGGCCATAATACGCGTGCCGGTGGCGCTGCATTTGGCACTGGGACTGGTGGCACCGGATATACTACAGGGACGGGAACCGGAAACAATGCACCTGGCTGGCAGCTTTAAATTACGGGTGGTCTGAATACTTTATGGGTCATTTGGGCTTCCATCTATTGTAGTTTTTAAGTATTTGGTGTCTTTATGTTCAGAATGTTGTTTCTTTCGTTACTTTTCATGTGTTCTCTATCTACTTCGGCGTGTTAACCATAAATTTTAATGTTTTTATTTGAATAATGACCATGAAATCTAGTTTTGACGTTTGGAGCATGTCGAGCTCCATGTGATGCTTAGATCTGCCAAGTTTGTTCTCTCTTGAGGTTTTTTTTACCTCTAAAAATGTTTTACCTCTAAAAATAATTACCAATCATTCCTGAAAACTTGTTTCAGGACGACAATTCTGAATTAAAAGTTCAATTTGATGAATTAAAAGTGCAATTGAGGAATTACGTTACATTATCCAACCTGCCTGCGCGCACTGAGCAATGCCTAAATGCACTGAATATCTCTACATCCTGAACAAGATAAACAATGAGATGAAATTGATAAGAAAAGGGGGAGAAGAGACATTTTTAGCCAAAATTGTAACGCCGACGATCGACAACAGCAATGGCTGAAAGTATAGTTCAATTCAATCGCCGCCTTAACTTTCAACAAAGGCACACTCACTCATTCACCTAAAAATACAAAACCTAAAAAAGAAAGAGTATTATATGCTTCAATTACTCGAATGCTAATGTTTCTCACATTCTATTAAACAATGGGACGGCTTACAGGTGCAACATCTAGAACAGAGTATATGTCTATTTTGATAGGCAGTTCCTTTGAATTGGATAACAAATTTCATTAAAAAATTGAGTTTTGGCCTATAAAATAATTGATCGCCTGGCGATATGAAGAATTTTGTCGATGGCTTTGACCATTTTTAACATGATATTTCACACAGCATCACCTTGAGCTCATCCTATAAATAGCACCTCTGCTTCTTTCATTTCTTCACCTCTAAACCATCCCACGAATCAACAAATTCCTCTCCTTCTCAAACTTGTACGTTCTCCAAAACCAGGATTACAATGGGTGTCATCACTTTGGAAAACGAGTTTCCCGTTGCCGTCGCACCAGCCAAGCTTTTCAAGGCATATTGCCTTGATATCGACACTCTTATGCCTAAAATTCTTCCCGAGCACATTAAGAGCTCTGAGATAATCGAAGGAAATGGAGGGCCGGGAACCATTAGAAAGATCACTTTTACTGAAGGTTAGTCATTTTTCTCTTCTAGTTAGCTTAATTAATCAACCTGTTTAGTTATTGAAAACTCTTGTCTTCTGTCTTCAAAATCAAGAAATATCCTTGCGGATTAAGTTATAGCCTAGCAGCAACGTAACTTCTGAAACTGCGTATCAACATATGTATTGCAGAAAGAGGTAATGGTCTCACTTTTCACTTGCAGGTAAGGAACTCAATTATGCCAAGCAGAAGATTGAAGCCATTGATGAAGAGAACTTGACCTACAGCTTTAGCTTGATTGAAGCTGATGTCTGGAAGGATGCAGTTGAGAAGGTCACTTACGAGCACAAATTTATTCCCACTCCTGAAGGAGGATCCATCTGCAAGAGAACCAGCACATATTACATCAAGGGTGATGCTGAGGTGAACAAAGATCAAATCAAGGACGTGTATGGCAAAAAGACTGCAGGCTTGTTCAAGGCTGTTGAGGCTTACTTCTTGGCAAATCCTGATGCCTAAATCTGAAAACTTCCATATTTCTACGTTCATCAGAACAATCTTGGGGCGACTTCGGTGTGGCTTTCAAGCTTTTTCAATCTATCCAGAACCTGTCTTTGGCGTTGCGATGATTTTTCTCCCTTTGTTCTTGGCATATTTTGCCATCAGATAATAGTTAGTGTTTGCTATTCTGGTCAATTGCTTACTGTACTCTGTCGAGTGACAAAAGTCATGCTTGATCAAGTGTCTACAATTACAAATAATAGAAGCATTTTGTTATGTGTTTTTTTTTTTTTTTTCCTGTAAGCTGATCTCCTTGAATTCCAGACTATCTCCTCTGCCATGCTTCGCAGAAGTGAGTTGCTTCTAGACTAGACTTCTAATCAAATACATCGTGGTTTAGGTGCTTTCATGGTAATTATCCATTAAAGAAAACAGAACTGTGTTCTTGCATTTCCTCTGGAGCAATTTAGGCATCCAAAACCATCCATTAATTACTTCCTAGTCTCATTCAGTCACTACACTTTACCTGCCCCGCCGCGCACATATAGACACACGTCGGAGTTTAGGCAAATATTATATCGTTATTTCTAATTGCCAACAAAAACATGTCATCAAAAATATATAGTCACCGATTTTATTTCTTTCGGTACTTTCATTACCAATATCAAATGCTGATTGAGGGAGTAATGGAATATTTACGTTAAAAAAATTGGATTTTGCTACTCATTTTTAATCGGCAACTAGTTTGTTGATAGAATTATTTCACCAATAATAAATCGGGTGTAATTTAACTGGTTAGATTTTAAGTTTGATTCTTAAAGAATTAATTTGAGTCCTACAAACTTCAAGATAATTTCAGATTTACATAATCATTAACTTCAAACAATTTTGTTTAATTTCAGAGTATTGATGTTGAAGTTTGTGACTTTTCTATATGGTTTGCTAAGAAGAAACTTTCCGATGGAAAATTCAATTGATACATCCTCGTAAACTAGATTGTCACTACAATAAATAAATAAATAAATAAGTTTAAACAAATACTCTTATCTGACCCGTGTTTCACCATAGGTTAGATAAAAAAAAATTCATATTGCGATTAATATCTCTTCTAGATGGTTTGTTTAGTTTATTTAGCCTTTTTTTTTTATATAATTATTTTTTATGATAGGCGTGTTTAATTTTTTGAGTGTGGTATAGCTCATCTGAGGAT
The DNA here is from genome assembly GCF_005239225.2 of Populus alba. Lineage (NCBI taxonomy): Eukaryota > Viridiplantae > Streptophyta > Magnoliopsida > Malpighiales > Salicaceae > Populus > Populus alba. The sequence goes on from NC_133299.1 coordinate 4,459,015, forward strand.
TTTTTTTAAAAAAAATTATATAGATTGAATTTGTTTTTTTAAAAAATTATTTTTTATAAGATTTTTAATATATACAACTTTACATGATAATTTTATTTTATTTTATTCATGTAAATTGAAAAGTTAACATGAATTAATTTTTTTTTCAATTTAATCATTTGATATTTTTTTTTGTCTTATATTTTTATCATATTATTAAATTAATCAAGATTAACATGTTATCAAATTTCTCTTCTTTAAAAACAAAAGCATCTCTTTTATGAATATTGTATAAATATATTTTTATAATATTAAAAAGTGTTTATTTTTTGCATTGAATCCTTGTCATTTTTTCCTCTTAATTTATTGTTGATATTTTATTATTTAATCATGTTATTAAATTAACTGAGATTATTAATCTCATTCAATTCAATGACTAGAATCTCAATTTTTTGAACATAAAAACTATTTATATTATTTTAATATATTTTCTACAGTAAAAAAAATATATCAGCAGTGTAAGAGCAAACTACTAATTTTCCATCTTAAAAAAAAAAGGAACATAAATAATGTTAAAATAATAATTTAAATATGGTCCACTTCAATTTGACCCACGAGGGGTATCAGAAAAGCAATGTATAATAAAATATACCGCGACGTGTTTTGCAGCTATTCTTGTACTGTCTGAAACCCATTACAAACTCTCGTCTTTCGTTTTCAAGAACACCCCACGCATCAACTTTAGAAATCCCACCATGAACACCTACTTTTATAATGGAGAACATAAGACAGATAGAATCTCTGTATTCTGTTGAACTAACCATATGCAAGCACCTGGGCACACTTCATGAGGTAATTACGGTTAATGTGCCTCGGCATTGATTCGAGAAATTGAATACCTAGGGCAATGACTTTATTCTGCAGTGATATTTTACACTCTGTATGCTTGTAGTCTCTGTATCTTATTGCATTACAGGGAAAAACCTTGTCCGATTAAAACCTCTCAAACCATGATAAGAAACCGAACAATTATAGAAAGTTTTGCACCTGGTCATGATCAGGTAGAAATCGCCATTGAATAATTCGAAGGCTTTAGAGTGTGAAACAGAAGAATTGCAGTTTGCAATACAAGTCCTTAGAGAAAGTAATGTCATAACATACAAAAGTCCAGCGTTTCTAGCAAATCAGACAAAGCTATTATTATCTACTCGGAAACATAAATCCAGGTTCAGAATCGACAAGCTGGCAGAGTATGATACATAAAATTGAGGAAGATTGGAAGCTAAAGCTATGATAGTTCTAAAAAGTATACAAGAAGCCCCAAAAAAGCAAGATCATAATTTTCTCTCGCTAAGTACCATTGCACAGCCAGAACTAAAATAGAGCTCACTCATACAAAGACTGCACGACAGCTAGAGCCATAAACTAACTAGGAAAACTGAAGAGTCCACTCACACTGATGACTTGCGCAATTCGGCAGCCCCATGAGCAAAATGGCACCTTTGACCAAAAGTGCAAGACCCTTTGGCAAAATTGTCACACAACTTGGTCTTATAGTTGCTTCCTGGGTTGGCATGGCCCCCATGACCCCCAGAGGTTTTTGCAGCGGCATTTGCTGAAGTCACCCTCACAAGCTCTTCTACCATCTTACTAGCCTGGGCAATCTGTTCCAATGACCCCTCTAGCTCAATGTTCTTGAGACTTGGATTTGTTTCATGCTCCTTAATAGATAGCTTGATTCCTGTTTGGCGGCAGATCTGCTTGGAATGCACACCAGCCTTACCAATGATGGATCCAGCAAGGGAGGCATCTACACTGATTCTTGTAGTGGTGGCAAAGACACCAAAGCTGGTGGCAGGGCCAGGAGGGGGTGGCTCCACCCGACCACCCAGACGTCCTGGAACACTTCCAGCAGCATGAGGATCGTTGTGGGATGGAACAAAAGCCTTGCCAAGTTCCCACTCGCCATGCGCAAAATGGCATTTATCACCAAATTTGCAACCTTCAGCACTATTGTATTTTTTGCATAGCCGGCTTTTAACAGCAGACGGAGCAGAGCTGTTAGGGACAGGCGATAAAGCGACAGTAGGTCCCAGATTCACCATCTGGGCCACAGCCTTGTAGCCACCGGGAACATGGTGGAGAAAGTGGCAGCTCTCGCCAAATGGACAGCCAGCAGTACTGCAATCCAATGCATAACCAAGAAAAAGAAGAAATCAGTTCTGCAAGCCAATCCACCATTTATAAAAGTAAAATAAATGATACTGCTTAACAGTCAAAAAAATACTTCATCTAAAAGCTAAATACTAATTGAACAAATAAGGCCTGCAACTATCACTTGACAATTAAAAAAGATTGAAATGCTTGACTACAAGCTTATTCTTCTAACTATCGACTGCACACAATAACCAAAAGGCAATTAACTCTGATAATAATGCAGGTTCACATGATGAATGCTGTATAACAGCATCCCCAAATATCAGGAATGAAAGCAGAACACGCTACCTCCTATAAAAATGAAATTTCATGTCAAAATTCTGTTATAACCAGAAATAAGGGAAATAGCTGATGCAATTAAACTAAGATTCCATAACGTGATGACATGCTAAGGTAACAAGACTCCAAACTGTTAACTTTATCATTGACTAGAAGATAGCATAGCATAAACTTCAGTGGCATGACTAATAACATAGCGATCACAAACTGATACAAATCTATAAAAATAGAACTTGCTGCTATAGTAATACAAGTCCATGTCAGCAAAATCCTTTATTCGAAATTTCTGGCATCATACCTGAGATTTATCTTAACAGATTCCACATTTATCAACAGGAAGTGGGTTCAATAGCTGAACCTAATGTTAAATATTACTGTTGTTAAAGAAGCAGGGACAGCCAGAAGGCATTCCTTGGTATAAAAATAATATCAATCTTCAAATAACTGTCTTAGTGTCAACTGTATTCCAGCAAGCAATTATCTTTTTTGTAGTTCAATAGTAAATCAAAGTCTCTAATGAAATTCCATTAATTAACTTCGTCTGAACAAAGCACAGTTATGATTAAGGACCTGTATAACAGCTAAATACCCACTTCATTAGGGCAGTACATAACTTATATTGTGAAATAAAAAATAAATAAAAAATTACAGTAACTTCTAAATATTAAAGGATAGAAGATGAAATTCAAGATACTTATTTAGGTGAGAAGATTTGAACCTGAAAAACTTGGTGCATGGCTTCGATTTGCTTCCTACACCAGTTGATAAGGAGTCCATTTCTGTTACAAACATTCATTACTTGTTCTTAGTTAAAAGATTTTCAGATTCTTAATCTGCTTACTCTAGAATATTCCAAAGTTTAATACTAGTAGCATTCCCTACAAAAACTGAAGCTCTTTAAATAAAATCGCCCAACTAACATAAAGAATGCATAAGGCATAATGAGAGATGCGCATTGACAATTACATTCCAACAAATTTTTAACCCTTATGTAGCATCCACTTATATGGGTAACCCTGTCACTGTTTTTTTACTTCATCAGTAAACCAAAGTCTCCAATGAAGTTTATGGGTGTTGTTGTTTTTTTTGTGAGTTTCACTTTGTTCAGGGCATGTTTAATTGATGCTTGGAGATGATTTGGTTTTTGTTTGGCCAAATGTATTTGTGTTTGAAGCTGTATATTGTTAGTTATGTTTGGTGATTTTACAAATATGTAACAAAAGTGAGTTTGAGGAAAAACCAAAAATCTCTCAAAGTCATTGAAGGATGATTGGGTTAATATAAAACATTATATTACTCAAATAAAGGGCAATCTTTTGATAATGAGAAACAGTTCTTAAAGTTTGTGGATAATTTAATTTGAGTGCTTGCATGGTTTGAAGTATTCTGTTTGCAGCTTTTCACCCAATAAATGAATGCTACAATATCGGTGCCTACAGTATAACTTGTAATAAATGCAAGTTTCTAGAGACAAAATTTTTGCATGTTCAACGACAAACGACAGTTAAATTTTTTATTTAACAAGGACATTAGAGGTAGTGCCTGACAATAACATGCCAGCATTCAAAACAGAGCAGAAGCGGTGGGATAAGCAAGCAAATCACAACTAAAATCAAAGCTAGTGAGGTTAATTCCTACCAGTGAAATAGCAACAAAGGTGAGGCATGCACGCAAGCCAAATTACAGCTGCAACCAATGTAAAAGAAAGCCTAAGCAGCTAACCCCCAAGACACCATGCTTTAAACTTTCTAACAAGAATATAAAACCATAAATTACATCTTAGAAAGAAAACAAAACAAAACAACAAAGATAACAATCAACCAGTTTTTCCTCGGATTAGAAGTTCCATTCTTGACGTGTACCTAAATTTTAAAACAAGCAAAGGATTATAGATTTTTCCTTGAACGTATGTGCCTAAGTTTCTCCTTAAAGAAACACTGTACAGATAACAAATTCTTAATAGCTAAGACATAGAAATCCAGAAAAAAAGAAAGATCAAAAGCATAAATAAATCACTAAAAAAATATGAACCCCATAAAACCCAGATAGTAATTAAAGAATTAAGTTGCTGGATATTGAAATTAAGAGAAAGAACTGACCTTGCTTAGATTTCTTGAATCCACCATAACCATTAGTGCCGAAGTCAGGTCTCCCTCTCTTTCTTGTATCCATCATCGATTTAAATCTCAGATCCAAATAAAAACGAGCTGGAAAATCCCAATTAGGTAATGAACTCAAAGAGTTAACGCCCTGAATCTGACAAGAGATATAGAAACAGGAGCATAAACCCTCACCCCCAGATAAGGGTTTTCTTTCTGGAGAAGCAGCTAAAGCTGGCAGGGCTCGAATAGAGAGAGAGAACTATTTTTATATTTTAATGATTGGTTATTTTAGAGGAGTTTTATTTATTATTTTATATTTATTTGCAGGATTATTAGAGGGGGGGTTTTTTCCACTGTTTTTATACTCCATCATTCCGTTTTATAAAATGTTTTTAAATTATTTTTTATTTAAAAATATGTTAAATTAATATTTTTTAAAGTTATTTTTTATGATTTTAATAAAGTGATATAAGAATTAAATAAATAAATATTTTTAATGTATTTTTTATTAAAAAAATACTTTTACAAAGCTTTATATATCATATTATTAAATACAAACTTGAACTTACTTTAGAAATTCATTAAGAACAAGTTAAGTTACGGATAAAAATAACTTCATTCGGGTTAATTTAAGTTAGATTATTTTTTTATTTTATAAAAAAATAGAATTAATATCATTTAAAAACCAAAAAAATAATAGGTTTTTTTTAGGTTGAATAATTCATCAATCCAATTTTTTATTAATATTATACTAAAATAATTTATTTTTTTATTTTTTATTAAAGTTCAGCCTTAATCTTGAATCATCTATATGACGGGTCAACCCAAATGAATTTTAAAATAATGATTTTTTTGTGTTATAAAACAATCATGATTGATGATAGGGGTGAGCAAAAAAACTAAAAAATTGATTAAACTGAGAAAAATAAAAAAAAATAATCGAAAAAATCAAACCGTGAAAAAAAATAATTAAAATTTTGATAAAACAAACTGGTTTGGTTCGATTTTGATCTTATAAACCTAAAACTGAAAAAACAATTAAAATTTTAAACTACTTAAGTTTGGGTTGGCAATTCAAATAAAGTCATTGATAATGTTTATTGTTAGCTCGTGAGACAACTTTGTGCCTGGATTTGAATGTCTTCATTGTATAGGAAAATAAGTCTATCATATATGTTTTTCAAGATTAGAATGTGATTTTTCAAGGTTGTCTAATCATACATGCATTAGAGTTTTCTGTAAGAAGTTATACTTATTTTGGTTTTTTAAGTTTTCTAAGTGTTTGTTTATGTTTAATTGTGTGCTAGTTAATATTAGTCTAGTTTTCTATCTAATTCATTTATTTAGATCTTAATAATATCATTTTAGTGTTTCCCTATACTTGGAGAGTTGTTCTAGATATATATTTATGATTCAGATCATGTATTAATGATTTTTTGATAAAATTTGAATTCAGAGTCTTTGACTCGGTCTTTTGACAAGCTATCAAGTTTTATATCTCATTTTTTAATGGTGGACTTATACCTTAACTTTGTATCTCTAAAGTTGTGATTTAATTTTTATCATTAAAATAGTGAGTTGTTTGTTTTTATATCTCTTTGGTTTTGCACATTTGAGCGATGAGCAAAATTATTTTTTTATGTGAATTATCCGTTACGTTATGATATTTATATCATATCAATATCAAGTTAGTATTAGAATTTTAAGTTTAAAATCATGATTGTTTATGAACATCGTGTGCAAGAATTTGAGAGGCAAATTCGTGCTCTTAAAATTAATGAAATGAGAAGGCATATCCAACAAATCCAAGAGCAATTTGATCAATTTATGAATTGAAACCATAATGATAATAAAATCAATTATTTCCTTCACAAAACACACCATGATTCAAGTGATGATTCTTTTTTTCAACATCAAAGAAAAAGTAATAAAATTCCATATCGAGAATTTGATATAAAAGTTTATGTTCTTGGAAATGGTTCTTTTAGCAATAATAATCATACGATGCATTCTTTTTATCGGGATATACAAGGGAAAATTTAACAAGAAAAAAGTGCTAAAGAAGCTAGTTTTTTTTTTTTTTTTATGATTTTAGATTTTTTATGGATTGGAATCAACCATTGAAATTCAATGAGAATGAGAAAAATGATAGTAAAGGAGAAGATTTTGATGTATAAATCTTAGTTTATGATGATCCTAAGCATGCCAACGAAGTTCTTGTTATATTAGTTGAGCAACATGTTGAGAGAGTTTTCCTAAAAGTGAGTTTTGATGAAAAAAAAAATCATAGAGAATATGCTTCACATGTGATTAAAAATAACTCTAAAATTAATGGAACCAAAATTGATTTTCTTAAATAGAAAAATAGTGAACTTATCAATATTTTCGACAACATTCCATAAATAATTATCAATAACTCAAAACATAGTAGAGCTAAAAAAAGGTGATAGAGTTGAGATGTTCATTCAAGGAATCGTTCTTGGCTTGGAAAGTAATGTAATTAATGTTAAAAGATTATAATTTGAGGTTTGCATAAAGGATTATGGAAGTGCAAATGCTTTGATTGAATATCCGCAGGACTAGGAAAAAAACTATTTGAACTTAAGAATGAGTTTTTTCTCAAATTAAAAAAATTGACAAGAGAGTGTTCTTAAATAATCCTACTTATATTGAACTACTTAGAGGAGTTTCTTGAATATGGTTTGGATTTTTTATATTGCTGAAAAAATGGATCACACATGTAAAATAGTTTTTTTATTCGGTTTAATTTTAGCTTTTTAGATCTATCACGTGTTTGACCAATTTTTTCTTTTAATTTGATGGCCCTTTGACTCTAGCCCAATTGTTTAGAATTAGCTTGATTTAAAGGGTGTTTGGGAGTGTGGTAGCGGTTGCTTTTCAAATAGCTTTTCGTGCTGAAAAGCATGCCAATAATGTTTTTTTATTTTTTAAAAATTATTTTTGATATCAGCACATTAAAACAATCCAGAAAGTACAAACCGCACTTAATTTTAGTAAAAAAAAAAACTTTTGAAATTTTATAAAAAACAAGTTGCACCGCAGTGCCAAACAGCCTCTTAAGCCTTGGCTTTATATATGTGTATGTGTGAGCACATGTGCCTCATCGGTTCATTTCTTTTTTCACTGTGTTTTCAGCAAGAGCTTATTCTTCTTCCAATTAATTTATGCAACTTTTCCCAAATCCCAAACTAGCTATTAACCATAAAATCCTTATGTTTGAGTAATTTTTCTTTATTTTTTTAAAATTTTGTTATATGAGTTTATTTTCTTATATAAACTTGTTGAATTCTAGGGTTTATGTGATGTTAATTATATGTTAGTGGATTTGTTGAAATTATTAGCGTGTGGGTAAAAACATATTCATATGAACATGAATTGAAGTAAAGTAGAGATGGACTGTTACGTGGTTTGTTTAATTGAAATATATTTTTTATGTGTTTTGGATAAAACTTAAGAAATTTGGATATTAGAAAGAAAATAGAGAAATATGGTAGCATTGTGTAGAGAAAATTAGTGCTGCAAGCTAGAAAATCTGCGTGGCGGTTGAAGATAACAGAAATTACAGTTTAGTCCTGATTCCACGAAATTACAATTTTACCGCTATATTCTAGTGAAATTACGATTTCACTAAAAACTAGGTGTACACTAAAACAAAAAAAAAAAAAACAATTTAAAAGTACAGATTAATAAATACTTTTATAAAAGCATTCAAGCACTTCTTACAAGGTTCTACTGGGTTCAGGCCCAGCAGGGGGGCAAAAGAGTATTTCCAAACGGGCGCCAAAACCAACAGGGAAAGCTCTCTCTACCAGTTCCTGCGGCAATTTCAAAGCTTCCAAACCAACTGTCACCAAACAAAACCAAAACTTTGGTTTCATCGAAACCCCAAACCACCAACTTAATTTATAAACCAAATCAACACATTTTCCTTTTGTATCCAAACAAAAGACCCCTTCTTTCTGGCTCAAATCTCGGCCATCACACTCACAACAGAGGTGAGTTTCAAAATGATCTTGACATGGTCAGTGTCTCATGATTTTTGTGTTAACAATTCAATCTAGTACATTAGTATTTCTGTTGGTTCTCATTTCAAGTGTTTTCCTGCTCTTCATATTGATCAAGAAATGAAATGTTGGTGCGCTTAATCTTGACTGAACACATACTTTGCTATTGTTTTTGTGATCATCTCTCAACTGGGCACCTCAAAATGTATTGGTATTGGCTACATGGATGATTGTTTACACCAGACATATACTTTTATTTCATGTTTCATCTATGTTTTCTTTGCATCGTCAATCTAGGCCTCGCATGCTTTGTACATAAATGTGGTCCATGTAAATTGTTCTGTATAATGGAATTGAGAGTGGTCCTGTTAAGTTTTGAAGTTTGTGGCAAAACTTGTTATGTGAAAATGTTTCCAGGACTTCTAGTTGATACTATGTTTTGTGCCTGTGGAATAATTCTATATTTTGGCTTGGAATTGTTTGTTTTTAAAAGCAGAACCGGAGTGAGTTTTAGGGCCATAATTTAGTGTTAAAAAGTTGCATTGTCATTTTATATCTTTCAGTTATGAACAAGGTAGATTTTAAAATCTCTTTCGGTAATTTTGATTTTCTTGGAAGAACTTTTTACAGTTATTGTGAATTTCATTGGATACTGTAAAAAGTTTTCATCCTTCAAGTTTTTCTCCTGTTAGTTAGAAATTACCTCTGGGAGCTACACGAACCAGGTTTTTGTTTTGATATATGGCCTTACCTTGTTTCTGCTTTAATTATATATTTTCTTTTCAATATTGCAGAATTGTTTTTATACTTGGTGATTTGACTTTACAAAATGGCCACGGCTGCAACTCCTGCCACAAACATGGCAATGATCAAGCCTTGCATTTCTTCTTCTCGTAAAGTATTCATGTCAAGCGCAGCAAGTTTCAGTACTGAATCTAAAGAGGCATCTTGGAATAGGCTTACAAGCTCCTCTCACATCTCATCAAGGCAACCTTTTTTCCAGAGCATTTTCTCAGCACCAATAAAATTTAAGAAGCTTGTTACCAGAGCAATGTCGGCTGCGAATGAGAACAAGCCTCTGCCAGGATTGCCTGTTGATTTAAGAGGTCAGGCATCTCTTTTATTCCCTATTGTTTCTAAGGCTGACTTCAAAATTCATTCACATCTTTGCATGTTTTTCACAATTATGATAGTTGCTTTAAGTATCCTTTGATAGTTTTCAACCCTTCTAAGGCTGACATCAAAATTCATTCACATCTTTGCATATTTTCCGCAATTACTATCGCGGCTTTAAGTATCCTTTGATAGTTCTCATACTTTGTTCAAATTAAACAATGCAAAACTAGGAAATGTTAAACAATGATATTAGTAAAAATGGCTTGACAATTGGTCCGAGTTTTCTACTGTGTTCATCGACTAGTTTGCAAGTCCATAAGTTTGACTTGGAGGCTTTCTCATGTTGCCCCTGAATTTTCTATTTCATTCGAAGATTTCAATTCCATATATGCTGCTATTCCTAGCCACATGTTTTTCTGCGGTGATCTGAAATGATTGCCAGCTAAACAATACAATATCCAGTACATCTAACAATTGGACCATTGTCTCAAGGTAAGAGAGCATTTATTGCTGGAGTAGCTGATGACCAAGGATATGGCTGGGCAATAGCGAAGTCCCTTGCTGCTGCTGGTGCTGAGATTATTGTTGGTACATGGGTGCCTGTATGTAAATTGATCCAACTTTATTCCCTTGTGGCCTTTGTAATTCTCAAGTTCTGACAATAAAGTCTCTGACAAAAATTATATTTTTCTTTCTGCAGGCATTGAACATATTTGAAAGCAGTCTACGGCGTGGGAAATTTGATGAATCACGCGTGTAAGAGAAAATTTAACATTTCATGAAATGTATGCAGATGATTCAATATTTAATGATCAATTTCTGGCTTACTGCTGATTGTTATTGCAATTTGTTTTTCAGATTGCCAGATGGTTCTTTAATGGAAATTACTAAAGTTTACCCAATGGATGCAGTCTATGACAGTCCAGATGATGTTCCTGAGGATGTATTGATAGCATTTAATCAATTTTCTTAGATGATATGTATAATATTTTTATTTTTGTTTGTATTTCTTATTAGTGGGTTTGTGCAGGTAAAATCAAACAAACGTTATGCAGGGTCCTCAAAATGGACTGTTAAGGTATCATATTTGTCTTATTTCCAACCATGCTTGATGAAATATCTACCCATTCATCTGTTTGATTCATTAGTTGGTTGGTTGATACTTGGTGGTGAAGTCCGAAAATGAGATATGAGTTTATAATTTTTAAGTTACATTCCCGTGACGTGTAATAAAACATTGTTTGAATTAGTTTATTTGTTTATGAATTGCCATCCACAAAAAGATGGTGAAGCTAAATGTGGAAATTGTTTTTGCATTTATAATATACCGGTCAGATTCCAATCCTACTTATTTGAACTGATTGACTTGAGTAACAATAAATGAATTTTCAAAAGTAATTCTAACAGGATAAGATGGCCGGGTCATTTTATTTTCTCATAATCGTTTTGTTCTTTCCTTTCTCATGAGGGCTAGCTGCTTGGTTTAATTCATGAAATAATTTGCATAAATTAAGAATCCAGCATTGCATGCTAGTGTTTGTGAGGGCATAAATCTAGTGCTTCTACTTGGTGTTCAATTTACTTCTGAGTTCTGTTCAGAAACAAAGTCATTTCCTTCTCAATCTGTCACGGTGATCTGCGAAACATGAAATTAATTGAACTTATCTTAATCTGTTGTTTTTCTGAGTAGGTGGTTAGGATGTACTTGTTTTTCCATCTGCTGAGTTAAAATACTAAACCAGATTATAATGAGTAATGTCTTGCAGGAGCTTGTTGAATTGGTGAAGCAGGATTTTGGAAGCATTGACATCCTTGTGCATTCACTTGCTAATGGGCCAGAGGTCCTGTGATATTCATTTTTCCTCTTGTGCTTCTTTTCAAGATTTTTGTGTCACTGAATCACTTAACTTCACAGGTTAGCAAACCTCTCCTTGAGACATCCAGGAATGGATATCTCGCTGCCATCTCAGCTTCAAGCTATTCCTTTGTTTCGTTACTGAAAGAATTTGTTTCAATAATGAATCCAGGTATAATTATCATCCTATTTTCTTTCTTGGGCATCACCATTGATTTTTCCTGGAAATTAAGTTTCAATGTTGAATGTTGATATTGCAGGTGGCGCTTCAATTTCTCTCACCTACATTGCTTCTGAAAGGATCATTCCAGGGTATTCACATGCTTTTTTATTGCTTCTAGAAGTCACCATGCCTTCCTTTTTTTTTTTTTCCCTTTCAAAAACATAATTATAAATTGTTACATATGCAGATATGGTGGAGGCATGAGTTCAGCAAAGGCTGCTCTCCAGAGTGATACACGAGTGGGTTTCTTATTTCTCTCCCATTTCTTTTTTCTATATCTCTAGCTTACCATATTCTAGCATTCATTTTGATTTTTCCAATTTTTCCATTTTTGATTCAGGTGCTGGCTTTTGAAGCTGGAAGAAAACACAAAATCAGAGTCAACACTATATCTGCAGGTATATTGGCTATTCCTAGTTAACAAAATTACATGGGCCGAAGCTAGGAGCATAACAATCCTACAATCTCTTGAACTATATTTAGGGCCCAATGGCACATGCTCAAGAATGATTTAGATTTTTTTATTTCAAACATAAATATTTAGAGCATGAACGAAACTGCAGCCATCTATTGCACTTGTGAGATCCGAAGATCGTTGCCATTTGATAATTGTTAAGAAGATCTCTTGCTGAAGTTGAGATTCTTGTATTCTCTGTGATCCCCCCTACACCCTTTTGATATGCATGTGTTTCTCTAAGGAGTCAGTTCAGCCAGCCAGCTTCTCTCTTTAATTCTTCATGCAACCATTCACGGTGGATCCATGTGCACAACATGGAAAGGCCTTCACCCTAACTGTAATTTGCATAGGTAAATAGAGCATCCCTGCATTGGACAAATTGTGAATCATGCTGCCATTTGGGTCTTGAGGTATATGAGCTGTCTATACACACTACTCAAGAGTAGACCAATCCGTCCTCTTGTCTATATTTCTGCAAGTTTGAACATTAGCATCGTTGTTCTTCTCTAGGTGTGTGAAATGCAAATGCAATCTTCTGAAGCATGAGCACCAACAGAACTGGTGGCTCAGAATTGCACATTCATGTCTTTGACTGTATTCCTTCTTCTTCTTCTTCTTCTTTGGATTGCTGGGTCAAATGCTGAGCATGCTAGATTACCCTGCATACTCAGGGTTGTGTGTGCACGTGTCTCACATATTTGTTCTCACAAATATTTTTAGGCCCCTTACGAAGTCGTGCCGCGAAAGCAATTGGATTTATTGAGATGATGATCGATTACTCATCGGCTAATGCACCCTTACAGAAGGAACTATCTGCTGGTAAGCTATGAACTATACAAATTGGTCTCCATTTGATTGTACTGTTATATAAAAAGAAACAAAAAGGACAATTACATAAACTACATGAAAGTGTTCATCTAAGTTCAAAAATTAAGAGTTTGGCTTTCCCTTGCTATGACTCATTTTTGACCCCCAATCAAATAAACCAAATTTGAAAAACTGTTTCGTAATAGCACTCACAGCTAAATGTTGCCTTATAATTACATGCTTTGTTCTTCCTTCCTGAGCTTGAAATCTAATGTTGCAGAGGAGGTGGGGAATGCAGCTGCTTTCCTGGCTTCACCCTTGGCTTCGGCTATCACTGGAGCAGTTGTTTATGTGGACAATGGTTTGAATGCTATGGGAGTGGGAGTTGACAGCCCAATATTTGTGGATCTTGACATTCCAAAGGATAACTAGAGCTCGAGGTTAAAATTCCAATGTTGTTTATTGTGCCAGCTGAAAATTTTGTATTTTGCAAAAAATAAATCGATCCTCCAAAAAATCTTGTCAGGCCTTGCAATTACCTAATTAATTGGAACTTATTTTTCTTAATGACATTCCATAGCTTTAAAACATTGGTGTTGTCGTTCTCTCCCTCCCTCCCTCTCTCACACACACCTGATGTTCCTGCTTTAAGCAAGAATACAAATCAAAATGATAAAATTAATTTATGTCATCATCTAGTGTTCAGTAAGCAACATAAATGAATCGGAGGCTGTTGTGTTCTTGTGCAGCAGATATATTGGGATGCTTTATGTCAAAGGAATTTTTGGTTAGCAATCGTGGTCTCAACTTCACAAAATAGCATGCTCAAAAAAAAAAAAAAAAAAAAAAACACCAGGGAGAGGATGAGAGAACAGAGGAAAGATGGTTGCTAATTTGCTTCTCAAATTTCTACCAAAAAGAATCCCTAGGGAACACAGAGAAAAAGGCCACGATTAATATGATGGCCTAAATGCTAAAATACTGATTAACCTCTATCATTCTATGCATGTACACGACTATATGACTGACTCATGGGAAGGTCCCAATATCTTCTGGCTGAAGCCCCCCGCATGCTTACATTCTCACCTCATTTTTCGCTTCCCTTTCCGAATAGCGGGTATTCTTACTTGGATATTATCGTTCTCAGGAGTTGAGTCTTCCACAACTGTCTTCTCTTGTAAAACCAAACCACGGTTCCTGGAGAACTTCCGAATGGGAGTGGTAGGTCCTCCTGCCTGAGTTTCTACAGGTATCGGATCTGCTAGGCTATCACTTGTCATGTTTATTTGATTCCTATTTGGCATTAGCTCCTCACCTACCTCAACAGCAGATATCATCAACTGCAAAATTTTGCGTCGGCACATATCAGAAACTAGACCAGCTATAAAGATTGTTTATTTTCTAAATACATTATCAGAAAATGCAACATTGGTATAACGTATAAGAATTAAACTAGGAAATGTATCATTGGGCACGTGGTTTCTTGTGAAAGGAATATGAGGCAAGTGCAGTGTGTACACAAAGCTTAACACTCAATTATCTGGACTTCCTACCACTATGTTAAACCAACATGTTTATCTTCGGTCGTCACCTGCTGCAACAATCAAATCTTCAAATAACTACTCCATAATCATTAAGACAATTATTCTGCACTTATGTACTTGTGCTACTATTCCATTATGCTGCTAGAGAACCCAGTTTAGGCTAAAATCCTTGAAATGGTCGGCATTTATAAATAAAAGAAAAATTCTGCAAAAATTTATCATAAAAATATAAATCTAATTCATCAAACTAAGATCCAGGTACCTTCCAATCCTTGAAGTCAAATCTGAAGACAAAGTGCCGGTAAGCTACCTCCCCTGAGACTACTTTACCAGCATCAGGCGCATTCCTTGGAGCTGAAATGTAGGGGATTCTTAGACAATAAGAAGGAAAAAAAAGGCAGAGAAAGGCATTTTAGAATGAAAGCATTTATAAAAATCTTACAAACAAGATGCCAGCCATTCTCATTCACTTTTATTTCAGCCCTTCCATCTTTAACTAGAAATGATAAAGCAAACAAATTCTCCACTGTCTGTGCAAAAGAGTTTCTATTCAAAACCAAATTTTCAAGCTTGACACTTCTTTTATTCTTTAAAATACTAAACATGGTTGCCATATTTTTGTCAGTATCTGTTCTCTCCTTTGCACCACTGTCATTGACCTGCACAAAGTAACAGGAAAGCTTGGTACCCTAGATTCCAGACAAGGGATTCAGGTATACATATATTAATGCTGAAATGATTGAAGAATGAGCAATTTGAGGTCTCAATTGAATAATTCAATAAAATTTGAAGGTGAATAAACAAGATAAAGTAACAGAAGAATAGTTCTTTCCATTCCTAGGTTAAGCATATAGCAGTCGAACTTGGTTATTGCCACTCCAACTCAATCAACTTTTTTCACAAAACAGAAACCAATTGCACAAGCATATAAAGCACCCTCACCTCTTGGGGTTGAACACTTCCAGTTGGTCTTGTACGTCTTCTACCAACAACAGCCTTCCGTTGCTTTAACTCAGTATCCATCGGCCCAACCCTAAACAGGGGAAAAAAAAAGATGAAAAAATATTCATTCAAAATTTTCCAACACAAAAGGGTGTTCCAAAAAGGACAATGTTCTGCTGCTATTACATGGTACAGCATCCAGGACAACTACTGAAAATATGCGAGACAGCAACTCCAATATCTTTCCAAGCAATCAAATTTCTGCTACCGTCAGCACTAGTACCAGGCCCATCTTGTCGGCCAAAATCTCTAAGGAGACCATTGACAAAATCTGAAGGTGTTATTCCATCATGTCCATGCGCCTTAACAGACGCTACCAAAGAGTTTGTTATATCCAATAAAGCCTCTGCATCAGCAACTTGTTCTCTAGGTTTCTGCACTGAAGATCACATAAATTGCAAAACCAAGAACAATTAAGAAAATCATAAATGACCATTCTTACTAGAACCGTAATTAGTTTTACAAAAATAGCAAGAGTTAATCAACAATAACAAAAACAATAATACCATTCTCACCAAAACACTCTTCCAAAACCATTTACAGAGCAATTTAAAGAGTTCGAATAACGGGAAGCACTCATTCAATGCAACACTTTTCAGGAAGTAATTTCGGGAAGAATTAAAGCTCTAAGAAATTAGCATTAGAAGAAAAAAAACCTCAATGCACATCAGTGTTCGAACGATGAAATTCTAAACCAAGAACAAGAATTTGAGCCTTAATTCTCAATTAAAAAAAGGAATAGAAATGATTAGTGAAACGTAGAAGTAGTGAATACCCAATTTGTGCAAGTCCTCCACTTGATTAATAATGGAATTAAACTTATCTGAATCAACCCTTTCAACGTCCTCTCTTCCATCTGCTCAATTTTTTCAACAAAAATGCATCACTCATGTGTCAAACTGTGAAGAAAGCCAAATAAAAAGGAAACTTGTAAATAATGAAGACAGAAAGGACTCGAAAACAAACTACGAAAATTAAGAAAAAAAAGAAAGAAAGAAAAGAGTGCCAATTATGATTCTCTTCACGTCACGGTAACGTGAACGGAGAAGTCTCCGTTCAGTGGCCTCTTGACTGCCCATATCGCTCGTTTCGGCTCCACCATTATTGAGTCTGCTGCTGCTGCTAGTACTACCAGCAGCAGCAGGATGGGGAGTAATGTGGGGTTCGCGTTTGACGGGTCGGGTCATGGAGGTGGGGTTTTATTAGAAAGAATTGGGAATTGTTAGGGTTTGAAATTAAGATGGAAAGAGATTTAAATTTAATTGTTAGGATTTTCGGGGAGAAATGTCTAGAGTCTATTTTCTTTCGCTCACTTTTTATTTGCGCTGCGCGGTTTCTTAACAATTAGGAATTCTTCTGCTTTTAGCCATGGAGAAGCGTCCTCAATACGGATCGGGACACGTGCGACTTTTGGAGGGCACGAGCGGAAATAAACGGTTGCAGAAGCGATTCTAAAACCGGGCCTTTTGCAAAAAGGAGATGGGTCTTTAGGACTTCATGTATTGGCCCGTGAGACTAGAATAGATTTTATAAACCGAGGGTCAAAATGTACAATTTCCATTTTAGAGGAGCAGTTTTATAAACTTTTCCTAGAAATTTTATAAGCATGCGGAGGATTTTGCAAAATTTTCAATTTTTTTTTTATTATTTTATCAGAGTACACTTCAACTAATGGTTAACTATATAAATCTTTAATAATTATAAAATTTATAGTATTCAATTATTTTTAAAAATTAAATTTAAAACTTAATCAGGTAGTTCAGAATCCCTCTAAATTATTTGAGGATTTGAACTTTAAATTGTGGGTTCCTGCGTTTTTAAGTTATTGATACGTATTTGTTTGATGTATACAATTTTCTTTTTAAGACTTTCTTATTCTCTTTCTTTCTCTATCTCTCTTTTTTTTTCCCTTTTCTTCGCTTACTTTTTTTCTAATTTACTCTTCATGTATTCCTTGATAGCAGGAATCGACTACTATTCAAAGTTAAAACTTCCAAGAGGGAACCTGTTGGCGGAACACTTATTAGACCCGTTATAGTATTTATCCGATTTAAATGCGTGATGGTAATGCGGTATTTTATAAAACAGTTTTTTAAATTAAAAATATATTAAAACAGTATTTTTTATATTTTTTATTTTTAACATAAACCCATTAAAACTATTAAATT
Source organism: Populus alba (assembly GCF_005239225.2). NCBI lineage: Eukaryota > Viridiplantae > Streptophyta > Magnoliopsida > Malpighiales > Salicaceae > Populus > Populus alba. The sequence continues at coordinate 4,476,789 of NC_133299.1, forward strand.
TTTTTTAAAGAAAATAAAAAAAATTAATTTAATATTTTCTAAACAAAAAAAAAACAATTTTTTTTAAAACTTAATCACCTAAATAAACATTCCCTATAACCTCCGGTGAATTTGGATCTACAATATTATTTTAATATTTAAAAAAACAAAACAAAATAGTGCATTTTAGTTTTGTTTAAATAAAAGGATATTATTTTTTAATTATAAATAAACTAAAATAATATTATTTTAAATAAAAATTTTAAATAAAAATTGATTGGAGTTGATAAAATTGGTGAGGGCATGTAGAGCCCGTTTGGCTCTGCGGCTGCGGCTGCGTTTTATTGAAAACACAGTCAGCAGCCGTTTGGTAACAAAAAAAACGTGATTTACTGTGTATGGGGCCCACACAAATTTTGCGTCAAAAACACAGTAAATGAAAAGCTAAAATTTCATGTTTTTCATGCACTGTGCAGCTAATTGCACTGTTCATTGAACAGTGCAATTAGCGTGAACATGTACATGGTACACTGTTCACATTAAAAAATAACGTTGTGCAAGTGAATTGCACTGTTCACGTGAACAGTGCAATTCACTTGCACTGTTCGTCCTTTTTTTTTTTTTTTTTGTGCAGTGTGTTAATTTTATTAAATTTTTTTTTAAAAAAAAAAAACTAGTTTAGAGTTAATTAAATGTGACGTGAACAATATTTTTTTCTCAAAAAAGTAGTATAGAGTGAATTAAATTCACTCGCACTATAATATCAATTTTATATATGATAATATTTTATCTAATTTTATTACACACTCAAAAAATTATGAAAACTGTAGTTCTTATCGGATAAATTTTGTATCTAATAAAATTATATATAATTTAATGAAATAATAAAAAATATTTTATATAAAATATTATTTATTCCATGATGTAATAGAAGTAATTAAATTTACAATATTTAAATTTAAAATCATCAATATTAATATATATTTCTTAAAATTATTTTATAACTTTAATTTTAAAAACATTCTTAATCAAACACATTAAACTACTTTTTATTCAACCTCAATTTTAACCATAGTTTTAACCAAACATCTATTTTTTCAAACCAACCTCAATTAAAAGTACTTTTTATAAAACAACTTTTTTCAAACCACAACCACAACAACTACCACAATGCCAAACACACTCGTAGGCTTGTCTGAAACAGTATCCAATCTAACTTAGACAAAATTTCGGTAGAGTGAGTTTTAAACTTGTTTTGTTTTTAATTAATTTTTTTTATTTTAAATTAATTTTTTTTATAAATTAATATTAAAAATAAATTTAAAAAATAATATTATTTTAATTCCTTTTCAAATAAAAATTATTTTAAAAAATAAACTCTATCAAATTTACGATCATTCTTTTCAGATAAATAGATCACAAAATCCACGTGCTAGGTCTCGAGAGTTTAACATCCATTTCTGGGAGTTCAATCGAGTCTTCCAGTAGAGACAAAACCTATAATATTTCAAAATTTCAAAATATTTCCTATAGTTTAACATAAACGCTCCGGTCAATAACATAAACAACGTTTTCCGAAATTTCAAAATATTTCCTTTTCTTTCGAAAATTAATAATCCTTTTAAACGGCAAAATTACACCCCAAACAGGAGCTCCCAAGTGTAGCCGCAACTTCCCTATAGTATTTCTCCAATCCAGCCAGCCAAGATGTCAAAATCCTTCCAAATCAAATCAAAAACCCTAAAATTGAACCCTTTTTATAATCACTTCACTATATAAATCACCCAATCTTCACTGATCATTGATAAATCACTATTAAATCTTGAGCTCAAGAATCAAGAAATGAAAGCCTCACTAAAATTCCGGGAAGAGCAAAACCCGGTATTTAGAGCCAAAGTGCCACTTAACATCTTGGGTTTACCATTTCAATCAGGAATTATAGCCGGAGAATCCAAAGAACTTTCTTTAAATCTCTCCACTTTCTTCCAATCTGGACCCTCCATCAAAATCGCTTACCGTCCTAATGACACGTGGAACCCCTTCTCCCTCGTTCTCAAAACCGGAACCGGTCACTTCGGTTCTCCGGTTTCTAGCTCCATGATTATGAGTGCGGAGTTCAATCTATTGAGTAAAGGTAATAGTAATTTAAACCCTAGCTTTATGCTCCACTTCAATCCTCAATTTGGGGATTTTTCGATTAAGAAGTCGCAGTCGTCGACTCACGTGAGTCATCTGACGGGGTCGATTCTGAACGGCGGCGCTTCGTCTGATGATCATGGGTCGATTGAGGCCGTTGAGGCTGCGACTCCGACTCCGACTCCGGATGTGGTTGATGGCGTGTTTTGTGGGAAGAGGATTACGGTTTTGCCACCGGTGACTTCGAGTGCGGTTGCGGGATTGTTTTCTGGTGTGGAGGTTACGGCGAAGACGAGGCTTCCAGTGAGGAGCAAGGCGGTGGTGAGTTTCCGGTGGGGAGTTCGGGTTCCGGCTGAAATTAAGAGTGGCGGTGAATCAACGGCTGGGATTAATTTTAGGACGATACCGGTCTTTGTGATGAATAAGATTGGAATTGAACACGTGGATGGTAGAGATGAGAGGAGTAAGAAGGCGGGGACGACAGGGAAGGTGGAGATGGATTCGGGGAATGCTGAGGTGGCAGAGGCGTGTTTGGGTGTGAAAAGGCAATTAGAGGTTTTGCAGGGTGAGAACGGGCATTTGAGGAAAGCAGTGGAGGAATTGAGTGAAGAAATTGGCGGAGGGAAATTATTAGTTGGGGATTTGGATTCTGGAAAATACGAGAGAAATGGAATTAAAAGCCCCGAGTAGAAAGGAGGAGAAACAATGAGAGGAAGAAATCAATGGAAGGAGATTGAAGAAGAAGGCATCTAATGGAACTGCTACTAGTGGTAATTGGTCCTTGAAATTACTGGATAGTTATAATTTGGTGCTTAATACATTAAGTTTTTTTTTTTCATATCAATTTTTCAGTTTATTTAGGATCTTATGAAATATGTTTTTTTTGGGTTTTGGTTGGTTTAGTCATGTAAGATAAAGATGTAAATTAATTAAAATCAATTGGGATATTAGTGTTTTGGATTAGGAATTCGAAATTAACTGTAAGTTTAATTTTTTTTTTTGGTGGTAGTATTGTTAAGGGGATGTTTGGGAGAGTTGTAGTAATTGATTTTAAAAATATTTTTTTATTTAGAAATGTAATAAAATGATATATTTTTTAAAATTTTTAAATATATCAAAATAATTTTTAAATATAAAAAATTATTGATTTTAAATAAAAATAAATAAATTTTGCTCAATTTCTAAAAGATTTATTTGTATGAATCCCCTGATTGGCGCATTCAACATTTTGATTTATTAGAGAAATGAAAGTTGGAGCTTTTTAAATTCACTACGCCATTAGTTAAATCTCTTAATATTAGGGTTGAGTATTTTCATACATTGATTTTGGTTTGGTTTGCTTCGTGTTGCTAAAAAACCAGCAAATCTGAAAAATTGACTTATCAGACATCATCAAGAACAGCAGAAACTAGTTCTCTGCATCTGAATCAATGAACCTTTTGTAAACATCAAGCAAATGGAAGGTCTCGCATCAATGTTTGAATGAATTTTTAAAAATAGCACTCGCTACTAGATAGATACTTCATATTGATTTTGTTACGGGTTAATTTTTTTTATTTAATAAAAAAATTGTATATATAAGTTTTTTTGGATATATTTTTGTAATTAAAAAAATTCTAAGTTAAAATTCAAAAAGCTTATATATACATGAAATAAACAAATCAAGAACTATCTATGTTAATAAATGAAAAAAATTATAAATGATAACTAAAAATAAAATTAGAAAAATCAAAAAACAAATATAAAAATCAAGAAATAAATATAAATTAAGATATTTAATCTTGTAAGATGAGATATTTACCCAATTGTTTTTGTTAAACTTTTTTTATTTATTTAATTAAATGCTAATAAAAATAAAAATAAGAATTAAATTGATTAAATAAAATAAAAAAAATATTATAGAAGACTAAACATATTAGAAGTATTATATAAAAATAAATATTTTTATTTAAAAAATAAATTTAATCCATATAAAAAATAACATTATATTGATTTATCTACCTGTTTGCATGTTCTCATCGCTGATGGTTGGTGACATTTCTTGTTTTTTTTGAGATATTTTTAGCTTGGTTTTCTTTGATGATTATGAAATTTATGATTGAATGATGCTACCAAAATTCCTGGAGATCAGAATTATATGATGACATAATTTTGCCTGACTCAAAGCCTCTCAAAAAGTGGGTGTGGACCTATTCTCTCAATTAATTCTTCAAACTTCCCTGCAATCTTTCCTTACAACTGTTCTGCACATATATTTTAGAAGTTTTATTAAGGAATTTTATCTCCCAGTTTCTTTCTTTCTTTGTTTTCTTTCGAACTTGCATCACTGAAGGGATCAACAGCCTAACCAACCAAAGCATTTGCACCACTAACTTGTAGAATCGCCAGAAACATAACCAAGTCAAAGTAAGGTATTGAGACTTGAACAATCATAAAGAAAATCGTATGGATAGATGATCCTGTGTATCAATCTGCAATGCTTAAACATGAATGGAGAACATCATGTTTAGATCCAATCCCTTTTTGCCTTCACGTTGACATTGGTTAACTTTCATTTTGCTTACATTTTGATCATCAGGATTGGCGCATTTAGGTTTGGTTCCAGAAGAAGAATCTGGGATATAGCATTGATCAAGGAAAAGCGAGGAAACCGAAAACAGTTAGCTAAGAGTCCTTGTATCATCACGAACAAGTTTTCACACTTTAGTATGTCATCCACGCTATACTGTGGAAAAACTCATAGTTTTATTTTTTTTTGTTTTTCTGGAATGAGTGTATGTATCAACTTTCCGAGATATCTCCTGTCTGATTGTTAGGGTTTATGAAGTAGGTTTTTCCAGGCATCATTGTTTGGTTTAGTCATGTGAAACGTCGGTGCTATTACTTAAATGCGTCAGCATGTATTTGGACTACAGAAATGAAAGTTCAGGTGAATAAGTTCAAGCTATCTCGTTTCACATCAAAGCTTAAAGCATCATAATCTAATATCTACTTGCTGGAGATTGAATGGCAATGTTCTTTTCAAAAGCAACATTGCGAAGGAACAAAGAAGGGGAATTATCAGTATATATACCAGTAATGGCAGATAGGACTTTTGGTGAAAGTGGGGAAATTTAGATTTAAATAATGATTAATACATTCTAGTTCTTGAATTGCAATGGATTCATTCAAGATCTGCTGGAAGGATTTGAGAGGAAACGGCGAAGCAGAGCTGCCATGCTCGACCATTAGATTTGTACATGTCAACATCTTGCTGCAAACCTTCCATAGCATCCTCTTGGTCCTAACAATTGTTTTGTTCCTGAAATAACTTGTGATTTAGGTATACCTGCTACAGAAACATTTTCTACAGTAATTCAAGGCCATAGCCGGAGCTGGCCTTCTGCTTGTTCTGATCAAATTTACAGATTCAAAGTTCATTGTGTGGTTTATCAAAATATGGTTGTAAGAAGCAGCGCTTAAGTAGAACATAAGGTTATGGAAATGGAGTTTATGAAATGTTATGACTGAAGAGAATTCTTGAAGAACTATGAAGTTGTATTACGACAATAAAGCTGTCATAAGAACTCTTAATACCGAGAAGGCTGGGAATGTTGCCAGCACGTACAAAAGGTTAGAGATTTTTAATTTGATACTTGCGAAATTGAAGCAATAACAATTTAAATTCGAGACGAGATTGATATATGATATTTTTTAAAAAATAAGCAATCTTGTAAAGGGCATAATTTTATTTTATTTTTATCTTAATTCAACTCAAATTTTATTAGAAGATTTTAAATGCTTTATTTTCTATAAAATTAGAATTTTGTAATCATTTAAAATCAACAAGACTTTCAAATAAAACAAAAAAAAAAACTATCTAGACTTGTAATATTTTATTAGTTGATTTAGAATTTTTTTCTATTTAGTTTTTTATTTTTTTAAGGATTTGGGCCTCTAAATCCCTTCGTGGTTTTGAAATTAGATAAACAAAGATGGAGGCTTATTCTTATTCTTTTTAAGAAAAAAAAAATACCAAAAACATGAATTAACTTACTTCTGCATGATATATCTTATTAAAGGACAAAGCTATCAAATGCCCTTGAGGTCTTTGTTTTAAATATTATTTAAATAGATTTATTTATTATTAGATTGTGTTAAGGAGATAAAAATTAAATATTTGAATGAAAATAATTGATATCAGTTAGATAAGTGTTATTTTATATGCCAATATTTATATGCATTTACAATAAAATCTATAACAAAAATGTAAAAGCAAAATTTATGGAGAGCTTCCTGCTAAGCTAAAAAAAATAGTGGAAGGTCAGACATCTTTGTCACTACGAAGACACAAAGAAACAACAAACTACCTTCAAGGACAGTTTTAATAAAATAGCATCTTTTATTGTTCAGAAAAAAACAGAGAGAAAAAAAGTGATCTCACACGCGTAAATAGAAACAGAGATAATAATCCTCTGTCTAGCAACTGCCAACAATCATAACCCAAAAATAAGAAAAAAGCCAACAACTGCAATCCAATTACCCTTTTAATGACTTCAAGCATTGCCTTCTTTTCCAGTGGACGATAAAACTGCAGTTAGGATCAGTACATTCAAGGGCCAAGTCATCGCAAGGCTCGCCGCAAGAATCGCATGCCTGTAGACCATAAGTCTTGACGACCAAAGCAAGAGGGTGAGGGTGTGCAGGATATGTGCGAACCCCCCCTGGCTTGACGTATGGGTATTTCCCGAGAGCACATTCAGGATGAACATCGAAGTCGCATTCCTCACAACGGTAGAACCAGAGCTTGGGGTCTCTATCTTGTTCACAAATTATACAGCAAGGGTAGTCATTTTCATTAATGTAGGTGAGGAAGAGAGGATGGTCATGATACTTGTGTCTTGCTTTGTATGGCAGTGTAGCACATTTCATACCCAGCTTGAAATCGCAAACCGCACATTTTAAAAATACCTTTGATTCTTCACTGACACCACAGCCACTGCAATGCGGAATAATCTCTCCGTCATCTGCAAGCAAAGGGGGAACCCCGCGACCTCCAATATTGCAACGGAGAATATTCTTTCTGTCCGCTGGAAGATTAAGGAGATGCTCATCATGACCTCCATGTTTAAAAGAATCTTTCAATGATTTGAAGCATCGGATATCAATCCAGAGTCCACATACATCACATGTGTACCTGAGCCCACAAAAATCTTGCTTACACACATCACAGGAGAACAGATCATGTTGGTTATATGAAAGAATCAGTTGGTTTTCGTGATATTGCCACTTTTTTTGTCTGGGTAATTCTATGCAGGTTTTGTCAAGAAAGAAATTACAACTGGCACAACTGTAAAATGAAGTTGAGATTGGTAACATGCACCCATCACACTTTAGATCATCATCAACCTTGTCATTAAGAATTAGGTTATGTTGATGACTGAAATGCTCGATCTCTTCAATTATTCTCTCATCTCCATGCTTGATCTCACGGACAACGCGAAAGCTAGGTTTCATGAATTGATCATCAGTCACACTTTGTCCTGCAGTCTCTGTTGCATAATCTCCAAATTCTCTGCTACAATTCACGTGTGAAACAAAGTCACAGTCTGGGCAATAGTAAACTCCGTATTCTGTGTCAACTTCCCGACGGCAAATTCCACAGTACTTGTTTATAGATTCGATGCATTGTTGAGGATGATAGGTGTGGATGATTCGGGGATGATGGTGCAGTGCCGTTTTAATGTTGCGTGGCAATGAAATGCATTCTTCGTGGACCAATAGTTGGCACATGGGGCACACGAATGGAGAGTCATATCCATCTGTGCCACATGCATTGCAAGTGAAGGAGATTGATTTTAGTGAAGGTGAAATCAGTAGTCGTCTAAATTGATGCCTTTGATTCTGATCAGCTGCATCAATGCACGGTGGAAAAGCACATTTGATATGGAGGTTGAATTCGCACACAAAACAGCAGTAAACAAAACTCTCATAGCAAGTTTCGTTGCAAAAATCACACATCGTATCATGATTTGGCAGTAGACGAAGAGGGTGTTCTGGATGAATGTGCCTCTTGATCTCCGGGGGCAGCTCAGCACATTTCTTGTGAAGAAAGAAGTTGCAAGAAATGCACCTATAGCTAGGACCAGACATTGGTTCCTTGCACACGGAGCACACAACTCCTTCACCATGATATTCTTGCTCTTCATTCAAAAGCAATGGATGATCCTTGTGGGCAAATTGATGTGCCTGACTATCAACTTCCAAAAAACCCGGTTGAAAAGCACATTTGATATCTAGATCAAACATACAGAAAGAACAATGGTAAACAAAACTCTCGAAAGTTTTGTGGCACCGATCGCATTCGTATCCTCCTTCATATGGTGGCTTTTCCAGTAGATGGAGAGGGTGTCTAGGATGAATGCGCCGCTTGATCTCACGGGGCAGCTCGGCGCATGTCTTATGAAGAAAGAAGTAGCAAGAGGTGCAACTGTAGCAAGGACCCCATATAGGTCCCTCGCATCCAGAGCAAATAACTAGTTCACAACTATATTCGAGAACTTGATTAATGAGGATCAATGAATGATCTGGGTGGCTAAAATGTTCAACCTCCATGTCTCTGTCTCTCTCAGAAGACAGAGCAGGAAATGAGGGGTGTTGAGCCAAGGCAAGACTTAGGTAGGCCAAATTGAAGCTGCCGAATATATATGTTATCGAAATGGAAAGGCAAATAAAAGTTGAGTGCTACTATTATTCAATACCTCACCTTCTGAACGGAAACTTGACCTCTTCACCGACGACGGCTAATTAAATAATTACAGCTGCTTACGCTAAATTACAGATCAACCAACGAGATCCAGAACACGGTGATTTCCCATTAAGATCGGATACCAGAATTCAAAGAAGCCCGAAAAGGAAGGAAGGGTGTTATCTGTAAGGATGGGGCGGGAGGAAGATCATGAGGATAGCTACAGGCTCTTCCATTTGTGCAGATGATATTATACAAGCATGTGAATAAGAAGACACTTTCCCTTTTCTTTTCTTGTTGGAGTGGAAGACTCGTTGACTTGAGGTGGGTCTCGTCAACTTCTTGTTACAGGATCATGTCCATTGCTTAGTATTCTATTGGATTGGTCCATTGCTTAGTTAATGGATCGTGTCCATATAATAAGTTATTAATGAAATAAAAAATAGTATTAGAAAGTATTACTACTTGGATTTGAAGGTGGGTTGTTATCAAGCAAAACCAATCATCGGCCTGAAAACATTGAACGCGCATGAGACCTGACGTATGTGAGAGATGACAGCAAATAAATCGCAAATACAATGTTGCGGTTAAATTAATTTTTTTAAAATAAAAAAAATATTCAGATATTATTAATAAACTACTAAATAATAGTAGCATTCCTTTAAATATTAGTAAAAATCTAGGTAAAATAAATCCTTCTTTTTAAAAAATAACTAAATCTTAACTATCACCATAATATATTATGTAAATAAACTACTAAAAGAAAAATCATGATTATATGAAAGCCATTATGATTTTAGCTCCTGCATTATTTTTCTCGAAATAAAAACAACTCAGATTTTTAGTTGAAATCGTTCTTGTCTCGATTATAAGGACATGTCACAGAAGATCATTTATCTTGGAATTAAATTATATAATTAGAGATATAAAAAAAAATTGAAAACACATTCTCTTATATATCACATTTCATCATGTTCATTAACTACAAACAATTAAATTCAGATTAAATAGATATAATTTATACATGTATATAAAAATAACAACTTAACTATTAATTATTTTTTTCTCTCGTCTAATTTAAACTATAAATTCAAAAACTAATGTTAACCATTTCTCCTTAAAAAGCCCTCGACCTTAAAGTCTCCGTTGCCATTCCTATTTGGTTTTCTAGATTTTATAATGAAGAGAGAGATTGGGAAAGGAAGAAGATCATGTGTGTATTCCCTTTCAGAATTAATTACAGGTTTTTCATATCACATTTTTCATGCTTATCACCCATAAATTATTAAATTAAAGTAAAAATGACATCAATTATATATAATAAAAGTAAAAATTTAACTATTTATTGTTTAAAACATGTCAAGTCAAATTTATAGTATTATAAATCATAAGGTAATCATTGAATACATATCGAAAAAAAAATGCAGGATAAACTAAAAATAATAATTGTTTGTTAAAAAATAATGGTTGTCAAAATTAAAAAGACAACTATAACCTTAGTCAAACTAAAACTAAAATTTTAATGTTATTTAAAAAAAAACACCTTTAACATATTTTGTTTTAATTTAAGAAATTAATAAATAAATATATATAATATATATTTAGTTATCTAATTCTACATCAAATAGACTTAAAAGAAAAAAAATGGCAAAAAATGGTTAAGCACATGATCCAGGAGGCCCAACACGCCGATCAACACATGCTAACATGTTTCGACTTGATTTCTTATTCTTTTTTTTTTATTATTATTTAAATAGGAGGACTTTTTAAAATAACCATCCGACATGTTTTTTGTTGTGACAAATTAAAAACATGTTATCTATTTGTTTTACCGTCAAGAAACTCTAGAGACCGGAAGTCACCTGAAAATTGCTCCCCTCTTTTTAAACACAAAACACCATTTCAATCATGTTTTTTATTTAAAAACACTTAGAAATACAATGTAAACATAACCTCTAAATAATGTTTAATCGATTAAAAAACTTAAAATTTGTTCCGGTTAAAAAAAAATCCTCAAAAAATCTACTTTTATAGTAAAATGAAGGGCAAAATATACATTAATAGAATTCTTATCTTGAAATGGTATTATTAATATTAAGAATATTTTTTTTCTGTTTTTTTTTAAAGTATTTTTTATTTAAATTAATTATATATAGTAAAAGTTGAATTGAGAAAAAAAATAATCAAAAAATTTAATGAGAAAAGGAAAGAAACACTTTGCGAATCCAAAACAAATCCTCTCACAAGCCATATAGTGATTAACATATGACTTTTAGTTTTTTGTAAAATTTTGTAGTTATTTATAAAATGTCTTAGATATATAATTATTAATGGAGTCGGGATTATGTTTTTGTTCTCTACAAATCAAGAAATTTGATATATACAGAACTTAGAACAAAAAAGAAGGGTTACTGATAAGTTAATATCTTTACAGCAGAAAATCAAGTTAAATAGTATTACATAATAATGTATTTAATTTATTTTTCTTTGTGTATGTATCACACATTACTGCTTTGTTTTTGTAGGTTTTGTACTCGTGCCTCGAGGAGTAGGCAAAACTCGTGATTGAAATGACCACTGTTCACCAAATGAGGTTAAATAGTTGCACTTCTTATTCAAACTTACTTGCTGGTCTGTTTTTACAATTTTGAAAAAATAATTGAAAAAAATTAAATTTTTATTTATATTTTTTCTTTAAATTATTATTTTTTTTATTTTTTAAAATTTTTTATGTACTATTATTAAAAATAAATAAAAAAACAAAAAAAATACTATTCAATATATTTTTAAATAAAAAATACTTTAAAAATTAATTATAAAAAAAACTCTTTATTCTATATGTGATTTGGCTGTGTTTCAATCAGTTGAAATTCGAAACAGTAGCTTCATGATGTTTATCTCGAGCAGAAAAATAAGTCTTTCCTTTGGTAAATCTATTTCTTGGTTATCTCTGCAAAACTAAGTAATTTTTTTTTCTATAGAAATGTTTTCATATTATGATTTGAGTTGTGAATTTAAAAGGATAATTCAAGTTATTTTTTTAATTTTATTATTTAATATTAAGTTAATTAAAAATTATATTTTATAATTTTGTTTTAATTTGTTTTCTATGAGATAATCATTGTCTCATACTCAGGTCATGAATTTGACATGTTAACTTACGTTGACCCGAGTCAATCCAATAAATTGTTTTTTTAATATTAACAATTTATTGGATTGACTCGGGTAAGATATTATATTAACCTGAATTTGATGTAAGATATTATATTAATTTTTTTAGTTAAATTATATTTTTACTAAAAACCTGCTAAATAAATCAAGTCACATCAAATCAACTCTTACATTACTTATTTTTTTATTAGAAAAAACATTAATAATATTTGAATATTTTTTATGTTAAAATAAATTTAGATACAATTAGCACTACCAATAATTTAGTTTCCACTAATAACATTTTTTTTATATCGTAGTATAAGTTGTTTTTCAAAATAGCTTTTCGTGCTGAAAAACATGCCAATAATGTTTTAGGGTGTTTGGGAGTGTGGTAGCGGTTGCTTTTCAAATAGTTTTTCGTGCCGAAAAGCATGCCAATAATGTTTTTTTATTTTTAAAAAATTATTTTTCATAGCAGCACATCAAAACGATCCAAAAAGTACAAACCACACTTAATTTTAGCAAAATTTTTTTTTTTTGAAAATTTACAAAAAGCAGATTGCACCGCAGTGCTAAACGGCACCCAAGTTAAACAGTATTACCTGAAACATTTTGATATATTAATGTCTTTGTCCTTGGCGCAGCTTGACTTGCTAATTTTAGGGTGTTCAACCCGATATTTTAATTTTATCAAGTAATTTAAATTATTATAAATCTTAATTTTATTTTTTTTTTTAATTTTTTTATATAATTTCAACTTGATATGTATTAATGGAACGTGATTGTAATGCTAGATGTTTGTATGAAAATAATGGTTCGTGCCTTATAACTATATGTTGATTTGAGAAAAAAAATGAAAATATGGCCATAAGGCTGATAACATTCGCTTGTGAGGATACAAATTTAGCATGAGGAAAAAAGTAAATTTGAGTTACATGGTTTTGATTTCTCACAGTTGTGTCAGGATAATGTAAGTTTTCTTGTAAAAGTTTGTGGCCATTTGATTATGCTTTTACAACAAACACATGAACACTCTAGCCTTTGTTACATTTCAAAAAGAAGGAAAGAAAGAAAACAAAGAAAAGACCCCCTTATAAACTAGTCATCAGTCCACAGAAGTTTTAGCTACCGGTTTGTTTTCTTGGATGGCTGTGTTTTTAAAAAAAAAAATGATTTTTTTTAAATTTTTTTAAAAAATTTTGAACTATTTTGATGTACTAATATAAAAAAGAATTTAAAAAATAAAAATATAATTTTTAAACATTTACAAGAAAAAAAATAAAATATATATATATATTTATTTTTTAAACATTTACAAGAAAAAAAATAAAATATATATATATATATATATATATATTATATATATATATATATATATATATATATATATATATATATATATATATATATATAAACAGAAGGCAAACTACTTTATTACATTTTTACAAATCAATGAAATCCAGCGGTACTAGTGGCATCCCTTTTATATTGGAGATGGTGAAAGCCAATATTCCACTCGTTAAAGCTGCAACAAATTATACAAAATATTAAAAGGAACCAATATTTCTATTATTATTTATCTATATATAAAGTACTGTAATTAATGTTATTTAAAAAACACCTTTAATATATTTTGTATTCATTTAAGAAATTAATAAAGAAATATATATAACATATATTTAGTTATCTAATTTTACATTAAATTATATGTTAAAAAACACTTTTCAAAAAAAAAAAAAAAACAACTATAACCTTATTCGAACTAAAACTAAAATTTTAATGTTATTTAAAAAAACACCTTTAATGTATTTGGTATTAATTTAAGAAATTAATAAATATACACACACATATAGAGTTAACTAATTCTACATTAAATAGACTTAAAAGGAAAAATAAATGCAAAAAAATGATCGAGCACATGGATCAAGGAGGCCTAGCACCCCCGTCAACAGGCTCATACATTTGGGCTTGATTTTTATTATTATTATTTAGATGAGAGGACTTTTTAAAGTAACTAAACGATACGTCTTTTGTAGTGGCAAAAAACACGTCACCTATTTATTTCATTGCCGAGAAACTCTAAAGGTTGGATGTCGCTGGAAAATTGCTTCCCACTCTTTTGACACAAAACATCATTTCAAGCATTTCTTTCATTTAAAAACCACTTAGAAACACCCAGCAAACATAACCTCGAAACAAGTTTTAAAGTAAAATACTCAAAATTTATTCCGGTTCAAAACAAATTCCCAAAGGATCTATTTTTGAAGCAAAAAATACATCAATAGAATTCTTATCTTGAAATGGAACCCCCATTAGCTTCAAGAACAATTTGTTTCTGTTGCTAAATTATGGTTAACAAGACTGAAATGTAAATAAAATAAAATCATGGACCAAATAGTATAATTTTCAAGTTAAAGGGACCAAAACTAATATTGAACTAAATTTTAAGTTTAAAAGGCTGTCATGACCCAAATTTTTTTTTTTATTATTTTATTTTATTTATCGAAAATGATAATAAAATAAATGAATGATGCAACGAAATAAAAAAATGATGATTAAAAAAGAAACAAATAAAAATAAAATGAATTAAGAATGCATTAAATTTGGGTTAAAATCAAAATCATACTCATATATGCTATTCTTACAAGCAACGTACAAACTGAAAGTTGTGTTTATTTCACTTTAAAAAAGGTGCTCTCAAATAAGGAAAACCTTTCAATATAATAATCACCCATATGCCATTGAAATAGAGATTAAGGATTTTCTTGGAAAAGAGATTGCTCTGTCAAAGAAGGGGATCGTTATATCCCAACAGCAGATGTTCTTAAGGAGACTGGGATGAGTGGCTGTAGGCTAGCAGACACTCCACTAGATCCCCATCACAAACTTGAAGATGACAAGGAAGGTGATTCAGTGTGATTACAACACATTATCAAAAATTGGTGGGAGAGCTGATTTACTTATCAAATATATGATCTAATATTGCATTTGTTGTGAGTTTAGTAAGCTAGTTTATGCGATCACACCACGCAAAACATCTTGAAGCAGTTTATATCGGATTCTCATATACTTGAAAAGCACACCAGACAAGCGCAGATAATAAAAGCATACACTGATGCAGATTGGGTGGGTTCAGTCATTGATAGAAGATCAACATTAGAATACTGTACCTAAGTTTGAGGAAATATAGTCACATGGCAAAGTAAGAAACAAAATGTGGTTGCAAGAAGCAGTGCTGAGGTAGAATATAAGAAGAGAATTCTTGAAGAAACTGTGAATGCCTGTGATTATGTCAACATTAACCAAGCTCCCGTTTCTTGTTTTTCTAGCCTAGGGATCCAATCTTTATTTTGATTTCCTAATTTGTGGCCTTTCTAATGTGGTGATCTCCTCTACTATTTTATCTTGTAACCATATCTATTGAATGAATAAGAAATAAGATTCTTCTTCTTCTTCCAATAACCTACACACACAACACAGTAATAGAAGAAGAAGAAGAAGAATTCATGGATTCGTGCATCGGTGAGTCTGAAAGTCATGTGTAAACGCCCATTACCTTCATATGTGGGTATTTCCTAAGAGCACATTCTGAATGAGCATCAAAGTCATATTTCTCAAACGGTAGAACCAGAGCTTTATGATTTTCACAAATTTGACAGACAAATTGGTAGTCATTTGGATCATTACAGGTGAGGAAGAGAGGATGGTCATCGTACATGTGTCTAGCTTTACATGGCAGAGCAGCCCATCTATTACATGTTGTATTTATTTTAAAATATATTAAAATAATATATATTTTTTATTATTTTAAAATTATTTTTAATATTACTATATCAATCGATTTGAAAATATATATAAAAAAATAATTTAAAATAAAAAAATAAAAATAAAAATTATTTTAAAAATTATTTTTAAAACATAAAAATATATAAGCTTTTAATACCAAAAAGACTAAGAATATTGCTAGTAGTATGCAAAGGTTGGAGATTTTTAATTAAATATCTATGAAATTAAAGCGAAAATAATTTGATAACAATTTTAATTCGAGACAAGATAAGATTGATATATATGATATATTTTTTTTTTAAATAAACAGTCTGGGTATAATTTTTTTTTTTTATCTCAATCCAACTCAAATTTTATTAGTCATTTAAAATCAGTAAGACTTTCAAATAAAACCACAAAAACTATCTAGACCTGTACTATTTTATTAGTTGATATAGAATTTTTTCCTATTTATTTTAAAAAAATTATTTTTTGAGGATTTTTTAATATATAAACACTATAATATTATATTTTAATTAGATAATTATGATTTTTATGTTGTAATTTTACTTAACTCTAATTTTATGTGTACGTTTTGATGTAGAAATTATAAACTGTCTCGCCGAAAAATCATCTTGTCTAACCAAATAATCGAAAGGGGATATGGGCTTCTAAATCCCTTCTTAAGAAGATCAAGGCTTATTCTTATTCTTCTTAAAAAAAATACCAAAAACATGAATTAATACTCTTCATTATATATCTTAAAGGAAAAGGCTATCGGATGCCCTTGAGGTGTTCGTTTTAAATATTATTTAAATACATTTATTTATAAAATATCAGTTAGATAAGTGTTATTTTATATGACAATATTTATATGCATTTACAATAAAATCTTTAACAAAAATGTAAAGGCAGAATTTATGGAGAGCTTCCTACTAAGCAAAAAAAAAAAAAAAAATGGTGGAAGGTAACACATCTTCGTCACTTACGAAGGGACAAAGAAACAACAAACTACATTGACAGTTTTAATGAAATAGCATCTTTTATTGTTCAGAAAAAAAAAAGAGAAAAAAAAAATGATCTGATATGCGAAAATAGAAACAGAGATAATAAGTATGAAGCTAACCATTCACCCCAACAATCATAACCCAAAAATAAGAAAAAAGCCAACAACTGCAATCCAATTACCGTTTTAATGAGTTAAAGCATCGCCATCTTTCCCAGTGGACGATAAAACTGCAGTTAGTATCAGTACATTCAAGGGCCAAGTCATCGCAAGGCTCACCGCAACAATCGCATGCCTGCGGACGATAATCCCCTGTCTTGTCGACCAAAGCAAGAGGGTGAGGGTGATTAGGATATGTTAGAACCCCCCCTCGCTTGAAATATGGGTATTTCCCGAGAGCACATTCAGGATGAGCATCGAAGTCGCATTGCTCACAACGGTAGAACCAGAGCTTCGGGTCTCTATCTTTTTCACAAATTAAGCAGGAAGGCTGGTAGTCATTTTCATTAATGTAGGTGAGGAAGAGAGGATGGTCATCATACTCGTGTCTTGCTTTGTATGGCAGTGTAGCACATTTCATACCCAGCTTGAAATCGCAAACCGCACATTTAAAAAATACCTTTGATTCTTCACTGACACAACAGCCACTGCAATGGGGAATAATCTCTCCGTCCGCTGCAAGCAAAGGGGGAATCCCGCGACCTCCAATATTGCAACGGAGAATATTCTTTCTGCCCGCTGGAAGATAAAGGGGATGCTCGTGACCTCCATGCTTAGTGGAATCTTTCAATGATTTGAAGCATCGGACATCAATGCAGAGTCGACATACATCACATATGTACCTGAGCCCACTAAAAAGTTGACGACACACATCACAGTAGCACAGATCATGTGCCCCTTGGATCCATGAAAGAATCAGTTGGTTTTCGTGATATTGCCACTTTTTTTACCTGGATAATTCTATGCAGGTTTTGTCGAGAAAGAAATTACAACTTGCACAACTATAAAATGGAGTTGAGATTGGTAACAGGCACCCATCACACTTTAAATCATCATCAACCTTGTCAATAAGGATTAGGTTATGTTGATGACTGAAATGGTCGATCTCTTCAATTATTCTCTCCTCTCCATGCTTGATTTCACGGACAACGCGAAAGCTAGGTTCCATGAATTGATCATCAGCGGTCACACTTTGCTCTTCTTCGTTTTCTTCTACAATCTCTGTTGCAGAATCGCCATATTCTCTACTACAATCCGCGTGTGCAACGAAGTCACAGTCTGGGCAATAGTAAACTCCGTATTCTGTGTCAACTTCCCGACAGCAAATTCCGCAGTACTTCTTTATAGATTTGATACATTGTTGAGGATGATAGGTGTTGATGATTTGGGGATGATGGTGCAGTGCCGTTTTAAGGGTGCGTGGCAATGAAATGCATTTTTTGTGGACCAGGAGTTGGCACATAGTGGACCAAAATGGGGAGTCATCTCCATCTGTGCCACATGCATTGCAAGTGAAGGAGATTGATTTTAATGAGAGTGGATTCATTAGGCGTCTAAATTGATGCCTTTGATTCTGATCAGCTGCATCAATGCACGGTGGAAAAGCACATTTGATGTGGAGGTTGTATTCACACACAATACAAAAGTAAACAAAACTCTCATAGCAAGTTTCGTTGCAAAAATCACAGATCATATCATGATTTGGCAGTAGACAAAGAGGGTGTTCTGGATGCAAATGCTGCTTGATCTCTGGGGGTAGCTCAGCACACTTCTTGTGAAGAAAGGAGTTGCAAGAAGTGCAACTATAGCTAGGACCCGACATTGGTTCCTTGCAAACAGAGCACTTAACTCCTTCACCATAATATTCTTTCTCTCCATTCAAAATCAATGGATGATCCTTGTGGGCAAATTGATGTGCCGGACTATCAACTTCCAAAAAACCCGGTTGAAAAGCACATTTGATATCAAGATCAAATTTACACAAAGAACAATGGTAAACAAAACTGTTGCAAGTTTTGTCGCACCGATTACAAACGCATTTGACATTATATTGTCGATACGGTGGCTTTGGCAGTAGATGTAAAGGGTGTCTACGATGAATGCGCCGCTTGATCTCACGGGGCAGCTCGGCGCATTTCTTATGAAGAAAGAAGTAGCAAGAGGTGCAACTGTAGCAAGGACCCCATATTGGTCCCTCGCATCCAGAGCAAATAACTAGTTCACAACTATACTCGAGAACTTGATTAATGAGGATCAATGGATGATCTGGGTGGCTAAAATGTTCAACCTCCATGTCTCTGGCTCTCTCAGAGGACAGAGCAGGAAATGAGGGTTGTTGAGCCAAGGCAAGACCAAGGTAGGCCAGATCGAAGCTGCCGAATATACATGTTATCGATATGGAAAGGCAAATAAAAGTTGAGTGCTACTAGAATTCAATACCTCACCTTCTGAACTGAAACTTCACCTCTTCACCGAAGACGGCTAATTAAATAATTACAGCTGCTTACTGCTACATCACAGATCAACCAACAAGATCCAGAACACTGTGATTTCCCATAAGATCGGATATCAATCAATTGCTGGGGAAGCGTTTTCTTCCTTCTTCCCATTTATCAAAGATAGCCGAAACGAAAAATAATTCAAAGGACTTAAAATTCAAAGAGGCCCAAAAAGAAAGGAAGGGTGTTAGCTGTAAGGAAAAGGTGGGAAGAAGATCATGAGGAAATCTACAAGCACCTCTATTCGTACGCATGATATTGTTCAAGCATGTGAATAAGAAGACACTTTTCCATGTCTTTTCTGGTTGGATAAGAAGACTCGTTGACTTGAGTTGGGTCTCCTCAACTTCTTATATTACTCATTTGCCCATGGATAGCGGTTTAAAATTGCTTTCTAAACGGTATTTTTAATAAAAAAAATATTTAAAATTAAGTTTTTTGTATTTTTAAATATGTTAATATTAAAAATAATATTTAAAAAATAAAAACATTTATTTTAATATTTTTTCAAATAAAAAAAATATTTTAAAAAATAACTACTAACACCCTTCTAAACTTTTTCCAAGTAGAGGTAATTCAAATTAAAAATCTAATGATAAAATCCTTTAATTATTAAAATCATAAATTAATAATTACATGTATATATAATTAACATATTTTATCTAAATCTCAAATACGTCTTTTTTTTTTCTATCATAACGAAACTATATCAATTAATAAATTTATAAATGTTAACTATACTTTATAGTTTAATTTTTATAATAAAATGATTTTACTCTTAATAACCTAGAAATGTGAAACAAATACATAATTAACTAAACTTATGATATTTCATTTAAATTAACTAAAATATTTTAAGCAAATTGCACATAACGTAGAAGTTTAATGTTATATATTCTGCCTTTTATTGAATAAACTTAACTAAAAATTAAAGATATAATTAATTGATATAATTACACTTATAAATGACTTATTAGAAATAATCTTTAAGATATAAGGAAATATGAGGTACTTATCATGAGTAAGTGATATTTTTTATATCAAAATAAATTTGTGAAGGTCGTGTGACTTCTTTGTTAATTTGAATGGAAAAAATAAACAGAACATGTTAGAAAAAATCATTTATCTTGGAATTAAATTATATAATTAGAGATATAAAGAGAAATTAAAAAACACATTCTCTTATACAAGGATTCATTAATTAAACCATTTCTCCTTAAAAAACCTCCGACCTCAAAGTCTCCATTGTCATTCCTATTTCGTTTTCTAGATTTTATAACGAAGAGAGGGATGGGGAAAGGAAGAAGATCATGTGTGTGTTTCCTTCCCAAATTAATCACAGGTTTTTAGAATTTATATAAACAAATGTCTTTATTATATTATAATAAGAAAATGTCTGATGAGGTAAATTTTGTCTGGTATGTGGTTATTCTTTTTTGGTATACGATGGATTTGGAGGAGAAATATTTTAGCTTTTAAGAAGGAGTATTTAGGGGATAACCAATTGTTACGTTAAATTTACTTTCTAAAAGATGTGTTTAGCGATACTTAAAATAATTCAACTATTATGCGTACGCACTTTACTACTATCTCATGACTTAAGCTTGAAGAAGAATTTATTAAACTAGATGTGAATGACACCTTTCTTCGGAACCCGGGGAGAATTGGATTTGGGGTCTCATAGGAAATTTTGAAGGGAGATAGTTGATGGGTTGTATGAGTTATAGAGGTTTTGATTTTAATCTACTTCTAGAATTACTAGGAATTAAATATTGTTTATCGGTAACATGAGATAGAGATTACAAAAATATCATATGCAACTCTGATTCTATAGAAGTTATTCAATTGATTTATAATGATTTTAACAACTATCATTTATTCGAACTTGTTATTTTTTACATTAAAGAGCTCCTAACACGAAATTAAAAAGTTCGTTTGTTTTATACTTTGCGCGAAGCTAATTCATGTGCTTATTATAGAGCTAAACTTGCAGCTACAAGTGACTCTAATTTATATATTTGGGAGAACCCTCCTCCAAGAGTTTGTCCTTTATTATTATTTGATTCTCCAAGTTTTGTTTATCTTAGAGCATCATAGTTTTTTCTTTTTTCTTTCCACTGTACCAAAAAAAAAATATCTTTATTATATTCATCATGTCCATATAATAATTTGACAGTGAATACACAGTAAAGTATGAATTCATTAAGATTCACCCTCTCGTATTTTTTATGTCATATTTCATCATGTTCATTAACTACAAACAATTAAATTCAGATTAAGTAGATATAATTTATACATATATATAAAAATAACAACTTAACTATTTTTTTTTCTTTCGCCTAATTTAACTAGCATTACAAGCTATGAGTAAGCCAACTTTACCAAATATTTGAATCTTAAAGAAACTTGAGTCATGTATATCAAGAAATCTGATGCCTGGTCTTAATAAGTACACAGCTCATTTTATTATCAATTATGGCTTGGGAGCTGCTTGACCAATATTTTATTATCAATTATAGCTCCTTCTAGCAGAGCTATTTTCCAATTTCATTTTCCCAATTACAGTTAAGAGGGTATTCAAACCTTTTCTCAAACATGTTTGAAATTCTCTTAATGAATTCAATTTTGAGATTTCAATAAAATTTCATGTTTGGAATATTTGAAGTATTGAGAATTGAATTTCAAATGAAAATTCATTCTCAAAATTTTTTAAGTATTATAAATTTGCGTCATGCATACAATCTTAGGATTGAGAGGAAGGATGAAAGGCTGACAACCATAGCAGTAGAAAATTTCCTGACACCAAATTAACAAGAAGTTACTGTGTATTTTCTATACTATTGTTTACCACTATCTGAATTGCTTTTATTTCCACCATGCAGTCTTGCACAAAAGTTGCTGTCGACTTCGTCTCACCTGAAAATATAAGGGAATGCCTCCGGTTAACTGAAGAGTTTCGACAACTTCCAGTGAACCATAGAGCTAGAGGACAAACTAGAGGTAACTTCTTTCCTGATACAAATATATTATGCATCGATTACATTATTTTAACTTTATTTCTTCATCTTTTTTTAACAATGCGGAACAGATAAAGAAAATGATAATCTATGCAATCGATAAAGCCATTGTAGACTTGCAAGAGCTAACAAAATCACAGCACTGAGCTTTGCCGCGGCTACTTCCAACAGGCAGGCAGACACCACAGATCCAGCAGCAGCACATTTTTTTATTCTCTTTTAGATTTCCATACGTACATACATTGCCCTCACCCTGTTGTCATGGCTGCACTAAAGGCTAGCGGCAGCAATTTTCTCGAAGTTGCCATTGAAATAAAATAAAAGGTTTAATTATGAGCACATCGCCTCTTTGTTCTTGTTTGGTTTTTATGGAATTTTTTTACTTGCATAGTTGCTCTTGGGTTCTGTTTGAAGAAAACAATGCCTGCATTACCTCTGCCTACTGCTTGATATTTGGCTGGCCACTTCATGGGCATGGAAAGATGTAACGGATGGGATCCATGACCCAAGAGCTTAATTCAAAGTTGAAAAAGAAACATGCTCTCACGTCCAACTTTCCTTATAATGGGACATGATGCCAGGTATTCAAGCTTTTGATTTGTTTTAACTCGTTCAAGCAAATCTGGATCTGCATGATAAACAAGCATAACATTAAGATTGTGTTTGATATTGCGGTAGTTTTTATGGTTGTGGTTTGAAAAAAGTTGTTTTATAAAAACTATTTTTAGTTGAGGTTGGTTTGAAAAAAATAGATGTTCAGTTAAAAATGTGGTTGAAATTGAGGTTGAAAAAAAAATAGTTTTAATGTGTTTGGTTAAGAATGCTTTTTGAAATTGAGGTTATATATATATATATATATATATATATATATATATATTGATGGTTTTAATTTAAATACTGTGGATTTAACTATTGCTATTATTACATCATGAAATAAATTACACTTTATATAAAAAAATTACTTTAACAGAAAACTATCTACAATTTCATTACGTACAAAATTTATCTGACAAGAACTACAAAATTAGATAAAATATTATCAAGAATAAAATTAAAATTACAATACGAGTAAATTTAATTCACCTTAAACTAATTTTTTTTAAAAAAATTATTGTTCATGTTTACGTGAACAATGGAAGTAAAATCTGCACTGGTTTTTTTTTTTTAAAAAAACTGTTAAGTAAACAGTAAAGTATGGATCAGGATTTTAAGCCAATCTGACGCGGTCGATTCTGAACGGCGGCGCTTCGTCTGATGATCATGGATCGATTGAGGCCGTTGAGGCTGCGACTCCGGATGTGGTTGATGGCGTGTTTTGTGGGAAGAGGATTACGGTTTTGCCACCGGTGACGGCGAGTGCGGTTGCGGGACTGGTTTCTGGTGTGGAGGTTACGGCGAAGACGAGGCTTCCAGTGAGGAGCAAGGCGATGGTGAGTTTCCGGTGGGGAGTTCGGGTTCCGGCTGAAATTAAGAGTGGCGGTGAATCAACGGCTGGGATTAATTTTAGGACGATACCGGTCTTTGTGATGAATAAGATTGGAATTGAACACGTGGATGGTAGAGATGAGAGGAGTAAGAAGGCGGGGGCGACAGGGAAGGTGGAGATGGATTCGGGGAATGCTGAGGTGGCAGAGGCGTGTTTGGGTGTGAAAAGGCAATTAGAGGTTTTGCAGGGTGAGAACGGGCATTTGAGGAAAGCAGTGGAGGAATTGAGTGAAGAAATTGGCGGAGGGAAATTATTAGTTGGGGATTTGGATTCTGGAAAATACGAGAGAAATGGAATTAAAAGCCCCGAGTAGAATGGAGGAGAAACAATGAGAGGAAGAAATCAATGGAAGGAGATTGAAGAAGAAGGCATCTAATGGAACTGCTACTAGTGGTAATTGGTCCTTGAAATTACTGGATAGTTATAATTTGGTGCTTAATACATTAAGTTTTTTTTTTTTCATATCAATTTTTCAGTTTATTTAGGGTCTTATGAACTATGTTTTTTTGGGTTTTGGTTGGTTTAGTCATGTAAGATAAAGATGTAAATTAATTAAAATCAATTGGGTTATTAGTGTTTTGGATAAGGAATTCGAAATTAACTGTAAGTTTAATTTTTTTTTGTTGGTAGTATTGTTAAGGGGATGTTTGGGAGAGTTGTAGGAATTGATTTTAAAATTATTTTTTATTTAGAAGTGTAATAAAATGATATATATTTTTAAATTTTTAAATATATCAAAATAATATAAAAATATAAAAAATTATTGATTTTAAATAAAAATAAATAAATTTTTGCTCAATTTCTAAAAGATTTATTTGTATGAATCCCTGATTGGCGCATTCAACATTTTGATTTATTAGAGAAATGAAAGTTGGAGCTTTAATTTTGTTTTTACTACACTCATTTAACCACAATGTTTAAATTCACTACGCCATTTGTTAAATCTCTTAATATTAGGGGTGAGTATTTTCATACAGATTGATTTTGGTTTGGTTTGCTTCGTGCTGCTAAAAAACCAGCAAATCTGAAAAAATGACTTATCAGACATCATCAAGAACAGCAGAAACTAGTTCTCGGCATCTGAATCAATGAACCTTTTGTAAACATCAAGCAAATGGAAGGTCTCGTATCAATGTTTGAATGAATTTTCAAAAATAGCACTCACTAGATAGAAACTTCACCTTTGTTGCGGATTATTTTTTTTTATTTAATAAAAAAAATTATATATACATGTTTTTTTGATATATTTTTGTAATTAAAAAAATTCTAAAGTCAAAATTCAAAAAGCCTATACAGAACTATCTGGTTCTTATACATAGGATCTCCAATTGCAGGTTCTGCTGTTGAAAAGCTGCAGGAAATTACTGGTTATGTAAGCATAGGCTACCCTTTTGGCCTAACTACAATTCTGTTTGCGCGACACTCTGAAATGGAAGGACCTAATTATGATGCTCAGATGGTGGATTTAATTCTGGGTTTCCTTGCATCTTTGAAGGGATCAACAGCCTAACCAACCAAAACATTTGCACCACTAACTTGTAGAATCAGCTGAGACATAACCAAGTCGAAGTAAGGTATTGAGAATTGAACAATCATAAAGAAAATCGTATGGATAGATGATCCTGTGTATCAATCTGCAATGCTTAAACATGAATGGAGAACATCATGTTTAGATCCAATCCCCTTTTGCCTTCACGTTGACATTGGTTAACTTTCATTTTGCTTACATTTTGATCTTCAGGATTGGCGCATTTAGGTTTGATTCCAGAAGAAGAATTTGGGATGTAGCATTGATCAAGGAAAAGCGAGGAAACCGAAACAGTTAGTTAAGAATCCTTGTATCATCACGAACAAGTTTTCACACTTTAGTATGTCATCCCCGCTATACTGTGGAAAAACTCATAGTTTTATTTTTTTTTGTTTTTCTGGAATGAGTGTATGTATCAACTTTCCGAGATATCTCCTGTCTGATTGTTAGGGTTTATGAAGTAAGTTTTTCCAGGCATCATTGTTTGGTTTAGTCATGTGAAACGTTGGTGCTATTACTTAAATGCGTCAGCATGTATTTGGACTACAGAAATGAAAGTTCAGGTGAACTATCTCGTTTCACATCAAAGCTTAAAGCATCATAATCTAATATCTACTTGCTGGAGATTGGATGGCAATGTTCTTTTCAAAAGCAACATTGCGAAGGAACAAAGAAGGGGAATTATCAGTATATATACCAGTAATGGCAGATAGGACTTTTGGTGAAAGTGGGGAAATTTAGATTTAAATAATGATTTATACATTCTAGTTCTTGAATTGCAATGGATTCATTCAAGATCTGCTGGAAGGATTTGAGAGGAAACGGCGAAGCAGAGCTGCCATGCTCGACCATTAGATTTGTACATGTCAACATCTTGCTGCAAACCTTCCATTGCATCCTCTTGGTCCTAACAATTGTTTTGTTCCTGAAATAACTTGTGATTCAGGTATACCTGCTACAGAAACATTTTCTACAGTAATTCAAGGCCATAGCCGGAGCTGGCCTTCTGCTTGTTCTGATCAAATTTACAGATTCAAAGTTCATTGTGTGGTTTATCAAAATATGGTTGTAAGAAGCAGGAAATGGAGTTTGTGAAATGTTATGGCTGAAGAGAATTCTTGAAGAATTATGAAGTTGTATTATGACAATAAAGCTGCCATAAGAACTCTTAATACCGAGAAGGCTGGGAATGTTGCCAGCACGTACAAAAGGTTAGAGATTTTTAATTTGATACTTGCGAAATTGAAGCAACAACAATTTAAATTCGAGACGAGATTGATATATGATATTTAAAAAAAAAAATAAGTAATCTTGTAAAGGGCATAATTTTTTTTTTTTTTTTTTATCTTAATCCAACTCAAATTTTATTAGAAGATTTTAAATGCTTTATTTTCTATAAAATAAGAATTTTATAATCATTTAAAATCAACAAGACTTTCAAATAAAACCAAAAAAAACTATCTAGACTTGTAATATTTTATTAGTTGATTTAGAATTTTTTTTTTCTATTTATTTATTTTTTTTTTTTTAAGGATTTGAGCCTCTAAATACCTTCGTGGTTTTGAAATTAGATAAACAAAGATGAAGGCTTATTCTTATTCTTCTTAAGAAAAAAAAAATACCAAAAACATGAATTAACTTACTTCTGCATGGTATATCTTATTAAAGGACAAAGCTATCAAATGCCCTTGAGGTCTTTGTTTTAAATATTATTTAAATAGATTTATTTATTATTAGATTGTGTTAAGGAAATAAAAATTAAATATTTGAATGAAAATAATTGATATCAGTTAGATAAGTGTTATTTTATATGCCAATATTTCTATGCATTTACAATAAAATCTATAACAAAAATGTAAAAGCAGAATTTATGGAGAACTTCCTGCTACGCTAAAAAAATGGTGGAAGGTCAGACATCTTTGTCACTACGAAGGCTCAAAGAAACAACAAACTACCTTCACAGTTTTAATAGAATATGATTGAAGATGAAATAGCATCTGAACAATATTGTTCAGAAAAAAATAGCATCTTTTATTGTTCAGAAAAAAACAGAGAAACAAAAGAGTGATCTGATATGCGAAAATAGAAACAGAGATAATGAGTATGAAGCTAACCATTCACAGTGGAATAGGGCTACGCCACAAGTATAGCCAACAATCCAATTACGATAATGAGTCAAAGCATTGCCATCTTTCCCAGTGGACGATAAAACTGCAGTTAGGATCAGTACATTCAAGGGCCAAGTCATCGCAAGGCTCACCGCAAGAATCGCATGCCTGTGGACGATAATCCTCTGTCTTGAGGACCAAAGCAAGAGGGTGAGGGTGATTAGGATATTTGTGAACGCCCCCTGGCTTGAAATATGGGTATTTCCCGAGAGCACATTCAGGATGAGCATCGAAGTCGCATTGCTCACAACGGTAGAACCAGAGCTTCGGGTCTCTATCTTTTTCACAAATTATGCAGGAAGGCTGGTAGTCATTTTCATTAATGTAGGTGAGGGAGAGAGGATGGTCATCATACTCGTGTCTTGCTTTGTATGGCAGTGTAGCACATTTCATACCCAGCTTGAAATCGCAAACCGCACATTTTAAAAATACCTTTGATTCTTCGGTGACACAACAGCCACTGCAATGGGGAATATTCTCTCCGTCATCTGCAAGCAAAGGGGGAAGCCAGTGACCTTCAATATTGCAACGGAGAATATTCTTTCTGTCCGCTGGAAGATAAAGGGGATGCTCATGACCTCCATGTTTAAAACAATCTTTCAATATTGATTTGAAACATCGGACATCAATCCGGAGTCCACATACATCACATGTGTACCTGAGCCCACGACAACGTTGCTTGCACACACTACACTTGTACAAATAATGTTCCCATAAAAGAATCAGTTGGTTTTCGTGATATTGCCACTTTTTTCGCCTGGGTAATTCTATGCAGGTTTTGTCAAGAAAGAAATTGCAACTGGCACAACTATAAAATGGAGTTGAGATTGGTAACATGCACCCATTACACTTTAGATCATCATCAACCTTGTCAGTAAAGATTAGGTTATGTTGATGACTGAAATGCTCGATCTCTTCAATTATTCTCTCCTCTCCATGCTTGATCTCACGGACAACGCGAAAGCTAGGTTCCATGGATTGATCATCAACAGCCACACTTTGCTCTTCTTCGTTTTCTCCAGCAGTCTCTGTTGCAGAATCCCCATATTCTCTACTACAATTCACATGTGCAACAAAGTCACAGTCCGGGCAATAGTAAACTCCGTATTCTGTGTCAACTTCCCGACGGCAAATTCCACAGTACTTGTTTATAGATTCGATGCATTGTTGAAGTTGATATGTGTGGATGATTCGGGGATGATGGTGCAGTGCCGTTTTAAGGGTGCGTGGCAATGAAATGCATTCTTCGTGGACCACGAGTTGGCACATGGTGCACCCGAATGGGGAGTCATCTCCATCCGTGCCGCATGCATTGCAAGTGAAGGAGATTGATTTTAATGAACGTGGATTCAGCAGGCTTCTAAATTGATGCCCCTGATCCTGATCAGCTGCATAAACGCAAGGTGGAAAAGCACATTTGATATGGAGGTTGAATTCGCACACAAAACAGCAGTAAACAAAACTCTCATAGCAAGTTTCTTTGCAAAATCCGCAGATCAAATGATGATTTGGCAGTAGACGAAGAGGGTGTTCTGGATGAATTTGCCTCTTGATCTCTGGGGGTAGCTCAGCACACTTCTTGTGAAGAAAGACGTTGCAAGAAGTGCAACTATAGCTAGGACCAGACATTGGTTCCTTGCACACAGAGCATATAACTCCTTCACCATGATATTCTTGCTCTTCATTCAAAATCAATGGATGATCCTTGTGGGCAACTTGATGTGCCTGACTATCAACTTCCAAAAAACCCGGTTGAAAAGCACATTTGATATGTAGATCAAAGTCACAGACAGAACAACGGTAAACAAAACTGTTGCAAGTTTTGTTGCACCGATCACAAACGCATACTCTGTATTGTCCTTTATATGGTGGCTTTGCCAGTAGATGGAGAGGATGTCTACGATGAATGCGCCGCTTGATCTCACGGGGCAGCGCGGCGCATGTCTTATGAAGAAAGAAGTAGCAAGAGGTACAACTGTAGCAAGGACCCCATATTGGTCCCTCGCATCCAGAGCAAATAACTAGTTCACAACTATATTCGAGAACTTGATTAATGAGGATCAATGGATGATCTGGGTGGCTAAAATGTTCAACCTCCATGTCTCTGGCTCTCTCAGAGGACAGAGCAGGAAATGAGGGTTGTTGAGCCGAGGTAAGACTTAGGTAGGCCAGATTGAAGCTGCCGAATATATGTGTTATCGAAATGGAAAGGCAAATAAAAGTTGAGTGCTGCTAGAATTCAATACCTCACCATCTGATCTGAAACTCGACCTCTTCACCGACGACTGCTAATTGAATAATTACAGCTGCTTACTGCTACATTACAGATCAACCAACGAGATCCAGAACACAGTGATTTCCCATTAAGATTGGATATCAATCAATTGCTGGGGAAGCATTTTCTTCCTTCTTCCCATTTATCAAAGATAGCCGAAACGAAAAATAATTCAAAGGACTTAAAATTCAAAGAGGCCCAAAAAGAAAGGAAGGGTGTTAGCTGTAAGGAAGAGGTGGGAAGAAGATCATGAGGAAAGCTACAAGCTCCTCTATTCGTAAGGATGAGATTGTTCAAGCATGTGAATAAGAAGACACTTTCCCATGTCTTTTCTGGTTGGAGAAGAAGACTCGTTGAGTTGGGTCTCCTCAACTTCTTATATTACTCATTTGCCCATGGGTAACGGTTTAAAATTGCTTTCTAAAACGGTTTTTTAATTAAAAAATATTTAAAATTAAGTTTTTTATATTTTAAATTATGTTAATATTAAAAAAAAATATTTTAAAAATAAAAATATTTATTTTAATATTTTTTTCAAATAATACAAATATTTTAAAAAATAACTACTAACACCCTCCTAAACTTTTTCCCAGTAGAGGGTACTTAAAATTAAAAATCTAATGATAAAATTCTTTAATTATTAAAATCATAAATCAATAATTACATGTATATATAATTAACATATTTTAGCTAAATCTCAAATAGGTCTTTTTTTTTTTCCTATCATAACGAACTATATAAATTAATAAATGTTAACTATACTTTATAGTTTAATTTTTATAATAAAACGATTTTTACTCTTAATAACCTAGAAATGTGAAACAAATACATAATTAACTAAAATTATGATATCTCATTTAAATTAACTAAAATATTTTAAGCAAATTGCACATAACGTAGAAGTTTAATGTTATATATTCTGCCTTTTATTGAATAACTTAACTAAAAATTAAAGATATAATTAATTAATATAATTACACTTATAAAAAACTTATTAGAAATAATCTTTAAGATATAAGGAAATATGAGCTACTTATCATGAGGAAGTGATATTTTTTATATCAAAATAATTTGTGAAGGTCGTGTGACTTCTTTGTTAATTTGAATGGAAAAAATAAACAGAACATGTTAGAAAAAATCATTTATCTGGGAATTAAATTATATAATTAGAGATATAAAGAGAAATTAAAAAACACATTCTCTTATACAAGGATTCATTAATTAAACCATTTCTCCTTAAAAACCTCCGACCTCAAAGTCTCCATTGTCATTCCTATTTGGTTTTCTAGATTTTATAATGAAGAGAGGGATGGGGAAAGGAAGAAGATCATGTGTGTGTTTCCTTCCCAAATTAATTACAGGTTTTTAGAATTTATGTCGTTTTATGTAAACAAATGTCTTTATTATATTATAACAAGGAAATGTCTTATGAGGTAAATCTTGTATGGCATCTGGTTATTCTTGTTTGGTACTGGTGAATTTGGAGGAGGATATTTTAGCTCTTAGAGAGGAATATTTAGGGGATAACTGGTTGTTACGTTAAATTTATTTTCTAAAAGATGTGTGTTTTGATGTTTGGAATAATTCAACTATGGTGTGTAGGCACCCCATAACTATCTCATGGCTTAAGCCTGGAGAAGGATTTATTAAACTAGACTTGGATGAAATCTTTTTTAGGAACCTGGGGAGGATTGGATTTAGGGTCTCTTAAGAAAATCTAAAGTGAAATGGTTGATGAGTTTTTTGAGTTATAGAGATTTTGGTTTTAATCTACTTCCAGAACTACTAGGAATTAAATATCATTTATTGGTGATATGAGATAGAGGTTTTAGAAAGATCATATGCAACTCTGATTTTACAAATGATATTCAACTGATTTATAATAATTTTAACAAGTATCATTTATTTAAAGCAGTTATTTTTTATATTAAAGAACTCCTGATATGAAATTGAAAAGTTAGTTTGTTTCATACTTTGGGCGAAGCTAATTAATGTGCTTACTATAGGGCTAAACTTGCAGCTACAAGTGACTCTGATTTATGTGTTTGGGAGAATACTTCTCCAAGAGTTTATTTTTTATTGTTATCTGATTCTCTAGGTTTTGTTTATTTTAAAGGATCATAGTTTTTTTTTTCTTTCCACTTTACCAAAAAAAAAAATCTTTATTATATTGAATTGATAATGTCCATATAATAATTTGACAGTGAATGCACAGTAAAGTATGAATTCAATTAAGATTCACCCTCTCGTATTTTTTATGTCATATTTCATCATGTTCATTAACTACAAACAATTAAATTCAGATTAAGTAGATATAATTTATACATATATATAAAAATAACAACTTAACTATCTATTATTTTTTTTCTCCCGCCTAATTTAATTAGCATTACAAGCTATGAGTAAGCCAACTTTACCAAACATTTGAATCTTAAAGAAACTTGAGTCATGTATATCAAGAAATCTGATTCCTGGTCTTAATAAGTACACAGCTCATTTTATTATCAATTTTGGCTTGGGAGCTGCTTGACCAATATTTTTGAGCTTGTTTACGTGCTGACTCAGAATTTCTGACCTGATTGCGTGCCGAATAATATCAGTCCCTCGCATCTTTTTTTTTTTTTTTTTTGTTTTGTGGTGGTAGTATTGTTAAGGGGATGCTTGGGAGAGTTGTAGTAATTAATTTTAAAATTGATTTTTATTTAGAATTGTAATAAAATGATATATTTTTTAAAATTTTTAAATATAACAAAATAATTTAAAAATATATAAAATTATTGATTTTAAATAAAAATAAATAAATTTTGCTCAATTTCTAAAAGATTTATTTGTATGAATCCCTTGATTGGCGCATTCAACATTTTGATTTATTAGAGAAATGAAAGTTGGAGCTTTTTAAATTCACTACGCCATTAGTTAAATCTCTTAATATTAGGGTTGAGTATTTTCGTACAGATTGATTTTGGTTTGGTTTGCTTCGTGATGCTAAAAAACCAGCAAATCTGAAAAATTGACTTATCAGACATCATCAAAAACAGCAGAAACTAGTCTTTGCATCCGAATCAATGAACCTTTTGTAAACATCAAGCAAATGGAAGGTCTCGTATCAATGTTTGAATGAATTTTAAAAAATAGCACTCACTACTAGATAGATACTTCACCGTCATTTGTTGCGGGTTTTTTTTTTTATTTAATAAAACAATTTATATATCCAAGTTTTTTTTATATATTTTTGTAATTAAAAAAATTCTAAGTTAAAATTCAAAAAGCTTATATATACATGAAATAAACAAATCAAGAACTATCTATGTTAATAAATGAAAAAAAATTATAAGTGATAACTAAAAATAAAACTAGAAAAATCAAGAAACAGATATAAATTAAGATATTTAATTTTGTAAGATGAAATATTTACTCAGTTGTGTTTGTTAAACTTTTTTATTTATTTAATCAAATCCTAATAAAAATAAAAACACAAATTAAATTGATTGAATAAAATAAAAAAAAAATAAAATATTATAGAAGACTAAACATATTAGAAATATTATACGAAAATAAATATTTTTATTTAAAAAATAAATTTAATTCATACAAAAAATAACATTATAGATGAATCTATACCTATTGATTTATGTACCTGTTTGCATGTTCTCATCACTGATGGTTGGTGACTTTTCTTGTTTTTTTTTGAGATATTTTTAGCTTGGTTTTCTTTGATGATTATGAAATTTATGATTGAATGATGCTACCAAAATTCCTGGAGATTAGAATTATATGATGACATAATTTTGCCTGACTCAAAGCCTCTCAAAAAGTGGGTGTGGACCTATTCTCTCAATTAATTCTTCAAATTCCCTGCAATCTTTCCTTACAACTGTTCTGCACATATATTTTAGAAGTTTTATTAAGGAATTTTATCTCCCAGTTTCTTTCTTTCGTTGTTTTCTTTCGAACTTGCATCACTGAAGGGATCAACAGCCTAACCAACCAAAGCATTTGCACCACTAACTTGTAGAATCACCAGAAACATAACCAAGTCAAAGTAAGGTATTGAGACTTGAACAATCATAAAGAAAATCGTATGGATAGATGATCCTGTGTATCAATCTGCAATGCTTAAACATGAATGGAGAACATCATGTTTAGATCCAATCCCCTTTTGCCTTCACGTTGACATTGGTTAACTTTCATTCTGCTTACATTTTGATCTTCAGGATTGGCGCATTTAGGTTTGATTCCAGAAGAAGAATTTGGGATATAGCATTGATCAAGGAAAAGCGAGGAAACCGAAACAGTTAGTTATCATCACGATCGAACAAGTTTTCACACTTTAGTATGTCATCCACGCTATGTATACTGTGGAAAACTTACATAGTTTTTTTTTTTTTTTGCTTTTCTGGAATGAGTGTATGTATCGACTTTCCGAGATATCCCCTGTCCGATTGTTAGGGTTTAGGAAGTAAGTTTTTCCAGGCATCATTGTTTGGTTTAGTCATGTGAAACGTTGGTGCTATTAGTTAAATGCGTCAGCATGTATTTGGACTACAGAAATGAAAGTTCAGGTGAATAAGTTCAAGCTATCTCGTTTCACATCAAAGCTTAAAGCATCATAATCTAATATCTACTTGCTGGAGATTGAATGGCAATGTTCTTTTCAAAAGCAACATTGCAAAGG
Organism: Populus alba; assembly: GCF_005239225.2. Taxonomy (NCBI): domain Eukaryota; kingdom Viridiplantae; phylum Streptophyta; class Magnoliopsida; order Malpighiales; family Salicaceae; genus Populus; species Populus alba. The sequence continues at coordinate 4,511,202 of NC_133299.1, forward strand.
AACAAAGAAGGGGAATTATCAGTATATATACCAGTAATGTCAGATAGGACTTTTGGTGAAAGTGGGGGAATTTAGATTTGAATAATGATTTATACATTCAAGTTCTTGAATTGCAATGGATTCATTCAAGATCTGCTGGAAGGATTTGAGAGGAAACGGCGAAGCAGAGCTGCCATGCTCGACCATTAGATTTGTACATGTCAACATCTTGCTGCAAACCTTCCATAGCATCCTCTTGGTCCTAACAATTGTTTTGTTCCTGAAATAACTTGTGATTCAGGTATACCTGCTACAGAAACATTTTCTACAGTAATTAAGGCCATAGCCGGAGCTGGCCTTCTGCTTGTTCTGATCGATGGATGTTTGGCAGTGTGATAGCGGTTGTTTTTCAAATAATTTTTTGTACTGAAATATATGTCAATGATAATTTTTTATTTTTTAAAAATTATTTTTAATATCAGTATATTAAAATAATTCAAAATATATAACCCATATTAAATTTTAATAAAAATAAATAAATAAAATTTTAAATTTTATAAAATACGGTTTCAACCGTATTTCCAAACGTTTCTACAGCAGCTTTGTCCTTCAGTCCTGATGGCAAGTTTACAGTGAAGAGCACTTACCAAAAGCTGGAGAAAAAGAAAAAAAAAAATTCTTAGCGGATGTGCGGGAGACCATTACTTGCAACAAAGGATCTTGAGCAAGCAAAGACTATGGTGCTGATCAATCGAAAGAAGAGAGTTAAATCATGAATCAGTTTTTTTTTCTGGAAGTCTACACTGGCAAGTCTCTCTCTTTCTGTACTGCTACTTCAAGCTTGAATTGCTTTGCTCGTTGCTAGACGATGCTGTTTGGTTTTCTTTGAGAGTTTGGTTTTCTCTGCTTCTAAGTTACAGCAGCTAGATCTCCTTATCATTGATGTTTATGCGTGTCACTCGCTATTTGAGAATCCAGTATGTTTTGCTGAGTGTTATGTTCGGGAACAAATATTGGGCCATTAACCTTTTCAAGCAGTGATGGAGTAGGAGTGCTGTTAAGAACACGCCCTAGCTGTTTGACAGAATGCCGATGAAGATGATAGTCATTTTAGTGCTGCTGCTTGTAACAACCCAGGAGTGGTGCTAACCAGAGAAAGCTAAACAATAATGCTGTAAGCATAGAAACAAACAATAAAAAATCCATAAAAAACTCAGAATGCTCCCCTCCAACAAACCTCCAATTCTGTCTATCCTCCCCTCCCCCTCCAACAAACCTCCAATTCTGTCGATCCTCCCCTCCCCTGCTACCCAGGTCTTAGCAACCTGCTTCAAACCTTCCCCTTACAATCCAACCACACAAACACCTGCAAATGCCCCTATTAATCCCGCCACCCTGAACTTTTTGCAACCTATGTGTTACACAAACAACAGCCAAAACAACAAGCACTTACCTAAAACAGCTCTCACTCCCTCTGTCTCTACTAAGATTTATTTTGAACGTTTCCCGTCTTGGCTTGATTACCAAGATCTCAAAAAGGCTTTTTCAAAGATAAGTCCTGTCACCAACCTCTTTGTTTCCAGGAAAAAAACAAAACAAGGGAGACGGTTTGGTTTTGTATCTTTCTTCTCCCTTTTAGAAGATACAGACCTTTGTGATAGATTGAACCTGGTATGGTTCGACTCTTTCAAAATTCGTGCAAACCTAGCAAGATTTCAAACACCTATAGATTCCAAGGAAAAGACAGTCCACTCTACAAAGCCAGAAATCAAAATCCCACCCAAACTAGCCCTTAGAGACAACAGGACCTTTGTTGAAGCTCTTTTGGTCCAACAACCATCAAAGAAGACTGTGATGTATAAGTCTACTCAGGATGACAAGGAATGGCTGTTGAGAAGTCTGGTCGGTTCTATAGCCACAGAAGTGGACTATGCAAAACTGGAGCATATGGTTTTGAAAACTGTCAAGAAGGCAATTGGATTTCGCTTCCTAGGAGCAAGCCAAGCAGTTATCACCTTTACAGACAGAGAGACTATGGAGAAAGAGTTAACAAACAGTAGCTCTGCCTTGGCAAACTACTTCTCTAGTATCAAACCATGGAAGAGGGAAGTAAAAGCAGTGGATAGATTTGTTTGGGTGTCTATTATGGGACTTCCTCTAATTGGCTGGAACCGAAGATGTATTGAATCAATGGTTGAAGATGCAGGCAAGATGATTGGTTACGATATTACAAGTGTGAGTCAAGGTTCACTTATGGGAGTCAAGGTTCTTTTGTGCACAACCTCTTTCACGACTTTAAACAAACAGCCTTCACTGATTCTAGACGGAGAGGAATTTGATATATCAGTCATGGAAATGAAGCCAGGTTTTAGCCCCATGCTTACCACAATTAAATACTCAATGGATACATCAGGCACTGAAGAATCATATGAAGAGTCATGTAGTAAAATCACACCTTTAGAAGAGTTTCCGCCAGCCAGTATAAATGAACCAGAAGCTGACCGAACCTCAACAGAGCAACAGGACAAGGACATGCAAAATGACCCCTCTCTCATTCTCTGCACAAGATACACTGAATCACTCAACAACTAAGACCAAACTGACACAACATACAAAACCTTCTGCCTCTTTCCTGAAACTAAGGAAACACTCAAGCTACAAATAAAAAACCAGCAACTGCACATCGCCTCTCACCAATTGTCCATGCTACGACACCATCAAGGAAAAAATTCAAGTGGCAGAAACCAGCTACAACAACTCAGATGACTCAGCATCAATATCCTTTTCGAGAGTGGGCCTCAATAAAAAACAAACACAAACTAAAGCCTCCTCTGTCCAAGTTACAAGGCCTACCCCGAAACAAACCAGACCCATGATACTAGCCAAAAGCCGGAGCCACAATACACATCAACAATCTTTCTCTGCCTTCATATGTGACCTAGCAGAGCCACAAAAAGTAGTGGAAATGGAGTTGGAAGGAGAGATGAAAGATAAGAAGCTTAGAAGAGCTAGAAGGGTTGCGCCTAAATCTTCTTTTAACAAAAAGAAGAATGTGTTGAAAGTTAAATCATTTGCAGCTCATATACCTAATGGAGCACCCAACCTTTTTGCAATGAAGGTAACCAACACCCAAAACAACACACCTCTACAAGACACCACACCATCCCCTGTTATTAAGTCATCCGGCATTGGAAAGAACCATAACTATGCCTCCACGGATGATGAAACCAGTGTCATGCATCTCCATTTACCACCCTTGCTGAACCCTCAAAGCAACCCACAAACATTTTCAGACGCAACCAATGAAAACACAAACGAGAAAAGCAGCAAAACAAGAAAACTAAAGTTGTTGCAAGCCAGTGGTAGTGTTGCTAACACTATGGAGGATTGTGATTCTTCCGACTCCTTAAACTCAGGAATCCAACAAGGAAATATTCGGTTTCAGATCACTTGTACGAAGCATCAAGACAATGGGTTTGACAGTGAAAAGGAGACTCAAGAAATGATACAAGATGCTGTGGCTCTAGGTTTGGGAAACCCGCAAGAACTAAAAGGGTTCAAAGAAGGAATAATGAGAAATATTGATAGAGAAGTTGATGAGTGGACATCAGTTAACCAGTTGTAAGTTCTCTATCCTGATAAGTCTAGCCTGCCTTGGTCTTTTGCTCTTTTTATGAATATCTTTGCTTGGAACAGCTGTGGTTTAGGCATGTCACACAAGAAAAATTCAATCCGGAATAGGCTTATAAAAAATAATATTGGCATCTGTTTTCTTTTAGAAACAAAGAAAAATAACTGTTGTGACTCCTTCATTAGAAATCTGTGGAATATTGCAACTGTCAAATGGGCTTTTCTAGAATCTATAGGGAAATCAGGAGGGATTATAGCAATGTGGGATAGCTCTATCTTTGAAGTTAGCTCGGTAGAATTTGGGGGGCAGTGGATCAGCCTATGCGGCACGCATATTCCCTCTTCCTTTACTTGTATGATAATTGGTGTATATGCTGCATCTTCAGTGAAGGACCGTGCTGATATGTGGGAAGAAATCACCACTTTTAAGTTTGCTTTCGAACTACCATTGGTGGTGATAGGCGACTTCAACGAAACTTTACACGCTCATGAGAGAAGTAGTGGTCACCTCAATTCATCAGGTTCAACTTCATTCCGCAAATTCATATCAGACTGTGAACTGGTTGAATTCAATTTGCAAGGGCATCGGTTCACTTGGTTTAGGGGTGGTTCTATGAGCCGCATTGACAGAGCTTTCGCTTCCCTAGATTTTCATCTACAGTTCCCGTCTCTATCTCTCTGCCGCTACCCTAGAGGGCTGTCCGATCACTGTCAGCTGATTCTCCAAAGCCCGGAGGTAGACTGGGGGTGGAAGCCGTTTCGTTTCATAAATTGCTGGCTGTCGCACCCTTCTTTCTTAATAGATTTTGAGGCCCTCTGGTCTGAAAGCTGCAAGGAATTTCCAGGTGAGTTTAGTTTGATTAAGAAGTTGGGGAACATGGGAAAAAAGCTGAGACAATGGAATAAATCCACTTTCGGGGATCAAAATCTAAAACTTGCAGACATCCAGAACTCCATCACAACACTTGAGAACTTAAGCGAAGTGCGTCCCTTATCGGAGACCGAAAAAACAAAGCTCCAGGGGCTGAATTCTGAGCAATGGGAGGTTAATAGAAGGGTGGAAGATATGTGGAGGCAAAAATCTCGTCAAAATTGATGTAAAATGGGGGATAAGAACACTCGTTTTTTTTCACATATCAGCAAGTCTAAGGAAGGGCCGCAACTACATTAGTAAGATTGAACATAATGGCAGTCATCTAGTCTCCTCAAATGATATAAAAGAAGGCGCTGTCAACTTCTTCTCATCCTTGTTTCGCAAACCAACATGTAAAAGAATTGAAATGGGAGGCTCGGGGTTCTCTAAAATTTCAGAAGCCAAATCAATTTGGCTAGAAAGACCACCTTCAATGGAAGAAGTGAAGCAAGTTGTGTGGGACTGTGATGGTTCCAAAGCCCCTGGCCCCGATGGTTTCACCTTTTGTTTCTATAAAAAGGTATGGAATATCATCAGCTCAGAGGTTTTTATGCTGGTTAAAAGTTTTTTCAGAACTGGTAAACTTCCAAAGGGTATCAACTCTTCTTTTGTAACTCTGATTCCGAAATCAAAGGAGCCGAGCAGATTCTCCCATTTTCGTCCGATAAGCCTGATTCACGGGCTATACAAAATAGTGGCAAAGCTACTGTCCACTAGGCTTCGTCATGTCATGACAGATGTGATCAATGTTAACCAGTCTGCATTTATTGCTGGGCGTCAGATTCTAGACGGGTTCATGATAGCAAATGAGGTTGTTCATGGTGTGCGCAGCAAGAAGAAGCATGGCCTCTTATTGAAGGTAGATTTCCATAAAGCCTTTGACTCAATTTTATGGGAACATATTGACACAAGTATGGGATACATGGGTTTTGGCTCACACTGGAGGAAGCTGATATTCGAATGCTTATCCACTTCAAAATTAGCCATCTTGATAAACGGTTCTCCTAGTAGAGAATTTAGTTTGGAGAGGGGTCTTAGGCAAGGGGACCCACTCTCTCCATTCCTATTTGACATTGCAGTTGAGGGATTGACAGTTTTATTCAATAGGGCATCAGCTTCAGGTTACTTCAAAGGCTTACAGACTACCCCAGGTCATTACTTAACTCATTTGCAATATGCCGACGACTCTCTGATTTTCCCTCTCTTCTACATGCCAAGAGGATTCTACGTTGGTTTGAGATCATTTCCGGACTGAAAGTTAACTTCTATAAAAGCTCACTAATAGGTATCAACTTGGACAACGACTACACCTCTAGCCTGGCGAACTCAGTCTTCTATCGTAGTGATACTTTCCCGGTTAGGTACCTTGGACTACCTCTTGGAGCCAATCCCAGCAGACTCTCTACTTGGAAACCAGTGTTGTCCACTATCAGAGCAAAGCTACTCACATGGAAAGGGAATTTTTTGAGCATGGCAGGAAGGTTATGTCTAATTAAATCAGTCTTGAGCTCTCTTCCTCTGTTTTACATGTCAGTTTTTGCTATGCCAAAGGGTGTTACTAAAGCCATCTCTTCTCTAACCCGGTCTTTCCTTTGGAAAGGAAGCTCAACTTCTCATGGCCTTTTTAAGGTGGCTTGGCACAAGGTAATAAAGGATAAATCTTCTGGTGGTCTCGGGCTGGGATCCATCCACAACAAAAATCTGGCTTTGCTCTTTAAATGGCTATGGAATCTAGATAATGGAGTGGCAGGAGGCTGGCAAGAACACATTCTTCTAAAATACCGACCTGACTTTATAAATGGTATCCTTGAGTTTGCAGGTTCTTTATCTCCAACTTGGCATGGCATTGTTTCGGCAATCTTCTCAACACAAAACATAGCCAATCTTTTACATGCAAATGTCGGGTTCAAGGTGGGTGACGGGAGGAACATCCAGTTTTGGACTGACTCTTGGCTCGGCTCTGCAACCAATCTCCAGCTCTTATTCCCCAGACTTTATAACCTCTCCTTACAGCAAAACACCAACCTTGCAGATATATACAATTTGACAGATGCATCTTTAAACCTTTCCTGGAGAAGAACCCTTCGGCCTCGTGAGATCTGCCAAAGGGAGAGCTTGATCGCAGAGGTGCAACGTGGTCTCCTTTTCTCAGATGGTGCAGACTGCAAGTTATGGAAATTCCACAGCTCTGGCATGTACTCAGCTCAATCAGGTCGCCTCTTATTTGATAGTCTATCGGCCACTGAAAATAATCACTCCTTTACTCTGCTATGGAATGGTTATGCCCCCCCAAAAGTGGATGTGTTCATTTGGCTTCTTCTTCATGGAGGTTTGAGTACAAGAAGTTTTTTAGCTGAGAGGAGAATCATTAATTATGAGGAATCTCACTGCCCATTCTGCTGCAAGGAAACCGAGACAATTAATCATCTTTTCCATTGGTGTCCTATAATATGGTCTCTTTGGGGTCGTTTCTTGAAATGGTTCGGGTGCTCAGGTTGTCTGCACAAAGACCCAAATCAAAATCTGCAGGAATGGTCCGGATTGATTAATGGAAAATTTCAGCGACGTGCTATTACCCTCCTCTGTAAAGGTCTGTATTGGTCAATTTGGATAGCGCGCAACCGCCTAATCTTCGAATCCAAGGCTCCTGATTGGGATATGATTTTTGATCTCACTTTTCACCGTTTGGCTTTCTGGTTGAAGTCCTCAGTTACAAATTTCAGCTATACAGGCTCAGATCTTTTTAGAAATCCTGAATGTATTATGAACTGGACTAACTAATTAAGTCCCTCATCACTTTGGTCTTTTCTTTCTTCATATTCCCATTGTATTCTATCTTTCGTTCAGCCCCACTTACTTGATGGGGCTGCTTAATCAATTAATATATAATTATCTCGTTTACTATAAAAAAAAAAAAAACAGTGAAGAGCACTTGGGTGTTTGTGAGAAAGAAGGGGCATATAGTTGACTAGTAGAGGAAACTTCTGTGGGGTTCGCTAAACATTCCTAGGCATAGCTTCATAGCTTTGCACCAGGTGTAGAAAGTTGAAGACCATCTGATCTTTACTGGTTGATTTTCGAAGACAACCTGGTATAATATGCAATTTCTTTGGGCCAAATTTCACCTACAGAAAAATATCACTTTTCCTTCTGCACTGATCAGAAAATATAGGTGGTAAAATGTTTTTAATAGGATTTGGAATGATGATGTTAAAAGCAAATTTTTAAAAATAAATAAATATTATTTTTAAACAAAAAATATTATATCACGAATATTATTTTATTTTTTATTTTGTTTTTCACCTCATTTGTTTTTAGAAAATAATTAAGGCTTACCCTTCTTGCATGTAGATTATATTAATTAAAGTTCAATCATCACTTGTTGATGTTGCCTCGTTCAAATTTACCTTGATCCAACTATTCCGAACAAGATCATTAAATATATTTTTGAACTTCTTTCCTCTTGATCTTGTAATTAACCCAACTAAAACTTCTAATGGATAATTTAGTGTAGTTTAAATTGTATTATATGTGAACCATATACCAAATATGTTTAATAGCTTTGTTTATTAGAATTAATGTTTTATTTAATAAAATAATAAAAAAATATGCATAAAAAAAGCAATCAAATAAAATTAAAGAAGAAAAAAAAATTATAAATAGGACTATATATAAAGAATGCCTTCTAATATAAAAAAAATATTAAAATCTTATTTTTAAACTAAGTAAAAGTTAAAATATTCTATTAAAAAACATCATAAAATATATATAAAAAAACAACCAATAAAAATCCAAAATTAAAAAATAATTTTTTTAAAAAACTAAGGTAGCCCAACACATGATGAACATTGTTTTTCTTTTTTTTAGATAAAACCGAATCTAGGGTTAAGCATAAACATATGGATCGTTTAATTGTAAGAACAATTAAAAGCCATGTTCTGATACCAAATTTAATACGGGACAATAAATAATAGGAATTAAAGCAAGAAAAGAAAGAAACTTTAGAGAAGAAGAAAGCTAAAGAAGAGAAGAAAGGGAATTGAAGATATACAAAGTCTGCAATATTTTCATTAATTATCAAAACTGTCTCACAAAATAACAGAGTAACGTATAAATAGTAAAACCCTAAAGTATCTCACTATTGGGCTTAGCCCATCAAATCAAACTGTTTAACATAAATAATTTCAAATAAATAAAATAATAATAAAACATGCTCAAACGAGCTTAGTCTTTCAATCAAAGCGTGATAGGCTGGAGCATCCTATGTCGTCTCCGTCCATATATTCGTGTAATTTACGGTGTGGGTCTGGTGTCCACACCATTTATTTAAATACATTTATTTAATATTAGATTGTGTTAAGGAAATAAAATTTAAATATTTGAATGAAAATAATTGATATCAGTTAGATAAATGTTATTTTATATGCCAATATTTTTATGCATTACATTAAAATCTATAACAAAAATGTAAAAGCAGAATTTATGGAGAGCTTCCTGCTAAGCTAAAAAAATGGTGGAAGGTAGGACATCTTTGTCACTACGAAGGCTCAAAGAAACAACAAACTACCTTCAAGGTCAGTTTTAATAAAATAGCATCCATTGTTCAGAAAAAAAAAAAACAGAGAAAAAAAAAGTGATCTCATATGCGAAAATAGAAACAGAGATAATAATCTTGCAACTGTCAATATCATAACATAACCCCCCCTCAAAAAAAAAGAAGAAAAAGACAAGGCAACAACTGCAATCCAATTACCGTAATGACTTCAAGCATTCCCTTTTCCTGTGGACGATAAAACTGCAGTTAGGATCAGTACATTCAAGGGCCAAGTCATCGCAAGGCTCACCACAAGTATCGCATGCTGCATAATCCTCTGTCTTGACGACCAAAGCAAGAGGGTGAGGGTGATTAGGACATGTGCCGACCCCCCCTGCATTGAAATATGGGTATTTCCCGAGAGCACATTCAGGATGAGCATCGAAGTCGCATTGCTCACAACGGTAGAACCAGAGCTTCGGGTCTCTATCTTTTTCACAAATTATGCAGGAAGGCTGGTAGTCATTTTCATTAATGTAGGTGAGGAAGAGCGGATGGTCATCATACTCGTGTCTTGCTTTGTATGGCAGTGTAGCACATTTCATACCCAGCTTGAAATCGCAAACCGCACATTTCAAAAATACCTTTGATTCTTCACTGACACAACAGCCACTGCAATGGGGAATACTCTCTCCGTCATCTGCAGCCCAAGGGGGAATCCCACGACCATCAATACGGCAACAGAGAATACTCTTTCTGTCCGCTGGAAGATAAAGGGGATGATCATGACCTCCATGTTTAAAATAATCTTTCACTATTGATTTGAAGCATCGGACATCAACGCAGAGACTACATACATCACATCTGTACCTGAGCCCACGAAAATATTGATGACACACACAACAGTAGAACAGAGGATGTGGGATCCATGAAAGAATCAGTTGGTTTTCGTGATATTGCCACTTTTTTCGCCTGGGTAATTCTATGCAGGTTTTGTCAAGAAAGAAATTACAACTGTCACAACTATAAAATGGAGGTAAGATTGGTAACATGCAACCGTCACACTTTAGATCATCATCAACCTTGTTGCTACCCAATTTTTGACCTATGTTTTTGATATATTTTCAAAAAAATCTAAAAATAGAGAAAAACAAAGAAAATCCCAAAAAATATGTTTTTTAATATATTTTCGTCATTTTAGCATTTTCAACGTCGTCTAAAAAAAATTTATTTAAATTTTTAAGGGTCTTTCGAACGCGTTTGACTTTTCACGCGTCATTTTTAAAATAATTGATTTTCCGTATTTGAGTCGACGTTGATATTGCTCGTTTTAAAAAAAAATACAAAAAAACAAGAAAAATCAAATTTTACAAAAAAAAAAGAAAATTAAGGGACCAATTTTGAGGCCGAAACAATATTTTTGCCTATGTATAGGGAATTTTGAATTTTGAAAGGAGGGGCAACCTAAGAATTTTTTTCTCTTCACCCGAAACTAGTTTCCCCCTGGCCCAAGACCATTATTTAATCCCTCTCTTCCGGCTGAAAATTAGCAACTCAGCCCCACCAGTGGGTCTTCTTTTCCTGGTTTCCAGCCGACCACAGACGCTCCCTCTCACGGTCATCAATATACAGCAGCTCCCCCTCACCAGCTCCAGACGGTTTTTCCCCCCATCTTCTTCCCCTTCAACCAGCAAATCCAAGGCCTGCACCCGAAGCCACACAAATCCTCTCCCTTCTACCTTCAGCCGGACACCCCCACCCTTTGTAATTAATTTTCTTCTTTCCCCTCATAAATCAGCCTCACTTCTCCCCCTCACAGCTGCCAATCCTGAGCCGGTTCTTGTTCTCCCCGCTCACAGCCCTTTTTTCCAACACACCCAAACAGCAGCAAACCGAACCAGCCCCTTCCACCTCTGCCTCTCCACCGCAAATACAAATCCCCCCAACTCACGGCCCCTTTGCAAAAACAAACCGGCCGCCACCCCCCCATCCTCAGATTTTTCCTTTCTTCTCCATAACCGACAACAGCCCCTGCCCTCTTCCCCATTTTTCTCCTCCCCACAGACCAGCGGCCGGACCGGCCACCACGGAACCCAAGCCACCAGCAGTAGCCTCGCTGTCCTCTTCATCTCCGCCCAACCAGCCTTGCAGCGGCGTCTCCTCCACAGAAGCAAGCCACCGCCCACGGACTCTCCCTTCCCCAGCCGCCTCTGTTTTTGGCCAAAACCAGAGCGACCCAAAGTGACAGCCAGCCACTGAAGTGGCTGAGAAGAAGAAGCACTCCCCGCCACCAGATCGCCCATCGGCAGCAGAAACACCGACATAAAAGGGAGAAGCCGGAGGAGCTGGACAGATCTAAAAAACAAAATAAAAACAAATGCTTGGGTGTTTTCTCTTGTTGCAGGTCACGGTGAAAGCCACCACGGACAGGGAAGAGAAGAGGGGAGGAGGCCATTACAGCCCCCTCACGCCGCCTGAATTTCAAGGCGGCGCGTGAACCCATGCGCCGCCAGTATTCTGGCAGCCCGGAATGCAGCCCAGAATTTGTTTTGGTTCATTTTTGCAATTTCCAAATTGTTTAATGTAATATTTATTTAGTTTTGAGTTTTTTTTTTTTATTTTGTAAATATGGAAGGAAAATAAAGAAAAGAAAAGAAAAGAGAAAGTGATAAATAACAAAAAAAAGAAATGTTTGTGTGTGCTTGTATGCTTGTTTTTTTTTATTTATTTATGTTATTGAATTAAAAATAAAAAAGGACAAAAAGAATTATTTGTTAATTTAAATACGGTTAAATGTCTCAAGGACAAATAAAATCAAGTTGTATTTTCCATGAAAATGTGAGAACAAGTTTCTACATATATTCGGGGATTTAATAACTGATTTATTCAAGCCTCAGAATTTAATTAATATTTTAAATTTTCAAACCACATCAGAAAACAAAGCAGCTTACCTCAGGTAGGGTGTGTTAGGGGTGCTAATACCTTTTCTAACCACAACCAGTCCCTTACCCGGGATCTCTGACAAGACCAGTACATCAGGTTTCCTAGTAGCCCTCAATGAATTACTAGGTGGCGACTCCAACAAACCAATTCTAAGCAAAAAACAAAATCAGAAAAATCGCCAGCCGATGCCGCGCGTCGGATTTTTTTGGGGTGCGACAAACCTTGTCATTAAGGATTAGGTTATGTTGATGACTGAAATGCTCGATCTCTTCAATTATTCTCTCCTCTCCATGCTTGATCTCACAGACAACGCGAAAGCTAGGTTCCATAAATTGATCATCAACAGCCACACTTTGCTCTTCTTCGTTTTTTTCTATAATCTCTGTTGCAGAATCGCCATATTCTATACTACAATTCACGTGTGCAACGAAGTCACAGTCTGGGCAATAGTAAACTCCGTATTTTGAGTCAACTTCCCGACGGCAAATTCCACAGTACTTGTTTATAGATTCGATGCATTGTTGACGTTGATAGGTGTGGATGATTCGGGGATGATGATGCAGTGCTGTTTTGAGGGTGCCTGGCAATGAAATGCATTCTTCGTGGACCAAGAGTTGGCACAAGGTGCACATGAAAGGGGAGTCATCTCCATCTGTGCCGCATGCATTGCACGTGAAGGAGATTGATTTTAATGAAAGTGGATTCAGCAGGCTTCTAAATTGATGGCCCTGATCCTGATCAGCTGCATAAACGCAAGGTGGAAAAGCACATTTGATATGGAGGTTGAATTCGCACACAAAACAGCAGTAAGCAAAACTCTCATAGCAAGTTTCTTTGCAAAAACGACAGATCATGTGATGATTTGGCAGTAGACGAAGAGGGTGTTCTGGATGAATGTGCCTCTTGATCTCTGGGGGTAGCTCAGCACACTTCTTGTGAAGAAAGACGTTGCAAGAAGGGCAACTATAGCTAGGACCAGACATTGGTTCCTTGCACACAGAGCACATAACTCCTTCACCATGATATTCTTGCTCTTCATTCAAAATCAATGGATGATCCTTGTGGGCAACTTGATGTGCCTGACTATCAACTTCCAAAAAACCCGGTTGAAAAGCACATTTGATATCAAGATCAAACGTACAGAGAGAACAGTGGTAAACAAAACTGTTGCAAGTTTTGCCGCACCGATCACAAACGCATTGTCTGTAATGAGATGGTGGCTTTGCCAGTAGATGGAGAGGGTGTCTACGATGAATGCGCCGCTTGATCTCACGGGGCAGCTCGGCGCATGTCTTATGAAGAAAGAAGTAGCAAGAGGTGCAACTGTAGCAAGGACCCCATATTGGTCCCTCGCATCCAGAGCAAATAACCAGTTCACAACTATATTCGAGAACTTGATTAATGAGGATCAATGGATGATCTGGGTGGCTAAAATGTTCAACCTCCATGTCTCTGGCTCTCTCAGAGGACAGAGCAGGAAATGAGGGTTGTTGAGCCAGGGCAAGACTTAGGGAGGCTAAATTGAAGCTGCCGAATATATATATGTTATCAAAATGGAAAGGCAAATAAAAGTTGAGTGCTACTAGAATTCAATACCTCACCTTCTGAACTGAAACTTGACCTCTTCACCGACGGCTAATTAAATAATTACAGCTGCTTACTGCTACATTACAGATCAACCAACGAGATCCAGAACACAGTGATTTCCCATTAAGATCGGATATCAAACAATTGCTGGGGAAGCATTTTCTTCCTTCTTCCCATTTATCAAAGATAGCCGAAACGAAAAATAATTCAAAGGACTTCAAAGTCAAAGAGGCCCAAAAAGAAAGGAAGGGTGTTAGCTGTAACGAAGAGGTGGGAAGAAGATCATGAGGAAAGCTACAAGCTCCTCTATTCGTAAGGATGAGATTGTTCAAGCATGTGAATAAGAAGACACTTTCCCATGTCTTTTCTGGTTGGAGAAGAAGACTCGTTGACTGGAGTTGGGTCTCCTCAACTTCTTCTATTACTCATTTGCCCATGGGTAGCGGTTTAAAATTGCTTTCTAAACGGTTTTTTTAATTAAAAAATATTTAAAATTAAATTTTTTATATTTTAAAATATATTGATATTAAAATTAACTTTTAAAAAATAAAAATATTTATTTCAATATTTATTTTTAATTAAAACAAATATTTTAAAAAATAATTAATAACACCCTCCTAAACTTTTTCCCAGTAGAGGTACTTAAAATTAAAAATCTAATGATAAAATCCTTTAATTATTAAAATCATAAATCAATAATTACATGTATATATAATTATATATATATATAATTAACATATTTTATCTAAATCTGAAATTGGTCTTTTTTTTTTCTATCATAATGAAATATATAAATTTATAAATGTTAACTATACTTTTTAGTTTAATTTTTATAATAAAACGATTTTACTCTTAATAACCTAGAAATGTGAAACAAATACATAATTAACTAAAATTATGATATTTCATTTAAATTAACTCAAATATTTTAAGCAAATTGCACATAACGTAAAAGTTTAATGTTATATATTCTGCCTTTTATTAAATACCTTAACTAAAAATTAAAGATATAATTAATTGATATAATTACACTTATAAAAGACTTATTAGAAATAATCTTTAAGATATAAGGAAATATGAGGTACTTATCATGAGTAAGTGATATTTTTTATACTTATAATGAGTAAGTGATATTTTTTTATATCAAAATACATTGTGAAGGTCGTTTGACTTCTTTGTTAATTTGAATGGAAAAAATAAACAGAACATGTTAGAAAAAATCATTTATCTTGGAATTAAATTATATCATTAGAGATATAAAGAGAAATTAAAAACACATTCTCTTATACAAGGATTCATTAATTAAACCATTTCTCCTTAAAAACCTCCGACCTCAAAGTCTCCATTGTCATTCCTATTTGGTTTTCTAGATTTTATAATGAAGAGAAGGATGGGGAAAGGAAGAAGATCATGTGTGTGTTTCCTTCCCAAATTAATTACAGGTTTTTAGAATTTATGTCGTTTTATGTAAACAAATGTCTTTATTATATTATAACAAGGAAATGTCTTATGAGGTAAATCTTGTCAGGTTGTTCTTGTTTGGTATTGGTGGATTTGGAGGAGGAGGAATATTTTAGCTTTTAGAGAGTAGTATTTAGAGGATAATCGGTTGTTACGTCAAATTTATTTTTTTAAAAATGTGTGTTGCGATGCTTGGAATAATTGAACTATGGTATATAGGCACCCCCCACAACCATCTCATGGCTTAAGCCAGAAGAAGGATTTATTAAACTGGATATGGATGACAACTCTCTTTGGAACCCAAGGAGGATTGGATTTGGGGTCTCTTAAGAAATTCTGAAGGGAGATGGTTGATGAGTTTTACGAGTTATTGCGGTTTTAGTTCTAATCTATTTTTAGAATTACTAGGAATTAAATATCATTTATTGGTAATATGAGATAGAGATTTCAGAAAGATCATATACAACTCTGATTCTATAGATGTTATTCAATTAATTTATAATGATTTTAACAAGTATCATTTATTCAGAGTAGTTATTTTTTACATCAAAGAATTCCTGACATGAAATTGAAAAGTTCGTTTGTTTCATACTTTACGCGAAGCTAATTCAATATGAGGGGTGAGTATTTTCATACAGATTGATTTTGGTTTGGTTTGCTTCGTGTTGCTAAAAAATCAGCAAATTTGAAAAATTGACTTATCAGACATCATCAAGAACAGCAGAAACTAGTTCTTTGCATCTAAATCAATGAACCTTTTGTAAACATCAAGCAAATGGAAGGTCTCGTATCAATGTTTGAATGAATTTTTAAAAATAGCACTCACTACTAGATAGATACTTCACCGGAATTTGTTGCGGGTTAATTTTTTTTATTTAATAAAAAAATTTATATATACAAGTCTTTTTGATGTATTTTTGTAATTAAAAAATTTCTAAGTTAAAATTCAAAAAGCTTATATCTACATGAAATAAACAAATCAAGAACTATCTAAGTTAATAAATGAAAAAAATTATAAATGATAACTAAAAATAAAACTGAAAAAATCAAGAAACAGATATAAATTAAGATATTTAATCTTGTAAGATGAGATATTTATCCAGATATATTTGTTAAACTTATTTATTTATTTAATCAAACGATAATAGAAATAGAAACACATAGTAAATTGATTGAATAAAATAAAAAAAATATTATACAAGACTAAACATATTATAAATATTATATAAAAATAAATACTTTTTATTTAAAAAATAAATTTCATTCATACAGAAAATAAAATTATAGATGAATCTATACTTATTGATTTATATACCTGTTTGCATGTTCTCATCACTGATGGTTGGTGACATTTCTTGCTTTTTTTGAGATATTTTTAGCTTGGTTTTCTTTGATGATTATGAAATTTATGATTGAATGATGCTACAAAATTCCTAGAGAATAGAATTATATGACAGCATATTTTTGCCTGACTCAAAGCCTCTCATAAAGTGGGTGTGGACCTATTCTCTCAATTAATTCTTCAAAATTCCCTGCAATCTTTCCTTACAATTGTTCTGCACATATATTTTAGAAGTTTTATTAAGGAATTTTATCTCCCAGTTTCTTTCTTTGTTTGTTTTCTTTCGAACTTGCTGAGATGTTTTGTTCTTATATATAGCATCTCCAATTGCTGGTTTTGCTGTTGTTAAGCTGGAGGAAATTACTGGTTATGTAAGCATAGGCTACCCTTTTGGCTTAACTGCTTCAATTCTGTTTGCGCGACACTCTGAAATGGAAGGACCTAATTATGATGCTCAGATGGTGGATTTAATTCTGGGTTTCCTTGCTTCTTTGAAGGGATCAATAGCCTAACCAACCAAAACATTTGCACCACTAACTTGTAGAATCAGCTGAGACATAACCAAGTCAAAGTAAGGTATTGAGAATTGAACAATCATAAGGAAAATCGTATGGATAGATGATCCTGTGTATCGATCTGCAATGCTTAAACATGAATGGAGAACATCATGTTTAGATCCAATCCCCTTTTGCCTTCACGTTGACATTGGTTAACTTTCATTTTGCTTACATTTTGATCTTCAGGATTGGCGCATTTAGGTTTGATTCCAGAAGAAGAATTTGGGATATAGCATTGATCAAGGAAAAGTGAGGATACCGAAACAGTTGGTTATCATCACGAACAAGTTTTCACACTTTAGTATGTCATCCACGCTATGTATACTGTGGAAAACTTACGTAGTTTTTATTTTTATTTTTTGCTTTTCTGGAATGAGTGTATGTATCAACTTTCCGAGATATCTCCTGCCTGATTGTTAGGGTTTAGGAAGTAAGTTTTTCCAGGCATCATTGTTTGGTTTAGTCATGTGAAACGTTGGTGCTATTAGTTAAATGCGTCAGCATGTATTTGGACTTCAGAAATGAAAGTTCAGGTGAATAAGTTCAAGCTATCTCGTTTCACACCAAAGCTTAAAGCATCATAATCTAATATCTACTTGCTGGAGATTGAATGGCAATGTTCTTTTCAAAAGCAACATTGCGAAGGAACAAAGAAGGAGAATTATCAGTATATATACCAGTAATGGCAGATAGGACTTTTGGTGAAAGTGGGGAAATTGAGATTTAAATAATGATTTATACATTCTAGTTCTTGAATTGCAATGGATTCATTCAAGATCTGCTGGAAGGATTTGAGAGGAAACGGCGAAGCAGAGCTGCCATTCTCGACCATTAGATTTGTACATGTCAACATCTTGCTGCAAACCTTCCATAGCATCATCCTCTTGGTCCTAACAATTGTTTTGTTCCTGAAATAACTTGTGATTCAGGTATACCTGCTACAGAAACATTTTCTACAGTAATTCAAGGCCATAGCCGGAGCTGGCCTTCTGCTTGTTCTGATCAAATTTACAGATTCAAAGTTCATTGTGTGGTTTATCAAAATATGGTTGTAAGAAGCAGCGCTTAAGTAGAACATAAGGTTATGGAAATGGAGTTTGTGAAATGTTATGGCTAAAGAGAATTCTTGAAGAACTATAAAGTTGTATTATGACAATAAAACTTCCATAAGAACTCTTAATACTGAAAAGGCTGGGAATGTTGCTAGCATGTACAAAAGGTTAGAGATTTTTAATTTGATACTTGCGAAATTGAAGCAACAACAATTTAAATTTGAGACGAGATTGATATATGATATTTTTTAAAAAATAAGCAATCTTGTAAAGGGCATAATTTTATTTTATTTTTATCTTAATTCAACTCAAATTTTATTAGAAGATTTTAAATGCTTTATTTTCTATAAAATTAGAATTTTATAATCATTTAAAATCAACAAGACTTTCAAATAAAACAAAAAAAAAACTATCTAGACTTGTAATATTTTATTAGTTGATTTAGAATTTTTTTTCTATTTAGTTTTTTATTTTTTTTAAGGATTTGGGCCTCTAAATCCCTTCGTGGTTTTGAAATTAGATAAACAAAAATGGAGGCTTATTCTTATTCTTCTTAAGAAAAAAAAATACCAAAAACATGAATTAACTTACTTCTGTATGATATATCTTATTAAAGGACAAAGCTATCAAATGCCCTTGAGGTCTTTGTTTTAAATATTATTTAAATAGATTCATTTATTATTAGATTGCGTTAAGGAGATAAAAATTAAATATTTGAATGAAAATAATTGATATCAGTTAGATAAGTGTTATTTTATATGCCAAATGTTTCTATGCATTTACAATAAAATCTATAACAAAAATGTAAAAGCAGAATTTATGGAGAGCTTCCTGCTAAGCTAAAAAAAATGATGGAAGGTCAGACATCTTTGTCACTACGAAGACACAAAGAAACAACAAACTACCTTCAAGGACAGTTTTAATAAAATAGCATCTTTTATTGTTCAGAAAAAAACAGAGACAAAAAAAGTGATCTCACACGCGTAAATAGAAACAGAGATAATAATCCTCTGTCTAGCAACTGCCAACAATCATAACCCAAAAATAAGAAAAAAGCCAACAACTGCAATCTAATTACCCTTTTAATGACTTCAAGCATTGCCATCTTTCCTTGTGGACGATAAAACTGCAGTTAGGATCAGTACATTCAAGGGCCAAGTCATCGCAAGGCTCCCCACAAGAATCGCATGCCTGCGGACGATAATCTCCTGTCTTGTCTACCAAAGCAAGAGGGTGAGGGTGTTTAGGATATGTGCGAACGCCCCCTGGCTTGACATATGGGTATTTCCCGAGAGCACATTCTGGATGAGCATCGAAGTCGCATTCCTCACAACGGTAGAACCAGAGCTTCGGGTCTCTATCTTTTTCACAAATTATGCAGGAAGGCTGGTAGTCATTTTCATTAATGTAGGTGAGGGAGAGAGGATGGTCATCATACTCGTGTCTTGCTTTGTATGGCAGTGTAGCACATTTCATACCCAGCTTGAAATCGCAAACCGCACATTTTAAAAATACCTTCGATTCTTCACTGACACAACAGCCACTGCAATGGGGAATAATCTCTCTATCATCTACAAGCAAAGGGGGAAGCCCGTAACCTCCAATACGGCAACGGAGAATACTCTTTCTGTCCACTGGAAGATTAAGGAGATGCTCATGACCTCCATGTTTAAAAGAATCTTTCAATGATTTGAAGCATCGGACATCAATCCAGAGTCTACATACTTTACATTTGTAACTGAGCCCACGAAAATATTGACTACACACATCACAGTAGACCAGATCATGTGGCCCTCGGCTCCATAAAAGAACCAGTTCGTTTTCGTGATATTGCCACTTTTTTCGCCTGAGTAATTCTATGCTGCAGGTTTTGTCAAGAAAGAAGTTACAACTGGCACAACTGTAAAATGGAGTTGAGATTGGTAACATGCACCCATCACACTTTAAATCATCATCAACCTTGTCATTAAAGATTAGGTTATGTTGATGACTGAAATGCTCGATCTCTTCAATTATTCTCTCCTCTCCATGCTTGATCTCACGGACAACGCGAAAGCTAGGTTTCATGAATTGATCATAAACAGTCACACTTTGCTCTTCTTCGTTTTCTTCTACGATCTCTATTGCAGAATCGCCATATTCTATACTACAATTCACGTGTGCAACGAAGTCACAGTCTGGGCAATAGTAAACTCCATATTCTGTGTCAACTTCCCGACGGCAAATTCCACAGTACTTCTTTATAGATTCGATGCATTGTTGAAGTTGATATGTGTGGATGATTCGTGGATGATGGTGCAGTGCCGTTTTAAGGGTGCCTGGCAATGAAATGCATTCTTCGTGGACCACGAGTTGGCACATGGTGCACCCGAATGGGGAGTCATCTCCATCTGTGCCGCATGCATTGCAAGTGAAGGAGATTGATTTTAATGAACGTGGATTCAGCAGGCTTCTAAATTGATGCCCCTGATCCTGATCAGCTGCATAAACGCACGGTGGAAAAGCACATTTGATATGGAGGTTGAATTCGCACACAATACAGCAATAAACAAAACTCTCATAGCAAGTTTCTTTGCAAAAACAACAGATCATGTGATGATTTGGCAGTAGACGAAGAGGGTGCTCTGGATGAATGTGCCTCTTGATCTCGGGGGGCAGCTCAGCACATTTCTTGTGAAGAAAGAAGTTGCAAGAAATGCAACTATAGCTAGGACCAGACATTGGTTCCTTGCACACAGAGCACACAACTCCTTCACCATGATATTCTTGCTCTTCATTCAAAATCAATGGATGATCCTTGTGGGAAAATTGATGTGCCTGACTATCAACTTCCAAAAAACCCGGTTGAAAAGCACATTTGATATCAAGATCAAATTCACAGAAAGAGCAATGGTAAACAAAATAGTTAAAAAATTTGTCGCACCGACTACAACGGTAATTTCCTTTATATGGTGACTTTGCCAGTAGATGGAGAGGATGTCTACGATGAATGCGCCGCTTGATCTCACGGGGCAGCTCGGCGCATTTCTTATGAAGAAAGAAGTAGCAAGAGGTGCAACTGTAGCAAGGACCCCATATTGGTCCCTCGCATCCAGAGCAAATAACTAATTCACCACTATATTCGAGAACTTGATTAATGAGGATCAATGGATGATCTGGGTGGCTAAAATGTTCAACCTCCATGTCTCTGGCTCTCTCAGAGGACAGAGCAGGAAATGAGGGGTGTTGAGCCAAGGCAAGACTTAGGGAGGCCAGATTGAAGCTGCCGAATATATATGTTATCGAAATGGAAAGGCAAATAAAAGTTGAGTGCTACTAGAATTCAATACCTCACCTTCTGAACGGAAACTTGACCTCTTCACCGACGACGGCTAATTAAATAATTACAGCTGCTTACTGCTAAATTACAGATCAACCAACGAGATCCAGAACACAGTGATTTCCCATTAAGATCGGATAGCAGAATTCAAAGAAGCCCGAAAAGAAAGGAAGGGTGTTATCTGTAAGGATGGGGTGGGAGGAAGATCATGAGGATAGCTACAGGCTCTTCCATTTGTGCAGATGATATTATACAAGCATGTGAATAAGAAGACACTTGCCCTTTTCTTTTCTGGTTGGAGTGGAAGACTCGTTGACTTGAGGTGGGTCTCGTCAACTTCTTGTTACTGGATCATGTCCATTGCTTAGTATTCTATTGGATTGGTCCATTGCTTAGTTAATGGATCGTGTCCATATAATAAGTTATTAATGAAATAAAAAATAGTATTAGAAACTATTACTACTTGGATTTGAAGGTGGATTGTTATCAAGCAAACCAATCATCGACCTGAAAACATTGAAGGCGCATGAGACCTGACGTATGTGAGAGATGACAGCAAATAAATCCCAAATACAATGTTGCGGTTAAATTAATTTTTTTAAAATAAAAAAAAAATATTCAGATATTATTAATAAACTACTAAATAATAGTAGCATTCCTTTAAATATTAGTAAAAATCTAGGTAGAATAAATCCTTCTTTTTTAAAAATAACTAAATCTTAACTATCACCATAATATATTATGTAAATAAACTACTAAAAGAAAAATCATGATTATATGAAAGCCATTATGATTTTAGCTCCTGCATTCTTTTTCTCGAAATAAAAACAACTCAGATTTTTAGTTGAAATCGTTCTTGTCTCGATTATAAGGACATGTCACAGAAGATCATTTATCTTGGAATTAAATTATATAATTAGAGATATAAAAAAAATTGAAAACACATTCTCTTATATATCACATTTCATCATGTTCATTAACTACAAACAATTAAATTCAGATTAAATAGATATAATTTATACATGTATATAAAAATAACAACTTAACTATTAATTATTATTTTCTCTCGTCTAATTTAAACTATAAATTCAAAAACTAATGTTAACCATTTCTCCTTAAAAAGCCCTCGACCTTAAAGTCTCCATTGCCATTCCTATTTGGTTTTCTAGATTTTATAATGAAGAGAGAGATTGGGAAAGGAAGAAGATAATGTGTGTATTGCCTTTCAGAATTAATTACAGGTTTTTCATATCACATTTTTCATGCTTATCACCCACAAATTATTAAATTAAAGTAAAAATGACATCAATTATATATAACAAAAGTAAAAATTTAACTATTTATTGTTTAAAACATGTCAAGTCAAATTTATAGTATTATAAATTATAAGGTAATCATTGAATACATATCGAAAAAAAAAATGCAGGATAAACTAAAAATAATAATTGTTTGTTAAAAAATAATGGTTGTCAAAATTAAAAAGACATCTATAACCTTAGTCAAACTAAAACTAAAATTTTAATGTTATTTAAAAAAAACACCTTTTAACATATTTTGTTTTAATTTAAGAAATTAATAAAGAAATATATATAATATATATTTAGTTATCTAATTCTACATCAAATAGACTTAAAAGAAAAAAAATGGCAAAAAATAGTTAAGCACATGATCTAGGAGGCCCAACACGCCAATCAACACATGCTAACATGTTTCGACTTCATTTCTTATTTTTTTTATTATTATTATTTAAATGGGAGGACTTTTTAAAATAACCATCCGATATGTTTTTTGTTGTGACAAATTAAAAAAACGTTATCTATTTGTTTTACTGTCAAGAAACTCTAGAGGCTGGAAGTCACCTGAAAATTGCTCCCCTCTCTTTAAACACAAAACACCATTTCAATCATTTTTTTCATTTAAAAACACTTAGAAATACAACGTAAACATAACCTCTAAATAATGTTTAATCGATTAAAAAACTTAAAATTTGTTCTGGTTAAAAACAAATCCCCAAAAAATCTATTTTTATAGTAAAATGAAGGGCAATATACATCAATAGAATTCTTATCTTGAAATGGTACTATTAATATTAAGAATAATTTTTTTCGATTGTTTTTTAAAATATTCTTTTCTTAAATTAATTATATTAGTAAAAGTTGAATTGAGAAAACAAAAAACCGAAAAATTTAATGAGAAAAGGAAACAAATACTTTGCGAATCCAAAACAAATCCTCTCACAAGCCATATAGTGATTAACATATGACTTTTAGTTTTTTGTATAATTTTGTAGTTATTTATAAAATGTCTTAGATATATAATTATTAATGGAGTCGGGATTATGTTTTTGTTCTCTACAAATCAAGAAATTTGATATATACAGTACTTAGAACAAAAAAGAAGGGTTACTGATAAGTTACTATCGTTACAGAAGAAAATCAAGTTAAATAGTATTACATAATAGTCACACATTACTGCTTTGTTTTTGTAGGTTTTGTGTTCGTGCCTCGAGGAGTAGGCAAAACTCGTGATTGAAATGACCACTGTTCAACAAATGAGGTTAAATAGTTGCACTTCTTATTCAAACTTACTTGCTGGTCTGTTTTTACAATTTTGGAAAAATAATTGAAAAAAATTAAATTTTTATTTTATATTTTTTCTTTAAATTATTATTTTTTTTATTTTTAAAATGTTTTATTTACTATTATTAAAAATAAATTAAAAACAAAAAAAATATTATTTCAATATATTTTTAAATAAAAAATACTTTAAAAATTAATTATAAAAAAAAACTCTTATTCTATATGTGATTTGGCTGTGTTTCAATCAGTTGAAATTCGAAACAGTAGCTTCGTGATGTTTATCTCGAGCAGAAAAATAAGTCTTTCCTTTGGTAAATCTATTTCTTGGTTATCTCTGCAAAACTAAGTAATTTATTTTTCTATAGAAATGTCTTGGTATTATGATTTGAGTTGGGAATTTAAAAAGTTAATTCAGGTTATTTTTTTAATTTTATCATTTAACATTGAGTTAATTAAAAATTATACTTCATAATTTGTTTTCTATGAGGTAATCATGGTCTCATACTCAGGTAATGAATATGACATGTTAACCTACGTTGACCCGAGTCAATCCAATAAGTTGTTTTTTTAATATTAAAAAAAAAAGATATTATATTAATTTTTTTAGTTAAATTATGTTTTTACTAAAAACCTGCAAAATAAAACAGGTCATATCAAATCAACTCTTACATTGTTTATTTTTTATTAGAAAAAAAAAACATTAATAATATTTGAATATTTTTTTATGTTAAAATAAATTTAGATACAATTAGCGCTACCAATAATTTAGTTTCCACTAATAAGATTTTTTTTATATCGTAGTATGAGTTGTTTTTCAAAATGTTTTCGTTTAAATAATTCATTGAAATAATATTTTTTATTTTTTTAAATTTATTTTTGATATCAGTATGTTAAAATGATCTAAAAACACACAAAAAATAATTAATATAAAATAAAAAAATATTTTTAAAACATAAAAACAAACGTGCTTTAAATAACTTATTCTCTTGAAATCTAACGAGGAAACAAAATTTCAAAGAAAATTCAAGAACCCGATGTGAGCCACTGACAATATCAATTTCATCCTTTCAATTGTTAACTCTCATATTTATAATTTTTTTTCCATTAACTATCAATTGTTCATTTATAGATAAGTGTTATTTTATATGACAATATTTATATGCATTTACAATAAAATCTATAACAAAAATGTAAAAGCAGAATTTATGGAGAGCTTCCTGCTAAGCTAAAAAAAATGGTGGAAGGTCAGACATCTTCGTCACTTACGAAGGGACAAAGAAACAACAAACTACATTGACAGTTTTAATGAAATAGCATCTTTTATTGTTCAGAAAAAAAAAAAGAGAAAAAAAAAGTGATCTTATATGCGAAAATAGAAACAGAGATAATAAATATGAAGCTAACCATTCACCCCAACAATCATAACCCAAAAATAAGAAAAAAGCCAACAAATGCTATCCAATTACCATAATTTTTAAAGCATTGCCTTCTTTTCCTGTGGACGATAAAACTGCAGTTAGAATCAGTACATTCAAGGGCCAAGTCATCGCAAGGCTCACCACAAGTATCGCATGCTGCATAATCCTGTGTCTTGTCTACCAAAGCAAGAGGGTGAGGGTGTTTAGGATATGTGCGAACCTCCCCTAGCTTGACGTATGGGTATTTCCCGAGAGCACATTCTGGATGAGCATCGAAGTCGCATTCCTCACAACGGTAGAACCAGAGCTTAGGGTCTCTATATTTTTCACAAATTATACAGGAAGGCTGGTAGTCATTTTCATTAATGTAGGTGAGGAAGAGAGGATGGTCATCATACTCGTGTCTTGCTTTGTATGGCAGCGTAACACATTTCATACCCAGCTTGAAATCGCAAACCGCACATTTCAAAAATACCTTTGATTCTCCACTGACACAACAGCCACTGCAAGGGGGATTACTCTCTCTGTCATCTGCAGCCCATGGGGGACGCCCGCGACCTCCACTACTGCAACGGAGAATATTCTTTCTGTCCGCTGGAAGATAAAGGAGATGCTCATGACCTCCATGTTTAAAAGAATCTTTCAATATTGATTTGAAGCATCGAACATCAATGCAGAGTCCACATATACCACAATATTACCTGAGCCCACGAAAATATTGATTACACACATAGCAGTAGTACAGATTATGTACCCCTTGATTCCAAAAAAGAATCAGTTGGTTTTCGTGATATGGCCACTTTTTTCGCCTGGGTAATTCTATACTACAGGTTTTGTCAAGAAAGAAATTACAACTGGCACAACTGTAAAATGGAGTTGAGATTGGTAACATGCACCCATCACACTTTAGATCATCATCAACCTTGTCATTAAGGATTAGGTTATGTTGATGACTGAAATGCTCGATCTCTTCAATTATTCTCTCCTCTCCATGCTTGATCTCACGGACAACACGAAAGCTAGGTTCCATGAATTGATTATAAACAGTCACACTTTACTCTTTTTCGTTTTCTTCTACAATCCTTGTTGCAGAATCGCCATATTCTATACTACAATTCACGTGTGCAACGAAGTCACAGTCTGGGCAATAGTAAACTCCGTATTCTGTGTCAACTTCCCGACGGCAAATTCCACAGTACTTGTTTATAGATTCGATGCCTTGTTGAAGTTGATAGGTGTGGATGGTTCGGGGATGATGGTGTAGTGCTGTTTTAAGGGTGTCTGGCAATGAAATGCATTCTTCGTGGACCACGAGTTGGCACATGGTGCACCCGAATGGGGAATCATCTCCGTCTGTGCCGCATGCATTGCAAGTGAAGGAGATTGATTTTAGTGAATGTGGATTCATTAGGCGACTAAATTGATGCCCCTGATCCTGATCAGCTTCATAAACGCACGGTGGAAAAGCACATTTGATATGGAGGTTGAATTCGCACACAAAACAGCAGTAAATGAAACTCTCATAGCAAGTTTCGTTGCAAAAATCACACATCGTATCATGATTTGGCAGTAGACGAAGAGGGTGTTCTGGATGCAAGTGCCGATTGATCTCTGGGGGTAGCTCAGCACACTTCTTGTGAAGAAAGAAGTTGCAAGAAACGCAACCATAGCTAGGACCCGAAATTGGTTCCTTGCAAACAGAGCACACAACTCCTTCACCATGATATTCTTGCTCTTCATTCAAAATCAATGGATGATCCTTGTGAGCAAATTGATGTGCCTGATTATCAACTTCCAAAAAAGCCGGTTGAAAAGCACATTTGATATCAAGATCAAACTTACAGAAAGAACAATGGTAAACAAAACTGTTGAAATTAGTTTTGTTGCACCGATCACAACCGTATTGTCCTTTATATGGTGGCTTTGCCAGTAGATGGAGAGGATGTCTACGATGAATGCGCCGCTTGATCTCACGGGGCAGCGCGGCGCATTTCATATGAAGAAAGAAGTAGCAAGAGGTGCAACTGTAGCAAAGACCCCATATAGGTCCCTCGCATCCAGAGCAAATAACTAGTTCACAACTATATTCGAGAACTTGATTAATGAGGATCAATGGATGATCTGGGTGGCTAAAATGTTCAACCTCCATGTCTCTGGCTCTCTCAGACACTACTAGAAAGAGGGGCAATTAGCAACGGAATTTAGCAACGGATAATTCCGTTGCTAAATTCAGTATCAGATTTGCAACGGATTACACATATATTAGTTTTTTAATATCAGCAACGGATTTTAGCAACGGAAAATCCGTTGCAAAATTTACGTTGAATTTAGCAACGGATTTTCCGTTGCTAAGTAAAAAATAATTAATTAAATTTTAATATAAAACCAAATTTACGAAGACCGTTGATAACATTTCCAAGGATAAAATCTCAACCGTTTATTCTTTGCTGGCTTTGGTAAATCGATCCGCACCAACTTCTCCCCCCACACCGAGATGCAAACAGATCGAGACCAAATGAACAAAACCAACAGGTGAAAATTAATGATCTTCCACTCTTCCACTCTTCCAGTCGATCTCCTTCGTCCCTAAGAACATCGATCCATAAGTGTAGAAAAATCACCCTCTCTTCATCGATTTGATTTTCCTTTTTCCCAAACATTTCATCTTCTTCGCGTCTTCAGGATCCCTAATTCTTCTCCTTCATCTGAACAAAATCGAACCAGACCCATCATTATCACCATCGAACATGCTGGTTTAAGGTATCTCATTGTAAACGGGTTGGGTGTTTCACGGTTTTCTTCAATAGTTCAGGTAAGTAATTAATGGTTTTTGTTTTTGTTTTTGTTTGTTGCAATTTAACTTGCACTAAAAATTTTTCACCCAACTTTCCCAATCTCAGGTTTTTTTTCTGTCATGTCGAACGATCTCGGTCACCTGTAACTCAAGAACACAGGTAACATTTTTTTTTTCAATGCTTTGAATAATGGTTTTAGGCTATTAATTCGATAATATAGGTGTTTATGAAATGTTTTTACCATGATCTATAACGTAATTAAGCATGTGTAATTGAAAATTTATCAAAACCCCCA
Source organism: Populus alba (assembly GCF_005239225.2). Lineage (NCBI taxonomy): Eukaryota > Viridiplantae > Streptophyta > Magnoliopsida > Malpighiales > Salicaceae > Populus > Populus alba. The sequence continues at coordinate 4,539,606 of NC_133299.1, forward strand.
ATTTAATTTTTAGGGTTACGGTTCATAAATATTTGAATGTCCCAGCAGTTGAGCTATAATCATTTTTGCTTCCCTTTGGTTTCTTTTTGCCAGTAGATAGTTGTTTTCCCCCATGAGATACCTTCATATCATCGTGTAAGTGGGATGATTTTTTCTGTTCAAACTCCTGTTTTGTAAGATCCAATGTTATATCTCCACATTTTCTCATCTCCTTAGGCATATAATTGTCTTTAAACAAAACAAGGCTTTTATCACCTTTGCTCCCATTGTCTCTCGGGTCACAACATAATTTTTTAGAGCAACTAACTTTTCCAGTCAAAGTAGCTTGATAACACTCGAAATAGTGAAAGTTATGAAGGGTTTCAGATTAGAATTTAGGTCTTACAGGTACTGTATTATTGAATTTGATAGCAGTTGATTGGGCATGGTATTCTGACATCAAGATACAACCATGAGTAGTGTTTGTTTTTGTTCATTTAGTAATTTGTGTTCTTAAACCATGAGAGGAGAATGAATTCTATGAATACGCGCGACAAAATATTATAACATTACCATAATCTCTGTCAATACTAGTGCATTAGTGTAGTTCTTCATTATGTTGTTTGATCTTATCTGCTGCTGATCTGATGCCTTTTGTTTTGAAAACGAAGCTGGGTTAAGACATAAAGATTGATTGTTGATGATGTTCTTCTATCATAATATCAAACCAAATTCACATGATAATTTTTGAAGTTAAGCAGATTCATAATCAGGTTACTGATTTCTGTGTTTCAGGTTCCTGTTAGATACCTTAGGTTTATTTCATTTGACTGAGTCTACATACCTATGCATTGATTAAGTGGTGTGTATTGATTCTCTTGTATCAAAATTTAAATATGCATATTTAAGTACTGATGTTTAAATGTTCTGTTTTTTGTCTTCCATTTGCTACTTTTAGTTGGATTCTGTTTGTATCCTAATTAGTGGCTTAATGTAGGCACAATCTACTGATTTATCGATAAAGCAAAAAATTAAAAAAATAATTAGGACAAGAAATGGTTTGGATTCTGAAGTGACTGTTTTACTTTAATGGAAAGAAACAAACTATTTCATCACAGATAACGTAAACTTCTTTACATTAAGACAAAAAAACTGTAAAGAATATAGATTTTTTTATTATTATAAGTGATAGTTTTTAATTAGAATGAAATATAATAATATTGTATAATTAGATTACGACAAATTAATGCAAAATATAATGATATTATAAAAGCCTTTAATTTCAGTCATCTTTGCTGTCGTTTCAAGTCTGAACAGAAGAAACCATGGATCATGTTATGAGTCTCAAGTGTTCTGTTTTTAGGTTAGATCTTAGAAGAAAAAAAATTGTTATGAGAAGACAATTGCCATGAAAATATGAAAACTAAACGGTACTTTAACTTGGATATGCTTTCTGTTTTTCATAGTTTAACTTAGATTTGTTTTAAAGACTAGCAATTGATAAAGCTGGATGGGTTTAACATACTGTTTATGTTTTTTATTTTTCCAGCAATATGAATGGCTTAATGGATCACAATATAAATCAATAGAGTTGGTTAAGTCTGATTGGGTTGCAACAAGGAAATCTCCACCTTCGGCCATTGATTATTGGGGCTTTGGTAAGTCTATTTTGCTCCATTTTTTGATGGTTGCTTAATTAGATTATGCTTAATTTGTCTACTGGGCATGCCTATTGTAATCTTTTCAATTACTGAATGTATTGCTGTAAATTAAAGCAATCTTTTCAATTAATGAATGTATTGCTGTATATTAAAGCACAGACGTCAATTGTTTTTCCTTCCATTTCATGTAGTAATAAATAAGAATTGGATTGAATAATTTCAAGATAAAAGAGACCTAAAGCAACGTTTTTTCAGGAAGAAATAAGACCAAACAAGATTCTTGATTTATTGATGCACATGCAACAATTAATAGCACCAATCTCTTTTGCTTTATTTGTTGAGCCATCAAAGGACACTATCTGTGGGTGATTTTCGTTTTTCCAAGCTTATTTTGAGGTCCAATTTTAAGGGAGCATGGCACTCTTGGGAAAAAGTAGATTCCATGTGCAGGGATGAACTTTTTAGAGAGTTTAAGGTAAGAACCAACACTAATTGCCATAATATTCTTTTTAATTTTGATCACTTTAATGTAGCATTATGAAAATTATCAACTGAATAGCTATAACTGATTTGTGTTATAATTTGTTCTTATTTCTTGTTTACTCTTTAATATCATTTAATTTCTTTAGTTATTACATTTTCTTGCAAATTCTGAACAAGATAACACAATATGATTAATTATTTATATAATTTGAAATTTTGTGCACTCTTTTTACTTGGTATATATATTATTTGGTAGAAAAAATATTCCTTTTCTGAGGAAGATGAGTCGATTGTTCGTAATATTTGGGAAGATAAGGCTAGGATAGCTTTGAATCAACAATTGACACGAGCTCGCAAGAATGCCATGGCAAAAGAAAACACAACAAATATTATAGATTGCCTTGATAAAGGTCCTACCTGGATAAAACAATGATGATTGGAATCAAATGATCAAAGATGTTTGGTCCACCCCTGAATTTCAAAGGAGGTCTGAATCTGCTAGGAGGAATCGATTATCCCAAACAGATGGCAAAATAAGCACTCATTCTGGAGGAACGGTGTCATTTGCATCATATCGAGCTAACATGGTAAGAATATATTTTTTTTTATGCTTAAGATAATGAATTAAAATTTATAAATTTATCTTTTATAATATTTATTAATCTTGAAAGCAAGAGGAAGCTGGTGGAAAAGAACCTCCATGGGATGATGTCTTTTCAGCTTTGCATCAAAGTACCAAGCAGTCTGGTAGCTTCGTCGATAACAAGTCAAAAAAAGTGGTTGTATGTATTTTTATTTGATTATTTCTTAATATAACTCAAGTATTATTTAACATTCAAATTAATTTAATGTTGCATGTATTTTATTTGTAGGAAAATTATAAAATGGAGATGATTTCAAAGTATGGAACTGATCGGGAAAATCATCCTTCATTTGATGGAGCAGCTTGGTGTGCGGCTTCAGGAGGAGTTACAAAGGGTAGGGTATATGGTGCACCTCGTATGCCAAAATCTATAGTTAGTCCAAGCTCTTCATCACATTCCTACTCGGTGGAGTCATCATATCCCAGTTCATCATATCGAGCATTGCAAGAGGAGATAAAGAAAAAAGATGATTTGATTTTTGCAATGAAACGGCAGATGGATTCCATGCAAGAATATCTTGTGAACAATCTTGGATATCATGGCGGGACATCAAATATTGATCAAGGTATGCCATCACCTTTGACTCCATCAATACCGCCACATATGGCTCCTCAAATAATGACATCTATGGGTCCCACATCTCAACCAATTTATCGACCTACACCTCGACCTTTATATCCTGATCAACAATATCATGGTTCGTCTTCGCAACCAGAACCATAATTGTATCTTTTGTTGTTTTTTTTGTATTTGAACTTAATTGTATTAATGCAAGTTTAACTAAATTTTTATAATATGAATATTATTTTTATTCTATTTTTTATTAATTATTGTTAATATTAATTTATGTTGGTTATATATATTCTACAATTTGTAAACTACCCATAAATAAATAAATAAATTAATTAAAAATCATTTTAATAAATAAATAAAAATTAATTTAATAAAAATATAATAATCCAATCACCAACGGATTCTCCGTTGGTGATTGCAACTGATGCCTGCATCAGCAACGGATTATCCGTTGCTGATGCAGGCATCAGCGTGCATCAGCAACGGAGAGTCCGTTGCTGATGCATGAATCAGCAACAGATTCCCCGTTGCTGATTCGTCAAACTAGCAACGGATAATCCGTTGCTAGTTTTGCAACGGATTATCCGTTGCTTTTTATAAGCAACGGATTTTCCGTTGCTGCGAAATCAGCAACGGATTTATCCGTTGCAAACAAATCAGCAACGACAAATCTGCATCCGATTTGTGCCGTTGCTGATTCCGTTGCTAAATTGTTTTAGCAACGGATTTCAGTTGTATTTGCAACGGAATTGTCCGTTGCTAATTACCATATTTTTTAGTAGTGAGAGGACAGAGCAGGAAATGAGGGGTGTTGAGCCAAGGCAAGATTTAGGGATGCCAAATTGAAGCTGCCGAATATATATATGTTATCGAAATGGAAAGGCAAATAAAAGTTGAGTGCTACTAGAATTCAATACCTCACCATCTGAACTGAAACTTGACCTCTTCACCGACGACGGCTAATTAAATAATTACAGCTGCTTACTGCTAAATTACAGATCAACCAACGAGATCCAGAACACAGTGATTTCCCATTAAGATCGGATACCAATCAATTGCTGGGGAAGCATTTTCTTCCTTCTTCCCATTTATCAAAGATAGCCGAAACGAAAAATAATTCAAAGGACTGAAAATTCAAAGAGGCCCAAAAAGAAAGGAAGGGTGTTAGCTGTAAGGAAGAGGTGGGAAGAAGATCATGAGGAAAGCTACAAGCTCCTCTATTCGTAAGGATGAGATTGTTCAAGCATGTGAATAAGAAGACACTTTCCCATGTCTTTTCTGGTTGGAGAAGAAGACTCGTTGACTTGAGTTGGGTCTCCTCAACTTCTTATATTACTCATTTGCCCATGGGTAGCGGTTTAAAATGGGTTTGTAAACGGTATTTTTTATTAAAAAAATATTTAAAATTAAGTTTTTTATATTTTAAAATATGTTAATATTAAAAAAAATATTTTAAAAATAAAAATATTTATTTTAATATTTTTTTCAAATAATAAAAATATTTTAAAAAATAACTACTAACACCCTCCTAAACTTTTTCCAAGTGGAGTACTTAAAATTAAAAATCTAATGATAAAATCCTTTAATTATTAAAATCATAAAACAATAATTACATGTATATATAATTAACATATTTTATCTAAATCTCAAATAGGTCTTTTTTTCTATCATAACGAACTATATAAATTAATAAATTTATAAATCTTAACTATACTTTATAGTTTAATTTTTATAATAAAATGATTTTACTCTTAATAACCTAGAAATGTGAAACAAATACATAATTAACTAAAATTATGATATTTCATTTAAATTAACTCAAATATTCAATTAATTTATAATGATTTTAACAAATATTATTTATTCTTGTTTGTTTCATACTTTGCGCGAAGCTAATTCATGTGATTATTATTGGGCTAAATTAACTTGCAGCTACAATTAAATTCAGATTAAGTAGATATAATTTATACAAATACATAAAAATAACAACTTAACTATCTATTATTTTTTTTCTCTCGCCTAATTTAACTAGCATTACAAGCTATGAAAAGGCCAACTTTACCAAACATTTAAATCTTAAAGAAACTTGAGCCATGTATATCAAGAAATCTGATGCCTGGTCCTAATATGTTTAGTTCTACTAGTATTCAACTCCTCACCTTCTGAACGGAAACTTGACCTCTTCACCGACGGCTAATTAAATAAATTCAGCTGCTTACTGTTATTACTAATCAAGCATTGTGTTTTTTTGTTAATTTGGATGGAAAAAATCAGACAAGACATACTGAAGAAGAAATATCCTTTATTTATTAGAGATTAAAATGATATATAACTAAAGATATAAAGATAAACTGAAAACACATCCTATTCTATAAAATCTTGCCTTTGGTTTTCTAGATTTTATAACGAAGAGAGAGGGAGGAGGGAGAAGAAGATCACATGTTTTCTTTCTACGTATCATTTCTATTTTCTTTTCCAATTAATTAAAGGTTTTTAAAATTAGTGTTATTTTATGGTGACAAATATCTTTATTACATTGGAATATTGGTCCATTTCTTAGTTAATGGATCATGTCCAGATAATAATTGAACAATGAATATAAAATAAAGGATGCAAATGAAAAATAGTATTAGAAACTATTAGTCTTAGAGGAGCTATCTTGAGTGGAGTTAGGATCTTAATTCAAATATTCATATTGATCCTCTCATGCTATTTCTTATCGCATTTTTCATGTTTATTACCTACAAATTATTAAATTAAAATAAAAATAACATCAATTATATATAATAAAAATAAAACTTAACTATTTATTGTTTAAAACATGTCAAGTCAAATTTATAGTATTATAAATTATAACGCAATCATTGAATGCATATCAGGAAAAAAAAATGTGGCAGAAACTATATAAAAAAATTGTATGTTAAAAATGAGTTTTTGTCAAATTAAGAAAAGACAACTAAAACTTATTCGAACTAAAACTAAAATTTTAATGTAATTTTAAATAAGAATCCTTTAATATACTTTGTATTAATTTAAGAAATTAATAAAGAAATATATATATATATATATAATATTTAATTATCTAAAATCTACATTCTATAGACTTAAATGGAAAAATAATAACAAAAAAATGATTAAACACGTGGATCCAGGAGGCCCAGCACGGCTATCAACACATGCTAACATGTTTGGCCTTCATTTCTTTTCTTATTATTATTATTATTATTATTATTATTATTATTATTATTATTATTATAATTATCAGTATTTGAATGAGAGGACTTCTTAAAGTAACCATGCGATACGTTTTTTGAAGTGGCAGAAAACACGTCACCTATTTATTTCACCGTCGAGAAACTCTAGAGGCTGGAAGTCGTTGGAAAATCACTCACCTCTCTTTGAAAACACCATTTAAAGCATTTCTTTCATTTAAAAATCACTTAGAAAACACCTCGTAAACATAACCACTAAACAATGTTAAATCGATTAAAAAACTCAAAATTTGTTTTAGTTAAAAAAAAAATATCCCCAAAGGATCTACTTATCCTAGTAAGATGTGCGGCAAAACATATATCAATAGAATTCTTATCTTAAAATGGAACTCATTATCATTAAGGCTCCGTTTGTTTACAGGAAAGTGAATTCCTTTTGGAAAGTGAATTCCGGGGAAAGTGAATTCCTGGAAAGTGAATTCCGGAAAAGTATTTTCCGATGTTTGGTAGTGTTATGGAAAATGAACTGGAAAACACTTTCCAGTGTTTGGTTGTATTATGGAAAATGAACTGGAAAATAATTTATTAATGAATTAATTTTTTTTTCAAATTTATCTAATATATATATATATAATATTTAATCACTTACAATAAAAAAAAATGAAATCTAAAATGTATAATGATGATTTTTTTTTTATTATATTCTATATTCATACATAGATTATTTTATAAAATATAACTATATATATCATATCATATTATAGAGAAATAAGCTTGTGAAATTTTTTTTACTATTCCATGAAACTATTTATAATTCCATTACGTACGAAATACATCTGACAAAACCTATAGTTTTAATAATATTTTTAGCATGTAATAAAATTGGATAAAATATTAAGGTATAAAATTCACTCTAAACTATTTTTTTTAAATATTAAAAAAATAGCACACTGTAAAAAAAAAAAATCCCACATGCAAGTAAACAGTGCAAGAAAACTGCATTGTTCACTATTTTTCAATGAACAGTATACGTAATACACTGTTCATGTTAATTGCACTATTCATTGAACAGTGCAATTAACATGAACAGTTGCTTTTCACCTCTGGCCACTATCGGAAAGTGTTTTCCTTTCTTTAACGGAAGGAAAACACTTTCCTTTCTCAATGTTATTAATTTTAAGTTGACCGGAAACCACTTTCCTTTGACCACTTTCCTTTGTTGCTGCCAAACACAGGAAAAGCAGGAAAGTGAATTCCGGGAATTCACTTTCCTGCAATCAAACACAGCCTAAGAACAATATTTTTTTTATTGTTAGAACATGGTTAACAATAACTTTCTCTTTCATTCGTTATAATTTAACAACTTTCACTCTTTTCTCTTGAACTTAAGAATTAAAACATAAATAAAATAAAGTCTTGGATCAAATAGTATAATTTTCAAGCTAAAGGGATCAAAACTAATATTGGACCAAATTTAAAGTCTAAAAGTCTTTGACAACCATTTTTTTTTAAGATGGATACCATTTTACCAAGCTTTTAATTTTGATACCCTCAATTTTTGTTTTTCTCTAACAAAAAAATTGATTTTTTTTTGATAAAATAAAGAACCAACCCAAGGTTGTGGTAGTTTTTTAAGGTTGTAATAAACTGAAAGAAAGCAATAGGAACCAAATAACTAAGTTAAATCACCAATTAATACAATGTGGAATGATAAATTTAAGAAAAACAAAGCTCGATGGCCAAACTAATAATAATAAAAAGAAATCAAAGACTAAGAAGTGAAGATATCATCTATAGGACTATCATTTCACCTAACTTTCAACTTTGGTCCTTTTATTTTCAAATACTATTCTTGTCAATATATACTACCGTGATATTGAAATGTTGTCTTATTCTTTTATTTTGTTTTCTATCTTTTTTTGTTTTAAAAAAATAATTAGGCTCGTGTTATAAATGGATTAGATCCCTTTTGTATATAGATTAAATTGATTAAGGTTCGATCATCATTTGTTGATGTTGCCTCATTGAAATCCATCTTGATTCAAAATATTCCAAACAAGTCTATTTTATATGTAGTCCTATTTATATATATATATATATATATATATATATATATATATATATATATATATATATATATATATATTTTTGAGCTTTTTTCCTTTTGATCTTGTAATTAACCAAACTAGAACTTTTAATAGATAATTTAGTGTAGTTTAAATTGTATTATATTTAACCTCGCAACATGAACTATGTACCAAATATGTTTAATAGCTTTGTTTATTAGAATTAATATTTTATTTAATAAAATAATAATAATAAAAAGATGTATAGAAAAGCAATCAAATAAAATTAAAGAAAAAAAAAATATAAATAGGACTACATATAAAGGATGCCTTCTAATATAAAAAAAATATATTAAAATTTTATTCGTAAACAAAACTAAAGTTAAAATATTTTATCAAATAAACATCATAAAATATTAAAAAAAACAACCAATAAAAATCCAAATTTTAAACATAAAATTTTAAAAAATAATAATAAAAACTCAGACCCTAACCTGGGTGGCCCAGCACATCTAAACTTATAAAAATTCCATTTACGTGGGCTTTTATCCCAGATCCGCGCTCGTTGGCTAACTTAATTTTTTTGGTTTTTTAAAGAGGCGGTGGTGTCCTCCCCTTTAGTGCATGAGATTGCTATTGGAGGTTTTTACTTTTTTAGTTTTACCCGGATGTTATTTATAGCCAACTTTTAAACATCAAATTTAAATATATATTTTATTAACCTAACAATTATTTTATCATCTTTCCATCACGATTTTTTAATTTCACTATTATGATCTTAGTATGTCACTATTATCATAGTTATCATCACTACTACCTCTTTATTAAATTAATAATCATTTTATTATTATTTATATCATCAATATTATCACAACAACCATCATTACATAATTATCATTAAAATTATTAATATCATAAATACTATAATTAAAAAATAATAATTAATATTATCATCATAATTATTACTACTAACCACTAGTGCAAACTTTATAAAAAATATTATAATTTTTCTATTCTCATTATCATCCTTCACAAACTATGAATGGAAAATAATTTATCTTATAGGAAAAAAAATTTCAAGCAATGAAAAATAACTCATTTTTAGAATTTTTATTTTTCAAAACAAACGTTTCCTTAGACACTTCATTTTATTTTTTTAACTGTCATGTTAAATTATTTATTTGGTCAATCTAGTTTTTTTTTTTTTACTATATTAAGGATACATTCACCACGACAACCTAACACATTCCAAGAAAAATATATATTTTCATAAACAATAATCTCAAAAATCCAAACTCAAGAAATCAATAAAAATGCTTCTTAAACGCCAAACTTTACCACATACTTTGTAAAGAATCGAATACCCACTTATAGCCTCCACTACACTATTATTTGACTTTCTCTTCCGCCATTCCTCTATTTTTTGTCGTCTAACTCGAGAGAGAAAGGGTTGGATATGACAACATGCTACCGCCATTCATTCCGCCATAAAGGCCATTGATTTTCTCTGAACTTTTCAGCATCACTCGTGTATGATTTTAAACACTCTTGTAGGATGATGGCGTGGACGCACAAGAAAGAGTCCTCTTACGTAAATATTCTTGAACAGCCCAATTTCTTTCAACAACAAAAGGGAGAAAAAGAAACTCTGAGATGCAGTAAAACTTGTCAGATTTTGGGGTTATGATCACGAATTTGTGTTTTTTTATGATCATTAGAGGTTTATATAGATGTTATTTTCAAGATTTATAAGATTAAACAAAGTAAAAGAAAGTGGGGTTGCGTGAGTGTTCTTGCCCCTTTTCCTTTACAAAAACATCATATTCATTCTTGGTAGGTATCAAATCATTTTCTATAAAGCTGGTTGTGGCGTTGTGGCCAAAGGTACCATGTGCTTTCTATCCATCTTGCGTAATGAGCACCATGCGATGCCATTTCTTGTAGTTTTCCAATCTGTATTTGATTTTTCCACAGAGGCGTCCCCGTGCATCGGTTGGTAACCGGCATCCATGGCTTCTCCGTTACATGTACTGCACAGCATTTGATACATCTATGGCATGTAGACATTAACCTTTCGCTATGCTACAATTTCTTCACATCACATCACATAATTGATTCATCTCTTATGTGAAATGCAATGCTTTATGAAGATGGGATTTGGATATTTAGAGAAGACGATACGATTATTTGCTGCCCCTTGTCAAATTAGCAGAAGTCTTCAACGTCGCGACTGAGTAAATATTTACAGCTTCTGATAGCGTCGTTTTTGTCATTTTGAATAGAGAAAAGTGATGGAATGTTAGGAGATGGTAGAATTTATGGGCAACTATAATTGCAGGTGTGAGTGTTATTCAATGTTTTTTTTAATTTTGAAATGTATTGAATTAAATTATATTAGATTTATTTTTTACATTAACATGTCAAATAATTTAAAAATATTAAAAATTAATTTAAAAAACAGAAACTAAGTGGTTGAGACCATAGTTATTAAACCCGGCCCGGGGGTTGACCCGGCCAAGGGGCCAGGTCTCGGGTTTCATGGGTCAACCCGGGTTAACTCGGGTCAACCCGGATTAACTCGGAAAAATTAAAAAAAAATTAAATTTTTAATATTTCATATGAAAAAATCCATGTAAATATAGATTATACATATTATAAATAATAAAATTTAAAATAATATTTTAAAAAGTTTTTTTATCCCACATTAAAAAGATATTATGTTAAGTTTTTAAGTTGAAATATTTAAACTAAAAAAGTTTTTTATCCCACATTGAAAAAACATGATTTTTTCCTTGGGAACATAGAGTATATATATTAATGGGTTTCAAATCCCACATTGAAAAAACATAATTTTTTTCATGGAAACATAAAGTATATATATGAAAGGGCTTCAAATCCCACATTGAAAAGATATTATGTTATCCCTTTAAGTTGAAGTATTTAAACCAAAAGGTTTTTTATCTCACATTGAAAAAACATGATTTTTTCCTTAGGAATATAGAGTATATATACTAATGGGTTTCAAATCCCACATTGAAAAAATATAATTTTTTTCATGTGAACATAGAGTATATATATGAAAGGGCTTCAAATCCCACATTGAAAAGATATTATATTATCCCTTTAAGTTAGAGTATTTAAACCAAAAGGTTTTTTATCCCACATTGAAAAAACATGATTTTTTCCTTGGGAACATAGAATATATATACTAATGGGTTTCAAATCTCACATTGAAAAAATATAATTTTTTTCATGTGAACATATAGTATATATATGAAAGGGCTTCAAACCCCACATTGAAAAGATACTATGTTATCATTTTAAGTTGAAATATTTAAACCAAAATTTTTTTTATCCCATATTTTTTTTTTTAAAAAAAAAACCCGGGTCTCATTCGGGTTTACCCGGGTCGCCCGGGTTTGGCCGGGTTGTTGCCACAGCCGGTCTTTTATTAAACCCGGACTGGTCCAGCCACCGGGTCGACCGGGTCCCGGGTCAACCCGTCGAGCCGGGCCGGGTTTAATAACACTGGTTGAGACAAATCAACATGGAGTTTTCTCTCATTAAATAATGAGGTATACACTACAAAGAAAGGCAACAAATTTTCCTTGCGTGAGAATCAACTACTAAATAATCCGATGCCCACTTGCCAAAATGGAAAATTGTAAGCATATAGATAGGTTGAATTTTCCAATTAAATTCTTCGAAAACTTCAAATTGATATGGAATAAACCAATGTACCAGTCACAATCTTAGGTAAAAATCATTTTCAGCGACGGGTACTGTGAACATGCATTTGTTTAAATGTCGTTAACAGGCTTTATTGGATCTTGAATCCGACAACATAGAAATCTTATAGCGTTGTGATCTTATGAAACTCATAAATATTGCCCTAAGCGTCTGTTGGGGAATTTCTAATTTTTTTGTATTTTGTTTTTTGCCGGGTCAGTTTTTTCAAGCCAAAAGCTACAAGTGCATTCACACGCATTTATTGCTCAAAGAATACTTAATTTTTTTTAAAGCTACCTCCTACTTGTTTGGGAGTATAAATACAATTATTTTTTAAAATATTTTTATATTAAAATATATTAAAATAATATATATTTTTTAAAAAATAATTTTAAAATTAACGCATCAAAACAATTAAAAAAATATAATTTATATCACATTTCCAAACAATTAACATATCTTTGATCTCGAACTAATATGAATCTCAAAATCTAACTTTAGACTAAGTAAAATCTTCATTAATTCTCTTATATAATATGATCTGTTTTAAAATAAATAAAAGTTAAGTCTAGCTAAAAAAAATCCAGAAAAAAAAAAAAAAAAAGGGAGTCGAGGGAGGATAGGTACCATTCCATCTGACTAGGTTTAATTTGGCCTGGCTGCTACAATACTGGATTTTTCTTCGGTCCTTGATAAATTACAAAAAAAAAAGAGAAGAAATTAACGTCTTTATTATGCTATATATCTACCTACTACATTTACAAGAAGTTTGGGTAACAACTCTCCTTCTTTGGTTTACCACTTTCTCTTTCTTTCTTTTTTTTCTTCCTTTTCTTTTTACATTTCCCTCCCTTTTTTCTCTTTATTTTCGTGATTCTTTTTTCTCAACATTTACTTAATTTTGAATATATCTTCATAAATTATTTCAATTTACTTAATTTATATAAAATTATTATAATTTCAAACAAACATTATAATATTTGATTTGTGCATAGATTATGCTTGATTTACACAAATATCTTGGCATTTGATTTATAATTGATTTTACGATCAATTATTTTTATTATTTTATAATTAAGTAAAAATATCTTTAAAAAAAAAAATTCTTAAATATAATGGAGTCTATCATCCATATCACAAATTTGATGGGTTAAGCTGTAAATCCCGGGTTGATCAAATATATTGATATCTTAATATTAAAAAAAGAGTTTTTTTTTTAAGTCAAATCATGTTTTTTTTATGGATTATCTTGGTTATTTTAGATTTGTCAAGTTGACTAGGTCATATTAAAACAATTTTCATATAATTTAATTTTAAACCTTAGCTATATAAGAAGTCAAATTAAGAAATTTTAAAATTAATTTGTTAAATCAAGTTTAATAACAATATTAAATAGTTTTTTTTATTGATGGATATTTTTTTATTTTTTATTGGAGCCAGAGTGCCACCATGTAAACTAGGATATACTAAAAGGACCACTAAGCAGTCTGAAATATTATTTAATTAATGACTTATTACATAACTGCTGAGCATCATCTTCATCTAATATTAGAAGCAATTACCACACAAAAAAAAAAAAAAAGGGATTCCCTCAATTTCACTTTAATTGCCTTAAGATCTTTCTAATTTAAATAAATTTTAAAACATGAATGTAGTGAGAGTCGCCTCTTAAAGATGATTTAATAATGATGTTATTAATCACTGCCAGAGTATTTTTAAGATAAGATTGTTCTTGTTTTTTAAATCACTATAACAATAATTGCAGTTATTTTTTCAAATATTAAATTAGTGATCTGATGTAGTTTTAGATAATTATGATGAAATAGACAGGGATAATGATGATTATTAGAATAAAAAAAAAATGTTTCGAATACAAGAATGAGTTAGACTGGTAGGATACCTCTCATTCTCTCCTTCCTTCCGAGCCGGCTCTTGTTGTTGATTCATCTTAGGGATAGTCTTTCTTATTACTATTTACTCTTGGATTTTGTATTTATCTCTTCACTTGTTTTTCTTTTCGAACACAAGCACTCAATTCTCTCTCTTTTTCTTCGCCAAATCCACGTATCTTCATCTGCCTGATTTCTTTTTCCGCGTAGTTGATTTAATTATTTAGTCTTGACGTAGAGGGTGCAATGTCAGCAGATTTTAACGTGATATGTGGATTGTATGTGGCTGAAGCAGCTAGTCAGAAGGATACCAGTGTTGATTGTAATGGTGACAAGAACGATGATGGTCCTGTCAATGCTGGAGCTGATCAGGTTGGGGAATTGAAGGGTGATGGGGTGGAATCTGAGTCCAAAACCGGTGTCCGTGATGATCAAGAAAATATTCAGGCAAGGGTTTTGCTTCTTTTTCTTTATTTCTTTATTCGTATTTTATACTCATTAATTGAAATAACAATGGTTTCTTGAATGCATTGTGTTTGCTAGTAGAATTGCTTGGAAAAAGAGATTGATACTTTGAATGAATATCAAACATGTATAACGAGTAGAATTGCTTTGAAAAAGATGCATACTTTGAATATCAAACAGCTGTTAAGGCGAGTCTGTTCTTTTCATTTGGTCGGAGTCGGAGGAGATGCCATTCAGGATTTTGGATTATTTTTCTGTGGGTGAGAAGGTCCCTCCGAGCTGTTCTTCGGCATGGTCTCAATGTAGGGTAGCGTTATTCTAGGAAGCTTTTCTTTTGTATCTGTGGTTGAGCTGCTGGTCTCATGAGTAATGAGGGCTGAAGGTTTTTTTGGCTCTCTGTTTCTATGTGCTGATAAATCTACAATATCATTGTGAATTTATTCTTTAATTAAACTAACTATTTATAATTTAAACAGGCTGCGGAGGAGGAGAGGGAAGAAAAGCTGGTGGAAATCTTGGAAGATCCAGACGTAGAAGGGAACAAACAGGAGTTAATTAATCACGATGAACTCTCAGATGCAGGTAAGTTGATAACTGCAATCAAGAAATTAAGAAATAAATTTCTGTTTTGTTTTAACTTTTGTTGTTTATGGTTACCGCTTCCTTTAAGCTTAGGAATAACTGAACTCTAAAATACATTTTCAAACTTGTTTTCTTCACCGCTCCCATTTTTGCTTTGATAGTTTTTCTCATCACAACGGGGCTGTTTTTTTCTCTCAAGTGATGGTTCATAGACTAATTGGTGTTCTTTACTTCACTTTTTGGCTGAAAAGTGGCAGAAGCTCAGGAATACCAATCCACTAGTGTGGATGTTGCTGAGTCTGAGCAAAATCGATCAAGTAATGATGAGGAGGAAAGCAAATTTAATTTGTCCATTGACGTAAAAGGGCATGGAGATTCTCAGGCCGTAGTTATCGATGGTGTTCATAATTATTTGGGTTTGGATCTGGATCAGCAGAGTGACCCGGTGGAATTGAACAATACTGATGATGTTGCAGAATCCGAGCCCAATCGGTCTAGGAATGATGATAAGATTGAGGAAAGCAAATTAGGTTCGAAAGATTCTCAGACTGTAGTTAGCAAGGGTCTTCATAATAGTTTGGACTTGTATCGGGACAATAAACTCAAGGAATTGACGAATGGTGATGATTTTACTGAATCCAAACCAAAACCATCTAGCAATGATGGGGAGAAAGTAGGGTTAGAGGAGAAAAGCAAAGTGGACTCAGCCATCCAATTAGAAGAAGACAAATTCTCTCAGCCTGTTGTTATCAATTGTGTTCATAATAATTTGGATTTGAACCTGGAGAAGGAACCGTCTGAATTGATCAATGAAGTTCCCCTGAAAGATTCTGGTGAGGCATCTGGGGATGCTCTTGAGCAGAATTCGGAAACAGCCCCAGTTGTGGCTGATGAAATACTGGAAGCAGAATCTGATGGAGGTCTTTTATCCGATGGAAATAGAGATGGCTTATCTGGTGGTCTTGCTCAAGATAGTGTTCCAGAAACACAGGTTGTTGATAGCCTGGTTGATGCCAAACAAAATTTGTCTGAGAGCTCTTGTGAAAATGTTGAACTCGGAGCAACTTCTGATGCTGAAACTGGTAAGAGTTTTCCAACCGCTAGTGATAATGGTGCATTAGGAGACGCAACAAATCACATCCTCAAGGATGCTGTGCAATCAGAAGTGCTGGCTGCCAATGGCCTTGATATTCATGAAAAAGGCTTGCTTGTCAACCTAGAAAGTGCTTCCCAAACTGTTCTTGTAAATGACTTTGTTCATGCCAGTCAAATGACACCTGAGCATAATCATGCCTTGGAAATCAGCATGGGAGTGTCCTCCGATGATGTTGCATCAGTTAAAAGTTGTGAAAGCCTCCCAATTTCTCCTAGCAATGATGATATGGTGGAAAAACTAGCTGTCGGAATTGATGATTCTCTATCAGTGGAAGATACAAAGTTACGTGATATTACGAGAACAGAGACGGAGGTTGATAACTTACATGTTAATGATAGTGGAATCACTGAAGTTGATGCAAAAGTAGAAGCTGGAGTTGATAATGGCCCTGCTAATGATGTGAAGCCACATATCGGGACTGTTTCTCCTTCCATTGAACCTGAAGAGAAAATAGAGATTGTTGCTGCAGAGGTGGGGAAAGGAGCTTTGAAAGTAGATGTTGTTGCTGAGGTGAGGAAAGGAGATTTCTATGTCACCAAGTTTCCAAGATATGATGAAAATAACAAAGAAAAGGTAAAACATGATAAATTTCAAGTTGAGAAGAGTAGTAAAAGTCGGGATGCTATTCAACCTCAAATCCAAATGAAAAAGTTCGGGGACCAAAAGAATCAGACCGCTAAAACTAAAGGGCAAGCAAAACCTGCTGCTTCGGAGAATGGTTCACTAACTGTTGGTGGAAGGTGTTGGATTGAAGAGCCAAGACAAGATGAGAATAAGCGGATTAAGGCGGAAGAAGAGGTGGCTAGGAAGGCAAGACAAGATGAGAATAAGCGGATTAAGGCGGAAGAAAAGTTGGCTAGGAAGGCAGAGGAATTGAGGGAGGAAAAGGAAGCAGCCATGTTAAAGGAGCAACGGAGATTGGAGGAGAATGCTAAAGCTAAAGAGGCAATGGAGAGGAAGAAACGAATGGCAGACAGGGCTCAAGCCAGGGCTGCACTAAGAGCACAGAGGGAAGCTGAGCAGAAAGAGAAGGTAAATTACACTGACATGACATGTTTGGTCAACATATTTTGGTTTCCTAAATTTTTTATTTAAGCTGTTTTCCCTATTTCTTGGGTGAATTAACGTTATGTGAACCATTCTTTCGTGCAGGAAAGGGAGAAGAAGGCAAGGAAGAAGGAAAGGAAGAAGGCAGCAGTAGAGGATACTAAAGATTCCGATGAGATTGAATCTTCTCCTAGTTCTGAAACTCCTATTGAAATGGAGGAGTCTGAAAGAACCGAAAAGCCTGTGACGAAGAGGCCTCAAAAGCCATCGGAGTTTGCAAAGCAGACCAAGTATAAATCAATGCCTCTGCCGCTTCGCAACAGGGGTAAGAGAAAGAGGCAGACATGGATGTGGGCCCTTCTCTCACTGCTTGCTGTTATCGCCTTGTTCTTGGTGGGGAACAGCGGCTTCTTTCATGTTGTGCTGCAAAGGTCTGGCATCTAAATACGCACATATTCATTAGATAATCACAGAGGTTTCCTATAGATATTTAATTAAACAATTCTTTGTACTCTTCCGGTGTTTCCTTCTATCCGAGTTTGCTTTATTTACTCTCTGGGTTTTACTTCCACACAACCCATTGACAGTTGGTTTTTTCTGTTATATGCCAACATTAACATAAATCATCTGCTATTGAGTTTATTTATTTAATAATAACCACAGGATTTGTGAATTCTGCTGCCTTTTTCTGACCAAAGTACAAACCTGGGTTGTATTCTGATCAGGAGTCAAGGCTTCATTACAATCAGCTGAAGCCAAGACAGTAAGTGCTCTTAACTGCTTTAACATCGTACATGTTACTCCCAAATATACCAGAACTGAAATTGTCCTGTTGGTGGATTTGCTTCGGTGGAAGTATGATAAGTAAGAGTTTTTAAACCTGTAGTTCTAACCATGCCCCATCCGGGCATACATTGTTTGCTTAGTGGATGTCGACCCCGTAAATATCTCGAGAAATTTCAAACTCAATGCATCTTTCCCCACTCTCTTGTTAAAATCAGGAAATGGCGTGACAATAGCAACACGAAAAATTAGATAAACGGAAAAAAAACAACACTTCATGGATTGTTCTTATCATCTCGATCTCTGCATTCTGAAACCCACTGACATCAATCCAACTCCCTAAGACAACTAAAACTAGAAATGCAGTTGAATATTGCATCATACCAATCTTCCAGCCAAACCAAGAAACCAGAAGGGCAACTCCACCTCATCAGGCACAGCTATGCTATTGTACCGCTGCACAGGTGCATCACTAATCAAAACAGGGTGGGAGGTTGGGATTCGATACATGCACACCAGGGTTTTCTCGAGAAAACAAGAGACATCCCCCCAAGTATGAACTACCCTCATTGTATAGCTTAAAACCCATCAAGCCCCCCAATGAACCAAAAAATAAAAAACATTAATCTGCAACAGCTAATGTAATGTAAAGCAATATATTCACATCGTCATCTTTATGTGGACATTGGTCAGCTTTATTCTGATTGTATTTTATTTGCAGAATTGGTGCAATGAGTATGCACCTGTGGACATTGGTCAGCTTTATTATGAAAGTATGAAATTAATTCTATGTCAACATACCATTACAAAGGCAGCCACTGAATCATCAATAGATCTTTACAAAATTATGTCATCCACTGCCACGCATAATTTTACATTGAAGTCACTGCTCTTTGGATGAAGATTGAAGCAATTAACTTCAATTAAAAGGTTCCAAGTGTGCATAAAATGTTATTGCATGGATATTATATGATACAAGCATGAGGGTTTTTTTATATATATATATATATCAAGAAGACCACACTTGGATAAAAGATCAAAATCCAACCAAACAAAAAAAAATAGATTCCAGCGGGAAAAAATGTAGTCTTGCGGGCTGAAGCAATTTAATGCTACTCAATTAACACTTCTAGAACTATCAGGCCTTACTACGATCTTCCACTGTTAACTGGTTTCATCAAACCTCATTCCTGCTCCATTGCTTGCCCCTGCAAGAATCTTGGGTCGCCATCTGATTCGAGGGGAAAAAGTGTAAGAATTTTAGAGAAACTACAGTGCATAAATCACCAGGAGGGTCAACTAATTGTCAGCTGCTTCATTAGTTTACATATAATTAACTGACGAGTCTAAAGCATGTGAGTCCAAGCAAAGCCTTCCATGCACATGCTTTAGACTCCAAGTTGAACTGTACATTTAATTGTGTTTCAAGCAATCCAAAAATAAAAAACAAAAAATGCCCCACTTACAGGTACTTCCCGGAAAAAGGGTTTGCATCTATTTAAGAAGAGTGGTGGATCTCAATTAAATGGAGTATATCTATGCATTTAGTAAATAAAAGGATGACCCAGAGAGTGAAGGAAACATTATACTTTTTCCTAAATGCAAGAAAACAATGATTACTATCAGCCTCCCATTAAAATGAAACGCTTAAACACAGGATATTGCCATCTTCAAAGAAACAAAATACACAACAAGAAGCAAAGATATCTAAATTGCACTTGTATTTATTACCACTTTCTCCATCAGATGCATCTGCAAGCCTTGCAATTGCATCAACAAGTGCTTGTTCATGCTCCTGCATCATAAGAACCAGTCAAGTCTGCAGTTCTAGAAAACTAACAGTTAAGTCTGCACTCAGCATGACATGCAAATCTACTTACTTTTAACATCCTTTTTGCCTTCTCAAGGTCAAGAGGATCAGGATAACTGACACCAAAAACCATCTCCACCTGTTTAAAGTTCCAATGGCAAATGAACAAGTTAATGTTTACACATAACAATTGCAACAGATTCCAAGCTATTTCACGCACCTCCTTAACTAGGGACTCTGTGTTGAGCAATTCGATGTTGTCAGAAAGTTTCCTTGCAATACCATTCTGTGTTAGAAGCAATTCTCTTTTTGATTGATCATTAGTGGATGCCCTCCTTCTTACAGAACTTGAAATAAAACCTCCATGGCTCATAGATTTTTTTATCATGCGCCTTGGCCCCCCGCGAGAAATTCCAGGATCATCACCTTCCCAACGAATGTCCTCTGGAGCCATCTGTAAGAAGAAATATATGGACCATTCTTTTTTTAAACAAAAAAAAACAAAAAAACAAGTAAAAGATATATAAAACCAACCGATATTCAAATGGAAGCCACACTACTAAAAATTACAGAAACATCTAACAGAAGGATATGGTCTGATGCAATTTCAGGCCAACCCTCCCCCACCCCCAACAAGCCTTCCTAGTATTTTTTTTCCATTTTTTCTTAATACAGTATCAACCTAAAAAACAAATTGCCATTCCTCATCAACTCCAAAACATGACTCAAGGGTAATAAAGATAACTAAGATCCCAAACAACCTTGTGCAAACAAAGTTGGAGAAGGGGATTGAATGAACTAAACTGATCAGCAAAAAATCTCTCTAAAAGAGTAATCAGCTTTAAAAGAAAAAGTAGAAACCCATTCATCAATAGCCCCATCTTCAACCTACCACTAAACTCATTGTTCACCAGCCATATCAATCCCATAACAAGATTCCAACCTCAGAACAGATGTTTTTGCACAACACAAGGTGCACATTTTGCATGCATGTGAAGATAATCTTCGTAATGATGTACTGATCTATAAATTCTATCGACTTCGTGTAAAATGGCTGCTGCACAAAGATGGAAGCTAAGGAAGCAGGAGCACAAGTATTTTAGCTCATGTGAAATACTATAAACTTACATCATTGAGATCAACCCATTCCCACGTCTCATTTTCTGAATTCATATCATAGACCAGAGCATGCCTGCCCTGTAAATTATCAAAATCTAGTCACTACAGCTGAACATCCTCCAAATAACAAACTTATTAAAAACAGTGAACATGCAGAGGATGGGAACAGGAAACATCTATGTTGTAATCAGCATACAAATTAACAAAATATGGCAACACAGAAGAAATATAAAAAGAATAGTGGTGACTTGAAAATGAAGGAGTCACATTTCTTCACACAGGGACTTCCTCAGGTGCAAAAATAAAGCCTTGAACATGCCATTCCTTTCTGGACATGCCAAATCATTAACTTGTTACCACCATTCCTTCATTTCAAGATGCTACTCAATAGTAATTATGAAACATGCCTTTTAAAACCTCTAACATACCTCGGTAGGGTTATAGCGAGTTATGACAGCCTTATAGAAGTTGTTGTCCTCAGGCCATCTTGTCCACACTTCTTTTCCAATTTCTTTGTCATCATAGGTGGAACCATGGTTGGTGAAATGCTGATTTCTGGGAGGACCTGTCGGATACTGCATAGAATTGTGTCAAGAATTAATTTGGGTATGGTTGACCCAGAAAAAGAAAATGGAAGGAGAAAACCCAAGTAGAGACAATTCACTATTGTTATAAAACAAAAACAAAAAAAGCGTCCTAAACTCTTCAGTTTGCAGCTGAAGATGATGAATGCATGGATTAAGGTATTGGTTAAGGTTATAAAGACAGTGTCATCACATGAAATACTAAAGAAAATACCATTAGGAATGTCTTCTGTTTTTTACGGGATGCTGAAACAGTGGGACTAGGAAAAACATCATGAACAGACTGAGATGCATTGAACCTGGGAGCTCGCTGGCCACCTGCCTCTCTCCACTCCCTACACCATTACTGAGACTTTAGCCATTGCATACTAGTTATTCTGATCACCAAATTTTAGCAAACTCATAAAGCATTCAAACCTTATCTGTTGAATGATATCATCTCTATTAACCAATGTTAAGATCTCTCTGTGTTCATCATCTGATACCCTGAGCTCTTTCCTAAGTTCTGTAATTAAACCCTCCTTATCCTGAAAAAAAGACATTGTGGAACATCTAAACTTGATCAGAATAAGAATATCTTCCCTTGTGTTTGATAGGGGAAAAATAATTCTTTAGTATCA
The DNA here is from genome assembly GCF_005239225.2 of Populus alba. Taxonomy (NCBI): domain Eukaryota; kingdom Viridiplantae; phylum Streptophyta; class Magnoliopsida; order Malpighiales; family Salicaceae; genus Populus; species Populus alba. The sequence continues at coordinate 4,562,008 of NC_133299.1, forward strand.
AAAGATACACCAACAGAGAAAGTCAATACCCAACTAAGTTGATCAGATTGAGCCTTAAAAGCACGAAGTACAGCCCTATAAGCTTCTTGTTCAAGGTGATGAATTTGGGCCTCCATGTCAGCTTGCACTCTAGAATATGTTGCAGAAATTACAGCAGATTGTCCACTTCCTGAAATTCTTACTGCTCTTACAACTCTATTTTGATCTGATGGCGGGATATCATCATCAGTATCTGCATTTTTCCAGACAAAAGGTACATGACATTATAGCCCAAGGAACCACGAACCACAAAACTCACAAAAACTAAGCGATGCTCTAATAGATAATTTTTAAGTCAAATTCATCCAGACTTCCATAATTCAACTAATATTTTGACAATATAATCTTCATAAAACATGTCAGATTCACACATAATAACATTATAAGTTCAAAACATTTTGATATAAATATGAAAGTGTTTCTTTCACTTAAAATTCTACAGGCAAATGATTACATGTTAAAAAACATTTAGAAGAAACGCAAAACTGGCACGATAACTAGAATCAAATTCTAAAGCTAATTGCATCCCAAAAATAATCAAACTCTGAAAATCCAACTCAATCTCTGAAATGAAGACTTTATTACACATTCAAACCCTAATTCCTCTAAAACCCACGTTCAAAACACCCTCTAAGTCACAAACTCACCAAAACAACAACACCCAATTAAGTTTGTGAAATTTAAAACCCTAGGCCACAGAAACCAAACCCACATAATTCTTAAAAAAGGATTCAGCAATACCCAATAAAAGAACAGACTTTATGTCGAATACAAGGTAGCAAAAGCAGTTCAGAAGATAAAAAATAACAGAAAGAAAGGAGAAAATGGGACAGGAAAAGAAAACATACCACTACTGTCTGAAACTTCATATTCCATAACAAGACGAATCACATGAAAGATGCAGTTTTCCCTATTGCATCTCAATCAAGACTTCAAATTTGAGAGACTTTTTCAAAAACAAGAAACGGGTTTCTTCAAATTCTTAAGGGAGAGACAGGGTTTAAATGGGTTGAGAGAGCAGAAGGAGGGAGGGAGGGGAGGGAGGGAGAGGCAAAGGAAACGACTTTTTAGTTTTTATAAACGCCTTGGTCTGTAGCAACGGTGGATTGGGTTTTTTTGACTTCTTACTTGCTGATTATAATTCGATTTTGGCCCCTACATATTCACCGACGCTCTTCTTATACCCCTATATTATATAAATTGCCAATGTTACCTTTATGGTTTTCAAGGGTTTCGATGCTCTAACCACTAAATAGCCTATTTTGGGTTTTATTTTTAATTTTTTTTAGGTTCTTAAATTTTTTTTTTCTGAGACATCATGACAGGTATGGGATTTGAGATGATAAATGATAGAAAAATAAAATATAAATATAAACAAAAGTAAGCCTTTTGTTAAAATTAGATATTTAGTAGTGAAGAGAATTAAAAAATAAAATAAAATAAATGGGTAACATTGAAAGATTTTGAACTAAAAGGGTAGATGTAGATTATCCATGAATCTATAAAGGTGGGAAATAGGTTATCCAATTTTGAAAGTACTGATTTTTTTAAAATAGAATTAATTGATTTTTAGCATGATTATTCCATGCATATAATGTATAAATTAAATTAAGTTAATCATACAGGAGATAACATTAAATTAATTATACAGGTGGTTTTTCACTATCATTTTATTTGATTAAAATTATATATTCCGCGAAGCCTTTGATTTGTGTTGTACTTTTTTTCTATGAAATAAATATTATACATGGAAAATACTTTTTGTGTGGAAGTGTTTTGTAATCTTGATATAGGGATTTTTTTTCTATGAAACCTAAGGCTCTTTGGTATTATTTCTGATTATTTTTTTCAACTTTTAAAAACAAAATGTAAAAGCTTTTGTGTTTATTTTTCAGTTTAAAAAAAAATAAAAGCCAACTAATTTCAAAACTTGATAAAAAAAAATAGAGATTTTTAATAATATTTTCTTCATCAACTATTTTTATAAGTGAGGCTAATCATATTAGGTTCAACTAAGACCTGTGTCCAAAAGCGTCGCAGGATGAGATGAAACGAGGATGGGAGTTTTGAGGGTTACTTCAAAGACTCATTTAGGACAAGATCTTGTGCTCTTAGGGTTGGTACGAGACTGATCAAGACCCTTTAGAGATCGGGCAGGGATCGAGTTTAATTTGTAGCTCATAAGTTTTTTTTTTTGGAAGGGTATATAAGATGGAAAAGGCATTTATAGAATAAAAAACATCATGTTTGATTGGTGAGAAAAGATACAAAATTCATTTTTGACCATGTTTTGAAAAGAAAAATAGTATTTTTTAAGAAAAATGTGCTAGCGATGGATACATAAAACATTTTAAAATTTTATTCCTAAATTATTCTCATAAATTTTAAAAGATTCTTAAATCATGTTCGTCACTTATTAATCTTAATCATTGATTTCAAATGAATTATTTTTTACTATTGAATTTGTCTAAACAAAAAAAATAAGAAGATATAAAAAAGAAAAAAGGAAGAGAGAAGAGTGAAAAATTATATAATTCATCCATTGTTGCTATACAATACCATCATCAAAAGATAATTATCATCTTCACGAATCTAATCTAACACCAAAATTATACAATCTCACTCTAATTGAAATGTAATTGGATTTGAAGTTTTAGATTTAAAAACTTTCAAATCAAATTTTGGGTTGATTTGTTGTTTAAATATGGTTTTTGAAGTTAGACTTGTGTTTATAAGAATAAGGGGAATATTTATAAATTTTTTTGAGTGAAAAAAGTTTGAAAAAAAAATTGAATTTATTCTTGTGCTTTGCCAGATTCCGTCATGATTATTTGAAATCCGACGTGTCCAAAGTTGAAGATTATACACGTTGTGTTAACTGTCACTTGATGCAGAGATGAGTAAAAAAAATTTAAAAAAAAACTAATTAAAAATTTTGAATTATGAAAATAAATTTAATTAAATTATTAAAAAATATCAATCGATTTGGTTCAGTTTCGGTTTTATAAACCTAAAATTAAAAAAAACCAAGCCAAAATGGTTTGAACCGGTTTCGGTTCAATTTTTAATTTTTTTTTAAATGGTTTGGTTTTTTTTTATTTATAAAAACTGAAAATAACTACTTTTAATGTGACGTGTAACCGAGTCAAAATGGTTTAAACCGGTTTCGGTTCAATTTTTTTTTTTTTTAAATGGTTTGGTTTTTTTATTTATTTATAAAAACAGAAAATAACTACTTTTAATGTGACGTGTCATATATATATATATATATATATATATATATATATATATTGAATTGTATTTTAATTTTATTGTTCTTCTATATACAAGAAAATGTATCACAAATTTTGTATTTTCTATCAATCTATATTTTTATGGGCATTAAGTTATGATATATCATTTTTTTAGTTCAAACCATAATATTTTTTAAAGGAAAAAATATTTTTCATTAATTTAAAATATGCATAATCTAGTGAAATTCATACGGAGACAAGAAAAGGATAAATACTTTTCTATCTTACTTTAATAGTAATTGTTTTACTATTAAATGGAATAAATATAACCATTTCAAAATATTCTAAAAAACTATAACTAAAATAGCATATATCATACAAAACACACATCAACACATAATATTGCATGAGATATCCGAGTGGACCATGAGTGAAGAGAATAAAAATGAGTCACCATCTAATTTTATAATGATTAAAAAATCTTAATTGATTTTAAGTTATAGTTTTAAAATCTGGCCCGGCAGATCGACCTAGGATCCAATTGACCCAGGACTGGCACGGGGCTGAGTTGATGAAAAAACCGGTCAAAGAATTGTCCCAGCAAAACCCGGTCAACCCGGGCAAACCTAGCTATATATATATATATATAACCGACCAAAAAAGCCACATGCAAGCCATACCAAGTAAATCCTCATCTCTCTCTCCTTCTGAAACATAAAAAAATAACACAAAACACAAAAATAAAAGAAAAAAAAACCTATTTTTTTGTTTCTATCTCCAAAAACCCTAGCTTATTCTATTATGCCTTCATTACATTAATAGTAATACGCAGATTAAACAATGAACCAAAAAAAGAAATAAAGCCCTAACTCTTGAAGACCTGGAATGGCTAAGTTAGGGCAACAAATTGTAGAATAATCATTATATATTTGTTTTATTGTTTGGGTTTTTGTGTTAAAGAGTTAATTTGATTCACATTTAATAATATATATTTAGATTTTTTTTTTGTAGACCGGGTCAACCCATCTGACCTGATCATTATATCGAGTCAATTGTCGGATCAAATTTAAAAACCATGTTTCAGATGTTCTAAATAAGAGATTTGTTATATAATAAAAAAAAAATAATAATCATATTCATCCTACCTTAAATAAAAAGCTCAAATAAAGAATTAATTATATAATAAAAAAGATAATAATCACTTCATATATCTTATCTAAAATGAGTTCCTTGTATTCATTTTTAATGATAAAAGATATTAGCTATGCTTATATGCTAAGATTTTGTATAAAGTGGTCTATTAATGTTTTTTTTATTAAATATAAAAAACTATTATAATTTAATGTAGTGATTTGGAACTACAATTTCCTTATTATTTTTTTAATATTAATGATAGGCCAACAAGCGCTGCCATGCTTAAGGTATCGACTGCCCTATTAAATTGTGACATTGATTCAACAACATGTCAAACTTAACTGACAAGATCCAGGGCAGTCTAGTTGTTGCAAACATTGTTTAATCATGCTTTCACTTTCAACATCGGGATGATCTTTTTCTTTTGTTCAATATACCAAATCTTGTGTTTCCACGCTGAAAAGTATTTTTGTAAAAACTTTAATGTTTTTAATTTAAATTATTATTTTTTGATATATTTAAATTTTTTTAAAATCTTAATATCAAAAATAATTTTTTTAAAAAAATAAATAAATAATATTTTAAAAAATAATTTTTATCATGTCAAAGAACCAATTCAACCTAAAAGCTTAAGCTATTAGGTGAGGCCCCAAGATATGATTTATATTATTCTCTAACACACCCCCTCAAGTGAAAGCCCTTTGAGCTTGAAACTTGCACAAGCCCATATTACCTTGTGCTTAATTTTATCAAATAAACAGGGATTGTGAGATTCAAACTTGTGACCGCTTGGTTATTAAAGCTCTGATACCATGTTAAAGAACCATCTCAACCTAAAAACTTAAACTGTTAGGTAAGGTTCCAAGAATATGATTTATATTATTCTCTAACATATCACATTATTAAATAAAACCTTAACCATTTTTATATAGGTTTTAAATTTTGATCGTTTTTCCAGAAGATGAGCTCAAGTGTGGCTTTCATCAAGGTTATGCCTTGTGTGGACCATTGAAAAGATGGGGCAAAGAAGAAAGAAAGAAGGCATAGCTTGGAAGGATTTTATAGAGTGTTAAAGGTGGATTAAAGTAATTAAACAGCCAAGGAAAGCTGGTCAACAAAGAATACATTTTAAGGGTTTAAGAATGCTCCGAAGAACATGTAAACTCTGGTTATTGATTAGGATTCACGTGGCTGATCACATGATTGTTTGTTTTTTAATCCATGTTTGGGGATTGCAATGAGCTCAAGAACGGTAATAGAAACAATAGTCAATTCAGCATCACATGATTAGCGGCTTCCAAGCTCTGCACTAGCCACTATGGAATATTAGATGGACCATAAATATTTCTACAATCATTGTATGTTTGTTTGTTTGTTTTTTTTGTTTTTTGTTTTTTGAATTGGGGTAGCCTTAAAGCCGTCTCCATTGAGTTAAACTGCTACTAAATGGAATTATTTTATCAATGTTCATAGATGAATTGATCCGTGTGGAATGAGAAAAATTGAATTCTATAGTATAATTTTAGACCAAGTTAGAGATAAGCGAATTCAAACATAAACAAACTCGACATCCGCCACAAAATAAACCATCGCTTCTCGAGCTCCCGATCGATTTTACCATAAAAATAGAGGCTGATGATAAACAATAACTCCCCCAAAAACAGCTTTTACATATATTTTGTTAAAAAAAAAATCTCAATTGGTTTCATCTTACCATAAATCTTCAATTAAATACCTCTGCCTAGAACTATTGTAGTTTTTCTTATAGAAGTTGTCGTCAAAATGGTATCGCATAAAATAAATATTTTAGATAGAAAGCTTTGACGATTTGGATGGAAGATCCATGCATTAAGGACTCAATTGTGAAAAAAACTCCTTTGAAACCCTATTAATTAATAGTTAATGTATGGTTGTGAACTTATAAAAGGTATCCTTCTCCTATAAGCAAAAAAATATATAAGACCTTGTGCTTTACGATTGATGTAGTTGTTCGAAATTGCACCTCTTGATTTTATTTTATGTGAGCATTTTCGATACGAGAACAATTTAATCATCAATAGTTTCAAATAATAATTAAAAAAAATCCTCAATAAAATCAGCTTTCACTCAAATTACACACAACACTGATCCGTAAATTAATTATTTCAATATTTTTCAACCCTTTTGAATTTTTTCAAAAGATCTAGAAACCCAAGTTGCGTGCATATATACCATAATCAAAACTAAAGTTGCAATAATATTAATCTCACATTATTTTATCTTATGGGCTCGTCACATACCACGTGGAGTGAACCCGCGTGCTGGCTACCCATATATACCTACCTGTTTAAGCTTTTAAATAATTTGAATCTCTCCGATCTTTGTTCACTTCACTTGTGCCTTCATGAAGATCAATGGCAGAACTCTGGCTGCTCTCTTCGTTTTGATTCTTGCTCACATCCTTGCATCATCCTCGCCATGTTTTTTCCATGAAGAGAGTAGTCTAATCCCAAGCGAAAGAAGCTCGTCGAGGAAGCTGCTCGCAACTCCATTAATGAAGTCAATATCTACGAGTGTTTCAAGAGAGAGCAAGTCGGGTGATGGAACAACGAAAGAGGCCAAGAAAGCTGTGGAGCAAAGCCTAAGGAAAGCGCCGCCAAGTGTCTCTAATCCTATACAAAACTAGTGATCTTCTTAAGACAAGCAAGAGGACTAGATCGATCTTGGCAAGAATGGAGAATTAATTTCTTGTTAGTTTCATTTTGTTTTTGTAGAATATTAATATTTGTTATAACATTTTGTGTTCTATAGTACTTTTTAATCAACATGTCTAGCTCTTTGATCTAAGTCTCAATTTTGTGTTTTGGAAAGAGAGTGCATGTGGAGAATTAATGGCTGTAGATAAAGGGTAGTGTTAGGCAGCATTAGAAGTTCCAATTTTTAATTATGTTTCTAGAAATTGTTCATGTAACTTTTGTTCCGCACTCTACACTAATGTCAAGAAATATTACTAATTGTGAATTGCATTTCCTGTCTTTTTGTTTCTTTCATCTGCACTTTTTAATTGTACCAAAAGATTAGGATAAATATTGTTCTTTTCAGCGTGCGGTAAATATTATATTTTAAAGTGTTTTTTATTTAAAAATTTATTTTTAAATTTTAATTTTTTTTTTGACAATAACATATCAAAACAATATAAAATTATCAAAAAATAATTTGAAGTTAAAAAATTAAAAATTTTAAAAATTATAATTATATTGTAATACCAAACAGTATCATAAAAAGTAGTAATTCATGAGTCGAATAGAGATACAAACTCACAAAATGGTACAATTTTCAAGTTTTCTTCTTTTTTGGGTGTGGATTTAAGGGGGTGTTGATTCTTGTGATTGAATTGAAAAGACGCTTTCCTGCATCTAAAATTATGTATAGTATTGACTAAAACAATAAGAAATTACTCCATCTTCAATTTATGAATTATAACGAATGTGGCATATTGGAAGAATCATTCCCCCTAAAGGGTTGAGCTGCAAGCTTGACCTTGCCTGCAGAAATCAGAATCCAAGTGAAAATCCATCATCTTTTGTGACAACCTTGATTTTAGCATCGAGAGTTTGAAGATCAAACCTAGGGTGAAATTATGATTCATGACCTAGAACAGCATCTTTTAAAATGCTAGCTATACAATGGATTTGTCCCCGTCGAGAGCCATGATTGAATGGAAAGTGACCTCAATTTCGGAGAAGGGCGTCCCGGTGCAACCGTGGGCAAGAAAAGCCTAGCAGCCACATGCATAGTTTGCTTTTTAAAATTAGTTTAATGCATTTCTTGGCTTTACACACCTTGTCTCAGGGCAAGCTTCTTGACTATGCGAGCCATGGACAGATGGAAAGTGAGAGCCGCACGTTCAACAGTCTTCTTACATGGTGTGGATTGCTAGCCATGAACCTTTTAGGTACAAGGGTTTGTCTTTACAGCGTTATATACCATAGTTATCATACCCCATAAATGATTGATCTGCTCAAAGAACTAGATTTCAAGTTATATAGATCCACCTGACTCAACCTGAATTAATTTAAAAAAAATTAAATTAGTTAAAACAATTTTAAAATTAATATTTTATATAAAAAAAAATCCATGTGAATATAGGTTAGACATATTATAAATAATGAAGTTTAAAAAATTATTTTAAAAGATTTTTTTATTTCATATTAAAAAGATACTATGTGAGCATGTTATCTTTTTAAATTGAAATATTTAAATCAAAAAAGTTTTTTTTATTCCACATTAAACAAACATAATTATTTTTTTTATGAACATAAAATATATATATGAAAAGGTTTCATATCTCACATTGAAAAAATAATTTTTTTCTTGTGAATACAGAGTACATATACTAAAAGGGTTTCAAATATTATATTAAAAAAAATAAAATATTTTTTTAGTATTTATACAATGAACTTCGAAAAGAGTTAATAATTAACTAAAAAAATATAAAAAAAGATGGGTTTTTGGTTAGGAAAAAAAACACATTTGAAAAAAAAAATATCAAGTTTCAACCGGGTTTTGCTGAGTCACCCAAATCATAGGTCAATTTGACAGATTAACCTGGTTTTACCGGATTTTTTTCTTATCCCAATTTTTTATCTTATAACCAAAAAGACTTTTTTTTTTTAATCTTTTATATATATATTATGAACATAGAGTATATATACTAAAAGACTTCATATTTTTGGCTGAAAAAAAAAACACATTTTAAAAAAAAATATATCAGATTTCAACTAGATTTTACCGAATCACCCGAATCATAGGTTAATCCAACATATTACCCTGACTTTACTGGATTTTTGTTTTATCTCGATTTTTTATCTTATACAAATTAGTTATGCCACCAAGTTAACTGTATCTCGAATGAACTTGTTATATCAGATAATTATGCTATAAACAGGGCGTGATATGTTTTTTCCTTCGCATCTTAAATGTTTTTTTTTCTAGTACGAGATTTTGTCTTTGTGAATGGATGCATGCAAGGTTGCGAGTTATTATAGCCAATTAGCTATGATGAACATAATTAAATATTTTTATATAATAACCACGAACAATTTACAATAATTTAATTTCTTCAATTTATTCTAGCTTTATTTATTCTTGTTTTTTTTTCCTTGTTTAAATGATAACTTAAGATAGTTGTGATGGACTGAAAATATTTTCTTATTAAAAAGGAAAAAGACTACAATATTTTTTCTTCTTCTAGAGGCTTAGTTCTACTCTAGGCTGGTTAAGCCCAATGAGAGCAAAAGCCCAAACCTTTATAACCAAGCGAATGTTCCAGAATAACTAGGCCAATCTGTGAGAAGAAACCAGGCCCCTTAGGATTGATACACAGACAAAACTGAGCCAATTGTAAACTCCAAAGATGACAAATGACAGGTCGTCTGTTAAGGAGCGGACGAAGCTTTCCATGATGAGAGCGGCTCTAATCACAGGCAATCGACTTGCAGTCTCCCAGGAGCAAACGACATGCATTTACTGTGAATTAAAATCAATTCATAGAATTAAATTATCTTTCGTGTTTGAAATCAGTATTCATTTAAATTTCAAATAGAATTTAAATTATTAAAAATATATCCAAAAGCAAATCAGAGAAGAAATCTCTGATTTGCTATAGTAATTTTAAATAAAAAATAACATTCTAAAAATACCTTTCTTTCTTTGCTCGTTGAAACCCTAAAAAGAAATTAGCTTCTTTCTATCTTTCCACTAAAATACCAGTTCTCTGATCAGATTAATGATGATCATTGATCAACACGGGTTTCAGCGCTGAAATCTCCAGGCTATTCTTAGATTTTTATTGGCCAGTACCACCAACTTGGCTCAAGAAGAATCCATGAACTCTCCTCGCTTATGTTAATTAATGGAAGCATGAATGATGCTTATGCGAAAAGTTTTTTTTTTTTTTTTTTAAAAAAAAGAGTTATTTTTCATTGTTTGAATGCATTAAAAAGGAAATATTTTCTTGTATAATAAATTAATTTGTATTTTTTTTTTTGAATGATTGTAATGAAGATTTGAATTAATGATAGAGGAGGTGATTATGAAAATAGTAGTTTTTATGTTGTTTTTACTGTGATTGTGAAAATAGTAGATGATTATAATGTGGGGACAAATGGTAATTATAGGATGATTATTGTGACAATAATGATGAGGATAATAATAAAAGTTATTATCATAGATATTTTGATAATAATATGGTTATACTAGTGGTTGTGAGTAATGGTGATAATTATCGTAGTAGTTATATTGTTGGAGTAATAATAAAAAGAAATAATAAAGTGATTGTTACTCTGGATGAGATAGTTGTTGTAATGGTAATATTAAACTGAATAAACTTTCTTCATTACGACACCGTATTTCCAAATTGATAATGTGTAATCCATCTCAATTGATAATGTCATGATCTATCACTAAAACTGTCCACTAAAAATCTAATTTTAAAAAAAAATCCATTAAGCTAAAATTGTCAACGCTTGGAAAAAAAAAATTTCTTCTTTAATTTTCTTTATCATTACTAAATATACTAAATTTTATTTTGCCAAAGTTTTTATTTTTTCTTTTTTCGTGAGGATGAGAGAAAAGAATTGGCTGCCCATATATCACTGGCATGGATGGGATAAGAATTAAGGAATATATTTTCCTTATTATTTTTTTTAAATATTAATCGGAGGACAACAATCGCTGCCATGCTGAACAACATGTCAAACTTAACTGACAAGATCCATGGAAGTCTAGTTGTTGCTAAGATTGTTTAATTATTCATGCTTTCACTTTCAACATGGGGATGATCTTTTTTTTTGATATACCAAATCCAAGTGTTCCCACACTCTTTATCAGCTTGTTACATTATAAAAATCTAATATTTAAAATTTTTTTTTTTTTTATTTCAAATATTTTTTTCTCTACTTTTTTAGATCATTTTAATATATTGTTATCAAAAATAAAATTTTAAAAATAAAAAATATATAATTTCAAATATATTTTTAAGAATAAAAATATTTTAAAAAGTTTCAGAATTTAAACTGATTTCATAGATTGGAAGGATTTCATAGAGTGTTAAAGGTGGATTAAAGTTATTAAACAGCCAAGGATAGCTGGTCAACAAAGTTAATAATACATTGTAAGGGTTTAAGAATGCTACGAAGAACATGTAAACTCTGGTTATTGATGAGGATTCACGTGGCTAATCACATGATTCTTTGTTTTTTAATCCATGTTTCGGGATTGCAGTGAGCTGATCAGTAACGGTAATAGAAACAATAGTCAACTCAGCATCACATGATTAGCGGCTTCCAAGCCCTGCACAGCTGCACTAGCTCCCGAGGAATATTAGATGAACCATAAATATTTCTACAATCATTGTTTTATATATATATATAAGAAAAATTCTTCAATTGGTTCCATCTTAACATAAATCTTGAATTAAATCCCTCTGCCTAGATCTATTGTAGTTTTTTTATAGAAGCGTTTCTTGATTGCATAAAATAAATATTTTAGACAGAAAGCTTTGACGATTGGATGGAAGAGCCATGCATTAAGGACTCAATTGTGAAAAAGCTTCCTTTGAAACCCAATTAATTAATAGTTAATGTATGGTTGTGAACTTATATAAGGTAACCTTCTCCTATAAGCAAAAATAATAATAATAAAAAAATCTATTACACCTCGTGCTTTACGATAGATGTAATTGTTCGAAATTGCACCTCTTGATTTAATTTTACGTGAGCATTTTAGATATGAAAACACTTTAATCATTAATAGTTTGAAATAATAATTAAAAAAACTCGAGCCAACCGATATAATTTTTCAAACTCATATTTTAGATTATAAAATTTAAATAACCTGACCTCATAAAAGTAAATTAAAAAAAATTATAAATTTTAATTTTTAATAAATATAATATTAAATAATAAAATTGAAATTGAACAAACAATATAGTTAGAAAAATAACCAAAAGAGATACAAAAAAGAAAAAAAAATACTATTTCTTGTTTCTTTTTCACTAACAGTGATGTGGTTCTTTTTTTTACTATTTCTTATTTAACTTTTTTGTATTTTTTTAATTTATTTTTTTTAATTTTATTATTCAATATTAAATTAGTTGGAAATTGAGTTATGTAATTTTTTTAATTTGTTTTGCATAAGGTTATATCGGTCTCATAACTCGAATCACAGGTATAGCAGGTTAACCTAAGTTGACCCGAATTGTTTTTTAAATTGATTTTTTTATTTCATCATTTAATATTAGGTTTATTGAGAATTACATTTCATAATTTATTTTAATTTGCTTTATATGAGGTTATCATAGTTTTATTTTCTAATTTTGAATTTAAAAGATTAATTTGAGTTAACTCAAGTAAATTTAATATGAAATTCTCTTAATATTTAAATAAAAAAATATTTAATATATCTTTGTTTTAATATTTAAAACGATATAGTTAATTATACATCATATTTTAGTTCATAATTAAAGGTTTGTTTTATTTAACTAGAAAACACTTAGCAACACATGATTTTTTTTCATGAATTAATGATTTATTAGTCTTCAACTATCCAACCAAAGATGTTGCTTCTCCTTCTCTATATTACTTCTTTCATCTCTAATGTGATCGGCAAGGGGGAATCGCACCCATAATTTTTTTATCTTTCCACTTTAATCCTTATATTGTTTTGTCTCTTTCATATAAATCCAAATAATAATACATTATTTTTTTTCTCATATTCTTTTCTTGTATATAAAAAAATATTCCCCCATTTACAAATATTCATGGAATGCAAACTCCCATAGCTCATGTACTACGTAGTTGAAGTAGCCAGCTAGGTAATTAACACTCATAGAATCAAATTGTTCCTCACAAGAAATTAGTCAATGTAAATAGTCTAATTTTCTTAAGAAATAATTTATTTTCTAAGTTTTTTTTTTTCCGGCATGAGTTCTGAGTGAAATTAAGGTTTTTCTTGTGTTTTGAGCCGTGCGATCTATTTTCAGGTCCCATGAATTTTCCAAGTACAAACTAAACAATTTTCTATAAGCAGTTGGAGATCAACCGTAGCTACCCAATCGATTATCACATTAATTGAAATCCCAAACATTTTCAAATGATAAGAAGCTGGAATGAAGCTACTCTTGATTATCATAATTTAAATAAAAATGAAAATTATCTTAACCATCCTATAGCTATTTTTTTTCTAATTTTTTTAAAACTACACTTTCTATCGCAAAAAAAAAAAAAAAAAAAAAACTAATAATATAATTTTACATCTTCTTCTCTCTTTTCATGTCAGCATCTCATCTTCCTCCTCCATCTTAGACCGAACCAACACAAACTACCAACTTAACCCCCCTCTTTCCTCATCAACAGTACTGCCTCTTTCTCCATCAACCCACCACCTTCTCTCTGCCGTTCCATAACCTAAAAATACAGCCGCTAGCCATCACAAACCGTAGAATTTATTAACTGAAGTGTCCTTTAATGTACTATGCATATCATGCTTAGACACCGTTTGGCATTGCGTTCCAAACGGTGTTTTGCCCAAATTTAATTTTTTTTTTTTTTTGCTAAAATTGAGTTCGGTTTGTATTTTTTGGATCGTTTTGATGTGCTGATGTAAAAAATGATTTTTAAAAAATGAAAAAACATCATTAACATGTATTTCAGCACGAAAAGCTATTTAAAAAGCAATCGCTATCACACTGCCAAACACGCTATTAGTGTTTAGAAGCTCGCCACCATTTTTTAACGGCAAAAGTTGATTCCCCCATAAACTTCTCTTCCCTGCTAGTTTTCTTGGTTAATTTGAATGAGAATTGAATTTATTGTGTCTGCACATGTGGGGCAGGCTATTAATGAGAAGAAACTTTCGCTTGGATTTGGTCAAGTCATGGTATAAATTGTTACATTTAATTCACAAGGAACTTGGTGGCAATTGTTTTTAGGTTTTAATAGCTTTTTAGTCTTTATTTAAAATATAATAGAAGTTTTGTAAAAAAATAGATATATTTATTGATTTTTTTTCGTCAACTTTCGAGAATGTAAAATATTATTTGTCTTCAAAGTTCCGAATGATGAAAAGCATCGTTTTTGAAAAATTAATTGTAAAGTGAAATAAAAAACTAATTACATAAATAAAATTAATTACGGCATCAACTTTTTTTTTTTTTTTTTTAAAAGGTGGTCGATAAACAAGAAAACAAAGAGACCAAGGGAACCGATTTTGATCTGCTAAAGCCTAAAAGCTTGCCTATCCATAGCCCCCTCGTATCTCTTTTCCTCACCTTAAAGCAGCAAAGGAAGTTTCCGAATAAAGAAACTTACAGGAGGGAGAAAAGAAAACATTATTGATGCCTAACCCAGCTTCGCTAATTAAAAACTCTATAAACAAAAGCTTGAAAACAGACCGGTCCTGGCTTGTCTAGCTACTTCTACTCTTAATTAAAGACCCCTGCCGCATTGACCTCAGATTATGGATCATCATCAATTCTAAAAACAAAAAAAAAATTATTAATTTACAACTTGTAAGGTAAGCACGCAGTTAGGTAGAATCTATGTCATGGGGATGTGTGTTGGAGGATGTATTTGCTTTGGTAGCTTATTTAACGTCAGGTACTCTGCGCTCTTGTCATTTGCATGTTCTTGAATGATCATACAAGATTCATCAAGATTTTCCCTTTATGTACTGGGCGGTAGCTATATTAATTTATGCCGGAGAAACCTATAATTAAACCAGGGTCAAAATAAAAGATTTATCAGCAGGGTTTCTCAATTAGGTCCATCGTCCACATCTGATGCATAAAGAAGGCATCGTCTTGAAGACAACTTGACAGGGAATGCTAACAAACATGGACAATTGATAATTGTTTTTGTTTTGGGATGAAATTGAAAGTTTCCCCGTTAATTGATTACCCATGACTATCTTATTCTAATCTTTCACGCATGTCCTTTCTTAAAGAAATTGAAGTAATTAAGCTCGGTTTATGCTGTCATCAATTTGTGACAGTGGGCTTATAAAGCAATTTGAATAAGGAATCTCACTGTCTGGCATACAATTTTAGCAGTGAGAGCATCTCCAAGGGGAGATGCTAGCTGCTACGTAGAAGAACCAACTTCCATGAAATTCTATAGTGGGAAACGAATAAATATTCCAGTATCCAAGGCATCAGCTGCTATGAAATTCAGTGTGCTGTTGGGAGTAGATGACTATTTGGCAATACATGTGTTAACAAATACACGTTTAATAGTCAAAAGATCTGGAAAAAAAGAAGATCCAGTATGCTTTTGCACAATCACAACTGTCACGACGTTTAATAGACAAATACACGTTTAAAAATCATCATCAGTAAACTTAATAATTTGGAAGTCATCACTGAGATCTTTCTTTATTATTTGTTTTGGTCTAAATTACTGATCTTGTACTAGATTCTGTAAGGTATCACATTTGGCTCCTCTTTGATATATATGCTGTGTTAATATATAGCTTAATTAGATCATCGTGATGGCTAGAACAGGAAGAGAGGGGAGCCCGAGAGATTGACCCTGTCCAAAACAAGGCTAAGCTAAGCACTGCAAAATGATCTGGCACGATTATCAACGCAGATAGTTACCTCTACTGATCTGAGATCATAAAGTGACACGTTACCCCAACATCTGCCATAGCAGGAGACATACTTGTGGTTAAAAAACTTAACCATCACTCTCATGACTAATGGGAACTGGATAAGCGCGCTTACTTTGACTTTTAAGATGATAATTATAAGCAGCAGCTTGGAGTCCTGGGCAAGCAAACAAGCCCTGGCCCGGGGTGGTTTTCGAATCGATAGATCATCAGTCACTTCGTCAACCAAACCGAATTTAATAATTGCAAGGCCTGTTTGAGATGCCATGTCTTCATATATTGAAGTTTGAAAGGGAAAAACTCTCCATTTACTCCCTAATCCCATCAATTCTAATGACGAGTTTCTCAACTAGGTTTCTCAAGTATGATACATTTCTCAATCGAGTCCCACAGTTTTACTCTAATCTGTTAGTATTTTATTTTTCTTTATTCTGTGCAATTATACTTAAAACTACGTACGTACGTACACCAAGAGGATTTGATGCTTGTCGTCGTGCATAAGAGGTTGCTGCAGTTCTTGATAAAATGAACTAATTGATTACAAATGCACGACCTGTTCAAGATGAACATGAAATTTATAGTTTCAAGTCAAAATGAACAATCACCCACTATATTATTGGCGACAATTAGGTTCCAACAGTTTTTAACTTTTCTCGAGGATACATGCATCACTATAGAAATTAAACCCTTTTATGAAAAATGCTTCTCAAATAGTCATTGGTTACTATCACGATTATAATCCTAAAAAATCCTCGTCTGATAAGACTTAATTTAACCTAAATTTACAAATTTCCTCTTATTTTTTTCTTAAGAAAATTTTTGTAGCCAGAACGCATTAAAGTCTTGACATCGCACAAGGATTCAGAAAATATAAGTTGGTAGGAGTATACCTTACTAAACTGTAGCATATCTGCATCACTAAATGACTATAGAGTACTCTGGACACTTTTTTCACCCCACAAAGAACTTTAAGCGTATGCTTCGACTCTTATGTTCAGGGATTTCCACGAGAAAAATCTCATATTTAAACCTTTGAGATGAACGGAGCTTCCAAAGAGTGGGGATTTAAAATCACAAGAGCACTATTTTTATCGTATAACATAAAATCCGTTGTTGGATTTTATGTTAAATTAAAAGGTTAGATGCTGGAGCCTACACTAAATTTCAAGAGCATAATCCTTTTCCAAGCTCAATGTGCATCCCATGATACGAGGACAATGAAAATTATGTCTTTTGAGATCGGACATAGAAATTCCAAAAATAAAAGAAAAAATCAGAAAAAATATTGCAATGATAGATTAAACAAAACACACTTCCACCCCTGCAACCTAAAAGTTGCCAGCATTATCATATACTTTGAATCGATCAGGAATTTCACAATTACTCCCTCCCCCTCCCCTTCTCCATATCATGTACAACTCTCTAGGCCTCCACCATTACAAAATAAAGCACAATATCGAAAGGAAGAAAGAAGAACCCAAAAAGAAAAACCCCTTGCACCCCAATATGGCCATTATGTACTTTCCTCACCCCACCAATGTTCTAGCATAGAAGAATGGGAAAGCAAAAGAAGAACTACAACAAGAAACAAAAAGACCCCTACATTCACATGCTTCTAGCCATCATCGCTTGGAATCTCCTGTAGGACTCTTGCTTCTCCAATATAAACTTTTCATGGCAGTTTGCAATGAACAAATCCGCTAGCCGATTGATATCTTTCTCGGTACCATTAGGACCCTCATCGCCAACTTTCTCGTCTAGCCAATGAAGGTACCCTGAAAGCTGAGACTCCGTGTTGTCCTCGCACTGCTCATTTGTAATTTTCGAGTTCCACGTAGAGTCATAGTAGAAATGGGAAGAAGAGAACCCATCAAGAACTGGTTCTGGCACTGGTAGCACATGTGAAGAGCACCAGTTATAGTGCAGCCTAAATGAGCCAAGGAATATCTTCCTATGCATCTGCTTCTTCTTTGAGTTCTTCGTAGGGGAAATGAAGAAGTGTAAATGCTGGTTCTCTTTAAGAATCTCAATGACAACGGATTTTGCTTTGGATAGAGCTCGAACGATGCGGCACACGTGTGAGATGATAAGGGTGTGGATAAGGGTTTTGATCTTCATGGAGCTTAAGGTAGAAGATGGGGGCTTTTTAGAGAAAACTTGAAGAGGGTGCAAGTTTCTTAGATAGGATGGAGAGCTAACCATTTTTCTCGAGGTCTTTAGGTGTGGTGGGGTTAATTTCTTGGGCATTGTTCGATGGCGTATATAAAGAGTCTTGATTACCTATTTGCCACCATGCTTTTATCATATTTAAAAGGAATGCCACCCACTTTGCAGATTTCGTAGGCAATTTCTCCTTTCTCCTTTTTCTCAGTCATGCAATCGATAAAGACTTGAAATCCTGTAGCTATCTGAAGTTCCCGCACTACATATCATGACCCGCTTACATTTTTCAAAATATCGTGGCACCTTCTGATATTGATCACTGTATCGAGGTCATGCCTATGACAGTAGAATTTAGAGTGCTAAGAACTAGAGATCCATGCC
This sequence comes from Populus alba, assembly GCF_005239225.2. Taxonomy (NCBI): domain Eukaryota; kingdom Viridiplantae; phylum Streptophyta; class Magnoliopsida; order Malpighiales; family Salicaceae; genus Populus; species Populus alba. Next base: position 4,580,604 of record NC_133299.1, read on the forward strand.
TCATCAAGCTAAGGTCATAGCGCGATTTTTTTAAGTTCGGTAAGAGACTCGAGAACGACGACCGAGGCTTAATCTTCGCCGAAACCACCAGCCCAATAAAATAATATAATGCGAGAATATGCTCTTCTCAAGCTAAACCATCAACTGCTCGAGCACTATGCGCATATTTTGGTTTATTACTGACGTAATTGTTGTATTTCTTTAACAGGGCTTAGCTTGTTTTCACATAGAAGAGGTCAAGCAGGTTAATTAGAACAGCCCTGAAATATGGGAGCCTTCAATATGAAGGTCCCACTGAGACCAATAAATTAGAGGTATATTTATGGAGAAATTAATTAATAGCATGTAGAGAGGGTGAGGCAAATGGTGAAATAGCATAGGAGCAAAATCAATAATATAACCTTGTAGATTTATTTAGATCTTAATTGGCCCATCGAGCACTGAACTAATATTTAAGTAAATTTTCTCAGAATTTAATTTAATGGCTTTTTCTGCGTACCACATGTTTTAATTAGGAATTGATTGAATTATAAATATACATAAAAACAAAAACTTAACTCTCCATGGAGTGCATTATGTCCAAGCAATTTAGTTAATTTGTCATACACTTTTGTACAAAAAGGACTTTTTAAGCAAGATAATGATTTCTAATGAAGATAGATGGCAATGGTAGAAAAATACAAGAATCAAGATTCAACAGCATTTCCTAAAATATAACAAAATATGAATAATGCATTTAATTGTTTTAGCATTTTAAAAAATTGTTTTTGAAAAAAAATTAAATTTTTTTTTATTTTAAATCAATATTTTTTATATTTTCATATCGTTTAGACTTGTGGATGTTTAAAAAAAATTAAATATAAAAAATATTATTTTAATATATTTTAAAATAAAAATAAAACAAAACGAGATTTGTTGTAGGTTTGAACAAATTAAAGAAAAAGAAAATGCCAGTTGAATGATTAACACACGAAAATAAAGAAACGTGATCCAATTAATCAATTAAAGTGAAAGATTAAAATATTAGGATGTCAGTTTCCTAGAAACTAGGTTTTAACCACTTCCGATCGAACACCTCTTTTCCTAAGAGATATGCTTGTCGGGTCTACTCTCCCATGGTTTTAGTTCCCCATTCTCTGTAACCTGTTCTCAAATTTAATATATATGAAAGAAAAACTTGCACTCTTCAACATAGACTAAGATTATCCATGGAGCTTTCTTTCTTAAGTTGCTGGTAAAGAATTAAGCAAATACGTTTTTCTATGATTGCTCAATCAATTTAATAACCGCCCCTCCAATGGTTTTGATCTCCTCATCAAAGGGAGGAAGAAGACACAGAGAGGAGGGAAAGGGAGAGGGAGAGGGAGAGGAGCCCGTCAATTAATTATCCTAATGTTTTCTATATTTGGATATGAATTAACGACTTACCATTAGGATTTTTTTCTTCCTTCCTATAATTAAATCAATTTGATGAGGCCATCAAGCCAACTGGCTTGGTAGAAATCTTTGATTAATCTCTATAGAATACCATGAGAAAATAATGGCAGAGTAATTGATGAAGCCAACTACACCTAAATAATAATAAATGATGAAGCCAACTTGCTTGGTAGAAATTTTTTATGCTCTAGATATTATTATGAGTTAATGATTTTATATTAAAGTATCCCCTCTGAGCACACAAGACTATCCCATAGTAAGATAGAAAGTGAGCAAAGATTATCAAGGTATATATAGCCTAATTAGACACTACAAGAAAGAAGAAGAAGAAGGAGTCATGTTTATCTGGTTGCAAATTTATGACTAATATTCAGTCACAAATTTATTTATTTTTTCAACTTAATTTGTGACCGATTTGTGATGGAATGTTACAATTACAAATTAAATCAAGCAAATTTGGTCACAACTTTTTTTTAATTTTATTTTTCTTATGACATCTGTGATCAATGCTGGTGTCATGAATTTTGCGGTCACAAATTTTTCACAAATCGGTTTACAAAACTTTAAATTTAAAAAATCTCAACTTTCCTTTTTGATTTTTAGATTTACACCAATTTTTTTTTCTTATTTTTTTTGTTTATTTTTTCTCTCATTTACTATCTATTTATACCTTTCCATTATTTAAATTAACTAAGAATTAATTTACAATTTTTACTTCATTATTTAAATTAAACATGATGATGGAGTTAATCTCCAAAGAAATTAAAATTTATAATGTTGTTAACAATTAATATTAATAGAAATTATTTATTCTATTTATTAAGATCAATTATTTTGGACTATACAATTTTTTTTAATTTTATAAATGTTTTAATATTTTTTGTCAATTAGTGACTGCAAATTCGGTCTTAAATTACCTTCAAAACTAAGATTTTAAATTCCCTTCAACATTCAGAATTTAAATTTACACCAAAAACAAAATCCAAATTTATGATTGAAAATCTGGTCACGATCTTTTTTTGAAAAAATAAAATAAATAATTTTGTGATCGAAATCAATCACAAAATTGAATTGTGAAGCACTTTTTGCAATTTGGTCACAAAATAAATTTGTGCATGATTTTAGACCTTTTATGACTGAAAACTTGATCATAAAAAACCTTTTTTTTTTCTTTTTTCTCTCAATATAGTTTCATCTTTCTTCTCGAGAAAATATTACAAGTTTGAAATATATCATCCCTCCATTAAGCAAAAAGAAACATTTAATTCAAATATTGTTTAGAACACTTGAATTGTAAGAAAAGTTGGGGATCTAATTATAATATATATACAAAATGACTGAAAAGATTTAGTAGAAGGAAAAAGTAAATGTAATTAATTTAGGCAAGTGACTGAGTTTTTTTTCAGTTTTGGAAATAGAAAATACCCTTGTGAGCACTCATTTTACCTCCTATTTCAATCACAATTTCAAAAAAATAAAAAAATTGTTTTAAATGCAATTTGATCAATTTATGATCAATTTATATTTTTTGACCATTTTGATATCATCTACATATTAACTAATTTTCAAAAACAAAAACTCAAAGAAAAATAAATATAAAATCAATGAAAAAAAACAAAAAAAAAAAACATTTAACGAGCATAGTGATAATTGAAAGAGGGGTGAGGGGCTAATGCGAACATTTCAAACCTCTTATCCAATCAAATTAAAATCATAAGATAAGAGAGAATAAAGAATAAAAGAGGAAATATTAGGTATTATAAATAGGGAACCCCATCACAAAAAGGATAGATCAAGAAAAAACAGATTTTTTAAAAAAATATAGAGACAAAAAAAGTGAGAAATAGAAAAATAGAGTGAAAGAAAAGAAAGAAAATTTGTTGGGAGAGAAAAATCAAGAGAGAAAAAGTTAAGAACAAATTCAATAAAAAAAAAGAGAGAATCAAATCTATGAAGGAGAAAAAAAAAAAGAAAGGGAGAAAAGGGAGAAAAACAAAAAAAAAATAAAAGCAAAATTAAAAGAAAGGAAAAAAAAGAAAAAGAAAGATCACTATCTTCATCATCTCTCCTACAAAAAACTAAGCCAAACCCTGGCCACCATTTCTATCCACCTTTACCACCATCCAACACCAATATAGCCTTTCATAAATGGCAGCCAACATCCCTCTTCCACCATAAACGAGCCAACCCATAGACCCCATCAATACCAATAAATCCCAAACTACTTGAAGCGGCCTCCTTTATGATGAGCAACCCTACTATGAACTCGAGCCTTCCTCTCTCTTCCACGACAATCATTTCCTTCATTTTAGCTACACAACCAACTGGAAAAAAAGAATGAGAGAGAGAAAAAGAAGAGAATCAATGGTTGAACCAATGGAGAAAGAAATTAGATTGAGACTTCCATAGCTTGATCTCTCTGCATAAGTGTCGGTGGATGACACCACCTTTATAGGAAGAAAGACTAAGAAATTGTGCACCTAACATAGTCACTCACACACCTTCTAGCCTTACCAGTACGTGAAACGATGAGCCAACATCATTGATAGCCTACCTACATGTGGCTTGCGTGCATCGCCACTTTCTCCTACTGTTTCAACTACTTTCAATCCACCACAACTACTCTACAAGATTGATTTCAAGCTTTAAACATTTTTTGAATAATAATTTTGATTTATTGTTGATTTTGTAGATGTATCGTAATGAGATTTTGGATTGAATAAATTTTAATGTGTTATTATTGATGTTTTATTGCAATTGTTTGTGATATTTGAAATGTTGAGATCTACACTATATTGTGGCAACCCTAAAGGTATGATGTCACTAATAAATTTATTTTGATGGTGGAAGGATGGAATCAATATCTAGCAATAAAGTTGAAAGGATTAGGTTACAATAGGTTTATTCAAAATGTAATAGTTTGGTCTCGGTGTAAAATTTGATCGGTATTGATATGTATTTTTAATATATAATTATTATATTTTATGAATGTTGTTTTCATGGTGTGGTGATGTTGTCTTGATTTTTCATGTTGATGTTTGTTTTTTATGATGTTATTGTTGACTTGTGTTGTGTGTTGATATTTTTATATGCAATTGTGTGTTTTAATAGTTTTATTATTAACAAATCGGTCTAGAATAATAAAAATTGTCATTAGTTGTTATCTTAGAGTGTTAATTGGTGGGTAATGAAATTACCTGATACATTAAATTATTGTATTCAAAATGTCCTAAAATATTTCTTGTTTTGCAATATTGTGATGTATTAATGGTTTTATTATGTACAAAGTAGCCAAGAATAAATGAATTGTCACTTGTCATTGTCCTAGAGTTTTGATCGGTGGATAATAATATCACTTAATATATTACTTTATTGTATTCAAACTATCTTTTAGATATCTTTCATTTTACAATATTGTGATGTATTAATGATTTTATTATTCACAAATCAACCTAGGATAAATAAACAATATTGTGATACATTGACTTTATTAATCACATACTAGTTTAGGATAAATGAATAGTTATTGGTCATTATCTTAGAGTTTTGATCAATGAGGAATGAAACTGCTTAGTACATTACTACATTATGTTCCACATATCTTTGAAATGTCTTCTTTCTTTTTTTTACAATATTATGATGTTTTAATGGTTTTGTAATTCATAGACTCATCTAAGATAAATGGATCGTCTCTAGGTGTTATCCTAGTGTGTTGATCAATGGATAATGAGATTGTTTAATATGTCATATTATTGTGTTTAGAATATCTTTTTAAGATGTTCTATATATATAGACTTTATTATTTACATACTAGTCTAGGATAAATAAATAGTCATTAAGTGGTCGTTGTCTTAGAGTTTTGATCGATAAGGAATGAAACTGCGTAATACATTACTATATTATATTCCAACTATCTTTGAAATATATTTTTTACAATATTATGATGTATTAATAGTTTTATTATTCATAAACCTGCCTTTGATAAATGGACATCTCTAGCCATTATCCTAGTGTGTTCATCAATGGATAATAAAATTGCTTAATTTATTATGTTTCAAAATATTTTTAAAAAATATTTTGTTTTTATAAAAATATATATTCTAAAAAAATATAATAATAATCTCTTTGTTTCCTAGTGTTGAATTTATGTTTATGTTCTTGTTTTGGGATATTTTGCTGAGTGTGATGAGAAAATTTAAGTCAGATTGGTGTGATTCCACTAAGTGTGAGTGGTGATATTTAGGCTTATAAATGTCATTTTCTCACCATCCATGCTAGTCCGAAGTTTATATTTTAAAAGTGAAGATTGAGCCTTGTTGTCATGCACATGTTCCAAGATATTTATCAGTTTAGGCCAATTCTTAGTATGTAATCACAACATTTATCTGTATCATTAAAAATAAATATGAAGCAACTTACTTCAAGTTTATTGTATGTGGTGATTGTCATCTTTTATATCAGATAATTAGTTTTTATTTAAAATATTTAAAAAACCAGTTAGGATTTTTTGTTACTATAAAACTAAATGATGTGTGTGTGTGTGTATAGTTCTCCTTGGTATCTCATATGAAAGTCATTACATCAATTTCAAAATCAATTAAGATTAAGTCCCTTTTTTTAGTCCATTTAAAAAGCATATCTCATATATCATTTTAATGCCCTTTGAAAAATAAAGTAATTTAGATTCTAGTTTCAATGTTCGAATTTAGTAAACAAAAAAAACGAGCAAACCTCCTTTACTACCACACCAGGCTTGCAGGTTTGATAGTGAGCATATTATATACATAAATGTTTATTGTCCCAACTTTACAAATCATAAATCCAAGTAAACAGTTTATAGGTACATGAAAACTGTGGTGAAATTATAGAAATAGGCATCGTATTCTTCAAAAAGTGGTCTACTGGAATGCGCAAAAGGAAACGTCGTCCTGCGTTGATATGTTTCTAAAACCAAGTCCTGGAAAGAATTGAAATCAAGTACAAGGCAAGATGATGCTGTAGCGAGTTTGCCTGACTGTAGCTGGTGTGAAGAGAATCTACAGAGCTAAGAAATAAAGCAAAGGCCAAAGGGAGAGAGGAAGGAGCAGGAAAATCTTAGCTCAACTTTAGTCATGTACCAAAAAGATACATTCAATGACGTTGAGAAGTTGGAATACATTATCTCCCCCTTTAATATATTCCCTCAGAATCACTTGTCAGCATCAGAGAAAGTCCCATGTAATTCAACATTTCAACTTTCTATATGCTCTGTGCAGGTTTTGAATTTCTGTTTTTGATTTTGTTCTCTACTGTCTGGCTGAGAGAAACTTCCTAGCCCTTGCTGACTCGGTACAAATCACCTACAGCCCCCAGAATCTTTATGCTATGCGTAGCCCCGGCCTGATTATTATCAATTGAGATTATTGAATATAGCTGCTGCATGCCATTTTTTCTTCAATATCTGTGTAATACTAAAATCCTTGCTCTTTTATAACAAAGCAAATTGGCTCTATAATGCTTACTAAATCACTGGCATCTTCTTTACTTCTTCTGAGAATCTTTGATGATGCATTTTGGTTTAGAAAGCAAGTTCCCTCTGCCAATTTTGCAAAATTAACAATGCTTCCAGAATTCGCAACATACTTAGCCTAGAGATTTATTCACATTTGAACCCCATGTTGCTAATTGCAAGAGCTAGGTACTTGTATACTTAGGCTTCAATTTGGACACGCCAACTCGTATACCTCTCTAGAGATAATTAACAGTGTTTTCATTGAAGCCTTCTCGATGAGTTTTCAACAGAAACAACATATTATCTTCAAAAGGCATCATGCTATTGTACAAAGGATACATTGATGGAAGGATCCAATTGAGGAATGTTTGATATGTTGACGTGAGGTGCCAAATTGAAAAAGTTTTAGTTCGAGGACCCATTTGACAATTGGCAAATACGTTAGGAACTAATTGAGGTTTCCCGAAAAAACATTTTGGAGTTGTGGGACAACGGGTTCAAATTTCAAAGAGCAGGAGCAAACTCGATCGAAAAATTCAGAGATGCTACTAGCTCGGTGCGCTAAATTATGCATGGATAAAAGGAGTCACCATCGATCCTCGATAGACTCTGAACTTTCTTCTGCATGTTTCGGTTTCAGGCTTCTGGCATCAACATGAGAATCACGAAATTTGAAAGCTACACGTATACGATGATGGGTTAACTTTCTTTCTGCCTGCTACAATGGCAGCGATGGCCCCAGCAGTGCTGATCATGGTCTTCAGCTCTTTAACTTTCATATATTCCTTTTTCTTTTTGCAAAGTTGGTAAGTTATTCCAAACCTACATATCAACACCTGTAACTCAGCCTCAAGAAAGCTATAATAACTTGTTAAATTTCAACTTCTTCAGCATGTAGTTATTCTGGAAGATTATTTGCTGTGAAGCACTTTAAGTAACAAGGTGGAGAATAAAGTTAATCACTCAAAAGTGAAAACTGTATAAAGGATGATTTGATTAATTAGTAGCACCAATAACTTCTAATTAATTCACAAAATTGTAAAAAGAATGATTTGATTCGAATAAGTCAATGATTTGATTCGAATAAGCCTAGAAGATACATGGGACCTTAAAAGATTATCTCTAAATTTTTCATTATATATATTTTGCATCAGGTTTTCTCAATCAGCTCAAAAATCAAACTCCTTGTATTATAAAATTGATTTTGACTTACTTGTTTAAGCCTTAAATGTAGATGATTTTTTGACCAGTAATTAATAAATAGAGTAGTTAGGTTACTACAATGACCATAAACACAATTTATAAGATCTTACATCGATGAGTGAGAAGTTGATAACTAGTCTTATTAATAGTGCTGATTACTAACTTGTTATATGTGTTTTTAGAGCGTCAGGCTCAAAAATAGACTCGTGTCTCAAAAAAAAAAAAACCGTGAGGGCAAGAAGGCCCAAAACAAACAATATATAGTAAGTTGGGCCGAACTGTTATATTTGGTATCAGAATCGACTACATTGGCTGTCCGGTTGCGCCGACGGAGTTGTCTGCTCCTTAAAAGGAGGTGGATTGTAAGATCTTACATCGGCGGGTAAAGAGTTGGTAACTGGCTTTATTAGTATTGTTGATTACTAATTTATCATACGTGTCTTGAGACATTAGACTAAAAAATAAATCCGTGTCACCAAGAACAAAACCGTGAGAATAGTAAAGCCAAAACAAACAATATATGGCAAGTTGTACCATAGTATTAGACAATCTCACTCTATCAGAAGTTTGTTGATACCTTGGACAGAGAATCCTTAATCATTGACAGAACTCCATGATTTCATTTTGAACAATCATTTGCACATGGCTGGGAAAGTTAAGGAGTAAGGACAACCTTCGATGATATAATCCAAATCGCAAGTTGTTCGCCTGTATAGATTTGATGGTTTCGTTCATAGAATGTGTGAGTGGAAAGAATATGCTTCTGCATCAGCATATATGAACTACTACTCCTACGTAAATTTCGAGTGCACGCAATGATTTTTCGTTTTCTGATTTATTGTTGAGGAAACTTTTAGCCAACTTTTGTATATCAACACTAATCGTATCTTTAATCCGAACAATGATAGATTATTTATTTGAAAATTAAGAGATTCATGATAATTTCACTTTTTATATTTTAAAATAAAGTTTGAACTGGCTCTAATAGTCAAGAAAACATCATGTGCTCTTAAACATCACGTTAATAGTGTTGATTTCACTATGGAATTTCAATAGTAACTCATAACTCGATTAACTCACAACTTGAAATATAAAAACAGGATAACTTTATTGAAATAATAAAATTAAAAAATAATAATTTAATAACAAAACTAAACAAAAAAATCAAAGTCAAATCAGATTTATTTTTAAAATTCATGCTCCATGTCATGATATCAGATTACCCTATAAAAAACAAACCTAAAAAAATCATCAAATAAAATTTTCAATCATTCAAAATTAAAAAACAAAATAAATAATAATTGAAAAAATAAAAATCAAATATAATAAATAAAAAAATTAAAATGGGATGAAAAAATCCTTACATTAGTTTAATGCTCGATTATAAAATAAAAAATTTACAACAAAAATTAAATTACAAGAATCAAAATTGACAAGAGACAAATATACAGGTTTTTTCCTTAACTTTTCATTCAGCGCAATTACTAAGAATTTTCTCCTTTTTTTTTGGACCCTTTAGTTTGAAATTTTTTTATTTTAATCTAAAAAAATATTTTATTTATATTTTATTTTCAAATTTTTTAAAGTGATGAGAGAGAAAGAGTCGTCAAAAATTATAGATGAGAAAGAAATGATCAATTAGCAAGGTTTCGCTAACAAATACGCTAAATTTGGAGCATTATATTCCTCTCTTAACAAAAAGAGTGTCATTGAAGTTTTCTTGAGCTTCCATTATCTTGAAAAAAGTAAACCAAGATTAATAAATATTGTTTTGGATTAATTTTGTGTTTTGAATGGTGACTTCAAATCATCTAGATTTTTTTTATGTTTATTCTAATTGCTTTTGATTTTTATCAAAAACATGTGACAAAAGAAAATATTTTTTCTTGAAAAGAAATATTAATAAGAAAATAAGAAATTGTACTAGAAAATCATTTTTTTCAATGGAGTTGAAATTGTTACTTTTCTTATGAAAAATAATTTTATTGTTTTGTATATATATATATAAAACTCTTATGTCATGAGATCAAGTATCTTAATATTTATCTTTCTCTCAACCTAATGACTTAATTTTTAATTGGTGTTAATATCTATTTTTTAAAATATTTATTAATATGTGTAATTCTTGATTGATTTTATTAAATACATGTACTAACTTTTTGGTTCATATTTAAATTTTAAAATATTTAATGAGGTTACGAGGGATTAAGGTGAACAAATATTCAAACATTTTATTGAAAGACACATTTTGTATATCTGCATTTGTTCATAGAACTTTTTTTTTTTAGATCCCACTCCATTGCAGCAATGTCACCTTCAAACCCAGAAAGTTGTTAAAAGGGGTGAAATTGCATGGAATTTGATAGGTTAAGGGTAACATCAACGCAATGTGATGGAGAGGGACCCAAATGAAATCTTCCCAACAAGTGGAGGGTATATCCTTAGTTTGTCTTTTCTCTATGCTATTTATGGGAGAGTTTTCTTTTTTCTTTTTTCCTCAATCTCTAGGATTTAGGGGTAATTAGAATTCTACTTGGACAACCATATTGAGATAATTATAATGTAATTCTTATAGTTTATCAAATTAAATTAATTAATCCCTGTAGAATAAAAAATAATTAAATATCTCTTTGAATTGTGTTGACTCTTCAGGTTAATTGTATTTTCTTCCAAAACAATGTTTTCTTTTCTTAAGTTTATCGGTTTTTTACCTTTTGTATTTATTAGAATAAAATAAATTGAAAAATAATATGAAATGGAAAAAAAAATATTAAGTTATATGTGGATTTAAAAATACAAATATTAAATATATATTTTAATAAAACACAAGGACTAATAAACTATTTTGTCTAAACTACAGGGGCTAAGTTATAATTAACTCAATCTACTTCTTCCTTGAAGGGGTGGGCCGGGTGGCTCTGCTGAGCCCATATCCACGGACGCTTTAATAGGTTAAGCCTTAGAAAGCTGGACGTAGTAGCCTGCCTAGCTTAATAGGCCAGGCAAGAGCAATCAGCCCACGGACGCTTCTCTTTTTTTTTTTTAGCGTAAAACCAAATAAATAAGTGCATTCGAGGAAGGAATTCATAAAATAAATTATGATGCATTTTCATATTAAATTTTTTCAATATCAAAACATAATACAAAGTATATGTTCATAATTATTAAAAAAAAATCTAAAAGCCAACAGAAAAACACTATAACACGAAACACAAAACACTATAAATTAAAAAAGCATTTTGACTTTTTTGCTCTACATAAAAAACCAATAACTTTTGCGAGTAAAGTTGTCTTTTTTATATGACCCATTTTTTATTCAATTTGATTTGGACAAATCAATTATTTTGTATTTTTTAATACAATATAATTACTTAATTACCTTTAAAATAAAATAAAAAATTAAACTAGCATCCAAAGGTTTATTTGTCTTTTTCTCTTTCTCAGCCTAATAAAATGACATAATTATCCTTAGAATCAACAATCATTAAACTGGCATGCATGGGTTTTGTTGTCTTTTAAGCTTGGTTGATTGGATGTTATCAAGTTGAAAGAGGGGTGCTTTGGTATTTTAAAAAATATAAAATTATTTGATGCATGTCACATGTTAGCTAGTGCGAGGGCATCCACACCATTTAAGTGGCACATGATGCATCCTACAACGGCCTAACAATGGCTTCCAAGGCATAATTCAATTCTTTTCAGTGACCTCTCCCATCCTAAGGCGGTGCATGTAGCCAAAAAATCTTTGTTTTGGTTTAGTGGTTTTCTTTCTCTTTTTTCTTCTTTTCTCTACCCTTATTGATTTTCCCACTCGCCCTCTAATTTTTCAAGGAAACCCTTGATTTATTTATTCATATTCTTTTTATTACTATTTGCTTTTATTTAAAATAATTCATGAATTTTTTTTTTCAATTTCATTCTATTTTAATTTTGTCATTTATTATATTTGGTTCTCTTTTTTTATATATATGTTTTGTTTTTTAATTTTGAATAATTAAAAATTAAGCTTCGTGATTTTTTTAGGTTTACCTTCTATAGGGTAACCTAGTATCATAACATGGGACACAAGTTTTAAAGATTAACCTGGTTTGACTTTTATTTTTTTTTAAGGTTTTGTTTTTAAATTGATTTTTTTTTAATTTCATCATTTTAATATAGTTATCTCGTTCTCATATTCCGAGTTTTAAGTTAGTCGAGTTAACTCAAGTTGACTTGAGTTTTTTTTCAATGTTTTTTTTTTGTTTTATGTTTCACCTTTTATTATTTAATTTTATTAAGAGTTGACCTTTATTGTTTTATTTAATTTTTTTTGTACAGGTTTATCTTGACCTCGTAAACAAGTTGTAAATTTAACATGTTGACTCAAATCAAGTTTTTTTATTTTTTTAAAAAATTAATTTTGTTTTTCAGTTCATCTTTCATCGTTTAATATGTTGCTAGTAACTAAGCTTTTGGCTTCTTTTTTTTTTTCTCTTTTTCTAAGGTTATTTAATTTTTATTTAATTTTTGTTTTGTTATAAAATGAGTTTTTTGAGACCTTTTAAAAATATTTAAAGGGATATTTCATCCATGAAGTCACATGTTTCCCAAACAAAAGAGCAAAGAGGAAACCAAAAACTTCATGTTCATAGAATAAAAAGAGAAAAAAAAAAAAAAAGCAGTCAAGATCCTCAGGCCAATACAAATCAAGAAGATTATACTAAATGAATGGAGAAAAGAACACAATTTAAACACTCCTTGGGCCTAATATTGAACCCCTTTGGATTTTCTCCTATATAAGTACTTAGTATCCATCGATCTCTTACCCATTTGATCAACTATACGAACTCAACCACCACTCTTCTTCTTGAAGTTAGGGCTGTGATGGAGCCATGTCCTGCAAATTGGCACCCTAACAATCCCATCAAACTTAATCGTAGCCTTGTTCCCTTCCTATATATATAATCTTTAGTACATGCTTGGAATGTTATCTTTGGTGCATTAATTCCCCCCTCAATTATTATAGAATAAAAAGATAGATTAATTATCGACTTTAAGGGAGAATATATATATATAGTTCTTCTCCGTGAAGCATGGAAACTGTACCGATGAAAGACCATCACTATTATTCATCTTCATCGTGATTAGTTTCCAAAGGTTATGCTTGCTTTTAGTGGGCACAATCTGAGGTCTTTGTCACACACGCATGGCTTACAAATACTGGCTGCTGGCTCAGTTTCAAGTTTCAACAGTTCATAAGCAATTAGTGCTTGGACTACAAAAAAAAAAAAAAAAAAAAGAGGGTAAAAATGATTATATATATATATCTTCTTTTATGAGTGAAAAGTTTAGAAGGTCAAATTTTTCCTTTTTAAAAAAAAAAGAAAAAAAACAAGAAAACTAAACCTATGACCTCGTATTTCATAAGTAGGGATGGTAACAGAAGTTCATGAGATCAGAAGATTATATTTTATATGTATCAAATAAAATTATATTAAATATATTTTAGATTAAATAAAGTATATCGTATTTTCAAAAAATATATATTTTATATGTATCAAATAAAATTATATTAAAAAACCTAAACAAGTCATTTTACAAATATGAGGAAAAATTGTAAATACAATAAATTATTTATATATAATTTTGGATAATATAGAGATCTATCGATTGAGAGATATCCCATTCATTTCCATACCCAAAATACTTTAGGGTATTTTTACCACTTTTTACCACCTCCAAGATAACAAAAGTCCCTCTAATTTTATTTTATTTTTGTCTATTTACTAGTTTAATTCTTCATGCTAGCTGTGGGATATAACAATTTTTTCTTAACGCAAATATATATATTTTTGTGTGTGTGTGTGTGTGTTTTGGGCATTGTTATTGGTTTTTTCACCATCAAGAATAAATTTAATTGCAAAACTGAAAAGTTTATAATTATATTTAATAAAATAAATTGAGAATTAAATATATCAATAAATAATAACAAATTTATTGATTCCAACCAAATATTAAGATGTGAAGTTAAGAAAAAAAAATTCTATTTTTTAAGGGGAAAAAAAGGTTAAATATTTGTTTCAATTTGAAATTGAGTCCTTAAAATTTTAATTGATTTGAATCAATAAAAATAAATTTTATTTTTATAAATTAAATATTAATTCAACATCAAGACTTGTTTTTAATATTGTGAGACCTCTTATAAGACTAATTAACATAAAATGTCAAATTCAATCCCAAATTAACTTAGTATGAAAGAATTAAATTGAAAATAAAAAAATCAAGTGGCAAAAAAAAAATTAAAAGAAAAAACTATGGATATCTATTGCACCCACAATGAATTATGTTTTATTTTCTATGCTATATTTCCATTGTTTTGTTTTAAATATTTTTTCTATCTTATATTATTTTGTGTTTTCCAAATACTATTTCATAATTTTTTTTATAATCAATTTTGTGAAAGAAAACTATAATTATTTGAAAAAAAAAACTCAATAAAAAAAAGACATGAAAGCAAAAAAAAAAAAAAAAAAAAAAAAAAAACGATGTATAGAGTTGTGCATCCATGTCCAACAAATTCTGACATGTTTTTCTCTGGGCCGAACTCTTGGCTCTTTCTCTTTAACTACAGGAACAAGATATGACCTATTTTCGTGAACAAAACAAGAGGGAATATGACCCCATCTTCCAAATACGTATATATCTACCCCCATAGAGAAGTATATAAAAATTTCTTCGAAATACGTATATATCTACCCTTATAGAGAAGTATATAAAAATGAAAATACACCCTTTCCAAGAACAGTTAGGGGAGCCTGCCATGGAGACGCAGAAGCTGAAATGTCTCTCCGAAGCCGCAAGGGTCAGTTTTAATTTCTTGTTTCACACAAAGATATGGGCGCCAGGAAATAATTCCTTTTTCTTTATTCATTAAACCATAGTTATTAAACCCGGCCCGGAGGTTGACCCGGCCAAGGGGCCGGGTCTCGGGTTTCATGGGTCAACCCGGGTTAACCCGGGTCAACCCGGATTATCCGGGTTGATTAAAAAAAATTAATATTTTATATGAAAAAATCCATGTAAAATATGGGATAAAAAAATTGGTTTAAATATTTCAACTTAAAATGATAACATAGTATCTTTTCAAAGTGGGGTTTAAAGCCCTTTCATATATATACTCTATGTTTACATGAAAAAATCATGTTTTTTCAATGTGGGATTTGAAACCCATTAGTATATATACTCTATGTTCCCAAGGAAAAAATCATGTTTTTTCAATGTGGGATAAAAAACCTTTTGGTTTAAATACTTCAACTTAAAGGGATAACATAGTATCTTTTCAATGTGGGATTTGAAGCCCTTTCATATATATACTCTATGTTCCCATGAAAAAAGTTATGTTTTTTCAATGTGGGATTTGAAACTCATTGGTATATATACTCTATGTTCCCAAGGAAAAAATCATGTTTTTTCAATGTGGGATAAAAAACCTTTTGGTTTAAATACTTCAACTTAAAAGGATAACATATTATCTTTTCAATGTGGGATTTGAAGCCCTTTCATATATATACTCTATGTTTTTTATCCCACATTGAAAAAACATAACTTTTTTCATGGGAACATAGAGTATATATAATAATGGGTTTCAAATCCCACATTGAAAAAACATGATTTTTTTCATGTAAACATAGAGTATATATATGAAAGGGCTTTAAACCCCACTTTGAAAAGATATTATGTTATCCCTTGAAGTTGAAGTATTTAAACTAAAAGGTTTTTTATCCCACATTGAAAAAACATGATTTTTTCCTTGGGAACATAGAGTATATATACTAATGGGTTTCAAATCCCACATTGAAAAAACATAACTTTTTTCATGGGAACATAGAGTATATATATGAAAGGGCTTCAAATCCCACATTGAAAAGATACTATGTTATCCCTTTAAGTTGAAGTATTTAAACCAAAAGGTTTTTTATCCCACATTGAAAAAACATGATTTTTTCCTTGGGAACATAGAGTATATATACTAATGGGTTTCAAATCCCACATTGAAAAAACATGATTTTTTCATGTAAACATAGAGTATATATATGAAAGGGCTTTAAACCCCACTTTGAAAAGATACTATGTTATCATTTTAAGTTGAAATATTTAAACCAATTTTTTTTATCCCATATTTAAAAAAAAAAAAAAACCCGGGTCTCGTCCGGGTCTCGTCCGGGTCACCCGGGTCCCGGGTCGACCCGCCGGGTCGCCCGGGTTTGGCCGGGCTGTTGCCACAGCCGGTCTTTTATTAAACCCGAACCGGTCCAGCCACCGGGTCGACCGGGTCCCGGGTTGACCCGCCGGGCCGGGCCGGGTTTAATAACTATGCATTAAACATGCACTTTGTTGTGTTGCGACTGTCGCTATTGTATTCTTCGTTAACACCTGTTAATTAGGAGATTACTTTATTTAGACATGCTAATCTGTTTGTAGCCCATTAAATAATTATCATAAATAAATCTTGTCTTTCCCTAATTTCTAATTTATTCTTTAGGTCCCAATGGTCAGATAAAAGAGTTATTGCATGCTGTCATTTTATCTCGAATTCGAACTGTCAGGAAATCAATTCAACTCAAAAGTTTAAACTATTAGGTGAGGTTTTAAGATATGATTTATATTATTCTCTAACACATCCCCTTAAATGAAAGCCCTTTTAGACTTGAAACTTGCATATGCTCATGTTCTCTCGTGTTTAATTTTTTTATCAAATAAATAAGGATGATAAGATTTGAATTCGTGACCTCTTGATCATCAAAGCTCTGATACTATGTCAAAGAATCATCTTAACCCAATAATTTAAGCTATTAAATGAGATTTTAAGATATAATTTATATTATTCTTTAACACGAACTGCATTTACAAAATGTTATTTCTATTTATGCAATTATATTTTTTTTATAGCATTGGATAATCAGATTGTTAATTAATTAAATATGCAAATAACAAATACTAAATTTGTCCGAGTCCGAATTAAAAAAAAAAAAAAAATTGGTGATTTCTTCATAGATTATTATCATTTTGGAAGTTAGCTGATTATTTTATGTATTGAAAGTAATTGTATCATTCGCTAAATTTAATGTTCATCAATATGCTAGCAGCACCAAAAGGTTAAATCAATGGTTACGTTAGGAAAGAGTAGCGTTCGGATTGGTTCTGCATGCCTTTGCCTTCCCAGATTTTTAAGAACAGAAAAGTACTTCTTAATTACATGAATCAATTATATGAAAGGTTTTTAACCGGATTAATTGAATCATTTTCTTTTTTAATTTTTCTACGAGATTAGATTCTAATTAATCCGTCAGGTCGATCTGGATTTTTTTGTTTTTATATTAAATCTAACCTTTAACCTACCTTAAACATGGTGGTAGAAATGGTTTTTTTTTTTTTTTTTTTGCGCTCTGAATGCATCTATTCCCTAACAATAAGTAGATGAGCATCAAACCATGATAATATTTTGTAAATGTTAGATAAAAAGGTGGTCGATTGAATGGATGGAAAGGATTGTCCCAGCATATCTATGGTGCCTCCATTTACAAAGACCAGAAAAAAAAAAAAAAAAAAAAAAAAAAAAAAAAAAAAACGTGTCTGCTTTTCATGCCTTGGCACTTCTATCTGATTGAGACATGGAACAAGGTTCCCAACTGTCATCTTGCACCATTCCCCTGCGACCTGCTTATGTCTGAACAAGTGCGAATTTTCTTAATGCAAACTTTGGCTTTTTGGGTGCAGTTCTATTCACTTACCTCAAATGCTGCACGTAAAGGTGAAAGCTTTATAAATGGTTCATGAACAAGACGGAATTTGTGCACTTTTTGACTAAATAAACCAATAATTTTTCTTTGAATATCTTTGTATATTAACCAATCCTTTTAACTGCTTTAACGCATATGACTTGGATATTTCTCTTGACAATGAAACCTGCAGACAGAATACATATATATTTGATATATAAAAATAATAATAATTAATAACTTCGTGACAAAATTAATATTTTTCACCGTAATGATTCTAACGATCCAAGAGCTCAAAGATAAATCGGGAATTCCCAAGAAGAAATTATGACTAATTGCTGGCTTTTAATAAATTAAAAGCCAGGCAATCTGTTCTAATTGGTTGCTTGTTTCATTGTTAGTAATCGTTTATTATTTCGTTGGTTTCGTCATAAAATATTTTACTATTAAATCGACAATATTCTTGCAATGAATAGAAATGTTTGAACAAGGCTTGAGGGATTGAGATGGATTAACTATCTTTCATGTGAAAAGCCATTTGCAGGTATTATAGCTTAACCAAATAGTATATATGTAAAAACAATAGATATATTTTTTTATTTTTCTAGTAAGTTTGTTTCAAGTAGTTCCATCCACTTTAATTAAATTATTTCAGTTTAGTCTTGTAAACTACATCTTTTTTAAAAAAAAAATTTATTTTATTTTCTGAGGTATTTTATTTATTTATTTATTTATTTTCTTGTATTTTAGAATTTTTGTTTAAATTAGATCTGTTTTAGCACCTATTTAAACAGTTTGTAAATATTCTTACAATAATTTTAAGAATTATTAAATTTCAAAATATATCAAAACAAGGTTTTATCGGGTTGTAAGCTTGAGAAGCTCTTTGTTTCATAATCAGTGCGCCAACAATAATATTTAACACTAGGGAAATATTAATGTGAGTAAAAAAATCCCAAAGAAAAATCAAGACTTCTTTTATTCTGATTTTTTATACTGCTGACCTTTCATTTTCTTGAATGAGACATGATATTCTTTTTGAAACCATTTGTTTTATATGAAGATAAATCTGTATCAACTTGTTTGTTAATTTATTGCTAAGAGTTCTGTTTCCTGTCGTGTATAAAATTCATCCTTCGTCCCTATCCATTTTAGGAATAACTATAAAGGCATGCGCAGTGCTTGGGAGATATATTTATATAATCATATATTATGCAAGAAATGTTTTAGAAGAATATCAGAAGAGAATTTCTTTTGCATTATGCATTTGAATTCAAATTTGCAGTGGATCATACCACTTATCTGCATCTTTCTTTTTCCAGATTTATCGTGTACTTTGCGTGGCTTGTAGTCTTTATATACTTCACAGAAGTACGAAACTCGATACACGTTTTGATGCTTGCCAAGAAACCTGAACAGGGACAGTATCTGCTCTATCTTGTTAGGAAACTTTGTGATTGGTGAGTTTGCTCATCTATCCTCACAATATCTCTTCAACCAACAGATTCGAAACATGGCATCTCGTTTGCAGCCGGCCGCTGTGGAGGCAGGATGCCAACAGCAGAATATTAGTCTTGAAAGATCACCCGGTAGCATGATGAGCCGGTTTGAATCTCCGGCTACGGCCTTTTATGCGACAGAAAGATACATGAGATTTCCGCAGTATGATTGTCAAGTTGGTAATTATTTCTGCTCCCAATACTCCAACTCCTACGATTCACATGTTTCTTCACATCAATCTTCTGGGGCAGACTATATTAACTCAGGAGAGCAAGCTGACCACAACTTTGGATTGAGGAGAACTTCGGAATCGGTTGTAAAACCCCAATTCTCTTGCCATAAATCCTTTGACAAGTCCGATAAAGGTCTAAGCAGTTCTTCAGGAAACAAGCTTCCTTCAGAACACCACAATAAGTTTCTGGATAATCCTGGTGTCTCCCTAGGGAATCACTTTTTAGTTCCTTTCCAAGGAAATCAAAATCGTCAAGTAAGTGTTCTCCAAGTTGGTAATTTAGTTTTACTACTTTTAGCCTCTTAACAAAAATTCATTTTGACCATGTCATGTTGTCTCTGTGCAGGTTGATTACAATCCATATAATTCTCCATTTTCAGAGCTGGGCCGCTTCAATTCTAGAGAAGAAAAGCGATCTCCAAGATTTTCTATGGGAGGTTTTCCTGTATCTTCTGGCAAAGATCTGTCTAATACACTGTCAAGTAAAACTAGGATAAGATGGACCCAAGATCTGCATAAAAAGTTTGTTGAGTGTGTAAATCGCCTTGGAGGTGCTGAGAGTAAGTGATTTCATTGTGAGCTTTCTATCCATTTGAGAAGAAAAATTTGTTCTTATATGTACCTATTGATTAATCAAATACAGAGGCAACACCTAAAGCAATACTAAAGTTGATGGATTCAGATGGATTGACTATCTTTCATGTGAAAAGTCATTTGCAGGTATTATTGCTTAACCAAATAGTATGGATTTTATATATATATTTTTGTAATCCATATGGGATATTCTTTCTAAGATCTCTTTTTTATTTCCTTTCTATTTGCTCTTGCAGAAATATAGAAGTGCAAGATACATGCCAGACTCTTCAGAAGGTAAACCTTCGTAATTATTTCTTATGATAAACGGTTCAATCCCCTCATCCCTTAAGTGCTTGAAAGTTGAAATTGATCGCATAGTTACTATTAGAACAAAATAATGCCATGAGGTGATTATGTGTTGAATTTGAATATGAATACATGCAGAGAGCACTTCATGGAACCTTTGAGGTTTTAATTCAGACCATCACTGCCATGTTAGCACCACCCTTTAAACACTTGAAGAGAGGAGAGAATTCTGTGGGCTTTCAGTTCCTGTCAAGTTCTTGCTGCAAGGAATATATCTGTATTATTTTTCTCAGTGCTTTAAATAGTGAAATGATGAGCAATATTTTTTACTTCCCCTGTGTCAACGGGTGTTGATGACCGAATTGAGAATAGTTTTCATTAACAGAAAGGTTTCTTAGCGTGACATAAGATGCAATCTTAGGTTTACATTTATCTT
This sequence comes from Populus alba, assembly GCF_005239225.2. Lineage (NCBI taxonomy): Eukaryota > Viridiplantae > Streptophyta > Magnoliopsida > Malpighiales > Salicaceae > Populus > Populus alba. The sequence goes on from NC_133299.1 coordinate 4,601,543, forward strand.
TTCAGTAACTCATTTACTCTGTACATAGTAATTGTGATGATGTTTACTGATATGTAATAATTTGCTATATTATTTTTTGGTGGTTTTGTCTGTGATTTGCTAGAAGTCCAGCTTGCCTGTAAAACACAACAGCAGAAATTATTATAAAACAAACTAGTTCTTGAATTTTCTGTTTGATGATGCAGTATGCATGTTTAACTTTTGAAGGACTCTTGCGTGCTTTCTTTCACTGTTCTTAAAATTCTGATTCAAATACCAATTCTATGGCAGGAAAGGCTGAGAAAAGAACTAGCATAGATGATGTATCACAGATCGATGTCAAAACGTAATCCCACAATGAATCCTTCTTCCTTGGTTATTATACTAATCGTATCCTAACAAGCGTTCAAGTTTCTGAAATTTGAAGTTGCCTTTCTTGTCTTCTTTGCTGTTTCTTCTTCTTAATGATGTGTGCCTATCCTCTCAGACAATCATTTGATCTTATGACAAATTGTTGACCATGTCTAGCAGTGGGTTTCAAATCAGGGAGGCACTGGAAGTGCAATTAGATGTCCAGAGGCGTCTGCACGAGCAGCTGGAGGTACTTCCAAATGATCTTTCACTGATGCCAACTGTTATTTCGTTTTTTGTCGATATTGGTTGGGTTGATTCCTGATGACCTCCAGAAAGGAGTGGTTCGGTTCATTCAAGACTTTTGAATGGCCTAGCCTTCAGTTTCACCTACCAATAATTACTAATTTCGCTTACATTTTCTTATGGCAGATTCAAAAAATTCTACAATTACGCATTGAAGAACAAGGCAAGCAGCTTAAGATGATGTTTGATCAGCAACAGAAAAAAACAAATAGTCTCTTGAATAATCAGAACTTGAACATTACTTCTCCGGATGAGTCAACATTTAGCCTCGAAGATATTGATGTTTCTATTGTAGAAGGCTCTAATAATAATACCCATTTCCCATCCAAGATAATTTAGATCTTCAAAGCACACAGGACTCATTTTCATGTGCAAGCACTCATGGCTTCAAGCGAAAGTGATTTCTAATCCCCAGCTACAACAGAATCGCAAATGATCTCTGCTCCTCTGTAAAGAAAGTGAAAGCGTTTGATTGTGCCTACACAGGAAGGGTAAATACATAGGAATACGATGTGTGTTCACAGCATAGCACTCTTTAGAGCTTGGAAGTTGGGATTCTTTGCAAAACAGAAAGTAATGTCGTTCTTGTACTGTTAATTCTTCCGAGTTCAGCATCAGCTTTAGAAAAATAGCCTTGCGTTATTATGTACTTCAAGTTCATCCTAATAAAAATGCACCAGAGTTTTGATGTCTTCTCTGTTAGCCTGGTGATATGAACCATCCTGTTAGCTCTGTGTGCTGCACTCAATCAGAAGGCAACCAAAAATCATAAAGCGTACAAGTTTTTCCATTTCATTCTGCTATCAGCAGAACATTTGGCTAATTAGAAAAAAACAATCTGGCCATTTTCTGGCGACTAGCTTCCAAAACCAATTGTCCATAAGATCCACTATCTGAGCTGGCATGTATAATGCTGTCTCGAAACCTTCACTTACGATGGTGGGACGATCTGACCATCACGGAAGGGTTTATACTGAAGTTTCCCAGAAGGCGATCCATTGGTTAAGAATCCTAGCCTTTTCTGTCTAATAAATAAATAAGCAGTTGAGCAGGGTAGAATCCTTGGCATGTTAGTGTTTCGTCATTCATTACCATCCTTTCCCCTAGACCTTGTAAGAATGTCGTCATTCTTTTCATTACCATCCTTACCCATAGACCTTGCAAGAATGTCGTCATTCTTTTCATTACCATCCTTACGGACCGTACCCATAGACCTTGTAAGAATGTCGTCATTCTTTTCAATGTTTTTGATGGTTGTGCTAGAGAGGTCAATACAAGGAAGATACAGATCCTGCAGAAAGGTGTACATGAACAAATTATCTTTGAATGTGCCTTTGACTCCTGATCATTTGACAAAAACATTAAACTATAGATTGAGTGAACTCTTTCTTATTTACAAGAGTTATTAAACCCAACTCAAAAGTTGACCCAGCACAAGGTTGGGTTACGGATTTAACCGGGTCAACCTAAAATTTTTATTGGGTCATAACTATTAAGGAAACTAAAGAAATCACAACAGTCACAGCAGTGCCGCCTCCAGTCTAGTTGTCACCATTTACGTCAATACCAAATCTTGTGTATTCCATGATTTTTGGATCAATTTTCTTTTTATTACATATCTTTGATTGCCTAAACTTATGCTCTTGGGTTATATAAAGATACAGAGTATATACAAAGACATATGTGTGTTTTTATAATAAAAACAATCATAACAGTTTGCATCCTCTATATGGTATCAAAGCTATAATCTCTAACAAGTATTTTTTTTTCTCTTCTACAACATGGTCGCCATCTTTACATCTACCCATCATCACCCTCAATATCGCCACCACCATCAAAGAAAAACTCACCCCTTCCACCTTTCCTTAGTGGAGGGCTTAATTTGAGACATTACTCATTGGTTATGATCTCATTGGCTTTGTCACTAGTGCAAAAGAATGTCCAATTATTGATACAACCAACTCTGCTACCTCTAAGGCCACAAACTCCTACTAGGTTCGCGAAGACAAACTAATCCTCCATGCTATTCTTGCCTCCACCTCCACAACTATCACCCCACTTCTTACTTCATACAAAACATCTCATGAAGCATGGACAGCACTAACTCGTCTCTATACAGGAAAATCAAGAACACGAACGATGCAGCTCAAGGAAGATTTAACCTTGAGCACTTTTAGAAATCGCACAGTTACTGAGTTCCTTGAAGCAATTAAAATGCTTGTTGACGAACTTGCAATCATCAATCATCCGATTTCAGATGATGATTTAACCCTCTACATCCTTAATGGATTGGGTCCTGAATTCAGAGAAATTACGGCACCCATTCGCATTCGTGAGACTTCTCTGAAATTTGAAGATTTGCATGACCTTCTTGTAGGTCATGAAAATTATCTTCGACAGTTGGAGAATCAATCGGCAACAACCTTTATTTCCACTGCAAATTACTCTCATCAGCAAAGTGGCGCCACTAGACAATATAAACCAAGCACTAAGCCTTTCTTTCACAAGACTCGTATCACAAATAGGTACAACAAAAATTGGCCCTCACCTTCATGCTATAGGAAATTTAAGCCTAAGTGCTAGTGGTGTGAACAAGTGTGCCATACAACAAAAAATTGCCCAAAAATGCCTTCTGCTAAATTCACTGTAAACTATGCAGTATCCTCTCAAGAGAAGAAACAAAAGTGGCTGGTTGACTCAGCGACATCTTATAATATGACCACTGATCTCTCTAAATTGACGATTAATTCTAAATATGATGGTACTAATGAGGTGGTTATTGGTGATAGAACATGTTTGCCCGTGGCTCATATTGGTTCATTATCTCTTGCATCATCTAAATGTGTTTTTCAATTACGTAATACCCTTTGTGTTCCTATAATTCAAAAAATCTTATTTCTGTTTATTATTTCACCAAACATAATAATGTATATCTTGAACTTATTTTCTGGTGAAGGATTGGATCACGGAGGCGACACTATTCAAAGGCGATTGTGAAAATGATGTGTACCCATTTCTAGAAGATTTACCTTCAAAAATTGTTCTTGCCTATGTCCATGAATGTACCACCACTAATGGATGGCACAAAAGACTTGGTCATCCATCGTCAAAATTGGTCCATCATTTAATTCACACTTTTTCTTTACTCACAAATAAGAACAAATCCTTATCTATATGTTCTTTATGTTCTTAAAATAAAGCCCATCGTCAGACTTTTAATAATCATGGTCTCACTAACACTACTCCATTGGATTTGATTTATACAGATGTTTGGGGTCCATCACATGCAGTTGGTATTGATGGCTCTAAATATTATTTTATTTTTGTTGATCATTATACCAAATACACTTGGCTATATCTTATAACTCATAAATCAACAGTTCAAATAATTTTTCCACAATTCAAAAATCTTGTGGAAAATAAGTTTAACAATAAAATAAAAGGTCTTTATTCTAACAATGGTAGAGAATATATTGGTCTCAAATCCTACCTTTCAATTCATGGAATTAGTCATTATACGACCGCTCTTCATACCCCACTGCAAAATGGTATGTCTGAAAGACGTCATTGACATATTGTTAATACTGGTCTCACCTTACTCACAGATGCTTACATGCCTCTCTCATACTGGCCATATGCTTTTCAAGTTGTGGCCTACCTTATAAATCGAATGCCCACCTCTACCTTAAACAATAAATCTCTGTTTGAAAAATTATTCAAACAACTTCCAAACTATCTCAAACTCAAGTAATTTGGCTGTCTATGTTATCCATTAACCAGACCTTATAATAAACACAAGCTGGAACCCAAGGCCACACCATGCACATTTGTGGGTTACTCGCTCTCTCAAAATGTTTATCTCTATCTTGAGCCCAAAACTTGAAGTTGTTTCACTCCCGACATGTCATCTTCCATGAAGGGACTTTCCCTTTTCAGACATCATCCTCTACCACCTCCATGCTCATCTTATCTTCATTAGCAATTAAAGACTCATCTGTTCAAATCTCTTTGTTGTAAGTTCCCCTGCCTTATCCTCATCCAACAGAATCTCTAGAATTAGATGATGTTACCTCACCATCGTCTGCGAATAGATCACCCCCTTAATCTCTTCCTCGCCAGGTAAGTACTCCATGCTCTCTTACTTTACTTTCCAACTAAATTCCTTTATTAGAAGTGCATGCCCTTGTTGTTTTTTAGCATATTGACGTGCGCACCTACAAAATGACCACTTGATCTATGAATGATATTTACAAACCAAAAAAATCCTTTGTAGTCACTAAACACCCTCTTCCACCCTTCTTAAAACCTACGAATGTCTCTGAAGCACTCACTGATTCCAACTAGTGCACTGTTATGTCCTCTGAATTGACTGCGTTAATATCTCACATTACATGGCACCTCATTCCACCTCCCCCTAATTGTAATATTATTGGTTATAAATAGGTGTTCCGGATTAAAAGATATGTAGATGGTTCAATTGATTGATTTAAGGCCAGACTAGTAGCTAAAAGGTTCAATCAGAGATCAAGATTGGATTATAAAAAGACATTCAATCCTATTGTAAAACCAGTGACCATTCATGATGTCTTAACCATTATCATTATGCAAGGTTGGTCTCTCCAGCAATTAGATGTAAATAATGCCTTTTTTCATAGGCATCTTACTAAAAAAGTTTAGATGCAGCAACCGTTTGGTTTGAAGAGTCTGGAAAATCCACATCATATTTGTTGTCTTACAAAGGCAATACATGGGCTAAAACAAGCACCTCATGCTTGGTATTATACTCTCAAACTAGCACTCTTAGAATTTGGTTTCATCAATTCCAAATCTGACTCTTCTCATTTTGTGCTTTCTGATGGTTTAATACTTGCATATTGCCTAGTTTATGTTGATGATTTGATCCTTACTGGAAACAATACGCCATTTTTTACAAGCATTATTGCCCAGCTTAGACAAAAATTCTCCAACAAGGACTTAGGGCCCTTACATTTTTTTTCCTTGGCATTGAAGTCATCCCTATTGTAGATGGCTTGTTTCTAAATCAGCATAAATATATTCGAGACTTGCTTGCTAAAACCAATATGAATGGCGCTAAGGATGTCACAACTCCCCTCTTTGTCTCGATTCCTTTAAAGCTAGCAGATGGTTCCTCAACAGTTGATCCCACAGAATATCAACGAGTGATTGGTGCATTGCAATACCTCACCTTAACTTGTCCTGATATCAGTTTTGTAATCAATAAACTTCACAATTTATGCATCGTCTAGCACAGATTCATTGGACCGCCACTAAACGATTGCTGCATTATCTAAAAAACACTATATTTCATGGCAATATTAGGAACACATCAAACCCAGCATTGACATGTTTCTCGGATGTTGATTGGGCTGGTAGCTTGGATGATAGAAAATTAACTTCAGCTTATATTATCTTCTTTGGTCCCACACCTATCTCATAGAGCTCAAAAAAGCAACATACCATTGCTCAGTCATCCACCAAAGATGAATACAGAGCTTTAGCCACAGCTACAACTGAGTCCATATGGCTACTCTCCCTACTTCATGAAATGAAGTTTTCCTTACTACACTCAACTACATTTTTCTGTGATAATTTGGGAGCCACTTAGTTAAGCTGTAATCCTATCCAGCACTCAAGAATGAAGCACATTCAAATAGACCTTCACTTTGTGCGAGATTTGGTTGAAAAAAAGCTTCTTCATGTTCGCCATGTTCACACTAATAACCAGCTTGCTAATTTACTCACCAAGCCGCTTTTTAGACAACGAACGGAATTTCTACGAGACAAGATCGGGCTAGCTGATGGTAGCTCGTTCTTATGGGGGCATATTAAGGAAACTAAAGAAATCACAACAATCACGGCAATGTCACCTCCAATCTAATTGTCACCATTTATGTCAATACCAGATCTTGTGTATTTCATGATTTTAGGATCAATTTTCTTTTTGTTATATATCTTTGATTGTCTAAACTTATGCTCTTAAGTTGTATAAAGATACAGAGTCACAGACAAGTGTGTGTTTTATAATAAAAACAATCATAATAGTTTGCATCCTCTTTAATAACGGGTCAATTTCTCTTTATTTTTAATGAAACCTGGCTTGGATCAGGTCCCAATTGACCTGTTTGGCTAGTTCGAGTTGCGTGATAATGATTATTAGTCAAATAAAAAATCTATATGCAAGATGGTATCTTTTTGGTGAGAAACAGAAAATGAAGTCATAGTTCTTGCATTGCTGCCACTCAGGAGGACATCCTGGTGTGCACTTGCATGCGAGCTAGCGCTGATGTCCTATCAATGATTAATCCATGGCTAGAACTTGTACTGTAATTGTGTACTATCATTCCATTGCTTAAATCTGTACAATAAGTACTACTTGCTTTGGTAATAGATTTAACATGTACAATTGTCCTAATCCTAACCAAATTGGTTTATGAACTGCTAAGAAGTTGACTAAATGCCCGATTATTTTGGATAATTTATTGGAAAATTACCATCAGAAAGGCGTGTCATTAAAATTTATAGCAGATGTTGTCATTTAGGTGGAATCTCATCAAAACCCTACCACTTGGAAGTGATATTTTGTTCTTCTAAAAAGATAAAAGGATGCCTGCATATTCATCACATCCTCTGCTGGTACACATGTATTATCAGCAGTGTACTAGGAAAATGAAAATTGATGAGCTCTTAAGAGCTAGTTAACATATATAAAAGAACAAAATATATATATATATATATAGAGAGAGAGAGAGAGAGAGAGTGGAGGGGGGGGATTATCTGCTTTGAAAGAGCAATATTATCAAGAGTGAAATTCTCAACTTCATAGAATGCTTACTGAGCCTTCCAATCATACGACAAAACATAATTGGAATGTGAGACCTTGCTTGCCACCATCAAGCATGGGGGAAGTATCTCAAAGGCAAGATCTAGAGACTGCAACATCAACTAACATCATTCCAAGTCAGTTCGATCAGCTAGCTCCGGCTTTTTGCATAAGTGAATGCTTGTTCGATCTTCAGCAAGATGATGATTATGAAATTGCTACTTTCCCTTCAAGCTCACAGGTTCCTGGGCCTAATGATGCAAAGATGTCATCATATCAATCATCCAGGGGCAACATTTTCGATGAATCCAGTTGGCAAACAGTTCTGAGACCTTATTTATCTAGCAACCAACACCATAAATATTGTGAAAAGACTCAAAAAAATCTTCCTTCCATTAATTTGCGGGGAAGTACATCCCTTTCACTTGAGCGAGTCCAATTACTAGGAGACAATGCAACCTTGATTGGAAGGCCCCTTCAGCCTACTTCTGATAGACAGAATGATCCCGAAGTAAGTTCTCTACTTAACTTTATTCTGATGTTCTCGTGTGCATACATCATGTCTGGTTTTCTTTTGTATCAAATGTGTTTATTTCAACTTCCTATCCAAATCTGGTATAAGCTTCTCAAGTCTCAACAACTGGAATCATCTACAAGACATTTGGGGGATGGTTCCTCTACTTCCAGCGGTTCAGGATCTTCTGGACCAATTTTCTCGAGTAAAAAACGAATTACATGGACTCAAGGTCTTCATGAGAAGTTTGTCAAGTGTGTCAATAGCCTTGGTGGTGCTGCGAGTAAGTAAATTGGTATGAGCTTTGCTCAATTGTTAAAGGACTACCTTTTATTGATTGTCTCCATTGATTGATCAAATAATAATAGAAGCAAAACCAAAGGCCATACTGAAGATGATGGAAACAAAAGGATTGACCATCGTTCAGGTCAAAAGTCACTTGCAGGTACTCAAGATCAGGTTGTGTTTTGGTTCCACCTAAGCTTATTTCTATTTATCATCCTTTTTCATAAATTTGTTTTGCAGAAATATCGATCTGACAAGTGCTTGTCAGAATGTAAACAAGGTAAATCTCTGTTGCATGTTGAAGTACTTTTGAAGGCAATCTCCTTGTAATTTTCACATCAATAGTGGTTTTCTGCAGAAAAACCTACAATCAACGACATACCCCAACTTGTCTTCTCTTCTAGAATTAGCATGGGAATCAAGGAGGCACAGCAACTGCAGCTAGATATTGAGAAGCATCTTCACGAACAGTTAGAGGTATGCCTTATGCCTTGAAATCTTGAAATATATACCTAGCAAACCAGTTGTTATGAGCTTAAAACTGGACAGAAGTAATGCTTCATATGCCTACGGAAAAGTGATCGAGCTCTTTTTCGGTTGAGAGGATTCCCATTTCATGTATTTTACCCATTTGGAACAGATTCAGCGAAATATTCTGCTGCAAAATGAGAAAGTTGGGAGGCAGCTGGAGCTAATGCTGGAGCAACAACAGAGAACAAGCAAAAGGCTACCCTAAACTTGAGGCTGAAAAGCCTGCGAATTGCAGCATCCATTAATCTACCATGAAGATGTTAGAATTTCAACCGCGGAATACCGGCTTCTCATTCTAGTTCGGTTTAATCAAGTTTGTATATGTGCAGCAATAAAATTCCAAAAAGACTCGCCATCTGCAAGGATTAACACTTGTTTAATGGAAAGCAAGCCTTATTTGGTCTGCTTTTACATATATCAGTTATGAGAAGTGAGATTCAGTAAACTTCCAATTCTATACTAGAACAGCTATCAGAAAAGAGGGAATGTATATATGCCTTGCTTCTTGTCGTAAGAGATTGAATTTTGAACTTGAGTCTTGACAATACAGTGATCTTCTTACGTTGCAGTTTGGAGTTTAAATTCCTGTTTTGCAGTCAATGTGCTGTTTACTGAATCATGGGATGCAAAATGCAAGAACTGACTGCAAAACAACTGTCTATATATATATATAACAAAACTTTTAATTGGAATCGAGGGTTAGTTTCGAGTTTAATAATAATTATTTTTTAAAGTAATTTTTATTTGAAATGTATTAAAATAATATTTTTTTTATTTTTAAAAAATTATTTTTGACATCAGTATATTAAAATGATTTTAAAATACCAAAAAAATATTAATTTAAAGTAAAGAAAAAAATTATTTTTTTTAATGCTTTTAAAATATAAAAATAAATAGACTTTGAATTTATCCATGATTCTTAACAACTTATACAGTGAAAATAAATGAAATTAATTATAACTAAAAAGGATCAGTGTTTCACTATAACGCGGGATATTGTCCACTGTGAGTGAATTTACTATATTGCATTGTGGCGTGTATATTATGCACTATGAGTGCTTTTATTGTGGATTGTATTATTGGTGGGGGCATGTGGGGAGACTGCAGCCTACAAGCCCCCAAGTGTTATGCTGGAAGCGCGTCCCTTAGGGCTGCGCAAATGTGGTGCTTGGGCTGCCTACTTGGGGCTGGACAAACACAACGCCACCTGGTGTTTAGTCTGCTTCCTATTGGGTGCAGGCCAAGCACCACATGGCGCTTGAGCTGTTTATATTTTTAGTTTTTTTTAGTTAATTGATAGTATTAGTATGAAAATTATTATTATTATTTTAGTATAATTAATAGTATTAGTCTCTAAAATATTATTATATTTGGTTTTATAAATAATATTATTTTTATAATAACTGATATTATTGCTACTAAAAATATTATTATTTGTATTATAAATATTATTATTTTCATTAAAATTTATAAGAATATAAATATTATTATCATCATTAATAAATTTTAAAAAACTGTTATTACTATGAAAAAAAACCATGTTGGGACACGTGGTGCATGGGTTCCCTTCTAAAGGCAGGCAACCCAAACGCCACGTGGCACTTAGCCTACTTGCTATGAGCTACAGTCCAAGCGCCAAGTGGCGCTTTGGCTGTAGCACTACCAAGCATGATCTAAGGCTAACCTTGGACCTGGTAGGGCAAGATCCAAAATAGCATTGTGTCCTGACCGCGAACAGACCAAGCACCACATGACGCTTTGTCTGCACCACCTTAGGCTGGTAGTATAACGCCACTCGGTGCTTAGTCTGCTTCCTATAGGATGTAGCCCAATACCACGTGGTGCTTGGACGGCCTATAATTTTAGTGTAATTACAAGTATTTGTATTAAAAATATTATTATTAGTTTTTTTTGTTATTCATTTTTTAGTATAATTAATTTTAGAGTATTAATAGTAAAAATATTATTGTTTGTTTTGTTGATATTATTTTTTTTGTATAATTAATAATAAAATAATTATTATATTTTTTCTTAATATATGTTTTTCATATAATTGATAGTATTGGTGTTAAAAATATTATTATTATTTTAGTCTCATTAATAGTGTTGATCTCAAAACTATTATTATTTGTTCTCTTAATATTATTTTTTTGGTATAATTAAAATTATTATTATATTTTTTTAGTATAATTAATAATATTAATATAAAAATATTATTATTTTTGGAGTTATAAATAATATTATTTTGATAATAATTAATAATATTAATACTAAAAATATTATGATTTGTATTGTCAATATTATTACTTTCAGCAAAATTTATAAGAGTATATTTTATTGTAATTAATATTATTAATAAAATAATTGATCAATTTGAAAGAAAATGTTACATCATTTACTAATTTTTTATAATAATAATTTTATCAAATTACATTAATTTTACATTTACTTTCATTTACAAATTATTAGTTACAAGTTCCAAAAATAAACTTAGATTCTGCCACATACACGACCAAAATAACCTTGGATTCTGCACAGCCTGACCAAGGTTAACTCAAGGTTAAATTTGAGTCAGGTTAGGCATGACCCAAAATAACCTTGGATCCTGGCGGCAACAGAACCTAAATATATTTGGGATTTAGTCTGACAGGATCTAAATAAATTTAAATTTTATTTTTAAATTTTTAAAAAAGTTAAAGGTAAGCGTGTGACTAACGTGGACCACCTAGCTATTTCACTCTAAAATGAATGAAATTGTTACCAAAATAAAATAAATTCTAAAAGAGTTTGCTCCATATTTTTTTATTTTGGATTTGAATTCAGAAGATGTTTTGAAAAATCTTATCTCCATTTATTCATAATACTAAGCTCGTCCTTCAAGATAATAAAAACATAAATATGTATATGTGTGTGTATATATAATTAGAAAAGTATAAATAAAAACATAAAAATAAATAAAATTATATACGTTTAAAATAAATAAAAAAATATTAAACACTCTCGATCACAAGACAATAACCAAAATAATGGTTCTAAAAGTAAAAGCTTTTACTATTTTTATATACAAAGAAAAGAGTCGAATATACTTTATTTGTTAGAGTGGTAAAATAAAGGCAGGAACACACCGGACAACATAAATTAAACAATAATTTGTTAAAAATCTCCAACGCCAGGTTTCACTTCACATTCCCAAAGAGACAAAACAAAACAAAACAAAAATGGAAGACATGAAGAAGAGAAAGATGGACGAGGGAAGTAACAATGGTTCTGGCGAAACATCAACCACACAAGATTACCTTCGTTCACTACTTGACCCTCTTAATAAATCCCAGCTTGTAGATCTTCTTTCTAGACTGTACGCCCCTCCCTTTCTCTCCCTCTTTCCTTTTCTTTTAATGGTTTATTGGGTTTTCTTTTCTGGGTTTTTTCATTTTTTTTGGATTCTATTGTGTTTCTCTTCGGTTGCCGGATATTTAACATATATATGGGTCTGTTTTGTGAAGAATGAATAGTGGGATTTTAGTTTATATTGATGTACTTTTTGCAATTAATCTAAGACTAAAAGTTGAGTCTTCTTTCTACAGGGTTGGTAGTAATTGTAGTCTGTGTTAGATTGAGAATTTTTTAGCCTTGTTCTGTTTTAGGCAAATAAACAGTGCCACGTTAATTTTAGATTGGTTCTTGATAGAGAAAGCCACTGGATTGTTGTTTTCCTTTAGAGATTTTTTATTTGTGTGTTTAATTAATAATACCCTTTGTCTTTTTATTAGAAGTTTGAGCTTTGTACATTGTAGTGCATTCTAGTAGATGCATTTAGAAGCTGTACTGTTGTTTCTTTTCATAAGTTATAAATTTTGGATCTTTTTTTTTTATATCCTCTGATGGTTCATGGTTCAAATGAATAGTTGAGATTTTTCATCGCGGTGAATTCTTAACATGCATTTACATTTTCTATGATTGTTTTCTTTGGAAAAATTAATTTTGGATCTTTAGATTTCTATATCCCTGATGTTTTAAATACTGTAAATTCATGTAAACACGTTTAGAAGCTCTTTAGATGCTACAACTTTCTATGAAGAAAACAGCTCTGGAACCCATATTTGTTGCTTCTTTGTTCTCTGCTTGTTTGTGCGCGCGCGTGAGTTTGCATGCACTGAATATATCAGTGCCTTTGTGGGAATGTTCCACTTGTCATGCTGATTGGGGGTTTGTGGGTGGTTCTTCATCTGTATGCTGTGTGATTGACACTGTGCATGTGTGTTTGCTTGCATGTTGAGGCATAAAGAGGGTCCCAATATCCTTCAATTGCAGAAGAAATTAAAGGTCTTGCCAGTGCAGATCCTGTCCATCGAAAGCTTTTTGTCCGTGGCTTGGCCTGGAACACCACTTCAGAAACCTTGTGTGCTGTGAGTGCATTGCTGGTTGCTGAGTGTCATTTTTGTGTGCCATGGTGATGATTGTCCCACATGATACAAGTTTTGCCTTGAGTTTTTTCACATGGAAAATACTCTTTTACACGCTCTTCTCTTTGATGTTTTGCTTACTATTCTAAATCTTTCTCGTGTCTAAGTGCTGTATGCTATTGTTCCAGGCATTTCAAATGCATGGCGAGATAGAAGAAGGAGCTGTGATCTATGACAAAGCGACTGGAAAGTCACGTGGCTATGGTTTCATTACATACAAGCATATGGAATCAGCACAAAGTGCACTAGGAGCACCCAGCAGATTGATTGATGTAAGTTGGTTGTTTTTAAGTTCTTGCATGCATGATTTGTGTGTTTCTTTCTGTGCACAATCCTGTCCTGCCTGCATGGGTGATCTGTTTGTAAGGGCATAGATTCCAAGTAATAAGTATAATTGGGTTATGGAAGATGAAATATGACATGATTAAAAGAACAGAATTATGAACTTAACACTCATGTCATACAGAGCTTCATTAGCACATCGATCTGCTTTGAGAAAATCTAACTCGGGAAATTTAATGAACTGCGAATTATCCTGTTGTTTTTTAGTATATAATATGGTCAAATGTTATAAACAACCATACTTGAGGTGAAATTTTAGAAATCATTGTTTAGATCTGTGACTGGTTAAGTTCACCCAAAATGTTGCTCTTCTAAGATGTCCTTTAAGTATGAAGCAGAGGTAGTGTTTGTTATCGCATGGCTGTCATTACACTCTGTAGGTAGCTAGGATATTGATTTTTGATGCCAAGGCTTTTTCTCAGCTAAGCAAGAAAGTCCCAGACTCCTTGTAACTTCTCTAGTTACACATTTGTGCTGTTTTCACACATTTTCTTAATCTTAAGATTTTTATAATTGGTTATCTGTGTTCTGATTCCAGAGTCGGATGGCTGTCTGCAATCTAGCTTGTGAGGGATTAACTGGTGCAAGCACTACACCTGATCTAGCCCAGAGGAAACTCTACGTTGGGGGTTTGTCGCCAGAGATCTCAAGTGAGATGCTGCTTAATTTTTTTGGAAGATATGGGGATATTGAGGAAGGCTCAGTTGCATATGACAAAGATACTAATGAATCACGGTAAAATGCCATTTTCTTTCTCTGTTCATCAAGAGATATTTGCTATTTTTAACTTTTTCCCAGTGCCTAAGTCTTCATCTAACTGTTGAAGGTTGTTTTCTTTTCCCTTTCATATACAGTGGGTTTGGTTTTGTTACATACAAGACAGTGGAGGCTGCAAAGAAGGCCATAGATGATCCACACAAGTTGTTTGGGGTAAGTTAACGATAATTCCCTAGAGGTGGTCATAATAGCGACCTTATTTATTGTTCTAATACATGAATCTTTAGAGGAGGAAAGTTCTTAAACATCATAAAATTGTGATTTTTTATTTTCATTGTGTGGCTGCTGGAATGTGTTTGTCAAGTTTGCTCTCTAATTCCTTATTCATGAGTTGTTTTTGTTTATATCAAAATGCCATACAATGAAGATGGGTTATAAGTGATGTTTGCTTCTCCCAGGAAAAGGAAAGAAAACGAACTTGATGCTTGTTGTAATGTCCAACAAGGAGTAAGATTCTCTAAAACACAGTGGTTGTGTTTGCTGAAACATTGGAGTTATGAGCCTACCCCAAGTAGTTTGGAATAAGTCTCTGTTAAATTGATTTAAGTTTTAGACCAGGACATGTTATAGATTAACTTTCCTACTGCATTTTAGGCAGCAATTGGTGTTCCTCCTTCATTATATATATATACACATACAAGGTCTTCAAGGCCATTCGATTTTTCCCTCCTGCTATAAATTTTGGTGGTGTCCACTCAACATAGAATGGGACTCTACTTCTGTTCTTATTAATTGATTCTGGTATTTATCAGGAGCTTCAAATTTCTAAGCAAGAGATCTCTTTTAAGTGTCTTGTTTTTGTCAAAGCGGGTTGTAAAGTGCTTGTCCTAGATGCAGGTCTCTTTATGTGTTCCTATCTGGAAAGGAGCACATGCTACATAAGTGACAAATTTTGATCTCTCGGTTGATCAAATTCTATGTTATCAAACTAACGTCTTTTTATTTGGTTGGCTGCAGGGAAGAACAATCATTGTGAAGCTTGCTGATACCCACAGGAGCAAAACAGTACAAACGCATTTACCAGCACCCATGGTTCCCCTACAAGTACCAATGGGAGCAGGTGGATATGCACAGCCAGGTAAAGCACCCGCCGGCGGTGGTGCCCCTGCTGGTTATGCTTATCCTCAAACTGTAGCACCATATCCAGCTTCTTCATACCCTAATCCTCCAGTTGCACCTGCTCCATACCCAACACAGTCTCGGATTTCCTATGCACCAGTTCCATCGAAGAAAGAACCATTAGGGCATTCACCAACACCACCTGTCGGAATGGGTGGATACGCCCCCTATTACTACCCTAAACAGTGACCTATTCTCAACGCAATTTCAGTGCTACTAAGGCCTATGCCTCCCTAATGTGGTACTTTTTATGTTGTTAAGTGGAGCTCTGGATGGCTCTATGAGACAGTAGTTGTTGAGAGGCTCAGAAAGGCAAGCAAAAGTGAAATTTTGATACTAGATGATTTTTATTTTTATTTTTATTTTTATTTCTCCCTTTTCCCCCGCCATTTCCAAGGACTCATTATACTTCATTAGTCACTAGCTCTCTAATATTAGATTGGAGGGGACAGGCATCTCCAGGAGACAGATGCCACTTATGGTGTCTCTCACTGGAAGTTGAGAACCAAGAGGGAGGCTTCTACAAACTTGATTAACTTGACTAAAAACCTCTACTGCGCATGTTGTTTTTCTTCTTGGGAACTCATATCGGCCCCCACTGAATGCAGTAATTTTCAATTTGGTGTCTGAACTAATTTCTCCCCCAATTGCATCCTCATTAAAGAATTCATGAATTCACTTATTCTGAATGTAAATAATTGACACATTAAGTGCGATATCTTCAAGCACGGATGTTATCTTAAGTGAGATACGTTGTGGACTCGTGGAACGTGGAAGCAAAGCAGTGAAGAGAACAGTGTGGTTAATTGTATTTTTTGTTTGAAAATTTATTAATATTTTAAAAACATAAAATTTGTTAATATTTTTTTAACACCAATACAGCTCATTGAAATTTTTAAAAAACATAGAAAAAAAATTGTTTTTTTAATTAACATGCGGCAGCAGCTCTGCCTCGCAGGAGTAGCTGAAGCCTGAAGGAAGAAATTTAGGAAAAGTAGGGTCAGGTTTATTTATTTATTCTTTTTATGTGACCTGGTGCAATCACCACCTGGTTCAAAAACTGACAGCCCCGAGACCGGCTTGGCTAGAGGTCGGGCGGAGCCCATGGGTCACAAATCCCTGCCCAGGCCCGCCCGTTATGCTCGGATCAGGACAGGCTGACCGGGTAGCCCATGAACAGGTCTAATCTCGAAGAAAAGGTCTCGATATGATACTACAATCTCAGAATATGTTTGGGTGTAAGAAATAATTTAGAAAACATTGGAGGGTACCTCTTGCAATTAACTAAGAATGCTTTTGACATTGGATTCATGGACACACTGTTTACTCTCTTGCACTGGCCGCTCAGCAACCAGAGCTCCATACTTGGCTCCAACCGAACCTATCGAAAGACAAGAAACCTTGCACCTGAATCTGCAAGTTTCACTTGTCAGTAACTGAACTCAAAAAACCCACCATTCTAACAAGGTAAGAAAGTCTACAAAAACTATTGTAGTCATTGGAACTTCTGTTGTGCTTATTTGTTGAATCTCTATCAAGCTCTAGACGTTATTTCTTTCAAGTTAGCCATGAACCATTTGCACAAACTCCAAATCCTGAAAAATGTTTCTCCCAATTTTGTTGGTAGATGCAGAAACCCAATATGGCAAGTGGGTTCTTTGTGCTACATTGTAGAAAACCCTAGATTCTATGGGACAAAAACAATGGTTCAAACTGAGAATTTGGATAGAAATTTGATAGGTAATGATCAAAGCATTAGCAAAATCTCTGATGCAGCTAGAAGGGAAGCCCAGGCTTCAACTGCACTACTGGAGTATTTGCACTCCACTAGAAGTTTTCAGTTTTTGGATGCAGAGCATATGAGCAAATACTCACCTGTTTTTGTTAAAAACCTACTAAAGAAGGTTAATATTGATGCAGATATTAGGCGGTCCATTGCCCGTTACTTGCGTTACCACCCGATTAATGAATTTGAGATTTTCTTTGAGAGTATGGGTTTAAAACCTCAAGAGTATGGTTCTCTTCTTCCACGTGATCTGATGTATTTGAGTGATGATGATTTGCTGCTTGAGAATTATCATGTGATGTGTAATTATGGGATTGCGAGAAATAAGATGGGAAAGATTTATAAGGAAGCAACAGAAGTTTTTCGATATGATTATGGGGTCCTGGCATTGAAACTCAAAGCTTATGAGAAGCTGGGGCTTAGCTCTTCTTTTATAGCCAAGGTGGTTGTCCGTAGCCCTGATCTTTTGATTGGAGATGCGAACATTGACTTTATCAAGATATTGGAGTTATTGAGGAAAGGGGGACTTGAGTACCGTAGAATTGAGAAGCTTTTGTCGGATAAGAGCACTTACAACTGGAGCCAGTTGCTTTCACTTCTAAACTTATTTGGCAAGGCAGGTTACAATGATGAGCAGTTAAGTGAGCTGATAAGCCAGAAGCCATGGATTCTGCGTGAGGATTCAGTGGATAGGGCTCTTTTGCTAATTGGGTTCCTGCTTAAATTTGGATCCACGATGAACCAGATATGTTCCTTGTTTCTGCAGTTTCCCAAAGTACAGGTTGAGAAATTTGCCTCAAATTTGAGGCATTGCTTTCTGTTCTTGAATGAGATCAATATGGAGGCATATGAGATTGGGAAGCTTTTTCGTTCTCACCCTATATTTATAGGTTCATTTACGTTGAAGAAAACCAACAGTTTGCTTTCTCGTCTGAATGCTGGGAAGAAGCGAATTTGTGAAGTCATCCAGGAGAATCCAGAAATTATGAAGAAATGGGTGAAGGGATCAAAAATTGAATGGTTACCAGACTCGGGTGAGGAACTAAGATCTCAAATGCTGAAGACTAAGTTCTTCTTAGACTTGGGATTTGTAGAGAACTCAGATGAAATGAAAAGAGCACTTAAGGTTTTCCGGGGCAGAGGAGCAGAGCTTCAAGAGAGATTTGATTGTCTTGTGATAGCTGGTTTGGATAGAAAGGATGTTTGTGAAATGATAAAAGTATCCCCTCAAATTCTTAATCAGAAAAAGGAAGTTATTGAAATGAAGATTGATTTTCTCATAAATGATTTGGGTTTTCCCATATCATCTTTGGTCAGATTTCCTTCCTATCTCTCTTACACAATGCAAAGAGCTAAGCTTAGGTTAACAATGTATAATTGGCTCAAAGAGCAGGGAAAAGTTAATCCTATGCTTTCCTTCAGCACTATAGTTGGCTGCACAGATAATGTGTTCCTTAGTCAGTATGTAGATCGTCATCCTAGAGGCCCAGAAATTTGGGAGGATTTAAAGAAAGAAATTTGTTCTGCATAGAAGCTATCTGCTGCACATAACTTGTATTTCCATGCTTCTGCCTCTGTTAATTGGCTAGTCTGAAGATGTTTGATTCTTTTATTCTTACAAGCCGGAAATTTTTATTGATGTTGTTGTATTCAGACATCTTATATTGAAGACAATACACCCTTTTTCTCTCCTGAGTTCTCCTGGAGCACCTTCTACTTATCCTGCACAATCTCAAATTTCCTATGTACCCGCTGCCATGGAGAAAGACCCCTTCTACTTTGACCAGCCACACCTCTGGGAATGGCAGGTAGTCATACTACCTTCATAAACAATGAGCTGTTTGCAGTGGAATCTTGAAGCTGGTTGTGTATTTGGTGGGGTGGTTTTAATTTGGGTTTTGTCTTGAATACTGTGCTTAACTGTAAACAATGCACACATATTTAACAGTGTTTTTATAAAACGAGGAGACAGCATTTATGCCTATTTATTCAACTGTGAATTTTTTGTTCATGATGTCATTACCTTATTTTCCCTTTTTGCATGCAGAGTTTGGTTTTGTGCTTTTGTTACAATGCAAGACAGTGGAAGCTGCAAAGAAGGCCACAGATGAGATGCACAAGGTGCTTGGAGTAAATCTGATAATAATTCGTCAACTGGTCCTAACAGTGTGCCATTTCCTTTTTTGTTGTTCTATAATGATGATTCTTTAGAAAAGGGAATTCCTCAATCAACATGAACTACTGATTTTTTTTATTTTCGTTTTGCCTTTTTTGCACAAATGCTTTTGTACTATACTTAAATTCAAGGCATCAACAAAAGGTTATATTGGAATACACAATCTTTCTCCATTTCAAATGCAGCAAGCCATAGAAGAAAGGTCAAGTATGATAATAAGAACATTATACTTGCAGAATGAAGTCTATAAGGAGTGAAAGGATTCTTCTTTTATTCTTATTGATAATGCAATATCTACCAACTATATTTAGAGGCTCTCAAGGTCTAAACAATAGATGTATCTTGAATGTCATGTTTTATAAATGAGTTGCGAATTACGCACATGCTACCCAAATGATCAACATCAGATTCCTTGTCGATCTTAATTTACTGCTACCTTCATAAAGAGAAACCTTTTTTGTTGTTTTGGTTGCAGGAATGAACTATTATTGTGAAGCGTTCCTATACCCCCAAGAGCAAATCTAGAGAAACGCAGTTATCTGCATCCACTGCAGCAGCTGGATGGATGCAGCAGGTCAAGCATCTGCTGACAGCGTCACCCATGTAGTGCCCTTATCCTCAGAAATTTGCATCACATCCTAATCTTTCTAATCCAAGCCCTCCAGTAGCAGCAGCTCTGCATTTTACGCGATCTTAAAATGAAGAGAACTCGTGCTTCCCCAATGCAGTGGTTAATGTCATCAAGTAGAGTTGTGATGATTTGATGACATAGTAAGTCCTGGGAACCTTAGAATGGCTAAGAAACCGAAATTTCGATTCTTGATGTATTCTTTTTTCCTTTCCATTTTACCCTCTCAATGCATTAGAATTATTAACGGGTAATTTTAGGCAACAAAATGAATTTTCCCATTGCAATGTGTCTTTATGCTTTCTAAACGGGACCTGTTTATTTCTGAACAATATTGTTGACAGTAAAATATATAGTATTCTCAAGTTTTTGCGTGTTAGTAACAAGATGAGAAAATTGTACCTGTTGTTATAAAAATGATGATATTGATGATCATACAAGAGTTGCTTGAGTCTACTTGGTGGATTCAAAATAAACATGAAGAATTAGTAAAGATATAGTCTGTTTTAAAAAAAAAAATGATATATATTTTTTTTATATTGAGACAATAATATATTAAAATGATTTGGATTTTGCAGTTTTAACTCACCAAACCTATAACTCGAATCATGGTCTTTACTGAATTTAAAAATTTTGTTTTTTTAAAATTTTGTTTTTTATTTAATGATATAATAACAAAAATAAATACTTTCAAAATTGAGTATTGATAAAAAAATAAAATTATAATGTTTGTTTGATATTGCAATAATTTCATTTAAAACAAATCGAGCTAAATTATAATAATAAATTCCAAATCAATAAAATGTTAAAAGAAAAAAATTAAAGGAAAAAAGAAAACAAGCATTTAATGAAAAAGAATAAAAAGAGAGATAAAATTTAAAAGGAAAAGAAAAGAGAAAGAGAACCCCAGTTTATTTTATTTAGTGTAGTAGTTAATAATTGGAGAAAAGATTGAAGATACCATTTGTTTAACCAAAAAATTACAATTTGTAATTCTCTCAATTATGTAGCATAAACTCTTGAGGAAGAGGGAAAAAAGAGGTGAAAGGTCGTATTTATCACCTGACTCTTAATTAGGTCCACAAACAGAAAAAAGCTCCCAATTTAATCCCCTACCAATGATGCATTTACCCCATAGACTCTAGAAATTAAAATCTTATGACAGAGATGATGAAATCTAAGACAGATAAGTCCACGTTTATTTTATGATTTTATTGGTATAAATTATTATTTATTATTACCTTGAATGAATTATTTTTTAATCTGAGAAATTGACTCATTAATATTTTTTATTATTATTGATTTTAGATGTTGTACCTTGGAGTGTTGCATCCACAACATTTGTAATACTATTACCTGTCTAACCATTGCAAAACCTTTCTCCCTTTTTAAAGATGAAATCTGTTTAATGGTTCTATTTTTTTTTTTAAGTTTCTATTAAAAAATTATTTAATGCATATGAAGAAAACTTTTCAATTTTTTTCACATCTTATGCTTATGTTCTTTTATTCTTCCCTACCTCAATGAATGAGTTTTATATAACTTAGTAAATGTGTCAATTTGTAATTTTTCAACATAAAAATATTTTTTTTTGAATGGTCTATTAATATTTTGATAAATTTCATGTTTGTTTGGCATTGTGGGTTTTTTGGGGTTGCAATTTAAATAAAAATATAGGTTTTAAAAAAATAACTTCAATTGCTTTTTTTAAAAAAAAAAAATAGGTTTAAACAAATATGTGTTGATTAAAATTGTTATAAGATGGATTTTTACATGCAAAAAAAAAAAACATGCATCTATGAATTAAAAAAAAAAAACATGTTATTTTACTTTCTATAAAATCAACGAAATTATACATGAAGCTTAATGCAATTGGTAGAAGCTATTTAATCAATTAAATGACTTTTTTATGTGATTTGGCAAAAAATATTTATCATAATACTAAATAATTTCTTCATATAGCTATATGAGTTGTCAGATCATATTAAATTCATCAATATGAGTTGTAGTATTGAGCTAGAATAAAAATTATTTTGTCCTCAAATAATTTGGTGAGTTTGTTATTGTGATGTTTGGTATTTTTTACTTAAAAATATATTAAAATAATTTTTTTATATTGTTTTTTATTTTTAACATTTGCATACTAAAACCAACCAAAAAAATTTAAAAATATATTAATTTAATATTTTTAAAATTAATACGTTTTTAAAATACATTTAAATATTTTTCCAAACGCAAAACAAACAGTGAAAGGCAAAAAATCCTTCTTTCTTCTCTCTCTGTTTTTTTTTTTTTTTAGCCTTTTAAAATTAGAAGTCTTAAAGTCATGGGGTAAAGTGTAATAGGAAAAAGGGTCAAGTGTAGGAAAAAAGTTTGAGGATGCCTTCATAGCTTAGTTTTATGATATTAAGGCAAAAATAGCCTCTCTCCAATCTCCATTTAGCTTTCATCCTCCATAAACCCTTGAGGAGTGAGGAGTTGCCGCTCAGCAGCCCCTTCCAAGTTCCATGCTTTGCTCCACTGAACCAGTTGGAAAGAAAAGAAATCCTGCCCCCCTATATCTCCCATCTCTCTTAGCAATCACTAAACTCATCAAGCCTACCACAGTAATAAGGTAAGAAACTCTCCAAGAAACTCGCTTTTATACATTTCTAGTGAATTTATCATACTCTAGCCTTTCTTTTTGTTTGTTAACTCTCTAGCTATCACCATTCTTCATTTCTCATCAAAATAGCCATGACCCCCTTTGGCAAATTTAAAATTTTCAAATGGGTTTCATCCAATTTTGTTGGTAGCAACAAGACCCCGCTGTCCTCAATGATGTCATTATTCAACATTGCAGAAAACCCTAGGTTCTATAGTACCAAGAGGATGGTTCAAACTGAAAATGGACAAAGCATAAGCCCAGTTTCTAGGACAGAAGCCCAGGCTGCGTTATTAGAGTATCTGCACTTCACTAGAAACATACAGTTTACGGATGCAGAGAATATGAGTAAAAATTCACCTCATTTTCTTGAAAAGTTATTAGCAAAGGTTGATATTGATGCAGATATTGGGCAGTCCATTACCCGTTACTTGTGTTTTCACCCTATTAATGAATTTGAGCCTTTCTTTGAGAGTTTGGGTCTAAAACCTCATGATTATAATCCTCTTCTTCCACGTGATCTGATGTTTTTATGTGACGATGATTTACTTTTGGAGAATTATCATGTTTTGTGTAATTATGGGATTGCAAGAAGTAAGATAGGAAAGATTTATAAGGAAGCGGCGGAAGTTTTCGGGTATGATTATGGGGTCTTGGTGCTGAAACTAAAAGCTTATGAGGAATTGGGGCTTGGCCAGTCTTTTATGTTGAAGTTGGTTGTCTGTAGCCCTTATCTTTTGATCGGAGAGGTGAATGCAGACTTTATCAAGGTATTAGAGATATTGAGAAAAGAGGGAGTTGATATCAGTAGGATTGAGGAGCATTTGTCTGAGAAGAGTTCTTATGACTGGAGCAAGTTGCTTGCACTGCTCAACTTATTTAGGCATGCAGGTTACAATGAGAAGCAGCTAGGTGGACTCATAAGCCAGCATCTGGCAATTTTCTTTGAGGATTCCGTGGATAGGATATATTTGCTAATTGGTTTCCTCCTCAAATTTGGATCCACGATGAATCAGATATGTTCTATGTTTTTGCGGTTTCCGCAAATGGAATTTGAGGAATTCTTTTCAAATTTAAGGCATTGCTTTCTGTTCTTGAATGAGATCCAGATGGAGGCACATGAGATTCGGAATATTTTGCGCTCTCACCCACTAATGCTTGGTTCATGTAGACTGAAGAAACCCAACACATTGCGTTTAGCCTTACATGCTGCAGATAAGAGAATGTGTGAAGTCATCCAAGAGAACCCACAGGTTTTGAAGAAATGGGTGATGGGATCAAAAGTTGAAAGATTGCAAAACTTGATACTAAAATCACGGATGCAGAAGACCAAGTTCTTGTTGGACTTGGGAATTGTAGATGACTCAAATGAAATAGGAAAAGCACTTAAGGTTTTCCGGGGCAGTGGAGCAAAGATCCAAGAGAGGTTTGATTGTATTGTGGAAGCTGGTTTGAGCAGAAAAGATGTTTGTGAAATGATAAAAGCATCTCCTCAAATTCTTAACCAAACGAAAGATGTTCTTGAAATGAAGATTGATTTTCTTGTAAATAATGTGGGTTATCCAGTATCATATTTGGTCACTTTCCCATCCTATCTTAATTACACAATGGAAAGAGTGGAGCTTAGGTTAGCAATGTATAATTGGCTCAAGGATCAAGGAAAATCTGAGCCCATGCTTTCCTTGAGCACTGTAATTTCTCTCTCAGATAAAAAGTTCATTAATGAGTATGTAAATAGTCATCCTAGAGGCCCTGAAATTTGGCAGAATTTGAAGAAAGAAATTTATGCTGAATAAAAGCCACTAGCTGGACCTAGCTTGCACTTCGTTTGTTCTGTCCATTGACAGGGAAGTTGCGAAGATCTTTGATTTTGTAACTTCTATCTTTGATTTTGTTACTTCTACTAGCAGAAAAATTTCTGTCTATCTTTGATTGAGGTGTCGGACTGATCAACAACAAGGGGAATTAAGCTTGCATAGATTGAAAAAAAGGAAAAAAAAAATAGGTTATGTTATGCTCTTTCATAGAAATATTTGTTAGTCTAAATGTCTTTAAACACCTATAGTTTATTTATTTTGATGATAACAAGTAGTGGATTTAATATGCATGTTAAAAGTTTTAATGTTGTAAGATTTTTTTTCACATCAATTTAATGTAATTTAGACTCCTTGTATGCAAATATGATTTGATGTTTAAGCTCAAATTAATATAATCAAGTCTTTATAGGATTTAATTTGGCATTGCAAAAATAAATTTTACTCTAAATTATTTTCAATTGCTGAATTTTACCATCCAAAATATTTTTATTGCCTAAACTTATATATAGTGAAAATATAGTGTGAAAAATTATTTAATCAAATTTTTTTTTATTATCAATCAATTCATTATAAATGAAAAGCTTCCATTCTTCTTTTCCATAATTCCTCTTTTCATTCTCCTAAAGGATTTAAACCCTAAATAGCATTCAGTCCCTTTTTCATATTCTTGAGCTATATCACATCTCTATAAAGACTTGTGCTTAATTCTTTGTAATCTTTTTTAGTAAAATATGATAATTCTTGCGAGAGGTTTAAATCTTGATCCTTGAAAAGATTATGATTGTAAAGTTTTCTAACCTTGATCCTAGAAAAATATTAGTGTAATCGATAAGGTTTTAACAGCTGAAAAGACTATTGATTGATAGCAAATACTTAAATAGAGATTTATATAGTAAAATAGATGGTTGTTCGAATTACTATAAAACTTGGTGTGTCTTTTGCTCATTATCTATCTTATTATATTTGTATCTTGATCAAAATTAAGGTGTTAGTTTTCTTAAACTATAACGAGTATGAGAATCACTTCCTCTTGAGTTATTTTAGACTTTCAATGTCAATAGTAAACGTTAGCCAAAAAAAAAAAAAAAAAGATATGATTTCCTTTTTCTTTTGAAGCTATAGATTTTTGTCTTTAGAATTGAAACTAAAAAAGTAAAAGGACCTTCACCAAATTTGTTTTGTGTTTTGTTTATAAACCTGGTAATGATTAAAAAATCAGATTTGTCTTGTACCATTGCACTTGCGAAGGTCAGCAGGTATAATGTCTGAGTTTCGCGGATTGTATTTTTTAAAGTAATTTTTATATTAAAATAATATTTTTTATTTTTAAAAATTATTTTTGATATCAATATATAAAACAATAAAAAATATATATAAAAAATAATTTTTAATAAAAAAATTAAAATTTAAAAAATACGCCAAATGATTATAACTCTTTAGCTGAAACTAAAAATGTTATTGCAAGTAAAGAATCAGGAGCCACTCTGTGTGGTCCGCAATGATTGCTTGCAGGGGCAGGAGAGCTCGCTGATGGGGGCCTCAAAGATGTTGTCGAGAATGTAGGACACCATTGATAGAAACATATATTAGCAATTAGTTGATGATACGAAGCTAGACTTGCAAGAACTTCATGTGTTGCGGTATAATTAGTGTTTTAAAAGTATTTTTTTAAAAAAATTATTTTTTATTATTTTTTAATTTTAAATTAATATTTTTTTTAATATTTTCAGATATTAATGTATTAATATCAAAAATAATTTTTAAAAATATTATTTTAATATATTTCTGAATAAAAAATAATTTAAAAAGGAATTATTACTATATTCATAGACATCCCTTTAATTTCTTATAAATAATTATACCATTTATGGATGATTTTTTTTGGTGAAAACAAAATTTTATTTATATATGTTTTGGGCAAAAACAAAACCACAACTGTCACAATTCAATTCACATGAACAAAATCTTTTTAAGGGTTATAGCGTCGCCAACATTACACAATGAAGTGCATTTAATTGCCATTAAAATGTAAGTCTCGATATAATCCCACAAACATGTCCATATATAAAGGCAACAATTGAATTACATATTACAAATCATTCAACGCCACTCGAATAACATGAATATTTATAATCCAATAGCAAAAATCATTCTACACATATCGCAAATTACTCCAAGCAATCAAATACACATTCATAAATCAAAACCCAACATTTATCATAAATAATTCTAAAAACATATAAATCACATATTCAAGGTTTAAAATTGACCTTTACGAGTTGCCATAGTCGACTGAAACTAGACAAAACATCTTCACTGAAGATGAGAGATCGATGGCTTGGAAAGTCTTGATTATTTTGCTAAAGATTTTCTAGGCTGCTTCTGTTGTGTTGTTGATGTTGCTGGTCTAGCAACTGGTTGTGGGGAAGAGGAGGACAATGGATGGTTGACTCTGAATGATATTTTTTTAATATGAGAAATTGACTCATTAATTTTCTTTTTATTGGTTTTAGATGTTGTATCTTTGAGTGTTGTATCGACAACATTTGCATTACTTGTATAACCATTGCAAAAGCATCCTCTGTTTTTAAAGAAGAAATGTGCTCAATAGTTTTATTTTAATTTTGAGTTTCTATTAAAAAAAATATTTAATGCATATGAAGAAGACTTTTCAATTTTTCACATCAAACTCTTATGCTTATGTTCATCTACTCTTCTCTACCATGGTAAATGTGTCAATTCTTTTTTCAATATAATAGTTTTTTTCCTTAACTTTCTAATAATAACCGATTGATTTCATGTGTGTTTGATATTAAAAAAAAACAGAGATACATCATCACGCATGAGTCGGATGGCATCCATCGAGCGAGAGTTACAAAGTACTTTCCTCCCTGTTTCTTTTTTTGGGCCTTTTAAGACTAGAAGTCTTAAAGTCATGGAGTAAAGTGTAATAGCTAGAAAGTTTGAGGATGCCACTATCGCTTAGTTTTGTGCTATTGAGGCACAAATAGCCTCTCTCCGATCCCTATTTAGCTTTCGTCCTTCAGAAACTCGTGAGTGAGGACTTGCCGCTCAGCAGCCCGTTCCAAGTTCCATGCTTTGCTCCACTGAACCAGATAGAAAGGGAGGAAATCCTGCCCCTTATATCTCAAAATCTCTCGTAGAAATCACTAAACTCACCAAGCCTACCACACTAACAAGGTAAGAAACTCTCCAAGAAACTCGCTTTTATACATTTCTAGTGAACTTATCGTACTTTAGCCTTTCTTTTTGTTTGTTAACTCTCTAGCTATCACCGCTCTTCATTTCTCATCAAAATAACCATGACCCGTTTTGGAAAATTTAAGATTTTCAATTGGGTTTCTTCCAATTTTGTTGGTAGCAACAAAACCCCGTTGTCCTCAATGATGTCATTATTCAACATTGCAGAAAGCCCTATGTTCTATAGGACCAAGAGGATAGTTCAAGCTGAAAGTGGAAAAAGCATAAACCCAGTTACTAGGACAGCAGCCCAAACTGCGTTATTAGAGTATCTGTACGTCACTAGAAACATACAGTTTACGGATGCAGATAATATGAGTAAAAATTCACCTCATTTTCTTGAAAAGTTATTAGCAAAGGTTGATATTGATGCAGATATCGGGCATTCCATTACCCGTTTCTTGTGTTTTCACCCTATTAATGAATTTGAGCCTTTCTTTGAGAGTTTGGGTCTAAAACCTCATGATTATAATCCTCTTCTTCCTCGTGATCTGATGTTTTTATGTGACGATGATTTACTTTTAGAGAATTATCATGTTTTGTGTAATTATGGGATTGCAAGAAGTAGGATAGGAAAGATTTATAAGGAAGCCGCGGGAGTTTTCGGGTATGATTATGGGGTCTTGGTGCTGAAACTAAAAGCTTATGAGGAATTGGGGCTTGGCCAGTCTTTTATGATTAAGTTGGTTGTCTGTAGCCCTTATCTTTTGATTGGAGAGGTGAATGCAGACTTTATCAAGGTATTAGAGATATTGAGAAAAGAGGGAGTTGATATCAGTAGGATTGAGGAGCATTTGTCTGAGAAGAGTTCTTATGACTGGAGCAAGTTGCTTGCACTGCTCAACTTATTTAGGCATGCAGGTTACAATGAGGAGCAGCTAGGTGGACTCATAAGCCAGCATCTGGCAATTTTCTTTGAGGATTCCGTGGATAGGATATATTTGCTAATTGGTTTCCTCCTCAAATTTGGATCCACGATGAATCAGATATGTTCAATGTTTTTGCAGTTTCCGCAAGTGGAATTTGAGGAATTCTTTTCAAATTTAAGGCATTGCTTTCTGTTCTTGAATGAGATCCAGATGGAGGCACATGAGATTCGGAATATTTTCTGTTCTCACCCACTATTGCTTGGTTCATGTAGACTGAAGAAACCCAACACATTGCGTTTAGCCTTACATGCTGCTGAAAAGAGAATGTGTGAAGTCGTCCAAGAGAGCCCACAAGTTTTGAAGAAATGGGTGATGGGATCAAAAGTTGAACGATTGCCAAACTTGAGACTTAAATCACGGAAGCTGAAGACCAAGTTCTTGCTGGACTTGGGAATTGTAGATAACTCAAATAAAATAGGAAAAGCACTTAAGGTTTTCCGGGGCAGTGGAGCAAAGTTCCAAGAGAGGTTTGATTGTATTGTGGAAGCTGGTTTGAGCAGAAAAGATGTTTGTGAGATGATAAAAGCATCTCCTCAAATTCTTGGTCAATCGAAAGATGTTCTTGAAATGAAGATTGATTTTCTTGTAAATAAGGTTGGTTATCCAGTATCATATTTGGTCACTTTCCCATCCTATCTTAATTTCACAACGCAAAGAGTGGAGCTTAGGTTAGCAATGTATAATTGGCTCAAAGATCAAGGAAAACCTGTGCCCATCCTTTCCTTGAGAAGTTTAATTTCTCTCTCAGACAAAAAGTTCATTAATGAGTATGTAAATAGCCATCCTAGAGGCCCTGAAATTTGGCAGAATTTGAAGAAAGAAATTTATGCTGAATAAAAAGCCTATAAAAAGTTCATTTATACTTTCCTTGATGAGTTTTTCTTGTTTGTTTTCACTTCTTCTGTCACTCTTTTCATAAGAACAGAATGTCTCAAGTGATTTTAGGCGAGGATTGTTGAATTTTCATGCATCCCTGTACTTTAGCATTGTACTAGATCTGTTGCCCGCGCTTCACAACAGGACTTGATCTTAGTTGTTTAGTGGTTGGTGCTTGGATAGAAAAGAACATCTTTTTATTTTCTTTCTTGTAATTCTAGTGAAGATGTCATCTTTTTAGGGCACTGTTTAGTCTACAATGAACTAAAACTATGTCGTTCGGAATGTTGAACGTGATTCATCTTTGAAAAATTCATGTGAGCCTAACAGAATAGAATTCTGTATTTAAAATATTTACAATTCAGAAAACAAAATGCATTGCAAGGATGCCACTCAAATTTTTAAAAACGTTGCTAAGATAGACCCAGAAATCAGTCTTGTCGCAGCAGCAACAAATCAAAAGGCAGAAACTTTTTGCATAGAAACTTGTTGAATGAAATGATCTTCCCTATGATTTATGATACGTATTAGCAAAGTGTTAGATTAAAAAAAAAAAAACTAGTCTAAAAATCATCTTATAGATTTTAATGAAACTCAGACATATGAAAGGAAACAACACACATGCAAGAAACACATGGCGATCTAAAAAGGCAAATGAAAAAACATATAATCATGCAAAAAAAATCTAAAATACTTAAATAATATAACATTCAAGTAATTAAAATCTTAAAATATATAAACATATTTCATCGATCTATCTATAATTTATGTGTCTATTAGATGATCGGACTCATTAGCAGAATAACTGGTCTAGCTCCTGTACCTGCTTAAATAGCCTTGTTCTTTGTTATAGCATCATTGAAAATTAATCTCGCTTTAAAGGTTTCAAGTCTAGTGAAGGAAGCATCAAGCATTGAAGCACGATAACATATAGGTGTACTTTTGTTTCTTCGTCAATATTACAAAACACAAATGCAACCTCTCAACCCTCCCATGGAATAAAGTCAACTTAATATTAATAAAACATTAATATTAAATTAAAATATCAATACATAAAACTCAATGTTCAACATAAATTAATTATAAAAAAAAATTAGATTAATTACAGTATTTTTAAATTTACTGAGCATGTTGTTCGTACTACATATATCTAGATAAAGAAGCTTGTTTAAGATCTAGAATAGTAACCCGACGTATAATACTCATGTATCAAGTAGAATACTCTTAATATATAATCACATGATGCATCTTTGTAAGTATTTCATTCATTTGTTCATCCTATTATAATTTATAAGTTTCATGGTGGCTTAACTAGTTATAATCATCATTTTTACCTTAATTAGTTATGACATGCATAGCATCACTTGACTGGAATGTGTTGTTTATAGTTGGACTGTTGCATTACTTCTTCAAAAAGTATTAGGGTAGCGGCGATAGCAAAGACGACAATAGATTTTGAATACAAAAACATCCAAGGATGTTTAGAGGCTAAGACAAGTTCGGTTTTTGGTTGTTTGAAGGGCAAAATAAAAATATTTGGTGAGTTTTTTAGAAAAATAAATAGCGAGGGTGTTGATTTGTTTGAAGAGAAAGGATGTTGCGTCTAATCTATGTATTCTTTAATCTGAATGAGACCTTAAATTTTAATTGATGTCATGCTTCAAAAGCACGACATGTTAAGTTATCGTGTTTAGAAATAATGATATTTAATAAATATTATTATTTAAAAATATGACAAGATAAAAATATATTATTTCATCAAATTTTTTAAAAAATTTTTAAAGGGTGATCAGAACTTTAAATTTGCCATGCTAAATTTGAGGGAAAATTTTTCATCGAAGAAAATTTTGGTCATATCTGACTGTTTAATGCCGAGTGCAATGAGTAAGAATACTGAAGCTGTAGACAATTTAGGGTAAATGGATTGGTCACATTTTGAATCTCTCCCGTTTATTATTTACAAAACCTCCTTTGATTTTTTAAATTATTTACATAAGAATATAAATACAAAACAGTAACCAAGCACACCTAAGTTATTAACTTACTAGGTGATGATGTTTGCCTTTCGTTCAAAAGTCTTTGTGAGCATGCTTGAATTGTGCTTCTAAAAATCTTGATTTTTTTTAAATTATTTTTTTTTTATGTTTTTAAATTATTTTAATGCATAAATATTAAAAATAAATTTTAAAAAATATTTATACCACACTACTAAAACTTGTTTGGAAGTGCGGTCGTGATTGCTTTTTAAAATGTTTTTTACTTGAAAATAAATTCAAAATAATATTTTTTTATTTTTTAAAAATTATTTTGATTTTAGTATATTAAAATGATCTGAAAATATAAAAAAATATTAATTTAAAATAAATAAAATAAAATAAAATTCACCATAATAGAGATTTAATAATTAGAATACGGAGAATTAATAATTGGAATACCTGGCAGATTATGGTTTTTAACATCATCAGCATGCTTGGAAACGTATATGCAACAAATGGAAATCATTTGGATTTTGATTAAAGCCAAATTCATTTTGTATTGCAAACCTGACCAGCAGCACATGTAGTGATTTGGGTCCCTTACCGGAGCTCAGATGTGACAAATTAAAGATGATGGAAATTTTGAAAAGACAAGAAATACCATTTTCTTATACCACCATTAATTTTCTTTTGTTTGGGGAATACCTTTGGCATGAGCTTATAAAAAGAGTATATAATATAATTTTTTTAAAAAAAAAATTATATTATTAAACCTTGTGTAAAATAAACTTTTGAATTCAATATGCATCCGTAGACAGCACTCTGGATGGAGCCAGAATGATGGAGGGCGGTTCTTACCTCGCTCGCAAGAGATAATTCAATCGAGTTTTTTAAAAACCTAACTTTTTATTTTTATTTTTATTTTTATTTTTATTGTTATTGTTATTTGGAAAAGGTAGCTTTCTTTTATTTTGCAAAATGAAAGAAAAATATGAACGTTTTTTTTTCTTTTAGAGTCTTGAAGATAAAAAGGTAAAGGAGAAAGAAAGCAATGTTAAGGTAATGAAGAGACGGATGGTTACTTTAGAAATATTGGCAGGGTGTATGAAAATGTTGGAATAATTGATTTTAGTGTATTTTGCTTGAAATATATTAAAATAATATTTTTTTATTTTTAAAAAATTATTTTTAATATCATAACATGAAAATAATTGAACAACCATTTAAAAGTAAATAGTTGAAAAGAAAGAAAGAGAAACCCCAAATCATCGCATTTCCAAAACAAGATCTTCTACTGTGTTTTATTTCATGTTCAACTTGGGTGGATCTTTTCCGGTTATAACACAGTTTGGTAAATAGATAATGCCAAAAAAAAAAAAAAAACTAAACTTTAAAGAAATAGCACAATTTAAAAAAAAATTAGTTTTTAAATATTAGTTTTTAACATAATCATTTAGAATAAATTAAAAGCTAAATTACATACCTCATATAAAGTAATTTACATTTATAAAGATTTTATAAGGATACAATGATAGGAAAGAAAATAGATAAATTGATGTGGCAAAAGAGAGATAAAAAAAAAAAAAGAGTAATTGATCTGAAAACACACGAGATTTTATTTTTAATGTATTTGATATCTTTAAAAAAATCTTAATAGAATGGTTTTAACTATGACTTAAAATATCAGCAACCAATACCGTAATTAATTAAAGATTTTGTTTTGAGTGAATTTAAGATTAAAATAGTCTACAAGTTTTATCTATGGTTAATTTTAGGAGGATCTCTAGGGGTGTTCGGGGCGTGTTTCACCTGGAGTTTTAAAAAAATAATTTTTTTATTTTTAAATTATTTGTATTAAAAGTAATTCTTTTAAAATTAAAAAAATATTTTAATAAATTTTTCAAATTAAAAAAATATTTTAATAAATTTTTCAAATTAAAAAATATCTTAACTCTGTTAAAGAAATAAAGAGAAAAAGACCGACCCCGGATCATCCGATTTCCAAAAAATAAGACCTCGTACTGCGCTTTTTTGGCTGTTCAACTCTGGTTTACTGTACACGAACCTAGGATGGGATGGGAGGTGTCATTCTGACCTCTTACATTACCGATGAGAGAGAGAGAGAGAGAGAGAGAGCCCCTTGGTGGTGGTATGGGCATCCTCACCTCGCCTGTGCTTCACTCTCTTATTTCCGCAGCCAAATCCGCCATATCCATCTTCATGGAGAGAGGAACTCCCCCTCCTTTCTGGGGAAGCCACGCGCTATCGGAGTTTTATGTAATAAAAAAGAAAGAAATTTTTTATTCTTTTTTATAAACGAAGTGTTTTGTTTATACGAGAAACCCCACTGTCGGAGGGGAAAATACTATAAATATATATCCTTCTAAAATGTGGCATATCGAGTATTTGAATCTGTCAAGAGGCTCGCAATTTGGTGATCCAACTGGGATAACAATTTTTTGGAGTTTTTATTGAGAATTGGATTATAATTTAGAAATGTTTTCAATATTTCATCAGACAGTGTTTGAGAATATGGTGGAATGCGAGAGGAAGAAAAACGAGGGAGAAGAAAGTGCACCTGCTAGTGGGTTCTAGAAGAATTAGCTCAACTTGATTTCATTTTTTCTGTATAGTTTTCAATTTATTCCCTTGAGTTTAATTACTCTCTACTTATTCTTAGATTTTTTTAATCATTATCTAGATTTATTATTTTAAAATATATCTCAATATAAACTAGTAAAAATATATCATGAAAAAACCACTAACATATCTATATCATGGGTTTAGAAGATTAGAAGGTTGGATTTAGTGTTTTTTAAAGTTTTATTTTGAATTTTATTTTTTAATGTTATATTTACTGGATTTGCATTTGTTATGTTTTTTCACTTATATTTTCATGATTTTATCCTAATTTCATATCTTAAGTCATGAATTTAATGAATTTATCAAAGTTGACTTGAGTTTTTTTATGGCATTGCTTTTTATTTTTTTTTAAAAAAATGTGCATTCAACACTTTGTTTCTTTAAGAATTAAGTTTTTTTATTTTTTTTCATGAAATTACTCTAATTTCATGACTAGGTCACATATTTGGCTTACTAGCTTAAATAGACTCAAGTGGTTTTTTTCTCTTTTAAAAAAAATTCTTCATTCAACATTTTATTTGTTGAAAATTGTGATTTATTTTTTTAATTTTACTTTATATGGGATCATTTTGTTCTCATTTAATTATTGTCTTGTTTACAAATGAGATTATAGAGATCTTTTAAGAAAACTGAATGAATATATTTTCATGATATTTGCATGCTTTTTTCTTTTGCATTAAATCATTGTCATTTTTTTTTTCTTGATTTGTTGTCAATTTTTTTCTCTAATCATATTATTAAATTAACTAAATATATCGAACTCGATTAAATTAATTACCCGAATCTTATGTTTTATTGCTTCTTTAAAAATGCTGGCATCACCTTAACATTTTTTTTAATGTTATTTTATTCATTATGGTTTTTATAGAGCTATTTTGATTTCACAACTAGGTCACAAATTTGACATATTGGCTCGGATAGACCCGAATTGTTTTTTTCCTTTTTATTTTTTGTTTAGTTTCATCATTCAATATTTTATTTGTTGAGAATTGAGATTCAATTTTCTTTTTATTTTGCTTCCATGCAACCATCTCATTCTCATTTAATTTTTATTTTGTTTACAAATAAGATCATGAAAACTTTTTAAGAAAATCAAAATGGTATATTTCCATGATATTTGCAAGCTTTTTTCTTTGAATCATTGTCAAATTTTTTTTCTCTTGATTTATTGTCGATGTTTTTTTTTTTCTAATCATGTTATTAAATTAACCAAGTTTATTAAATTTAATCAAATCAATTACTCAAATCTTGTATTTTCTTACTTCTTTAAAAATGCTAGCATCACTCTAATATTTTTGTTACATTTAAAAATATGTCTAGCTTGTGAGGTAGCGAGGGTCACCTATCTAGTAGATGCTATATAAATACCTCTTCAATTATCAAAATACTAAAAAAAATTAGTAAAACTTTGCGGGGCAAAACTCAATTTATAGTGTATTGCTATAGTGAATTGATGTTTTTACCTTCCATAGTGCAATCCAAGTGAGAGCAAAATAAGAGGTAAAATAGTCTTTTTATGAGGTTTAATTAGTATTTTCAAATTGAACAGGAAAAATCAGTTTCTTTATATTTTTGTTGCACAACATAATTATTAATTTACCATTAAAATAAAAATAATTGCATGGTTAGTAGGAGGTTCGTGGTCTTTTCCTCCTTTTTTTTCAAAACAAATAAAAAAAAACTAAACTACCCTTGAAAGAGAAAAAAAAACTAAACATGTTCTTAGGTGCTTTTTATCATGGTTTTCTTTTATTCCAAGTTTGCACAAGAATAAAATTTATTAAAAAGATAAAGTGATTGGCTTGTGCGAGCGGACATCATTTGCGCCTTTCAGGCATTGTGTTCGGCAAAATAACCAGTCACCATATCCCATGATAACATCCTGTGGCGGAGCAATTGATGGTGTGGTGGTTCAACTTGGGTTATTCCTTTGTGATTTGTTTTATTTTTATTTTCTCGGGATTATCCCGATCTCTTATTTTAGGCAGCGGGTTAACCTATGTTGACTTGAGTTTTTTTTCATAATATTTTTTTAATGAAATTAATTTTTTAAAAATTCATCATTAAGTAATAAGTTACTAAACTCAAGCTTTATAATGTTTTTTGTTTTTATTTCTACATAACCATGCCAATCTTATAAAGTTACATATCTTATGAAGCTACATGTCAATGAAATTATTCCGGTTTAATTGTGGTTATCATATGGCATGAATATTTTTTTTAAAAAATAGAAAATAGTTTAGCATGAGGACACCTCGTGGCACCTAGTATAATTGAGAGGGAATCACTATCCATCAGTAGAAGAACAAAAGAAATGTACTTCCAAAAACAGGAAAGAAAAAAACCAAGCATAAAACAACAGCTCAGTTGAGGTCAATTCCACCATACCCGAACCTCTAGACAGAGAGTTTTAATCGGACAAAAGAAAAAAACAGTAGCAATCAAGAACATCAAAGAAAAAGCCACTCTTATGTATAAAACGACAGTTGGAGTTTAGTTGCCTTATGTAACCCAAAAGCTCCCCACAAGAAGAACTCCTCGAGAAGTACCCCTCTCTCTCTCTCTCCCTCTCTCTCTCTACACATCTCTATCTGCCTTTTCTCCATTATTTTGGACAGACAATAATACATAGTGAGACTCTCCCGTCTCAAGTCAGCCAGTGTACTACAGTTTTCTGTGCTGGCATGGGCCATTGTCAAATGCCTTCTTTTCACTGCTTTTTATTCTCTTTTTTACCTCCCTCTCTCCCTCTCTTCTCTCTCACCTAAAAAAGAAAAGAAAAACTAAAAAATAGTAC
The DNA here is from genome assembly GCF_005239225.2 of Populus alba. Classification (NCBI taxonomy): domain Eukaryota; kingdom Viridiplantae; phylum Streptophyta; class Magnoliopsida; order Malpighiales; family Salicaceae; genus Populus; species Populus alba. Next base: position 4,638,584 of record NC_133299.1, read on the forward strand.
TATCTTCCATATCTTTCTTTCTACTAGGAGTTCTATCTTCCATATCTTTTCTTTCTCTGTACTTTTCTCTCCTTTTCTACAACCACAAAACACAACTCAATGACCCACTAAACATCCACACACCATGAATGAACTCTAGGCATTTACTAATGGAAATGGATTCAGGCTCCCTAAACGAGTCAGCTACTTCCAATGCAACGTCTCCGCCAGCCGAGTCTGTTAATGGATTGAAGTTTGGTAAGAAGATTTACTTTGAGGATCACGTGGGGGTCGGTGCTCCGGCTAAGAGCGGAACTGGGTCATCCTCATCCGGTTCCGGGTCAGGGTCATCTAGGAAGGCTCAGGGTGGACAGCACCAGCAGCCACCAAGGTGTCAAGTTGAAGGGTGCAAAGTAGATCTGAGTGATGCTAAGACTTACTATTCAAGGCACAAAGTTTGTAGTATGCATTCCAAGTCTCCTAGAGTTATTGTTGCTGGTTTGGTGCAAAGATTTTGCCAGCAATGTAGCAGGTCTGTTTGTCTATGTTTCTTTCTCTGGATGCCCTTACTTTACTTTTTTTTTTTTTTATTCTTTCTGTCTGTTGGGGGTTAATTTTGTTTCTGTTGGGGGTGCTGTTTATATATTTCTTCCAAGTTATAGCTATGGAACTTTGTTATGCTCTATTATTTATGTATGGTGAATTTTCTGTTCTGTTTTATTGAGTGTATCTTTCTCTCTTTTTTTCAAGGAAAATTATTTGGTGGGGAAACCAAGATTTTTTACATACAAATAGTTTATCTTCATCTTGTGGTAGATAATGTCCCCAGTTTCTTAAGCTAGCCAGGTTTTGTATTATGTTGATTGAAGTTACCTGTACTAGCTTTTCATGAATAAGTGGTAGCTTTCGTTGTTTTATCGTTGGCGTTTTTTTTTTTTTTTTTGTGTTAGTCAGTTTCTAGTCATCGCAGCTAGCTATTTGTAAGTTTGTAGCTTTTGATTTTGATGGGCTTTTGGACTTTTTGAATGTAAAGAAAATTTTTAATCTTTGGTAGGCTTTTGGATGTACTCGGCGACCAAGTTGGTTGTTTTACCGTAATTTTTTGAATATTGGTAGTTTTGTTGGATCATCCTCGTGAGGTTTTTTGTCTTTGGATGTCTCATGGATTAATAATTATTCTGGAAAAAAGTAAGTACTACTGTGGGTAATGCGGCGTTTTCATAGTTACTATTCTGGGAGTTCAGTAAGTATTCCCTTTCTGAACAATGTATCCATAAATGGTAAATGGTCCTTCCAGAGGAGACAGGAAAGCTCATAAATAGATGAAGAGGTCTAATTCTGTTTCCGAAATTGACCGTCTCGTTTAATTCTTGGATTTTCTTTTTATGGTTAAAGGAATTTGTTGTGGTAACAGAAACTACATTTTTGGTTGGGTACTTTTGGACATGAAGCTATTGAGCTTCTTCTTATTGGCAGCCAAAGTAAGAAAAACTGAAGAAACCAGCGGATACATGATGTTTGTGCTTCTGCCTTCGTTTCACAGTGCAAACAAACGTTTCCCACTTGCTCCTCAAGTTATTTTGGGCTCGATGACATGATTTAAGAAGAGGATGCATATCGACTCTGAACTAGTTATTCCACCAACTTATCTGTAGTCCTTGAGACTTCATGAATATGAAAGCGAAAGGTCAAGATAGTGTGAAATTGATGGCATTTGCTGCTCTTACACAGCCTGTTCTTGCCTTAAGCACTGACAGAACGAGTTGGTGAGATTTGTCAATTTTCTACAAACAGGAAGACTTGGAGGGTCACCTTGGGTGGAATTGTTAAGAGGATAAATTGTTGCAAATAGTGAAATTTGTCACAGAAATTGGTTTCTAACTCACAATAGTCATCTAGATGAAGTTCATGATGCGCATAAATAAGCTTCTCTTATCTACACTATCATCCTGATTATGAGACTTTCCTCAGTCTGGAGGCAAAATATCCTTACCTTATTGTCTTCCTTTTACTGCGAGTTCTAACTAGGACCTGTATTTCTGTTTGTTTGCCGTGCTGAGCTGAAGAAATTTGAGTTCTGGGAGCTGGTATATCTGTTATTTATTGTTTTGGATGTGCATGAAACTAATGTTTAAAAGTATTCTGAAATAAAGTATTTGGTCTTGCTCTTGCTACTGTCATTGGGACCATTACATATGCATTGAATTGTAACAATTATGAGGCTATACCCAGTCATGTCTATGTCTAGTCCTGGAGATTCTAGTTTTAATATCAAATCCCGTTTGTTCCTATTGTTATATGTAGCTTGATATTGTTGGATTCCTTTCTTGATAAGAACAACAGGATGTGTTCGATAATTGGAATTTCAATTTGAAAGATGCTTGTTCTACTGTGTGGTCTGCACTTGCAAATCTTTGCCAAGTTTATAAGAGACCTCTAAACTAAGGCACAACACTTCAACTTGGTAGGATAGAAGGTTTGTGCCTGCCCAGTTGTGTAAAGAATTCGACTGACGGGAAAGGAGTCTTAAATCTTCCCGATCCTAGTTTCAAGTTGATGCAAAAATCATATGCTATTGTGCTGAATCCTTGTATTGCTTGTTTGTTTACCAGTTTTTTCCCTGTGCAGAAATAGGTGGTCCTGGTGTTTTCCTATCATTTTCAGTACTAATAGCTTTGTTAGTCTTACCCAGATTTCATCTACTTCCTGAATTTGACCAAGGAAAGCGAAGTTGCCGCAGGCGCCTAGCTGGCCATAATGAGCGACGGAGGAAGCCACCATCTGGATCGGTGCTGTCCGCTCGCCATGGCCGATTTTCTCCCTCTTTGTTCGGTGAGACATTACCTGAAGATGTCATGTGCAACGCCTCTTTAGTTTACTTTCTTCCACTTTCTTAGTTAAACTTTCCATCTTGAGTCTATAACTCAATATTTGATTCTTGCAATGGCAGATAATAGCAGCAGAGCTGGAGGAGGCCTTGTTGTGGACTTTAGTGCATATCCAAGGCATACTGGGAGAGATGGATGGCCGGCAGCAAGGTCTTCTGAGCTTGCCCCTGGGAATGATACTGCAGCCCCAGGAAGGTCAATATCTCATATGTGGCAGATAAACTCCCAGAATCCTCCATCCAACCTTTGCTTGCAAGGCTCAACTGGCGGGACTGGCCTTTTCAGTTCAGGAATTCCTCCGGGAGAATGCTTCACAGGAGTTGCTGTTTCAGACTCGAGCTGTGCTCTCTCTCTTCTGTCAAATCAACCATGGGGCTCCACAAACCGAGCATCAAGTCTTGCGGTGAATGACTTGTTTAGTGCCGAAGAGGCACCCGTGGTTCAATCAACAGCTAACCATGGTGCAGCTGTCAATCAGTATCCAATCCCTTGGAGCTTCAAGAGCAATGAAGGAAGTAACAGTTCACATGAGATGTGCCCTGATCTAGGTCTGGGTCAAATTTCACTGCCTCTCAGCAGTCATCTTCCTGGTCAGCTCGAGCAGTCTCAACAGAGTAGGAGGCAATACATGGACCTCGAGCATTCCAGGGCTTATGACTCCTCAACCCAGCACATCCACTGGTCACTTTAAGTGGCCCTGCTTTATTGGTTATTAAAGGCTACTCGGATTAATAACGAGGAAGGTGAACTTCTGTCTGACCTTTTGTTTCGGTTAAACCCAGGATGATTACTCTTTGCCTCTTGCCCGTGTTTTGATTGTAACATATGGACAAGCAAGGTGCTGTACTTCTTATGCCAGCTTTAAAGATTGCTGTCAAGAATTATCTATTATGAGTTATGACTGTAGGAGTTCCTTCAAAGATTTTAGGCTATGATGATGTGATCTTGAACCGAGATGCCCTGCGCAAGGGAACTCGGTGGCTCGCGAGTTCCCATGGCAACTGGCGATTCGATTCTGTTATCTCGGAATGGATACGCCTTTAGCACGTTCTCATTTTCTGGTCGTCTGAAAGAGGGCAGACAGATAGGGATACCTGCAATGACAGGTGATCAATTACTTCAGCTGACGAGGTTAGCATGAGTTGGACTATAGTGCTCCTACGTGATCGATATCTCCGATGTATAAGAAACGTCACAGCCACAAACACGTTCTACCACTTTTCAAGATTGAACTCGATCTGAGAACTGTGCGAGGAAAGTGGAACCTCAAACCTTTTTTTTTAAAAAACAAGGTTCTTGACAGAAAACCATGATTTTGTATTGGTTGTTTTACTAGCCTATTCCGTGGGTGGTAATGATTTCAGCGCAGAAAAACAAATTCAGGTTTTTGTAATGTTTCTGGATTTTAATTATCAATTAAATGATAGGTTAGGTTGATTTGTGAAATCTGAAGAATAATATTGAAAAAAAAAAAAATTAAAAAATTTAATTTTAAATTAATTTAATGTTGAAGAATAAAATTAATAAAAATAAAATTATATAACAAAAAATAAAGTTAACCAAGTAAAATTACGATGAACGTCATGCATATAATTAAATTTAATAAATTTTTTAATTTAAAAGTTATTTTTTATTTAATTATACGATAATAAAATAAAAAATATTTTTATTTTATTTGAAACAATATATTTTTTTTTTTTAAGTAAAGAAATCGTGATAAACATATTGGGTTAAGATAACAAAGTTAGATTATTGATGATAAAAAGTGAAAATGTATTTTTTTTTATGTTTGAGTTAAAAATGCCATGGATTAACCTGCTATATACGGATAATGGACTCAATTAGGTTTAATAATTTGTTTTATCAATTTTTTTAAATAAAATAAAAAATAACAAAACAAAAAAAAATCCAAAAGGAAAGCTGCGTGAGTGTAGGCATTAAAAAAACAACAAACCAAGTGTATGGTCGTCCAACCCTAACCATTTGCCAAGTCTTAAAATACAATTCTAAGACACCATCTATTTAACTTTCTCTTTTCACTTTAGCCCCTAGTCTTTCAATTTAACTCTCTTCTAAAAAAAATCCAATTAAATACTAATTTATGCTCAAAAGAGCTCAATTGTGCCAAAATAATAATAATAATTCAAGGATCATTTTTAAAAAAAATTAACTAATTAAATTTATAATGATTTGTGAGAGAATAAACCGTTGAAAAAATTACAATTGGAGGATAACACAAATGGAGGACCCTGTCTATCCGTGGTTGAGGACTGGGCCTCCCTAGCTAGCATATGGCAACCCTATTTGAGTCTCTAAGGTAGCGAGTTGCACAGCTCTACCTCAACAAGCTTCTCAAGGGATATCCATGTCCCTCCCACGTCTCTATTAGTCCATTCTTGAGATCATCCATGGCTAAGCATATCCATCTCCTTGGAATTTGCCTCGTCGGAGAGGAGGAAGGCAGCCAGCCAATGTCTGCGCGTGGCCTTTATATAGGGGCAGCCCCCAATCGCGTGCAAAGCTGACAACACTATCCCTTTATCTTGTTCACCACTTGCAACATGACATGTCAACCACTGAAATTGCGTCCCTGGATTAACGGACCTTCAATTTAAAAGATACTTCAACAACATATGATGACTGTCTCAATCTGATTAAAGTATACAGAAGATGTTATACAAACATGTTACACAGGTAAGAGAACTAATACTTGTGATTTCTATCTTGGACATGTGTGTCTTGATTTAGCTGAAAATTGGCATCAAATTGCCGAAGGTGTAAGCATGCATATCCAACTAACTGGATGGTGTTTAAAATCCTCTTACATGCACAAACACTCCTGCTTCTCGCATATATTAGTAAATAGTGATCCAGCCTATGAAGAATGGTTGATATTGATGACCATAGATCTCATTCCCAGCAACATCCAAATAATAGATTTGAATGATTAGGCACCTTCCTTTTTTGACTCGATCCTCTCCAACAAGCACCATTACATCTGACCGAAAAGGACAGCCATTTGTGAAAATGAAAAAGAATTATATCAAACTCACTCGATTGTGAGCAAGCTCACGTGCAAGAGCAATATGCAAAGTGCAACTTGCAGATGTTGAACAAGTTTGCATTAGTGCCTCTTGCACTAGCCACATCTAGTGGTCGTCTTCGTTTATTCCAGGGCAGTTGGATAGGAGGGCTTCCACTGTTTCATACTGAAACAAACATCATGTGCATGTATAAACAGTCAGAAGAGCAAGAGAAGAGGTTAGTGCCACACACTGGCGTCTTTCAAAATGTGCAAAAAACATAAGTGCGCAGCCATCATTTTTGAATACTTCAGGTTCAGTGTGGATGTGGGATAACTAATAATGACACACACAGCTTACCTGAAAACCACAAAACGGGCAGTATTGATATTCATCTCTCAGTTTCATCAACAGTTCTTGCAAATCCTGCATCCAAATAAGAGCTTCAATCCATGCTCCAGAAGAAATCAAAGATAATACTTCTCAAAGTAAAGAAGATTGAACAAAATTATTATTGAAGAATTGTGAAGAAGGATATAGTTGGCAGTTGCGCTACTTCGAGGCTGGATTATTTATAATTTGTAGTCATATTGCATATAACCATATATTTGTTTCCTAGATAAGCTGCATTTATGGTCAGCTCTATGCATCCTATCAATCCCGTTAGTCAAAGCACAGAAATTTCAAAATTTGACTCATCCAATCAAATCCCAAAGGTAGACATAAATAATCCATACAAGACTGCACCAGATTTCCATATACATGTACCTTAAGGAAAAGATAAAAAAATGAAGCACAAACCAACTCTCAAATTGACAACTAAAAACTGTACATTGTGCGTGGAAAGTAAAAGAAAAGAGGATTCCCCAGAGTATCAAACAGCTGGGGAAAACAATTTTGTAGATGATGCTCTGGTCTTGATAGAGAAAAAGCAATCAAAGATCATCTGGCCGGCATTTTCTGGAGTTTTTATATACATTTCCGAAGCCAAAAAGCAATCAATTATTATAACATTTGCGCCCCAAAAAAATAAAATAGAATCAATTATTTGTAACAAGGTACTTTAGTAACATCAAAGGAGGTGCACATACAAGCTTAAACAACATAGATTCTTCATAAGACATATTTATATCATCGTTGACACTTTTTCTAGGTTACTGGTTAAATGCTGGGAGAAGTTAACAACCTAGCACTTATTACACCTAAAAGTGTGTGAATGTAGTTGGTGTTCAAGGCAAAACACAATAAAAATGACTATCCATCACGGCATTTTCCTTGATATGAGAATCTGAGAAGGACAAGTAAAAAGAAAAGGTCGAACCACAAAAAAGTTCTTCCTAACAACAGCCCAACTGGCATTCAAATGCAGATAAAATAACTTGAACCCAGAAAAATAAATCATGGAAATCAAAATTTGGTAACTGGTTCATAAATATTTTACTCACAAAGGAATTAACAAAACACCAGAACATTAATGTACAATAGCTACAGCTACACCTTGTGGCTACAAACACATTTGGCAAGTTAACACCAAAATGCATGTATGCCAATATCAAATAACATGAACTATGTGAGCTCAGGTTAAGCACATTCCTCAACAAAATGCAATCCCACTTAATTTACTAAAAAGCATAACTAACTAAACAAATGTTAAGTGCCGACAATGATTTTAGAAAATCTACCTCTTCTGTTATCTCTTCCTCTTCCTCCTCATCCTGTTCACCATCCTCTTCATCTTCATTCTTCTTTGGTTCCACAACTTCTTTGTTCTCCAATTGATCAAGAGCTGCTTTTGCTTTCATAAAATTTACTACAACTCTCCGACTTCGCCATTGAGACTTTTGCCTTGACCCAAACTCTTCCATTAAATCCCTCTCCTTCATTCTGTTCCTTTCTGCCTCAATCTCTTCTCTCTTCCTCTTCTCCTTATGTGGTTCCTCTCTTCCAATCCCTACTCGTGTCCGCCGAATCTGAATCCCCACTGGCTCAGCTCTTCCTGAACCCTCCTTACCAAGGGCTGAACCAGGGGTGTAACCCATTTGCTTTAACAACTTAAACCCAATGTTAGATGGAGGAATTGGAGCTTCTATTCTTGCCATGGTTTGCTCATCCTCCTCTTGTTGCTTTTTCTCCCTTTCAAGTCTTCTTTGTTCTTGCCAGCTAATGTTTTTGGACTTCTTATTGAATGATTGAAAAGTTGGTGTTTCCTTGTTGACGCTCTGCACAAATGATCACAATCTCACCAAAAAACCACAAATTAAAAACATGAGTTAAAATATAGAACACTATTAGCTTGTAACTTTTCACTTTCAACACATAAATATATACTTAGAAAGTTACAAGCATATTCTTTGAAAAACACTCCCCATAAATATATAGTTCCAATTAAATAAATAAAGCCCATGTACTTTCCTAAACAAAACCACAAGAACACACTTACACCGCTTTTTAGATGCAAAAACTACATTAACATAGCTATCTAAGTAAAGTTCTTTACCTTTATTTTTTTCTATATCACTCCTTCCACTAGAAAAGGAAAGCTTTACATTATAAATCTTCAACCAGCAGTGCTTTGAATCAATTCAGGTTTCGAACAGGATAACCAAATTGCATTAGGGTTTTTTTTTAATCATACAATGAAATACAAAATGCCTATTCTGAGTATCAAAAATCTCTACCAAAGCCTTGATACGATAAATTTTAAAAAAGTTAAATTTTTTTCTTAGAATGATAATATAAAAAAAATGCTTTAGAGACTTGATTATTACAAGGAAACAACCAGATACTGACCTTTTTGGCAGATGATTTTGAAGGGTTTGTTGTTTCAGGAGGAAGAAACTGAGACAGGTCTCCCATGTAATCTTCTTCATCTGCTTCTTCATGCTGTTTTGGTTCACTGTCTCTTTGCTTCCCTGTTGATTCTGCCATTCTTTGTTGATACACAGTAACAGAGAGCTCAAAACACAATTTTTCATAGGAGCTATATGGGCCACTTTTGGGCCCATATAGACTTTTTGGCAGCCCAATTCCCAAAGAGCCCAAAAAGAGTGCTACTTGATGCCACGTGTACTCAACAGCCATAACTGTCTTTGGCTGAAGTGGCTGATCTCAGTTATACACACATATGTCACGTGACCAATCACCTTCTTTATGACTCCCTCTCTCGCAGCAGCAAACAGAAAGTCAGAAACCGCTCCAAATTCCCTCCCTCTCGAGTCTCGCTCATGTAAGAATTTTCTGCTCTGTTTGGTCACTGAGAAAAAAAAAAGGAAAAGGAAATTAAGAATCTTTCCTTCATCTTTTAATTTGTTAGTCTTTGTAGTATCCAAGCGTTAAATTCATCTTCATTTTCTCGGGAACCAAACAGGAGCCAGAGAAAAATTTGTAAAGATTTGAGTGCTTCCTGTTTGTTTATAGGCGAAAGAAAGTGATGAAGTGTGGTTTCTTGGAGCTACAATGCCGAACCAGAGGCTGCATTCATGTTTTACAGTGATTGTGTTCTTAGCGATTCTTGCTTTGCAAGCTTGTGCTTCTACTAATCCTCCTGATGGTAAATCCTGTCAATTTCATTGTTAATCTTTCCCTTTTTAGTGATCTAATGAGTGTTCTTGTGTGGTTTTTGAGAATGTTGCTTTTCGTTTTTCTGGACATAATTCACAGGAATGCATGTTCTTTCTCGTCTGTTTGGATGCTAAGAAAATGCAGGGATTTAAGGGCAGGATTTGTAATCGGAACTATTATTTAGTGACTCATCAACAGGGAATAAAATTTTCTTTTTATGCTTTTTAATTCTTTGGAGGAGGAAGAGGATAGACTCCAGATTCAATTAAGAGTTTAATGTGATTTTCTTATAAAAATAAAGATCTTAATTCAATTTTCTTTTCTTCTTCTTGGTTTTCTCAGAAACCAAACAGAAGGTCAGAGACAAAAAAACATTTTTAGCTTCCTTTCCTTTTAGCGGGAAAATGCAAGGGAGAAAATTGGCGGGGAAAATAAGAGAATAGGATGCGATTCACTATAATCTCGACGTTTCCCATTATTTTTAGGCAATCATCTAGTGTTTTAAATTAAGTCTAAATAGTGATGATTTGGGCTTAATTGCATCATTTTGACTCGTTTTTATGTGTTTGTTTATCACCCAATAAACTATAGACTGATTATCCTGGATAAATAATCACATAGTTTTATTCTATTTTAAAGTGATTTTGTGGAACCTTATGAGCCCTGAGTAACCCCCCCCCCCCCCAAAACAGCTAAAGATTGACGAAAATCGGTTCTATGAAGGGGCAACTTATCCTGCCTGGAAACTTCCTTTGGATAATGGATCCATTTGGAAAAACTGTAATGGTCCCTCATCGACCGAGTCAAGTGCCATTGAGAATTATCTCAAGGTAAAAAGGACACAAGAAGAAAAGACTGGGCCCTGGTGGAAAATTAAGATTGTTAAAATGAAGGTGAGTGCGTGACTAATCTTCTCAGTTTTTTCGTTGTCACACAACATTGTAGGATACTACTGCGACAGTAGGCTGATAACGTGAAAAGTTTCTGACTTGTAAAAAAAACCCTAAAGAAAACACCTAGAAAAAAAGAAAAAAAAAAACATACTTATTATTTATCTTATTATCTGCTTTTCAAATACTTCAATTGTAAAAATCTATTTTTGTTTCCACATCATTAACTATGTTTTCTTATAATTTTTTCTCCCCATTTCAAAGTTTCTTTTCTTGTCAATATTATATAATTTTTATCAACTTGAATGGTCGGAAAACTAAAATACTTATTACTGTATTTATCTTATCTCTTTTACAAATAATTCAATTGTCAAAGTTTTTTTTTTCTACATCATTAACTATCTTTTCTTTATCATTTTCTTCTCTCTAGTTTAAAGTTTCATTTTTGTCAATATATTAACTAATATTTTCCTCATATTTTTTTGGTATTATTGTTATTGTTTTCTTACCATCCCAAATTAAGTTGATTAATTGCATTGATTAAAATATAGAAAGTAATGTGATGCATGTTTCTTTTTTATCTCAATGCAAAGGTATCCTCGAGTTGGTTGTGGTCTTAAGGCTGTGATGCATGTTTGTTAGTTTATTGATCGTTGAAAGACTGTGGTGTATATGGTAGTTGGGCAGTACGTAGAAGGTCGTTGCAAGCAACCCATGACGGAAAATAACTACATATAATGAGATTCCCCCTCCTCTCTCTTGCGTAAACAAAGCACTCATAGCCTGACAGCCATGATCTTGATGCACAGAGCGTTGAATATTGTGTTTCCTCTTGCAACACTCATTTTACTCCTGATAATTCTACCACCTTATCTTGTGTTCAAGTTGCTGAGCTACATTAAAAGATCCATATTCAGTGAAAATGTGGCCGGAAAAGTTGTTCTCATCACTGGAGCATCTTCTGGCATTGGTGAGGTCTGTATCAATCCCAAAGCACTTTAGAGTTTGAGGGTTTTTTTCTTTTTTGCCTCTACTTGATATATAGTATTAATAATGGTGTTATTGTTTTGTCTATGGCCTCAAATTAAGGATCTTGCTTACGAATATGCTGCTAGAGGAGCTAGATTGGCCCTTGTTGCAAGAAGAGAAGACCGTCTTAGAGCAGTTGCTGATAAAGCCTGTAATCTGGGTTCGCCAAATGTTTTTCAGGTCCGTGCGGACATTTCTAAGGTTGAAGACTGCAAACGAATCATTGATGAGACGTTGAACCACTTTGGCCAACGTAAGTATATGTGAATCACTTGCAAATACTTTAGGTCGATTGAGTCATTTATTAAAAAAACAAAAGTAATATGGTTTTTTCTTTTGTTATGAAAATTAAATATCTCTAGTATGACTATCCCGTACTGGAAATTTATTTTGTGTCTTGACATCAGTGCAAGGCATTAAACATTAATTTGTTGGCGAGGACGATAATTAATTTTGTTAGTTTTGATATCGCTCATGGCTTCTGGGTTCTGCGCTGCAGTTGATCATTTGGTTAATAACGCTGGGATTTCTCAAGCTGAGTATTTCGAAGATTGCACTGAAGTCTCTGATTTGACTCATATTATGGTATGAATCATCATCAACATGCCAGCACCCTTGGAAAACTGGATTTCTTATTGGTTCTAGACTTCAATCAAAACACTATATTGTCAATATATAAAAATATTTAATAACAAATTAACAATATAACCACACTCTCCTTCTGCTCTGATAGGATATAAATTTCTGGGGCTCTATATTTTGCTCGCGTTTTGCTATTCCACATCTAAGGAGAAGCAAAGGGAAAATTGTTGTGATATCATCGGTAGCTCCTTGGTCTCTAACACCAAAATTAAGCGTCTACAATGTATGTAAAACCCCAATTAGTAGTGCATGCTTTCCTTGATCAATTTCCCATCTCTTTATTTGCTTTTCTGATTTTTAGTGTTTATCCTTGGCGACTTCAGGCAAGTAAGGCGGCATTAATAAGCTTTTATGGCACCTTGAGGGTTGAGATCGGCTCCCATATTGGTATAACAATCGTGATGCCTGGGTTGATCGATACAGAAATGACCTCACCTCCTTCGCTAGCCAAGGTAAACACTCCAATAAATGAACTAGTTTTTGAAGTCTAAGCTTCACATTATAGTTGCAAAATGTAGCTGCTGCCAATAATTAACATTGTTTAGCCATAACTTCTGTGTAGTATTCTGTCAGGTTTTGTCCACCATATGAGCCGGCAAATCAATGTGCTAAGGCAATTGTGAAGAGCACCTGCCGTGGCGACAGACACTTGACCGAGCCATTTTGGTGGAACGCTTTGTTAATGGTCAAATCGTTATGTCCAGAAGCTTTGGATTTGCTTGTGTGCTGGAATTTTATGGCTAATGGAGCACAAAAGGAAAGACGAATATAAGCAGCTGTTATTGTTTTTCAAGATGAACCACGAAACATCAAATATATCAAGCTTCTATCAAGCTGCATTGGATTTGCTCGTGTGTGTGGACTCAAGATCTTAGAAAGCCTGAGGTTTTTTTATGTTTTCGGTCTATATCTACTGAAGTATGAAGAGAAGATTTTACCAATACTTATGTAAGCGTGAGTGCTTGTAATTTAATTGAATATTAATAATGAGTTTTCCTTTGTTTCTATTGTGTTAGATTAACAATTGAATGTTTTATTTATATATAATAATCGAAATTTTATACCAAATTGAAAAACTAAAGAAAGATGGCTTTGATGCCCCATATAGAAAAAATACTCCACATTTGTGCATTACGAAAAACATTCCCCAGTACTCTAGTTGGACCCAGAACAAATTTGAAGATATGCTTTCTTCGCTTTTTTTCCAGAAAGTTTCACTTTTTAATCCGAGGACTGATACTCCTGTTCATCAAATAAGACGCTCTGTACCGGGAAATGACTGGACATTATAACCAACTGGGCAATAGGGGAAACTTCAAAGTTTAATAAATAAAGAAAATCTAGATGGTGAGAGCAAAGGTTGGGGGGAGCAACGGAAAAATTCACAAGATTGTGAACCTAAATCAACAAATATTACAGTAAAATTTCCTTTCAAAAAATATTACAATGAGATTAGCACAGACAGTGCATTCTCTGCTCCAACGTCACCGGATAAATAATGTCCACTCCAAAGGATCAAAGTACACGGTTGATTCTCAGCTGTCTCTATATACTACCATTTGATTTGATATATCATTAAGACTGAAAGAACAACAGAAAGCTTCCTTCTGAAAACACCCTTGATTGCACCACACAATCATCCATCATTAATCACCTTGTAGGCAGTAAAGTTGTCTGATATTTCCTGAAGCTGTAACATCATAGGAAAGGCCAATGACAACTCAGTTAATATTTTAGAGCTTCTCATAGAAAATCTACGATAATGTATATGCATTACGAGTTCTGGATGCACAGTTTCACATTAGATAACAGACAATAACAAATGCAGAGTTGCAAGTGGTTAACATTAACACAGTATCGATATATGGTTTATACTCTTATAATAGATGACGCGGGTATAGATAAGTATTGCAAGGTTGGGGATCAGTACATCCCCGCCAAGCTCTCCATGACAAGAGAGTTCTGACTTCAATTTGTCACGTTAGAATCTTATCTTATACCCTCAGACAGCAAGATATTCCATTCATTGCACATGATTTCTTTTTTTTAAAAAAAAAAAAAAAAAAACAAAACAAAACTCTCTAATGCTACCTTCTTTCCTAGAGCGGCGAGTCTTTTGTAAAATCAAATACTTGATGCATAACTTTATAGCCCACCTTCTAAATAACATAATCTGACCTAATAAAACTCATCCATATTCTAGAATGAAGAATTGATGGAGGAAGTATTACTATCTACCACTTATTCCCTATAACAGGAAGAATTTACCTATCTACAGCCCCACAAATTGTCCTACCAATATGTTCCCAGCATATGTAAATATCCTCCACCAATTTGCAGGCAGGCAACACACACTGGGTTGAAACAAATGTTATAGAGATTCAATGAATGGCAATTATGACTTGAAGGGCTGAGATTGCTATAACAAGCTGAATTGCAATTCAAGTAATCAGTGGAAATTTAACCAATAAAAATGATTCAAAAGGAGGATACATGATCACAGCAACCATATTTCCTCAAACAAATAAACCATGCAAGCTATAACCATGGATCCTAAAAATAAAGCACTAGTGTTTTTTTTTATTATTATTCAGTATCAATATACACAGATACATAGATCATTAAAATATCCATGCATTGATATTACAGACTTTTAACATAGATATGTAAAAATCATGTACATAAATAAAGTTAAATGTAGGAAACAAGATGCTTACATGCTTGTGCACACCCATGCACCCAACATTAGTGTGTGTGAGTCTATTCCTATACATCAAATTTTGATTCCGAAGGTTTATAATGGTTGAATCAAACATCTACATTCAATCACATAAACATACACATTTCTAGCATTTTACAATATTAATGAAGAAATAAAAAGAATTAAAGTGATGATTACTACCATATAGCCAGTCTTTAAATAATAGGTGGAGTGCACTTGACAATTCCCGCTTCTGATTTTCTTCAAGAGGAACTTCCCTCAATAATTGCTTTATCTCTCCCAGATTCTTTTGCTGGAAAAGAAAAGGAGGCATTACACTAAATCAAACACCAAAACCTAGCAATTATTGTACATTGGAAAGAGGCAACAAAGGCAGAATCCAGTCTCATGAACTATATGCAGCACAACCAAAATACAATTAGATAGCTCTCCTATCATCTTATTATAAATGTTTCTCCAGAAGAATAAAAAAAAAAAGATCATCCTGTTGTAATCAGTTGAACACTAGTGCACATACATTTCTCTGCTGAGATGCCATATAAGCCTCGGGTAATTGAAACGGGTTATCTTTTGTTGACCCTGGGGATTCACCTCCAAACCAGTTTGGAATCTGTCAATCAAGCAGGGGTAAAAAAGCATATGAACTTTTGTGCAAGTAAAATTAACTCAAACAAGAAAAGGAAAAAAAAAAAACCATGAAATTCCATGTGATGGGTGCTCAAAGAGGAAGAGACAATAAAGAAAGAAAAAGGAGAGAAAACACAATATGATAATTTCAAATAATCCGGACAGGAAACTTCACATACATGCAAAAGATCAAATTAAAACTGCAAAATTCAACTGAAAATAAATAATGATATCAACAAGGAAATTAAAACAAACTAACAAATGGAACATTTCAGTAAATTAACACGGGAAAGTATTATTCATACCAGAAAATTGGTGAATTGGTCAGGGTCCAGTCGTGCAGCTGATTCAGCTTGAACATCAGAGACACCAGCAGAATGGGACAATGAATCATGGGGATCAACCACTCCCAAGGCTAAAGTTTCATCCCATCTGTTGATATTTGCATCTATGCCTACGTCAGCCATGTGCTCCTCCAATTCTGAATAAAATGTATTGTATGGTGCCACCTGATTAAAATTTAACAGAAAGCTAAAGTTAATCTTCATTAGTAGTTGAAAAATAAAAGGGAGAAAGGATGTTCAATTATAGCCAATGAACTGCCTACAGGATTCAAAGGTACAGAGGTTTCATTTTTTTACTTAATTAACAAATCACATCATTGTGATATACATGTTTTTTGAGAGTGAGGCTAACGAGTTCAGCGAGGCCTTTCACACCCACATCTAGCCATGACCAATACTATGAAATATCAGCAAAAAGCTCCAAAACCTTTTTTTTAAAAAAAAAAAATTTGAGGTTCAAGCATAAGTTTCCTTATGTTCAAAACCATACATGAAAGGTAAGTGGACACTTGCATCACCATGAGAATTCTCTGCTCTGCAAGTCCTTATATGATGTAGAATAATATAATAGCCACGACAGCTAACGGTTTACTGAACAAAACAGTCAAGCTCACCTGTAACTTATGGTTATCACCGACCATTAATGGTCGTTGATTTACCCCAAGAAAGAACACACACTCACGACAATTGGCAATGCAGACTCGTTTTGCTGCTGTAATAACATGAACTCGCTCACAATGTTCAATCCTCACAGCCTGTAAAAGACATCAAAAAGACATGCACACCGTCATTTTTCATCCAGAAAAACCCATAACACATGAGTTGATGATTAAATAACAGGAAAATCATTCGTAGGCTGACAGAGAAAGGGGCATCAATTTATGGGGGGCAAAACAGAAATTCACAACAAAGCATATATGTTTCCAACAGAAAAAGCACACGCTGCAGGACTAATCACTCAGCAAAAGTAACAACTACTATGAAAAAATATAGCAGATGAAGGAATGTGGAAAGGTACCCTCTCCATACATAAAGTTGGCAACCATAGATTCCTCAGTAGATGTTCTTCACACAAATATCAAGTGGTATGTCCACACAGGAAGAATTAATAGATGCACAAAAGATGCTAATGTAATATATGATAATGCTATATGCACTTGCAGATACACTTGTAGACAGCAATGTGGTGAAAAATCAAATTATAAAAATTTAAACCAATCAATTTCTCGTAAGTTAAAGGAGGTGCACTTGGTAACTAAAAAAACTACCACTAAAGAAAGGTTTCCAGCTGGACCGAACACTAGGTACTGAAACAGTCCATACTCAACAAAAATCAAACATTTGTTACTACCTTGCCAACAGCTCCAAGAACTATAGTGGAATCAGAGCATCCATAAATGGTAGCATATCTCAAAGGTGCTAAGATGTAAAGGATGGAATCATGACAATTCAGAACCTGCAACCACACAACAGTGTCAAAATGGCCAAAAAACAATACAAACTTGAAGCAGAAATATTTTAAACCATGCTGCATGGACAAAGCAAGCAAAGAAATGTTCACCAAAACAATGGTCAAAAAAAGGCAAGGGCTCTTTTCTCTTCATGAGGTAGCTCACATGACAGATAATAACAAATTGGCATGGTGCAGACTGGTCCAGACAACACATAAATGTCAGAGAAAGCCAGGCATATCCATGACCAAAGTTCATAACCAAATTTCTAAAGTCGGATCCCATCAGCATTGCAAGCAGATATAAGTTTAAATGTGATTTACATGTTAACAAAATTAAGGATCAAGCCTGCCATGCATTTTAAGAAAAAAACATGCTTTTGAGTCAAGCAGAATGATATTGAACTAAGCACAAAAATCTGCCAGATATCATTAAATAATCACTATTAAAAGTGATAATTTCAAAATAGGAAATCATAAATTCACATAATGCTACCTAGTTATTTTTAAGGAACACAGACACATATAGATGAATATTCGTTTCAATGCTAACCTTTACAGAAGAACAACCTTTAAGATCCAATGCTTGCTTTACAAATGATGACTTAGAGATCCCCTCAATAAAACATGAACCCCTAGCACTAGGCGAGGTCTTGATTGAACTTGTACAGGCATCAGCCATAGCAACATCAGAGTCAGATGAATTGGCTGGTCCATTTTCTTTTGCAGAAATTCTTTCAGTAATATGTTCCAAAGCAGATGCGATATTCTGTGAAATCCAATCAAGCACTTGTGTGGCAGGAACAGGAACGGCAGGCATGTCAGGATCAGAATTGGCAAAAAATGGAGCAGCTTGGCTTAAGGTGACTACTTCAGATCCCTTGTCACCAAATTGAATCAGAAATCCAAGGTGCTCAAATCCTTCCATGGATAAAACCTAATACAGTGTAGTTAAACTAGCAAATTAATACCATGATGAAAAAGAAACCAACAAGCAGAAAATAAGTTATGAAGTCACCAAAAGATCCAACCATTAATATGCGTCAATAAAACTCCACAAGTTAAAAGCCTTAGAACATTTTTAAAATCATATTTATTCTGGAAATATACTCTCATGAGCAGAAAGTTATAATTCCTAAAGCATGCGTGCATAAAAGAAAACTTTTCTGTGTAAACCTAACCAAATGTAGAGACAACTGAATTGACAAACCAGAGACTCTTCTCCTTCTCCTTCTCCTTCTCCTTCCACAGACTCTGCCAAAAGAGAGAGAATGTTAGCCATGTGTTTTTGCAGGTAGGACAACTGATGAGCCTCTTCATCTGCCTGCGATGGCATAAACCGGCGGCTGTTGCTACGCACAAGCTGCAATCAAAGGAACGCTAGCTAAAAATCAACATGAACACATTACAATCAAAATTTCCAAAAATAGCAATTACAACAAGCCACAAAACGTTAAAATGAGTTTTAAACTACATTATGTACATGCAAACACAACAAACAAAACAAAACATAATCCCTATAACATCTGTCAAATTGGTATTGTTTGCAGCATTCTAAGCATTGAAGGCATTAGCAAAAGCTGATGAATCCAAGATTGTAGACAAGCGTTTAGTGTCAATGCTGTGTAAACTCTGGTTAGCTCACCATAAAAAGCAAATACCAGGAGCATCAGCTAGCCAGAACTATAGTTCTACAGAATGAAGCTGTGCACCAGATAATGTGCCAAAACCTATCATCCAATCTCCCAAACCAGAAATTCAGAAAACAAAATCAGTATCTTAAAACCCCGAGAAAAATTATCCAGAAATGGAATCATAAGCGAATTCATAGCCCGTTGAAATAACCCAGAACATACAACAAAGAAAAAGAAGGCGCATTTTCTTGATTGCGATGATCATTATGATATAAAACGCATTTAACTCTTTCCTAAATGTTATCACATTGTATAATTATCAACCTAATCAACGATGAAATAAAAGATTTCCATCAAATTAATCACAGACAAAACATTTACAATCCCAATTAACATCATCAACATAAAAAAAAACCAGCATTTATACAATTGGCCAAGTTAATCTATCTAATTACGAAGAAAGAAATACCTGAAGCGGCGATAGAGCCGATAAGTAGCCATCGAAAGCTGAGGTCGACGGCCAAACATCAGCAACAGCAGCAGCATCTTTATGCGTTCTCGGCAACAACTTCTTGTAAGACTGGATGTATAGAAACAAAATCAGATCACGCAAATCGGCACCAGCTGAATCAACCTCATCGGGCAGAGCTTTCACAAGCGGGTCGGACTCGGAATTCAGGACCGATGCAAGCGTGTCGAGGATCAGCCTCGCGTGGTCGGCGGAGATCTGGAGAGAGTCAGCGAGTAAGGATGAGTTGACTCGGTTGTGAGGAGCGAGTTTTTGTTTGAGTTGTGTAAGGATTTGTGTCGTGTCAGGGAAGATTAGTTTGGGGATTGGTAAGAGTCCGTGCTCGAATGGCTCCCGTCGTGGGTGGATGAGGGAGCTTGAATTCGGGTTTGGAGTCGGAGCCGGGTCTGGACTCGGGTCGGCTGTGGACGTTGTCTCTGTTGACATGGTTTTTCAGAGAGAGAGAGAGAGAGATTAGTTATTTTGTGTTTTAGAGATCTTGGAGAGATGATTAACGGTGGTTTTGTGAGAGAAAGAAGGAGAGTGAGGGTTGCGGTTCAGTGTGGGTGTATGCATGGGGAATAATTACGTGCCGTGAGGTGATTAGAAGATTTGACACAGAAGGCAATCAGATTATGACATGTTTTGAGGTTGTTATGGGAGCACGTGGAATGAGGTTTCCTATGGGATCTGCTTTCTATTTTTGTGATTAACTAAATCATTGACCGAACAAAGAAAAATAGTAATATGTGTTATGCTACAATTCAGCTCAAGTTTTTTTTTTAATATAGAAAAATATTTAAATATTGATTTTATTTTTAAAATATAAAAAAAATGTGACAATTAACTTGATATGATATGATTAACTTTGAAAATTTAAAAATAACCCAGATAATCTATAAAAACATAGTTTAGCTAAAAAAAAAATTAAGATGACATCTTTTTTTAATATTAAGATAACAACATATTAAATTAACTTTGATCAACCTGAGTTAATATGTTAAATCTGCAACCTGGGTTATGAAACTATAATAACTCTATAGAAAGCAAATCAAGATAAATTATGAAATCTAATTTTTAGTCAACTCAATATTGAATGATGAAATTGAGAAAAAAAATCAATTAAAAAATGAATCAAAAAAATAACTCGAGTTAACTTGTCAAGCTCATGATTCGGATCATAAGACTAAGATAATCTTGTAGAAACAAATCAAAATAAAAAAAAAATCAATTCTCAATTAGCCTAATGTTGAAGAAATCAATTAAAAATAAACATAAAAACAACATAAATCAATATGTTAGGCTCATAACCCAGGTCATGAGACCGAAAAAACTTCATAAAAATAAAATTTTAAAAAATAACATGATTTTACTTGGATTATTATGTCAAATCCACGACTTTAGCTATAAGATTAAGATAACCATATAAATAGCAAATTAAAATAAATTATGAAGATCAATTCTCAAACGACCATTTTTAAGCTCCAATGTTGAATGATGAGATTTGTAAAAAAATAAATTAAAAAAGTGGCATAAAAAATGAGTCAGGTTAACCCGTTAAGTATTATTACAGGGTTATGAAGCCAGGATAATCTAATAAAAAAATAAATTATAATAAATCATGAAACCTAATTCTAAATCATGATATTAATTAATGAAATTAGGGAAAAGTCAATTAAAAAAAACTAAGTTAGATGGTTTAACTCGTCAAATTTGCAACCTAGGTCATGAGATAATAACAACCCAATGAAAAATCAAATCAAATGTTGAAGGACTTGTGACTCGAGTCATGAGATCGAAATAATCTCTTAGAAAAAAAAAACAACACAATTTAACAGGCGTTAAAATACCAAAACTCTTAAACATGATCATGAGACCAATATATTATCATAGAAATCAAAACAAAGTAGATTATAAAGCTCATTTTTCAACTGATTCAATGTTGATCGATAAAATTAAAAAAAAATAATTAAAGAAAAAGACTAAAACAACTGGAGTTAACTCAATAGCATTATTCTCTAGTCATTAAACCAGAATAACCTTATAGAAAGCAAACAAAACAACTCATGAGTTTAATTCTCAATCAACTCGATATTAAATCATAAAATTAAAAAAAAAAATTAATTATGAAGAAAAAACTGAATCAATTGGGTTAACCTGTTAAACTCACGATTTATGTAATGTGAATGAGATAACCTAATAAAAAAAAATATATAATATTAAATGATTAAATTAAAAAAAAAAAACATTGATTGAATAAAAAATCAAAAAAGTAAAAAACAATATTCATTGGAATAATTCTCTGTGAATAGGGGTAAAATAAAAACTCCACCTTAATGTTAATGTTAATTTCATGATTATTATTTTATTTCTTTTGGATAAGTACATGTCAGTACCCAATTTATGCAATGAAGGACAAATTAGTCCTTGATCTTTAGAATGTTTCAATATTTTCCTAACCATGATGTTTAAGCTCTTTTGGCCCGCCACCAAAGATGCATGCATTAGAAATTTAGTTTTTTTTTTTTTTTTGAACATGACAAAGCTAAGGGATGTTCAAAGAACACCTTTAAAGAATATTTAGTAAGGCTTTGGACCATTTATTATGTTACATAGAGAAGGTAACATATTGATCGTAACTTGTTTAAAACCATTTAAGTTTACTAGACCAACCCTTTTATATCTCTATAAAAAAAACTTTATTTTCATGTAAACTACTTAAATTAAGACTTATATATCATTAATCCCATAACCATTAAAGATATGATATTATATAAAAAGAAATTAACCAAATTCCTGAGTTGAACAAACTATTTTTAAGATTAGGGGATTTATATTGCTCATTGAAGATTGCCAATTATTAATCAACTTTATTAATGCCATGTCAATCCTATAATGACATAATATCACAAGTTTTAATTAGGTTTTTTTATGGGACAAATAACATTTAATACCCTGAAAGTTGAATATGAAGGGATAATATTATTATTTAACGAGTAATTACAGGTGATTATGGTTGAGGGGTAATTAAAACATTTCACATGTTTTGAAAAATTGCGTGTGTGTGTGTTGCAGGGGGGTGGGTGGATTTAAAAAATTAGTAATAATAAATAATATAATATGATTAGTTAGAATAAAAGGATAAAAAATTAAAATAAATGAAAAATTTTGTGTGGGGGGGGGGGAGTGGGTGGATTTAAAAAATTAGTAATAATAAAATAATATAATATGATTAATTAAAATAAAAGGATAAAAAATTAAAATAAATGACATGAAAAATAAATGAGTCTTCGTATACTTTTTTGCCAGTAAAAGGTTAACACTTGGAATGATATATTCAAGATATCTTATTATAAACGCAAGAACTCATCAAATAAAAATTAACCAATAAAATTATGTCATGTGGTATTGAAAAAGTATATGAGAATCCTATAAATTTTTATAAATAGAGGGTCTAGAAAAAAAAATGAATTTTTGAAGATATAAATTTTTTTCTAAACAAGTTTTTCAAGCAAAAAACAATCTTTTCTTCGAGTAAATTTTTTTTCTTTCAAGGTAAGCTCTTCAGGCAATTCTATAAATTTTACTGCGCGTTTGCCTACTGTAATAGAAAGGTGTTTTCATTAGTGGCTCTTTTCATAACCCGCCTTTAATTTCCAGGCCATCTTTAAACCATACTTAAGCTTAACAAAGGAGAGAATTTGCCAGAGGCCACTTTCTCTACCGCTTCCCAAAAATTATTTGGGCCTAGATCCAGGCCAGTCCAATGCCGATGGGCCTCAAACTAAACCCTCAAATCTCTTTAAAGCGAGGCAGCCCGACAACAGGAAGGATCCCTCGCAGGCCGTGGCAATAGTTGTCTTTTGTTTTTTTTTTTTAAATACCTTTTATTTTATTTGTAACATTATTATATTCAAATAATAAAAAAATATTAATTTTAAATTTTATAAAAAATTTCAAAGACTTGAAAAAATAAAGTCAAACCGAACTCCTAGACATGACACAAGGCTCCAAATCCCCTGCACAGCATGGGCTTTTTTTTTAGTAGTTCTGTCTCAAGTACAAATGTGTTTGTAGCTTCGATAGGCTTGTCTCTTCTACTCCCCAACTATGCTAGCCAGTAGGCAGTGAGAACACACTCTTCCTTGAATCAGAAAAGCTTCAGTTCATTTTCTTTCTCAAAGCTTAAAGGTGATAGCTTGGAATTTTTTGACGCTATTTATATAGAGAAGGACCTCGACGTCAACATGAAAGGCAGAAAGGGTGAGATTTGGAGCACGCAAACTGCTCCATGGTGTTCAGAAACATCAAGCATACTGAACTCTCCTTTGATTTTGCTCAAATTAAAACCATGGAGGTGATGGGAAGATCAACCATGTCTTTCTCCGCCATTTACAAGGTCGTGCTGGAAAAGTTGGAAGGAAATAGCAAAATCTATCCCAGCTGTGTCTTGCATGATGATGCATGCGTGAGGCTTTGATTTACACTTTTAAAATAATAAAATGAACACGGCTAATAGCGACGGCGACACAAAATCTCAGGCAAGTGAGTGATAACTGATGAACTAAGACAGAGAGGTCAATTACTTGCAAAAGTCACCCTTCCATGGCACACGGAGACTGGTTAACAGAGATATTCGGTTATTATTGACAGTGAGGGATCGATGGAATAATCTAGAGAAAATGAAGGCAGATGATTGCTTGTAGAACCCACCACGCCAAGTGTCTGCCTTTGATTGCAGATCCCGTCAATTATGTCGACAAAAAACATCGAACTTTCCGTGGATAAATCATCAAAGGTTGAATGAGGAATAACACCGTATAAGTTCTTGACGACACTTTGCATGCATGTCTCCATCTATCTATCACTGCATTCTGATGAAGTAAGTTGTTGCTAACGATGTGCAGGAGAATAAGCCGAATAATAATGGACTTGTAATTTTCTCTCTCGAACACAAAACTGTACTCCTGTAGCCTGTAGGGTCAAAGCATGCCTTTTTTTAAAAGAAACATTTGGTATTTTGGGTCAATTTTCAGACTTTTGTTTATCATTTGGTGGATTTAAATACATCTCATCTTTTTTTTAAAAAAATTATTTTTATTTTATTTTCAACGTTTTCTTTTTCACCATTTATTAGCCTAGTGACTACAACACTCAATTCAAACCCACCCTATGCAGGTTCGAACATGCTCTTTAAAAAGCATGCGATACATCTATTCCATTTTAAGGTTGATTTTCTTCTTCTTCTTCTTCTTTTTTCTTCATAAACCCATATTCAATTGTTAAGAGTGTATTTGACAGATGATCTCAAACGTAATTCAATTTATTTATTTAGTAAGCCAAAAACTTAGGTGACTAATGATTTGTTGACTAATGGTTTAATTGAATCGGGTTTATTTTAAATTGTATAAAAAGTTAACTCTATTAAATTTAGGTGGCTTGATTAAAAATAGAGTGAGATTCGACACCCGTCTTCATTTTTTCTTAAGAAAAAAACCCACCAAAATGGCATTGATTATTTTTTAAAAAATATATAAATTAATATTATTTTATTTAAAAAATCCATTAGACTCGGTTAAATCCATCATCCCATAAATTTACCCATCTAACCCACAATTCAGCTCTTAAAACTACGAGCCAATTTGCACCTCTCTTCATTTATTTTTTAAGAAAAAAACCCACCAAACTGATATTCTCTCAAAACATTGAAAAAATGTTTTCTCAAAGCAAATATTATACCTTAATAAAAGAAAAAAACGATTATACCTAGCTAACAAACGAAAGAAACACGCTAGGCAAACCTCCACAACCATGGCTCAATTGTAGGGAAGTTTTAATTTGTCTTGTTTTCTTTGATGAGCAGCCAAGTACTCCACTCTTTGGACCATTATCTCTTGTGCGAAATGGACTTTTTAGACATGCTCTTGCCTGCAACGCCGTCTGCGGTGGTGTTACAAGCTAGCGGGCGTCCAACGAAAGCAATGCAATATTTCTGTTAGAGAGCATGAACGACACCGTTTTTAATTTTTTAATTTTTTAAAAAACTGATACAGTTAGAAGAAAATTTTAGGGGAATGATATACTTTGAAAAAGTTTTGGGGAGTGGTATAGTAAGAAGATAATAGTTTTTTTATTCTCCTTGGCCACTACTCTTGCTAAAAGAAAAAACTGAGTCAAAAATCAAGAATAAAATCAACCTTAACTCGCTATAATTAATCAGCCTCTAATCACACTCTCAATTACAGGTTAGAAGTTTGATAATTTATATTTTTTTTTCTAAGGTTGTGATGGTTTAATGTTTGTTTTATGTCAAATTTAAATATTAAACTGAAATTATACTAGATAACACAACAATTATTTATATTAGTATAGTATATTGAACAACCATTATTATTATTAGCGGTTGTTTAATACAGATATTATTAATAATAGCAATTTTTTAATGTAACCACTGTTTTTATTAATAATTTATTGATAAAACCATGATTTTCATTAACAGTTAAATTAAAATATGCTATTTTTCCTATATATTTTTTTATCATGTGATATAACCTTAAATCTCTTACCAAACTGTCCAGTTTGATAAAAGAGCCCAAGACACTGTTGAGAAAAAAAAAAAAAAAACCCAAGCCAAACATTGAATTTACAAAATAACCCTTTTGTCCGTGTACGGCATTTATATTACCAACATTACCGCCAGCCGCAAACACTTACCATGAAGCCTACCTCAATGAAGGACACGTAACCCTTAAGCATGCTTTGAAACTTCGACCTTAAAACAGACGTCAGGGATGCAAGTATCTGCGTACTCGACAAAGGTGCACGCTTTCCTACGTTGGAATTCCATCAGAGGACAGCAAAGCTTTTGTCACTGTGAACTGTTTGGTAAATATGCAATTCACATGCAAGGCAACTTTTAGAAACACTGTTGGCCTCAAGGCTACCCTTTTTCTTTTTTTCTTTCTTTCTTTTCTTTTTCAAATAAAATACAGCCTATATAATATTCCCAAATTCACTTGGAAAAATGGCTTTAGATAGAGGATAATTAACTTGCCTAAGCTGTAATTAATAATTCTAAATGTCTTTTTTATTTCCGATGTGCAATTCCAAATGCAATCTACCAATACTTTTGTTTCGGAGTAATTTGAAATTGTGTTGAATATTTAATTTTTTATTTAAATTTAAATTTATAAGATTTTTAAATATTTAAATATTTTGATTTTAAAAATATTTTAAAAAAAATAAAAAAAAAATATTATTTTAATAAACTTCCAAACAAAAAAAATTATATTTCAAAACAACCATTACATATTCTCCAACACATTTTCCATCCACACATCAAAAACAATACCGGCACCGTACGTAAATGTATCAACTCTTTTAATAAAGGGACTTAAATATGGGTCCCTTTGCTCCTCTTTTCCAGCTTTTTTCCTCAAGAAGCATTATTACTCTATTAATCAAAGTAATTTGTCTTATTTTAAACTAAATTTGATGCAAAATATTAATATTATGACATAAAAACAAATATCTAATTAATATTTATAATAAATACGTATTTTGTATTGGTATCATGGAACCATAAAATCCACATCAATATATGTATGGATATTTAAAGATTCAATTTAATTCTAACTTCATTTAATTTAAAGTTTGTCGGACCTTAAAAAATAATTAAATTTATTGTGATTTCAATTACTTGGTGCCTGTTTGGCACTACTATAGTTTATGGTTTTGAAAATGTTTTCCAAAAAAAATATATTAAATTATTTTATTATATTTTTAATTAATAATTTTTTTTTAAAATAACACTAAATTAACAAACACACCTACACAAATAATAATTTTTTTTTTTTATCATTGAATCTCAAGCTAAAAAGTTCACACCATATCCATAAGGAGTATATTTCAATTCAGTTTATTCTTGCATTTTAAAATGAATTTGATTTTTTTTATTTTTATATTTTTTAAGGTGTTATTAAAAATAAATTTTATAAAATAAAAAAAATATCATTTAAATATATTTTTAAATAAAAAATATTTTAAAAATAAATTGACATGGCTATTCAACTCCAGGCAATATATAATATAACTATAATCCATCTCCAATGCCTTAACTAACACACAAAATACAAAAATAATAAAATCGTACAATATCATTTTCATCACCAATCCAATCACAGAACATGAAAAGACTCTCTGCTTAACTTGCTACGAGGGTTCCTAATATATCCAATTCACCCACCCAAAAAAAAACACCCAAACGCCCCCACAAACAAAGCTCCTTGAAAAATAAACGGTCACTAAACGTGCGAGCCCCGACCACAGTCCTTTACACGCTTGATTGTGGGCCCCACGTACCTCCCCTCCCCTCTGTACACAAACAGAGACAAAACAGCAGAGAACCCAAAAAAATAAATAAAGCAAAAGTGAGAGAAAGAGTATGTTCTGTGTGTATTCTCTCACCCAGATTCATTAAAGTGAAAAACACAAGCACTAATAAACACAAATATTAGAAATAAACACTAAAAAAAAAAAAAAGCAAAAGCAAAAGCACCGCTACTCCCCCTCCCCCTCTTGATTCTACCTGTCTATGTAGTTGTAGGAGCGCCGGGGTTCTTTCTTTGGATCTTCTTCCTCATGTTCTCTAAGGTATATTGCTGATAATCCTTTTCTTTCTTTTTAGTTTTGAGCATTTTTGTTCCATGTTGGACGTTACTTTTTGCTCTGGTTTTTCAAGGTTGTAATGTTGCTGTTTTGGTTTTGGTTTCTTTGTTTGTTTGTTTGGCGCTTTTATTTTCCTTGAAAATGAGTAAAAGTGAAGGAAAATAAAATGAAAAATCTCAACTATATGCAAACGTTCTGATAAACCAAACAAAGAGTTGTTGAATGTGCTTTGTTATGAGTTGATGAGAAGGAAATGGAAAATCTGTGATAGTATACGGTTTATTCTCGGACATTCCTGCATTTTCCGAGCAACCAAACTGGAAAAGAAAGTCTATGGTACATTTCGAGCATTTTGTTTCGTTTTTCTTTTTTGGTGTAAAAGTCTTGATTTAATAATTTCTGGTTTTGGTTTTTTATGACTTCCGATTTTTGGTTTGTCTGTGTTTTTTCTTTACAGCGTTGAAGCGTTTCAGATCTGAAGATTTGAAGGTTTGTTTGCACGTAACAGTCATTTGAAGGATCTGATGAAATATTAGAGTTCATTCTGTGTAGTTTTGTTTTATATTAATGTCGTTTTGAGTTCATGGAGGTTTGTTTAACTTCTTATTTTTAAATATTCCCTTTCATATTTGTTTTGTCAAGGTTACTTTTGGTTCTTTCAATATTTGGATTTTGTTAGTTTCCTATTATCAAGTCTCCTTTACTATTTAAATTACTTAAGTTTGGTATTA
Source organism: Populus alba (assembly GCF_005239225.2). Taxonomy (NCBI): domain Eukaryota; kingdom Viridiplantae; phylum Streptophyta; class Magnoliopsida; order Malpighiales; family Salicaceae; genus Populus; species Populus alba. Next base: position 4,667,279 of record NC_133299.1, read on the forward strand.
CTAACGGCTAATTGGATCTTTTGTTCCTATATTTCAGGGTTTTTGAATTGAAAGATTGAATTCAAAGCTTTTTTTTTTTTTTTGGTTCAATAGAAGACAAACTCTTCAACTTCAACTTGAAGATTGAGTGTCTCTCCTTTGAGCCAACAAGATGCAGAGGCCTCTACATGAGGATTTTCTATTGAAAGAGACCAATCCCCATCTGGGAGGGGGGAAGATCACCGGTGACAAGCTTACAAGCACCTATGATCTTGTGGAGCAGATGCAATATCTTTATGTCCGGGTCGTAAAGGCCAAGGAATTGCCTGCCAAGGATGTTACGGGTAGTTGTGATCCTTATGTGGAAGTTAAACTCGGAAACTATAAGGGTACGACTCGGCATTTTGAGAAGAAGTCGAATCCAGAGTGGAACCAGGTGTTTGCATTCTCAAAGGATCGTATTCAGGCCTCGATGCTTGAGGTTACTGTTAAGGATAAGGATTTTGTGAAGGATGATTTCATGGGTCGGGTTTTGTTTGATTTGAATGAGGTCCCAAAACGGGTTCCTCCTGATAGTCCTTTGGCACCTCAGTGGTATCGATTGGAGGATAGGAAGGGAGATAAAGTTAAGGGGGAATTGATGTTAGCGGTGTGGATGGGGACACAGGCAGATGAAGCTTTTCCAGAAGCATGGCATTCAGATGCAGCTACTGTTACTGGGACGGATGGTCTTGCTAATATTCGTTCCAAGGTATATCTCTCCCCAAAATTATGGTATTTAAGGGTCAATGTGATTGAAGCTCAGGACCTGCAACCAAGTGACAAAGGCAGGTATCCAGAAGTGTACGTTAAAGCTACCCTGGGAAATCAAGTCTTGAGAACAAGAGTTTCTCCTAGCAGGAGTATTAATCCTATGTGGAACGAGGACCTTATGTTTGTGGCAGCAGAATCTTTTGAGGAGCCCTTGATTTTGAGTGTGGAAGATAGAATTGCGCCCAACAAGGATGAAGTATTGGGGAGATGTGCGATTCCAATGCATTATGTGGACAGAAGGTTGGACCATAAGCCTGTGAACACTAGGTGGTTTAATCTGGAGAGACATGTTATTGTAGAAGGGGAAAAGAAGAAAGAAACAAAGTTTTCCAGCAGGATTCACACGAGGATCTGCTTGGAGGGTGGTTATCATGTTTTGGATGAATCAACACACTATAGTAGTGATCTTCGTCCGACAGCTAAACAGCTGTGGAAGAACAGCATCGGGGTACTGGAAGTGGGTATTCTCAATGCTCAGGGATTGATGCCCATGAAGACAAAGGATAGTCGGGGAACAACTGATGCATACTGTGTGGCAAAATATGGGCAGAAGTGGGTTCGTACAAGGACCATTATCGACAGTTTCACACCCAAGTGGAATGAGCAATATACTTGGGAGGTTTTCGATCCCTGTACTGTCATAACAATTGGGGTCTTTGATAATTGTCATTTGCATGGAGGTGACAAGCCTGGAGGGGCAAGGGATTCAAGGATCGGAAAGGTACGAATCCGTCTTTCCACACTTGAAACTGATAGGGTTTACACACACTCCTACCCACTGTTGGTCCTGCATCCTAATGGTGTCAAGAAGATGGGAGAAATTCATTTGGCAGTCCGTTTTACGTGCTCATCCTTGCTTAATATGATGCACATGTATTCACAACCTTTGCTGCCGAAGATGCATTATATCCATCCACTGACTGTCAGCCAGCTAGATAACTTAAGGCATCAGGCCACTCAGATTGTGTCAATGAGGCTGAGCAGGGCAGAGCCACCATTAAGGAAGGAGATTGTTGAATATATGCTGGATGTGGGGTCTCACATGTGGAGCATGAGAAGAAGTAAAGCCAACTTTTTTAGAATCATGAATGTTTTTGGTGGGCTAATTGCTGTAGGAAAATGGTTTGATCAGATATGCAATTGGAAAAACCCAATCACTACTGTGCTGATCCACATATTGTTTATAATCCTAGTTCTTTTTCCAGAACTTATCTTGCCCACAATTTTCCTGTATCTCTTCCTGATCGGTGTTTGGTATTATAGATGGAGGCCAAGGCATCCTCCCCACATGGACACTCGTCTCTCTCATGCAGAGTCTGCTCATCCTGATGAATTGGATGAGGAATTTGACACGTTCCCTACTTCGCGGCCTCCTGATATTGTAAGGATGAGATATGATCGCTTGAGAAGTATTGCGGGGAGGATTCAGACTGTTGTTGGTGATTTAGCTACTCAAGGGGAGAGGCTGCAATCTCTGCTGAGCTGGCGAGACCCAAGGGCCACAGCTCTGTTTGTGCTTTTTTGTCTGATTGCTGCCATTGTTCTCTATGTTACTCCTTTCCAAGTTGTGGCACTTCTCACTGGGTTTTATGTGCTGAGACATCCTAGGTTCCGCCACAAACTTCCATCAGTTCCACTCAATTTCTTCCGGCGGTTGCCAGCTAGAACCGATTGCATGCTGTGAGCAAAGCCAGTTTTATCCGCAATTGCATTTAGCGTTTGTCTTGCCCTCCTTTTCAAGTCAGTGAAGAAGATTGGTGGTTCTGGTATAATGAAGGTAGTGGATTTTGTGGATTTGCGGGTTATTTAAAGTTGTTTTAATAGGATTCCTGTTTCAAACTTCTGAGCTTTATGGTAATCAATCCATGTTCATTTGTAATTTTGTAGGATGTGATTGGAATTTTACCTTTGGTGAACCTTCTCTATGCTTGACTACATCTAGTAGATATTACCCATTGGGGATTTCTGATCTCAACCTTGTTAAATTCATGCAATGGAATGACTTCTTTTTCCCTCACTTGCGCTTATTCCTACTAAAACATTGCCTCTTTAAGCTGTTCTAGTCTAATTCTTACCATCTGAAGTTTTGGATCTCACTGTCTGACGGACTGAATCAGGGAGTAAAAAGCGGATCTCGAGAGTACCTGCCCTACCTGGTTGATTACTTTAAATGAAAACCTGATTAGATTGATGTCTCAACTTGTTCTTTTCTACACTGAAATGTGAAATGTTCTGTCTTGCTTGTTTGGTATCTCTATCATTCCAGGACATCCTGTCTTATCAGTGAGAGAAATTTATGTATCTATTTTCTGCACTCTTGTCTAACTTATTTTATGTGAAGCTATGCTTATTTTGATCAATTATTCATACTAGTTTATTTTACTAGATAAATTATTCTAAGATATGGAGGCAGGCAAAGATTGCATTCGTAATTATTGGGGTATTTTTATTGAACAAGAGCATATAATAAATGCTATTACTGAGAAAAGATTAGATCTGCATGTGCATTATGTTTTATTTTTTATTTTTCTTTAACCTTGTGGCTGTGCATAAAAATGGTGCATCAAGAATCAACCCATGGTGGTACCATCTGAGGTGAAAGTATGGTAGAGGAGGACAAGGTAAAGAAGCAAAAGTTACTAGGGGTGGCTGCTTTTGCAGTTCAAAGTGGATCGTCGATTGAAGTGCCTTCTATAGCGGAGTGTTGTCTGATTTTCAACAGCAGTTTTTGACTGCTAGGAAATATCAAAAGGGTCAGCAAGAAAAAATAAAATAAAATTCTTGCCCATGTTCATTGATTCTTGTAATTCCATGGCAGTGTATGTATTCTAGGGAGGTGGGGACCTTATCTCTGCCTTTTTCTTTTTTTTCTTTACAGCCTGTAATCAAGCCTCTTCCTCTAGTGATCTGTCTCTGTCAGCTTCTCCTCTCTGCTTGTGGGGGCGAGAAGTGGTGTTTATTTTAGGCCAATGATGTGACTGTGCATGGGCGGAGAATTAATGTCATGGTGGCTCTTGTTCCTTTGGATTTTAGAAGTCCTGTTGTTAATTTGTTGCCGTCACCTCCTCCATCGCCTGTAATGTAAAAATGATTCAATTCAGCAAAAAAAGATGCAATAAATGACAGCTGACATGGATGATACACACGAAAATGAAAGCTTTGAGATGGTTTTAAGAACGCTTCAATTTATTGCTTTGATAATAAATGTACGAAGTATATGCATTGACCTTGAATAGGAAAAGCTGTACAGTGTTATTATTAGGTTTTTGTGAGAAAGCAATGCTTCAAGAGACCATGTTTGCAATGGACATGTCCGTCTGTGTGGACTATGAAATGGCTTGGGTAGCAGATTACTGGAGATGTTTTAACAATGGAAAGGAAAGGGACATCTTTAGTATCTTGGGGCTCCATGATCGTAGCTTACCAACCCACTTCAAGACCACAGAATTCAGATTCTAGAAATGAGAAAAATAAGCTCCTAGCTCATGGAGTACTCTTTAATGGTAGCTGGTGAGCAACTTTTTCTGAACATTGTCGTATTCGACAAAATGATGATATAATAACTTAATACTTTGTCTTATCAAATAAATTTGCTTGGAAGGATAGCGAAATCGAACCGCCATTGCTAAAGGGAAGTTTTACCCAGATCCTTAATGACAGAAAGATGAGGTGAGTGGTATTTTGTCAGGGAGATGATCATGATAGGGTGGAGAACTTCTAAAACGAATCCTCTTCTGTGAGTTAGAAAAATAACAGAGTTTTGAGGTCAGAATAAGCTCCGAGTGAAAGAAAAGAGATGATGATAAGAGGTTGAAGACGAAGAATACCAATAAAAATAAATAATAAACTTATTTTTTCAGGGATTTTCATACACAACTTACAGGCTCAATTACATAAGAGGCCATTGAAAGCCCACATAACATTTTCTAAATGAATTTGTTTTACAACTTCATCAAATGTCCTTAGATGACACTAAAGCTCTATTATTTTCTTTTCATAGAGTTTTACTTTAGATTGGTTTTCTGATTATGATGTAAGAAGTTATTTTGTTTTTATTTTTATATCAATGAAACTTACATCTTTGTAAACAAAAAATCTCCAAACTTTTTTAAAAAACCCAGATTTTATATTGCTCTTGCTCACCAATAATTTGGAAATATTTTATGTATGCTTAGACAGATGACAGATAGACTAGACTAGAAAAAACAATTAACATGCTAAAAAAGAAGTCAAGCCACCAAGACAATGATAGTGTACCCATCTAACAGCATCTCCATTAGATGATGCTAATTTTTTTTTAAAATATTATTTTTGTTTTTGAATGATTGTTTTACTTGTTTCGAGTGATTGCTAAGCTAAATGTTATTTTCTAAAAAAATTATTCCTCCATGTCCGGTAAAAATACTAAAATATTATTCATTGTAATCATTTTTTTTCCTAGTTTCTTTTTTATAAATTAATTTCTTTTAATTTTTTTTTCATCCTTATCTCATGACTGATGTTAAAAAGTTTATTTAAGTTAATTCAAGTTATTTTTTATTTTTATTATTTAATATTAACTTAATTAATAACATCTAAGTTATTTTTAGACCCATCAAATTAATAGAATAATATCATATTATTAAAATAAATGTATATTAAATATATTCAAATATAATTTAACTCTTTTACGTAAATTTTGATGACTGGAATACCCATAAACAAATAAAATTATATTAATATTATTTTAAAAATTATATTACTGTCCGTCTTTTACTGCAAATCTACCCACGATGTAAAATTTTTGTAAAAATTCAGGTGAGAAGGGACATCACACTTAAAAGCCCATATTTTTACTTGGCAGGCCATGAAAGGGCAGAAGGTGACAGCCACACAGTAGGACCGGCTAAAACACAAGAACATAGTATATACCATCACGTTGTTTTCCCATGCACACCTACCTCATCATGCCCTCTAACTTTAATTAGTTTTTGTTTTCATGGTTTAACTGTATTAAAAAAAAATCAATTTTTTTTTTATTATTTTGATATATTAATTTTAAAAATTATTTTAATATATTTTTAAATAAAAATATTTTAAAAATAACTACCCCAACCAAACTGTATATCGTCTGAAACAGACATTAAGAAAGAATCTGACAAGGACACAACAAAGAAGAAGACTTGAGTACGTGCGGTATAGAAAAATAAAAATTCCACTGTCATCTAAAGTCTGTTTGTTTATATAATTGTTTATGTGTTTGAAGCGACCACAACAAAATAAATATTTGATTATATAAAAAAACACAATTTATTTTTTATAGGACCCACTATAATTCACGTTTAAAATACAATTTTGCCGAAGTAGCTCCACGCTGCTTTTCTTAAAAACAATATTTTAATGAATAATGCAATTCACATTCATTGTTCACTTAAAACAATAAACAATGCAATTCACTTGCACTGTTCACGAGTGAATTGCACTATTCACTTCACGAACAATTTTTTTTCTTTTTAGTATATTAATATTTTTAATAATTTTTTTTTAAGAAAACTAGTTTAGAGTGAATTAAATTCACTCGCACTGTGATGTGAATAATATTTTTTTTTCCCGAAAAACTAGTGTAGAGTGAATTAAATTGATTCGCACTGTAATATTAATTTTATACCTCATAATATTTTATCTAATTTTATTACACCCTTAAAAAATTATAAAAACTATAGCTTTTATCGGATGAATTTTGCACGTAATGGAATTATAGATGGTTTAATGAAAAAATAAAAAAATATTGTATATAAAGCATTATTTATTTCATGATGTAATAATAGCAATTAATTCTATAATATTTAAATTTAAAACCATCAATATATATATATATATATATATATATTACTTATTTTATAATTTTAATTTTAACCATAATTTTAACCAAACATATATAAATACAATACCAACCTCAACTAAAAGTACTTTTTATAAAATACTTTTTTTTAAATCACAACCATAAAAACTACCACAATACCAAACATACTTAAGATAAATGTACATCATGAAGATTTTTAACATCGTTGTTTGTTCGTGTTTTTTTATTTTTTTTAGTTTTAAATTATATATATTTTTAAAATTTTAAAATTGCCTTTTCATACTAGTATTAAAAATAAAATTTTAAAAACAAAAAATATTATTATAATACATATCCAAACAAAAAAATATATTTTCATCCAAGTACAAAATCATCACTGCACACTAAGAAAATCTTTCAAACCCACTAGTCCTAACCATAGTTTTGAAACACGACCTGACTCGGCAGCGTGATCCGGCGACCTGGTTAAAAAACCCGGTTTTAACATGTTGATTTTTTTTTTTTTTACTAAAACAATGTTATTTTAATTTTTTTAAAAAAAATTTAACCCAAACAACCTAATAATCAAATTAAAATCTAAAACCTAGATATTAAACTGAATCAGATATAAAAACTATGCTCCTAACAGTTAAAAACTGGTGCGTCTACGGTCAAGTAATCTTGTGTTTTCGAAATTAATTAATATTTAGGGTAAGATAAACAAGTAATATTAATTGTTTCAATTATTTTATTTATTTACCAACCAGATTTAGGCCTTTGAGACAGCGAGTACGCTATAAAGTGTCCATCGTGCAATCTGGGCTTGAAAGTAGTTGGATCATATGTTGGACTTGTTTTTATTTTGTTTCAGAAAACTTGGGTTTCAGGCCCATTTCTACTTATATTCATGAGACATCGGCCCAAAATTGATTTTTACAAATGTGTCATGCGAAAAAATTATTACGAGTTGGATTTATCATTGCCTCATTTACATAATTATGTGGGAATTGTCATAAAATGATTGAGGGACTCCTTGTTTTGTATACATGAATTAATGATGATGGGTCTCATAATTGTTTTTTTTTTTTTTTTTTTTTTTTTTTTTTATGGATCTCACATAATTATTGCTGAAAATTTCCTTTTTTTTTTTTTTGAAATTATAAATTTTTGTGATTTTTTTTTAATTTCTTATAAATTTTCAAAAAACATAATGCCGAATTTTTTAAAATATTTTTGAGCTTTTTATTTTCTATTTCTTAATAATTTTTAAAAATATTAGTTTTGTCATTGTAAAAACTAATTTGTCAACTTCTGTTACATTTAAAAATAAAAAAAATAAAAATCAGTATTGTCAGAATTTTTTTATTCTATAAAATAAGTTTTTAAGATATTTTAAAGTTGGTAAACATGGATTATAATTTCACCAACTATCTTTTTATAAGAGATTATTTATTTATCGATTTGATATAAAAGATGAGAAGATTTTGATTATTCTTACTCTGAAAATTTGTGTAAATAGAAAATTCCTTTGCGTTCATCATGATTAGTGGCTAGCGTTTGTCATGTTTTTTTTTTTTCATAATGTAATTTTCTATAGTCTTATACAAGTTTTGTTTTTTAAAAGTAATTTTTATTTAAAATATATTAAATTAAGAAGTTAACTAGCCGAGTAAAGATTTCTAATTTATGACGTACGTTGTTCCATGTTATGGGGTGCAAATTAAGGCCACTTTTCTGGCTTTATGCTACCCAATATTCACAGAGAGTGGGTAGATTGTTTCCTATAAACTCAGAGCACAAGGTCATGGCAATATTGAATCTGTGTGCTCAGGGGCGGAACAAGAACAAAATATTAGGGGGGTCAAATTAAAAACCTTCAGTTACTTTTATTAAAATCATAAATATTTATAAGAGAGAGGCTGAAAAAAACATTTCTTTGCAGGGGCCAGGCCCCTGCCAGCCTCCCCCTACCTCCGCCACTGTGTGTGCTTTCCCTGAACAATGTCGAGTCGTGCTCCAAATCACTGTCAATCTAAAACACATACAGGCAAGCTTACTCAATCAACTTTGACCCACCATTTATATATTTTGCATGAGCATTCATATATATATATATATGAAATTGCATGCAAACCATTAGGTTAATTTGAGAAGGAGACCAATTAAAGCTCAGAAAATGCTCCTGTGGGTAAGAATTCAGACAGTCGTAGAACGAAGGAAAGAGTACATCGGAGGTGCAAGCACAGATTCCATTATTGTGTGAAACGTTTGAAAAATTTATTTCTACTGAGCTGGGCTTCTAACGTAATGCTTTAAGCATGGTGTATCAGTTTTTTTAATTTTGATATTTTTTTTCAGTTATATATTTATTGATTTTTGTTTTTGTTTTTAGTGTTTGTTTTTTATTTTTGTAATTCTCTTTTCTTTTATTTTATGATTTTCTTTCATATATATATATTTTTTTGTTATCTTCTAGTTAATCCTTTCAATATATCAACTTCTTTCAATTATTTTTTTTATTTCTACTGTCATTTTCAATAAAAATATAATTGTCAAGTGAAGCCAAGTCAAGGTAGACCTTGTAAGGGATAATATTCGGTACTTAGGTAGCTAAAATCAAATTACTCACACTAATTGGTTTTTTTTTTCTTTTTCAAGTGGGACGTCAATTCACAATAATAAAAAAAGAGAAGAAAAGGTAGATGAAAATCACAGGGAGTAAATTACTTTGATGGACTGGGAAAACCATTCAAGAAATGCATTAGATTAATTTGTTCTTTCAATCTGCCTTGAATCTGCTAAGAAGATTTTCCTTCGAGTTCAATTAGGTCATTTCTTTTGTAATTCAATCCCCAACCAATATTACTCTCAATTTCTCACGTTCTCTTGCAGCTACGCCCACCTCTCATTTAAAACAATCTCACAATACACAACTTCCCACCTATAAATGAGTGTGGGATCAATAATGTGGCAAAGGACGTGCATCTATTAATACGGCGGTTATGGATGATATATGGCAGCTGCTGCTTCTGCCATGGCCAAGAGGCAGGAAGGAGGTGGGCATTATCCTGCTTAAATATGAACGTGGAAATTCAGGGTAGGCCAAAACATATAAAGAATGTGGTTGACAGCTGAAACAGCAAACCCTAGAAAGGATTTCTCCCCCACCTGTTGAATCTGTACAATGATTAGAAACTGGGAAAGGGACTCTTGGACCCTCACATGAAAATCTCCAAGTCCATATTGACCGGCCCCTCCCTCAAACTAGGGTTCCATTCTACGATAGAACGAAGCAAGATCGCTTAAAACCATGCTATACATCGCAAGATCTCTATCTCCACCATCCCCTTTATCCCAGAAATTTAATGAACTCTGATCTCTTCACTAAAAAGATGCTTTATGAGGCATTGAGGTATGTGACCCAGCGGTGAAAGGGTTTTATTTTTTTTTATTGTACATGAGTTCAAACTTTATTATATATGTCTGTCATCTTCATCTCCACAGTATCATATATATTCATTGAACTTGCAAAAAGTTTAATGGATTTTGAAAATTAATTGTAGTGCGTGAAAACTGCCTTCACCCCATTTTCGGCTGACGAATTTCTGTTTTCCGTACAAGACATAAATGGGTATGGATGTGTCCGCCTAAGGGTTACCCATCCCTCCAAGAAAAGGGTGACCCTTTAATTCTTTTATCTGTTGCTTGGAAGTTTCAAATTGATAATTAAAATTCCCCTTTTATGTTAAAATAGATGCTCTCCTAACGTGTAGAATTGGCAATCGTCGCTTTGAACAGGTAGTACTGATCTAGGTACCTCACAAACCTCCAGGCAGCATAAGAGTTGATCATGACAAAGGAAAAAAATAATAATTTAAAGGTAATAATGAGCATAATTAGATTTTCTTCACATATAATTTGGTGAGCGCGGATGTATGTAATGACCCCCCTTGAGTAGAATTCCAATACAATTCTCGAATATTTCTATATTTATCCTCCATATGTTTTTTTTGTAATCTGATTTTTTTTTTAGTTCAGATTCAAGAGATTTGGAGAAGAGGGACGTGGATGCCGGCCATTAATGGATCCAAATTTTATGAAGTGATTGAGGAATTCAAAGCATACATTTATTTTTTGTGACCTCAAAACATATAACTCAACACCTGATTGGAGCCAGGTTATTAGTTAAATTACAAAAAAATTGATCTAATAAAATATAATTAATTAATTAAATAGGTTTTACTCATTATGACCTGATGAATTGTTCAACCCAAGATTTTTTTTAAAAAATAAAACAATTTTTTTTTTATAAAAACAATTGACCTAAATTAATTTGGTGACATGTGAGTTAACTTGATAGCTTAAAGATGTAGGTTTTTTTCATGTAATTCCATGAACCCAGTCTAACAACCATGCTTATAAGCATAGTTATTAAATCTGGACCGGCCTACCTGGTCGACTCAGTGGTTGGACCGGCCCAAGTAAAATAAAAAATTGGAATGAGAAAAAACCCGATAAATCAAGTTGACCCATGACCCGGGCTGACGGGCTCCAACAAAACCAAGTTGAGATCCGTTTTTTTTTTCAAATATGTTTTTTCTCCTAGCAAAAGACTCATCTTTTTTATATTTTTAATTGGTTATTAATCCTTTTCAAAGTTCACTATATAAATACTAGGATAATATTTTATTTTTTAATGTAGAATTTAAAACCCTTTAGTATATATATTTTATGTTCACGAGAAAAAAAATTATTTTTTCAATATGAGATTTGAAGCCATTTAGTATATATACTCCATATTCCCAAGATAAAGTTATGTTTTTTTGACATGAGATAATTTTTTTTTATTTAAATACTTCAAATTAAAAAGATAATATACTAATATAGTATCTTTTCAATGATGGATAAAAAATCTTTTAAAATAATATTTTGAACTTCATTATTTATAATATATCTAACCTATATTTACATTAATTATTTCTTAATTTTTTCATATAAAAAATATTAAAACTTCAAAAATATATTTTAATTTTTTCTGGGTTGACCTGAGTTAACTCATGTAACCCGGGACCCAGCTAAACCTCCGGGTCGGGTCTGCTACCCATGCTAATGAGTAGCCAATTTATGCAACTTTCTTTAAAAAATTACCAAAATGAGGGCGACTTCAGAAATTTCTCAATCTTTAGAGGGCCATGGCCGTTTCCCGCGTCCTATAAATCCATAATTGATACTTGTTGAGCTATCAATTCTTTAGGGAAATAACACACTTTTTTAGACAATGATTGCGTTTATATATAGGTGAGGCACCGAAAATAAGATTGGATAAATTTACCAAAAAAAAACACAACATATTTTTACGACAAGCATCAAAGTGGAACAAGCACTGTTTCGCAATCTAAATTTATGACTTGCCGAATATAATAAAAGATGGACACAATAATTGTACGATAGAAGAAACACAACGGAGAGGTCGCATGGGAAAATTAGGTGAACTTGTGAAAGTGGGTTCAGACACCTGAATTTTATTGCCATATGACTTGTGTTATTATTAAAATTAAATTGATCATAAATTAATAGGGCTACAAATCCCAGATAATATATATATATATATATATATATATATATATATGGGAAGCAGGGTTAGGCATACCGTATAGCATTGGGTATGATATTGTTAAACAACCTAAATCATTGAGGAGAGGAGAGTCAAACGATAAATTAAGCAGCAAAGAAAGCAGAATCAAGAGGGAGTTCCCTTACAGAAGGACGAGGAAGTGGCAATCTTCACTAACTCGAAGATCCCAGCTTTGATAATGTCAATATTCTGCTGTGCTAACTTGTGATCTTTTAACCACGACTGCAACAACCTTGAAGCCTCCTGCAGCTAGTATATATTATCTTAGCAAATACTTCCTTTTCTAGCTTATAAACTTATAAGGTTAGTTGACCAAAGGCTTAATTTCAAAAGTCAACCAAAAAAATAATGGTAATGTGTTGCATTTAAATATATTGGGTGGTTCAAAATAATGAGTAAAAAACTTTTCGATGAAGGGAAGATTCAATGAATCTGATGTTGTTGGTGCCCATCATTATCATTATAATAAGCAAGCGATAAAACCCTCTTATAGAATAATTAAATATATATATATATCTCTCTCAAAATCAGCTCTCTCCCCATCCTTTCTCTAAACTATTAGTTAAATTAATGATAATTAAGCTTAGTTTAAATATAAAACACATTCAAAACATTTCCATACAACTGCATTTTCCACACCTCTCTGCCAAAAGTCAAGCAAAAGCAAAAAAAGATGAATATATAGACTCCATTTGGTATGCCTTATGAGGCAACTTTTAATTTTTAGTGATAATTTAAAAGTTATTCTCATTATAAATAATTTACCGTAAAATAAGTTAAAATGCCGTAAAAGCATGTTTGATAAAAAAAATCAAATAAACTTTTTGAATAAAATATGTAATATAATTCATAAACCAAAGATAAAAAAATATTACCTTTTAATTAAAACAAAATTTTGAGTTGTCTCGCATGCACAACCTGAGATTAATTTTCCAATAAATACCTGACAAGTCCCAGGTTGCATAAGAAAATCAAATTATACTTCATACAAAATGCATATGGATCTAACTTGGAAATTGGTATATATATTAATAATTATTGCAAGTAGATAATATTTACTATATGTATTAGACATTAAATTAGATTGATATAGGCGCAAAAGGAAAGAAGGGGGTATATGAGATTGAATACATCTAAGCTGGGGCCAGACAACAGTACCCAACCTATATACAATCCTCCAGTCTTCTTACGTCTGTATCGACCATGAAGCTGCGGCACACCATTGTTTTCTTCTGCAACTCGAAACGGATCGATCGAGCAAAAACAGTAAATTCATTTTTCTTTGTGCTATAATTAACAATATATACTTCATCGGGGGCCTAATCTGCAGTAACTATTTCTTTTCTTGGTAAGCCAAGAGCGATTATATAGAGAAAGAGAGAGCACCAAAGGGGATAATTTGCAGTAATTATTAGAAATACCAATCTAGCTAACGAGAAACACTATGCTAGCCAGACGAACAAAGAAGAAGATCAGCATAGCAGAGTTTGGATACAAGTACTGCACTTAGGGAAAGTAGATAAAACTTTCTTAAGCAAATCTCTAAAACAAAAACAAAAATGTTTTTTTTTTTTTTTTTTTATCATAAATATTTTTTTTATTGAAACAAGAATTGATAAAAACAAATGCGAGTCAATGCCATACGTGTCCTGTCAAAAATGTTTAAAGTTCTGGTAAGCAAATTTCTAGATCATAATAGCACATATATCTATAAGCTAGCTGATCATGTGTAATTCGAACTGGAATTAGGGTTTCCTTTTGCATACGTTGTCATTTTCAGGTTGGAAATGTTGACTTTGCCAAAGATAGGAGTTGGTGAAGATCATACCCACTTTAATGGTCTTGATAAGACACATATCATATGATTATAACAAATTTAATTTATTTTACTTTATGTGTACACACCTAATCCAAATATTCTGTATTTTTCTCTCGTTAATTTATGTATTTATTGGATTGTCTTTCTCAGGAGAGGGAATTGAAGTGGGGTTCAGGAAGAACCAAAAACTATAAACAAATAAATTTCAAATCTTACTTTTGTATATTAATGTAAGAGTTCTTTGTTTCTCTCGCTCTCCTTCTTTATCAATATTGTTAAACAAAAAAACTGCTTCGATAATGACAGTTCATTTTAGAAATAGTTGTTTTTAACTAGATGATGTACTACATCCATACATATAATACATAATATAACTGAAAATTATTAGTTTATTTTTTTTTACAAAAAACAATGTATAATCAATAATTTATAACCATATTAATTTACCATTTGAAATTTACCAATTAACACATGTTTCAGTTAAATTTCATCATTATTATTATTTTTCCAAGTTCAAGAATAAATCTACTTTAAGATTGATATGTGATATGTTGAAAAAACACACACTAAATCTTTGTATATGTGGTATATAATAAATAAAAGAATTGATGAAACATAACATATTTGCAAATCAAGATCTCCACTTGAATTACAAACTTTTTCAATGTTTCTATGAATCAAAGGGATGAAACCAATCTCGTTTCTAAGATAGCTACCAAAGTCACCTAAATAAATAACACATTACCAATCCCTAAATTAAACTTTGATGGTGTTCTAGATAAAACAAACATAAATATTATGAGAGAAAGTTTTCTTTTCTTGATCGACAAATTAAATATTAGAAAATATTTTTTCTATTAACTATTTGTATTCTTATATAAATAGAGTATCATGAGCTTATTAAGACTCTTTCAAATAAAAATCCTACGTCAAGTTGGCTCTCCAAACTTAATCATGATAAAGCTAGACTCTATCCCTCAAACAAAATAACTATATGAACAATTATCTATATTTCTCACTTGTACATATCAAGCATTCTAAAATATAACCTCATCCTTATAATAAGATAACTCTTTTGCTCTCCTTTACATGCGGGAAATAGAACATGCGATAAAATAAGAAAATCATACAAGAGTAATGTTATATTAAACCACTATGAAAAGTAAACAATATCACAACTTATATCTCGTTTATACCACAAACTAAATAATCATACTAGATCAACCATCTTTGATCCTCTTAGATAATATCAACAGTTATGCATGATCTCTCATTATATGTCTTTGTACTTGTAATCATGTCAAATACATTTATCTAACATAATCGCCTGAGTAATAAGTCATAAATCATCAGTTTGATTCAAATAGGTATTTCTTAGCCCTTAATATCAATTAATTTTGATTTCATTGTTTTTCTATACATGCTTTATTGGACTGTATAATTCATAACCCTTAGATAAAATGTTAAATTAGCAACATCAAATTTCCATGTCCTAACATATTTCTAAGTCCTAAAGGTTATAATTATGGATTTAAAAAAAGAACCATATGACTCACATAATGATGAAGAAGGGATTAATTATATCACTTCATTTTACTGAAAACTTAGCACATATAACTTGATATTGTATGCTATGGTAGAACTCTCACTACAAGAAATGTCACACTTATATATACACGATAGAACCTTGGTTTAAAAGTTATAAAAGCTCATAACTCGAGTATCTCAAAACAATCACTTTTTTAGTGTCTTTTTGAAATTCATATATTTGATTGTATAACAGGATTTATATAGACATGAACCTCTTCATTTTCAACTTATAAGTCTCATGTTAGCTCTAATTACGGAGACATAAAAAAAAGTATTTTCTTTCTAACTCATTAAGTGCTAGTATATCATGAGCATAATAAAAATACATTATGATAGGAATATATCTCATCCCGCTCGCTTTCTCAGCGTCAGGGAAATTTCCTGTATGAAAAGGACAATAATTGCTTGGTGATATTTACACTTAATATGATAATGTGCACTAATTTAAATTAATAAATTTACACAAGAAAAAAACCCTCTTAGGAGAGGTTTGGTAAATGTTTCAACAAAAATCTCATGAGTGGAGATATGTTTAATGACAATTTGAACCTACACAATGATATCTCGAATAAAATGATGTTTGGTATAATATACTTTGATTTGCCATGATACATGGAGTCCTTTGTATAAGCTATTTTTTCAATTTTATTCTTATTTTGTTTAGGAATTTTATTGTTTTCTTTTATTTTTTAGTTTTGTCATTGGTTTAGACAAGTTTTTAGGTTTATTTAAGGAATTTTAAACCTTCTAAAAAGATAGGCTACTTGAAGATAAAATATCTAATAATAAAATTTTGAATTTGAGTTTCTGTGTAATCCCTATTAGACATAATTATATGTTCTTATGCTTAATATTTTTCTTGTGTTGCTTCAATCTATGTCACTCTTTCAATTCATATTAAATCATGATTAATAAGCTTTTTAAGAATTCTATCCTTTACACTTTCACTTATTTTTGGTACGAGGGTAATGGAAGTTAAAAATTATCTCTATACAAATTAGTTTTGTTTTATTTTTAGATAGTAGTTAAATTTTAGGAGTAATTATTACTTATTTTAGGGATTAAATTTTAACCTAGGAGGTAGAAATTTAACCTCCCAAGTTTTATTATTATTTCATTTGTTTTTGACATTAAAATACATAATCAAACAATTTTAATTTCTTCCTCTCCAGTCATTGTTAGTATTTTTATCATTTAATGCACCAAATTTTTTTTTTGAAACAAATTTATATATTTTTAAAAATTATTTTATAATGAGTACTCTTATAATTTTTTAATCTCATATCAAATGTCACTTTACAATATTCTTTGCATATCTCATTTAATTTCCAAATTTCAAACTATGGGTTGAATATGGCAGGAAAAAAAAAAACCACCCTCGAGATATTAAATTTCAACATAGGAGTATAAAATTGAAAAGTTCAAATCTTAAGTCTAATATATTTTTACTTGACAATGTGTCGAATCATAATAATAAAAAGTGTACGTTCTTCACACCTTAACTAGAATGCACACCTCACCAAAATGAACTTTCAAACGTGTCACTTCATTTGAACTTCTTTGAAAAATTAGTGTGTTTAAACTGAAGAACTTTCAAATGTTGAGGGCCATGGTCCTTCCTTACGGGTGTGTTGGGCATCGTGGCTAAAATAATGTTTGTTTAATTTTTTTTAATTTTAATTAAAATTATTTTTTAAATATTTTTGGAATGTTTTAATACATTAAAAATAAATTTTAAAAAATAAAAAATATTATTTTGATCTATTTCTAAACAAAAAGTATTTTAAAACAAAACTCTTATCACAATTCTAAACAGGCACCACACGCTTTAAAAATATATATAATAATGTGATGAATAATGCTTTTCAAAAATGTTTTTAATAAAAAAACATATAAAAATATTTTTATTTATTTTTAATATCAATACATTAAAATAATTAAAAAACATATAAAAATCAATGAATTTAATGTTTTTCAGCAAAAAAAATTAATTTGATAAATATTTTGAAAAACAAGTATAGCTATAAAAATAATGACTCTAAATTCTTTCTTGATTGTTTCATATTATTATTATTATTATTATGAGCATTAGCATGTTTAGCAAAAAAAAAAATTATTTGGTGTAATTATGAATGATTAAGAACTTTTAGAAAAAAGAGAGACCGAAGAAGTTGGAGCCCAAATCGTTCGCTTGGCATCCAGAAATATAAAACAACCCTTGCGTGTAAGATAAAGAAAGAAGAAGAAAAAGACTTTGTCCATTTAACAACACAAACCTGAAGAGATATTGAATAATTTAAATTGAATTGGTCCAAATTAACTCTTTGGATATTATGGGGCTGTAAATTTTATTGACTAATTTAAATTGAATTGGTCCAAGCTCATTTCAATTTTAGTGAAACTTAAGCATGCCAAAATTGAATTAATGGCACCTTTAGTGAAACTTAAGAAAAAGTCTAAGCTCATTTCATACATGATTATATGAATTAATGGCTATATTAGGATTGACCATTGATTTTTATTACGAGTATAAATATATAATTAGATAATTATATGATTAGCACACAACATGATTTCTATATAATAAAAAAATAATAATTCAAATGATTTTCGCATAAATAGTATCATCACCAACAACAATTGTTTCACCATCTTTCTAGCACTGGGAAAATAAACAGCCACCTTGTGTCTTTTCAGGTTTTTTTATTAATAATTTTTTGATAATTTTATTTTTTAAAATTAAATTAATTGAGAATTAGATTTTTTAATTGAATCAGAGTCAAGAATTTAACAGGGTATGACTTTTAAATATTAGACCAAGTTTAAAAGATTTGCCAAACTTGTTTGTTTTTTTTTTCCTTTTTCTAAATTGATGTTTTCTTATGTTTTATTTTTTTTTAGTTGTGTTAAGTTGCTTTTTTTGGTTTGATTCTATTATGTTAGCACTCTACAATTTTTTTTTCTATCTCACCTCAATTATTTTTTAATCTATAAATAATCTATCATATTATAAATAATTTTTAATTTTCACCTCCTATGATTTTTTAATCTTTCAAGTTTGGTTCTAATTTTTAATTGAAATTTATTTTATTTGAGATCATTTTTTAAAAAAATTTCATCCTTAATGAGTTTTTTTTTTTCTGTCAAATTTCATTCCCATTGTTTTTATTGTTGTATTATTTTCGTTAGCAAGTTTTTTTTTTCTTGATTTCATCATTCAAAAATAAAATTGTTGAGAGTTAAGTTTTTTAATTGAACACAAATCTAAGATTTCACAAGTTGCAGGTTTTGGAGATTAGATATGGTTTAGGAGAGTCGACTGAGTTTGTTTGGTTTTTCTTATGTTTTCTTAGTCTTAATCCTTTATTTTATTTTATTTTTATTTTTTGGGCTTGGTTCTATTGAGTTAACAGTCTATGATGTTTTTTAATTTTACCCCCTACTATTTTTTAATTTATACATAATCTGTCAAATTATAAATGTTTTGTAGCTTCATCCCTGTAATTTTTTAATTTTTTTAAGTTTAGTACTCATTCTTTTAATTATTTTTTAGTTTGTTTGGGATCATTTCCTTTTCTTTTGCTATTTTTTATTAGTATTTTTTAATGATTTAACCCTTCAAAATTAAACTATATGATATTTAAACTTTTTCATTGAACTCAGATCTAGGATTTAATGAGTTACAAGTTTTTTAGATTAGACCATGTTTATAAAATTTATTTGGATTTTCTTGTTTTTTTTTGTGGTTTTTCTTTATTGAGGTTAGCACTAAGTTGTTTGATAATTCAAATATATTATTATTATTTTTTATTGTATTATTTAAATTTACACCTATTCGGGACTTTAACCTATCACGTTTTGACATAAAAAAAACTAGGTCGGCATACCGGGAAGCATAGTCAACCTATCTAGCTCTTTACTAAAGTAATAATTGAGAGGAAATTCATAAAAAATTGTCTTGGTGTAAATGTGGTATGATGCTTGAGAAATTAAGAGCCCACGTCATGCTTTAAGTTCCGACTTCTTATGATCAATGTGCAAGGTTGAATGGATTATTCTCTATGGTCGCCAGTAATTTTCACCATGAGTCAAACGCCAAATGTCTTTTCAATTGACAAGCTTTTTACGCCTTGTACAATGACTTGCTCCAATGGCAACTTCCATGACTTTCAAATGTTGGAATTTAGAACCTTTAACCCTTTTTGGTTTTAGGATATATTTATTTTTGTTTTTGTGTTTTAAAGAGTATTTTTTAAAAATTAATTTTTATTTTTTATTTTAAATTAATATGTTTAATGTTTTAAAATTATTTTGATATGTATACGTTAAAAATAATTTTAAAAAATATAAAAATATTATTTTAATATATTTTTAAACATAAAATACTATAAAAAAATACTACTATCATTTCTAAACTGCCTTTAAAATCCATGGGTTTGACAATAAAAGTTACGAAAATGCTTCTTCTATCATTAAAGAAATCTCCCAACTGCACCCAAACCTTAAATATAAGGCTTAGGACTTAGCTTAGCAACATCACTGATTATGTCTATTAAGACTCTATTTAGTAGATATTGAGGCTCCATTTAGTAGCGTGGCTAATCACATGATTTGACATGCTATTAAACAGGTTCTAAGATATTTTGTGAATAATCTATAATTTTATTTTAATTCAATATAATTCCCTTAAATTGAAGCATCTTGTTAAAAATAGAGATATTTTATGAGTATTTTATAGTAATATTAATCAAGATAAAAAACGAGGGTTAATGCCCTGCTTATAAGTTTGATTATGGTTTCTTTTCAAAGTAATTTTTATTTAAAAATATATTAAAATAATATATATTTTTATTTTTTTTTAATATTAGTATATTAAAATAATTTGAAAACACTAAAAAAATATTAATTTTAAATAAAAAAATAAAAAATTTTAAATTTTTTAAAATTATTTTTAAAATACAAAAACAAATATAACCTAATTTTCCTCAAGAAATTAGTAACATTTGCAATGGGTGCAATTTGTGGCTGTGGGATATATTCTTTTCCTCTAAAAAAAATTGACAACAAGAAAAAAAGAAAATAAAAAATAGTTGGCGGGCCTCTATAAAAAAAAAATGTGGGGGCCCACACTTAACAAAACATCCACGGAGTTTTTTGATATCCTCTTCTTTTGTAGTTACGGGTTGGAGTAGTTGGAATTACACAAAGCTCTTGTTTAAAGGTGTACAAAATATAATGTTTTTTATTTAAAAATAATATATTTTTTTTCTAAAAATTTAATTTTAAATTTTAAATTAATTAATTAATTTATATTTTTTTTTATTTTAAAATGATAATATTAAAAATAAATTTTCAAAAACACAGTTTCACGCAGGTCCAAAAGTGCAACAATCGCGGGAAAGGTGGGGACCGGTTCCGGTGGGTCCCATCCATCTCTCTGACAACGACTTCTGTTTTTCTTACACTGAAATTTGCAGCCGTCTGATTATATTACCAGTTTAGACTTGATGATCTGACGGGTCCCCCGTGCTGCCCTTTAAATTAGAAACGGGGAACGCTAACTTGACATGGGTTTCATATTTAACGGTCCTGCCTGTATTCTCTAGCTGACAGCTGCCTGAAAAATAACTTGGAGTGGATTATTTTATATGTTGACTATTCAGCCCCTAATTCTGCAACTGTTACCTAAAAAATATAACTCAGTGCTTAAGTTTTAAATTTATTTTTTAAAAATCACTAGTTTGAATCTTACAAATCTAATAGGTATTGAAAACTTATATAATCATTAATTTTAGAATCCGTGAAATTAGTTGAATTAACTGTAAGCTGATCCAAACATACATATTAATAATAATAATAAAAAATAAACTTTATCAGGAAGATGACATTCATCCGTCACTAAAAAACCTTCACTAAAGAATTAAAATGACATCCCCATTTTCTTTTACTTTTATCAACAAAAAAAAAAAAGTTTAACTTGAAAAAATCTATTTATCAAGGGAAAAAAACCCTTCATATATGCTCAATTTTTATATTATATTTATACATTATCTACATGACTTAAATTGTATTTCTTGGAGGGAAAGTAAACTTAGTTTACGAGTAAATAGCTTTCAATATAATCTCATATTATCTCAGTCCTAGATTGAATTAATGTGTTTAATTACTTCTTTTTTATTATTGATTGAAAACCAAATAAACGCTTCTTAATTAAAGATAAATATTAGATTATTAAGCCATTGACATCTCTTGTTAACAATGACCTAATCTATATATAGTTCCTGCATTTTGTAGGAATTTTAACTATACTCATTCCTCATTAATTGATCATGAATGGTGTTCTGGAGACCTCTAGAAAAAGATTTTGTGCTTTCGTTACAGCTACACCATCATTGAAAATCTTCAATAAATCAAATATCTGAGCATTCAAGTTGTGCAGCAGTCTTTGGATTTTAATTCTGGGGACAAGAACAAATAAAGATTTGAATTTGAGACATTTATCGCTATATATATATATTTATCTTTTGGAAGACTGCTATTTCTGGACTCAATATTTATTTCTTTTTAATGGAAAAAAGTGCTTAACCTTTCAATCAAGTTCATTTTTCGCTACCTTATTAAAGTGTATTTTGAGTGTGTTTTTTTAAGTAGCTTTTATGGTTTTAAAAAAATAAATTTTAAAAAAGTATAGTTAGGTGTTGTTAGTTGTATTTAGATACGTGTTTGGTAAAAATTATAATTGATGTTTATGTACAGTAAAAAACATGTATATAATGTTTGGTTATGATTGCTTTTTAAAAGTGTTTTTTATTTGGAAATGTATTAAAATATATATTTTTTATTTTTTTTAAAATTATTTTTTATTCAACACATCAAAATGATCTGAAAATAATAAAAAAAATTAATTTGAAGTAAATAAAAAAATAAAAATTTTCAATTTCTTTTAAAAATGCCTTTAAAACTAAAAAATAAACAGAGTTTTACGGAATTCAGTTAAAATAGAATGTAAAAACTGCTTCATAAAAATTGCGTTTCAAACTCTATTTTTTAATGAGCCCCACAATATAAAACGCAATTTAATGTATTGTCAAATACCTAACTGTATTTTTTACACCACAAACACAAAAATTAAACCTTAATGAACGGACCGAACCTAAAGTTGAACATGACATAGATAATTAACCAGCAATATTTCTGCACAAAAATATATAGAGGAAGCCATTATTAGGTATGTATTTCAATCTGTGCAATTTGGTCCCCATCAGACTCGATAGGAGAGATATATTATTTTTTTCATTGTGAAATAATGTCTTTGGGTTCGCCAATATGATAAGAATTAGAAGAGCACACTTGATCCAAGATAATAGATATTTATTTCTACTAATGCAAATTATACTTTTTCTTTAATATATTACCACCCACCTTATAAGAGCTTTCGCTATTTCAACCATTGACATATCATTATCTCATTATAATTCTCCGGCTCTGCCGCCATCTATACAACCACCCTATCACTATTATTGCTCTGCCATCACCGATAACCATCTTATTACAAACATCAATTACCACCGCATCAGCATCTTTCATGGCTGTTGCCACCGTAGTCACCACCACCTAATTATTAAAATAACCATAATTTCATCACTATTGTTACCACAATTATAATTATATAACCATTACCAACGGTAGTTGTTTCAAATGATTAGATGCTTATTTTTTTTTAATAAAATCTTGACTTCGAGCCTTATTAATAAAACAAATTATTTTTGAAAAAGCTTTATCTCTATCAGATTAGTCCGAGTTTAGATCATAAAAATATAACCATTATCATTAATATTATTAATATCATAATTATTATAAAATGATAATCATTAACGCTACCATATTAATTATTACTGTTCCAATAACTTTTATCACAAAAACATTGTAATTTTACTTATCATATTACCCGCATACAAAAACCATAATAAATAAATAAATAACATTATTATGGGTGTAGTTAAAAAATAAGAAATAACTTATATTTCATGTTTTTTTTTTTTTTCAAAAAAGATATTTTAATATTTTCCCCAAAGAAACCTACTCTAGAAGAAAGAAAACGGCCAAGGGGCAAGGGACATGGAAGAAGACAGCCGCCTCACCCCACTATCCATACGTGTAAGTTTGCATGAAAATGTCAGTAGTAAATCCTACGGGCTTTCTCGTCATTACAGTCCCGAGAATGGTAACAAACTTATTACTTGTTTGTTTGTTGGCTTGATGAAAAATAAATTTTAAATATTTTTTGTGTTTATTTATTATTAGAAAAGTTGGTTAATAATTTTTTTTTAGTTAAATAAAAATTTGGTTTAGATTCTAGGAAAGAATTTTTTTTTTCAAAAATTATGAAAAATGTTAAATTATTTGTTGGTTATATTAAATTTGATTCTCAAATTTTTTATTATCATCTATATTTTGTTTTGAATATGTTTTTTTTTTTTTAATTTTATCTTTTATAATTTGATTTTTATATTAACTTTGGTCCTCATTTTTTATAATTGTTATTTACTTTTCTCTTATCATTTTTTAATTAAAATTTTTTATTTATCAAATTTGATTCTTATTCTTTTGATTATTACTTATTTTATTTGAAATAATTTATAAAATAATAATTATTATTATTTTAATTTCTTCATCTTTTAATTTTTTTATTTGTTAGATCTAATTTTTTTTATTATTTATTTTATTTGAAATAATTTATGAAATGATAATAATTATTATTTTAATTTCTTCAACTTTCAATTTTTTTATTTGTTAGATTTGATATTTATTATTTTGATTATTATTTATTTTATTTGAGATCATTTATGAAATTATATATATTTTTTAATTTCATTCTCATTTAATTTTTTAATTTGTAAGAGTTGTTTCTTATTATTTTAATAAACTTGAAAAAAATAAAACATTAATAAGTTATTTTCTAGTTTATTTTCCATGACATGATCAAAATATTGAAAAATATTTTTCAACTTATTTTTTATTACACTACTAAATATAAAAAAATAATTCACTTTTCTAAAATTTATTTTTTTAAAAAAATTACTTTAGACATTAGTCAATAAAATGCCTTAAGCGGTTTCATTGGACTCTATAAACTAAAGTGGTTTTTCTTCAGGTCTTCTCTGGTTTTTAACTCTCTCCGTCTCTTGTGTCTGAGGAGAGACAGAAAAAACTGAACAGGGTAGCTTAAGACCATTTTCTAATATATATATATATATTTATTTGTTGTACACAAAGTCAGTCTCATCTTGTAGATAAAGAAAGCTGAAAATAAGGTTTGTCTTATTTCCTTGCATTCAATATCCCTTCTTCTTTTTTCCTCCTCATTCATTCAATCTCTCTTTTCCAGTTTCTTCTTTGTGAAAACTCTCTCCTTTTCCTTGTTTGTATGCGTGTGAAATATCTAAAGGATATGATGATGATTATGATCATTAAAGGAACAAAAAGAAGGTAGTTTCATGCCATTTATGGGGTTTTCAACAGCTCTTTGGAGTTGGGAGTTGGTGGAGGAATAGTAGAAGATCAGGAACGATTATAAACTAAGCTTTTTGAGGGTTCTCATGGCTACTACTGCTACAAACAATAAAGCGATCAATCCCTCTGCTCATCAATTCGAACAGCAGAAACAACAAAATCATCATCAACAACAGCAAAACCAGCATCATCAGCAACATCAGCAACAATATCATCTTCATCAAATGCAAGAGCAGCATAATCATCACCAGATTCCATATGGAATCATGCAGTCATCATCATCATCCTCAATCCCTGGGAACTTCATGTAATCTTTACAAACTATAGAAATCACCAAGAACCTATTTCTAGAGTCTCTTTTCTGTAATCGTTTTTAGAAGTTTAATTTTAACTAACAAGAAGGTTTGACCCTGCAAATTAAATCATTTGTTTCTCTGTGATTTTCTTTTGTTTTTACATGTGCACTTTTTGTGTCAGAAGCAAAGATGCTGGAGCTTATGACATGGGAGAATTGGATCAAGCCCTTTTTCTCTATCTTGATGGACAGGACCCCTCCACTGTTAATCAAGACCAAAGACGTGAGCTCTCCCTCCCTCTCTCTAGATTAAAAAAATTTCATCCTTCTCATTTTCTTTACACTATTCCTTTTCCTTTCCACCTCTTCTGTTTCTGTTGGGAGATTCTCTTTGGAAAGGGTTATTTGAGGGTCACAAGGAAAGCATGTTCAACTCCAGATCACAAAACTACCTCTCTGCCAATCGTGCTTTCTTTGACGAGATGCTAATAATGTTCCTTGCAGCTGCAAGAAAGACTTTTTCAAATCTCAAGAAAATCGTCGTTTTCTCTACTTATTTTCCCATTCCTTTTTGAATTCATCTTCGTTTCTTGTTGCTAGGAGCATTAGACCATGACATGTATAACAACCCTACACACATATCATGATCAATCCCTCATTGGTACGAATAGGGTATGGGTTATATATCTGCCTTTTCTTCTCTTTGATCCCTCCTTTTTCTGTTTCGATACCGTAGAGAGCTACAATTGCATGACGATCCCTGTACTTCAAACTCATGTCTCATACCTCTCTTGCCTTGTCTAGCTCACTTCCCTCTCTCTCGGGTCCTTATTCTTTCATTATTCTTTTTCTCTCGCACACTAAATTATAGCTATAAAGAGATTTGATGTTGATTTGGGTTTGTGTGCAGAGAGTGGTGCAGGAATGAGACCTCCAACTTTGAATATTTTCCCATCTCAGCCTATGCACGTAGAGCCATCATCAACAAAGGTATAATAAAATCAAAACCGTTGATAACTTAATTGGTTTATATACAACTCTTCACTTGATGGTTCAGTTGTACCTTACTACATATATTAATATTACTCAATATTTTCTAATGGGTTTGTTTTGGATTTGGTAGGCTAATATTACTGGTGCTAGCACTGGGTTAGTTTCTTCTGCAACTGGTCGTTCAAAGGGACCATCAGAACCGTCCATGGAACTTGCCAACTCAAGAAATAATTCTGCACCTGGCCCTGAACCAGCTAAAGCTATCAAGGTAGATTCGGACTGTGCTTGTAAAATAGAGCAATTATGATTTTTTTTTTTAAATAAGTCTATATATAGCTTATTCATAACTGAGATTCGAATTGGTATTTAAAAAGTTTGTTTCTTGTTGTCTATGGCAGCGCCAAGGGAACCGTAAAGGACCAGCGAGATCAAGTTCGGAGCAGGAAGGACCCAAGACGCCAGACCCTAAGGTGACTTCTTTGGGTTCGCTTTTTATGGAATATATATATATATATATATATATATATATATATATGTTTACAGTTGTTTAATTTCTTGTAAGTTTACAACATCGAATGTTTGTCACGACCAATTTTTATGCAGACATTGAGGAGACTTGCTCAGAATAGAGAAGCAGCAAGGAAAAGCAGACTAAGAAAAAAGGCCAGTCCGTTCAAAATCAATGCTCTCTTTGATTTGATTGCAATAATTATTCCATCCAGATAATAATGTTCAGCTCCAAAAATCATGAGGTTTGCCTCCTTTTCATTCTCCATTATTACAGGCTTATGTTCAACAGCTAGAGTCAAGTAGGATTAAACTTACACAGTTGGAGCAAGAGCTACAAAGAGCCCGAACTCAAGTGAGTTAAAAATCGTAACCCGCTTCTATTATTCATTCATAGAATCATCATAGCACGTTTCAAGATATTTTTTTTCTGTTCCTGCTAGGGAATATTCCTCGGCGGAGGAGGTCTTTTAGGAGGAGAACAAGGCATTCCTGTTGGTGTCACCAATATTAGCGCAGGTTTTTAAATTTAAATTCAAAATAAAATGCTACTTTTAGTTATTCTATTTTCCAGATTTTTTTTATTATATACTCTAATTAATCTCTCTTCATGGATAATTAAACGCATCTCTATATATGGTACTCATATATAGAAAAATGATGACCTTTTTTTTTTCCCGTTCTATGCTTCATTTCTAGATGCTGCATTTTTTGATATGGAGTATGCAAGATGGCTTGAGGAGAACCATCGCCTAATGTGCGAGCTTCGGGCAGCAGTACAAGAGCATATACCCGAAAATGAGCTTAGGCTCTTTGTTGACAACTGCTTGGCGCATTACGATGAGATGATGAATCTCAGAAGCGTGGTTGCCAAGACCGATGTCTTCCATCTTGTTTCTGGCATGTGGAAGACTCCGGCAGAGCGATGCTTCATGTGGATGGGAGATTTCCGGCCATCGGAGCTCATAAAGGTACTAAATAACCCACCCTTTTCAGTCCCAAGTGTATACTTGGTTCTTTTTCTTTTTCTTTTTTCTTTTCCCTGGGTGCTTAGACATTCGAAAATCATATAACATCAGATGTGACAAGAAACTGACAAAAATAGATGGCCAAAAAAGGTAAATAACCTAAGATACATATCTATTTTAAGATTTTTAGATCAATTTCGTTGTCTCAAATAAATATTTGAAAATATATAATAAGATCAGTGAATGATGTGAGGTTATTATTAGATTTTGCACGAGGAATATAGGACGTTATAATTAATGCATGGTGCACAACCTGTCGGTGGAAACGGCAAAGAAGATAGGCTAAATCCCAAAACACACAGAAATTATGAATATCAATGGGTGACGAAACAGATCGTGAAGGTTTCTACAAATGGGTAGAGTCAGGTGTCAACCTAATAAAGCCCCTGTTTGTTACTACAACTTCTGGTTTCATTGTTTTCCAATTGATAGATACAACAGGCCTTGTTTTCATGTTCATCCTTTGCTTTGGCCAGTAGTGAATTAATTATCAAAGCCCTGAAAATGAATGGTAACATGTCATTATTAGTTAACCAAATTCTGGTTTATTTATGTAGTTATTGTGTGCTAATTAATAATTATGATGCAGATAATAGTGGGTCAAATTGAGCCATTAACGGAGCAACAAATCTTGGGAATATATGGCTTGCAGCAATCAACACAAGAAAATGAGGATGCACTCTCTCAAAGGCTCGAAGCTCTCAATCAATCTCTTTCAGAAACCATAGCCTCTGAATCACTGATCTGCCCTCCTAATATGGCTAACTACATGGGCCAAATGACTGTAGCAATGAACAAGCTCTCCACTCTTGAAGGATATGTCAGACAGGTACGCATGATTTATGATCATCTCTCTCTCTTTAAGCTGGTCTATGTTTATTTTAGTGAGTAGGGATACAGTTGTTTGTGGGCCCTCATGTAGTGGGTCAAGTAACAGGAATCTGGTCCTGTTTGGGTCGGGAAACCTACCCCAACATAAGAAACTGCTCCGTGCCTCACCACATGAGGTGGGTGGTGTTCTATGCATGTTTTCTCTGTATTTATATGCATGGTCTACGAGAGCATATTTCTAGCTATCATGAGGCATCCTGTACGATTAGGGTTACATGATATTAATTACCAGCAACTAGGTTGTGCACGTGGCAAGCAGGCAAAAAGTGGTCCCCACGGATAGACATCAGCTTCTAAGAGATCCGATGAGCCCATGTTTTGTATGATGTCACGGTCGTAACCGTTTGACTTGAAGACAACACAAGTCCATTCTTCATAGCTCTCTTTTTTACTGTTCAAAACCCAGCTAGCCTGATGATCTGATAACTTCGTCCTCGGTGGGTTTCTTGAGTTGACTCAGTAAATTTTCAATGAGATTTGCCATTCCATTGATGAGTCACTCATCAGCTAGCATGAACTCGATTCCCAGACCTACTCCCTTTCTTCCCTGCTAGTTACAAAGTCTCTTGGCATTTCCTATCGCATGGCGATAAATATCAAGCAGCAAACAAGATTTTCTTCTAGTCGATGCTTTGAAGATATAGGGCTAGGTGGATCCAATGTTTGAAGGCTAGGTCCAAATTTTCTTTCAAGAAAATAATGAAAGTAAATAGTCAAGAACGTTTTCAATTGGGATTTTAATCAAGTTATACACCAATCAAGGCATAGAAAGTCATGGTGATCATCACAGGTGCTCACCTTTTTATTAATCGCTATCAGTTGACTTGTAGTATTTTGAATTTCCTCTTCTGGTCTAAACACATTATGTTTAGTCGGCAGGACACGTGGTGGCTTGGAAAGATTAACTTGTTGAAATTGATTCATCAGTAATTTCCAGGTTAAACTCTCTTTTGTGACTTTGTTTTTGTCCACTGTCAAACTTCTGGACCTTCTTTACCAAGACTAACACAGCCTACATTTTCCATTTCCTAAATTTTCTTTATATAACCCGTTTGAAAATTAAGACCCCCAAGCATCACAAAGTCTTGAGTAGATAGCATGGCTGTTTAAAAAAATCTAGGAAGAAGAATTATTTGTAATGCTGTCATTGATTAAGGTCAAGCTTAATCAATCACCCTATATTCTTAATTTGTCGACATGCATGACTTTTTCCCAGTTTAATAATTTTGATCTTTTTTCTTTTTTTCTTTTTTTTTTGATGAACAGTTTTTTTTGAGGTATATTATATGTGTTTGAGGTAAACTTACGGACATATACTTTTTTTGGATAATATACTTACAGGCAGATAATCTGAGGCACCAAACCATTCACCTGCTGCATCAATTACTCACAACCCGCCAAGCTGCAAGGTGTTTGCTCGCCATTGCCGAGTACTTCCATCGTCTTCGAGCTCTCAGCTCTCTCTGGGTGGCTCGTCCCCGGCAGGAATGAAGAATTGTAGAAACCCTAGACTTTTAGCACCGCTTTTATATCTTTAAGGGCCACTCTCTTAATTATTAAAGTAGGTCTTCCATGTTTCTTTTCCTTATTTTCTACAGAAAGATGTATAGATAGACAAAATATTAGATTAAACATCTTAAGTGGTAGAACTGATCTCACTTTCTCACTTGATCATTTCTTCGTGAGAGATTCAGAGAAGCAATGATTTGGCAGCCATCTTTGACTAGAAAAATAGATGATCATGATGGAGAATTAACGAAGATGGAGAAGAAAATATTGCGGACTTGAATTAGAATACGATCAATAACGTCTGGGCACTTACTTTTTGTTTGTATTAGGGAGAGTAAAGAGACGAGTATTTGGTTCTAGAAGGAAAGAAAGAAGTGTTGAAAGTTGAACGTCCATTTGGCCTAGGTGTCGATGCATGCACGTCTTTTGACCAGACTCATGAATTCATGAAACTGACAAGCTAACTTTTACTTTGTGTTTTGGCAATTTTCACCTTGTATTAATTGGCCTTGCTCACCGCTCAACGGACATCAATGAAAAGAGATAGAGGTTTTATTATAGTTATATTACTATTTATCCTTTTATATATTATTATGAATTTTAATAGTGAAATTTTAAAAAAATTCAATTTCATTTAGAATTTTTGTTTTACACAATTAAGTTACTAGTTGTATATTTTTTTGGGACAAATAATTAAATTGAAAGACAAACAGCTGAAGCTAAAATGGTGAGTAAACTATGTGGTCGCTTTGAATTTTTTTTTGAATAGTTCATTTTAATTCTTCTATTTTTTGTACTTATTAGGTAATCAATCCATCTAATTTTTAAAAATTTAATTTTGATACCAAACTTCATTTCTCTTATTTGTTAGTTTTTTTTTTTTTTTTTGTGGAGAAAAGAGAAGGGATCCCAGATTTCACTGGAGAGAAATAAGTTTTTGTTTGAAACAATTTTGGCCACTAAATCAATCGATTCTTGTGTCAGATAGTTACATATGATGAGAGAGGTTAAGATTAAGTGTTCGTTTTTTTTACTCTAAAAGTGTCTAAAAAGATAGAACTAATCTTAAAATGAATTTTTTTTGTTATAGATTAATTATGGGTTTTGAGGAGTATTTTGCATTTTTTAAGGTCATTGGTTGGTTTAATAAGATTCCAAAAGTCTTTCTTAATATTATCGATGATTATATTGTTAATTTAGGTGACACTTGTAAAAAAAATATATATCATAAAAATTACTAACTGAGGCTCGACTAATGTGGAAAGCATGAAAGGACCAAAGGCATTGTAATAGGTAAAATTATTGTAGAATGAAAGGGGACATCAATTAGTAATTAATGTTTTTTCTTTCTAAATATTGAAGTAATATATTTGTATTGAGTTATTTTAAGTTTTATATTAAAGTCATTACTAAAATGACTTTGATGAATTGATTTTCATGTTTATCAATATTAAATTTATCTATTTGATCACAACTACAATGAAATCATCGTTTAAATAATTATTATTTTAACAGAATCAGTTCCATGAACATCTTAAATGGATGAATATGATAAAAGCTTGGCGGAGATAGTTTAAGGTTAAATAAATAATATTTAATTTGAATTTTACATCTAAAACAATTAAATTGATTCTTTTGAAGTTATTCAATTTTGACGTCTCTGCAAAAAATCTATTTGGATTTTAGATGTATATCTCTCGATCAAAAACCATTATAAAATGAATGTATATCTCTCGATTTTGAAGTTATTCAATTTTGACGTCTCTTCAAAACTTGAATTTAATTGTTTAATTTATGTCTCGTATTTTTCATTGGTGAAAGAAAAAATATATTTTTATCACAGTGGGCGTAAAATATCAGATGTTCGTTCCCACCATTGAACAGACGGCATCTGAAATCCCTTTGTGTTTAGTGTTGGACTTGGACTTGACCACTTCAACCTGCAATTGGACCTTAGCTGTCTTGAAAAATTCAAAAAATAATTGCAAGGGCCCTACCGGGTTCGAACCGGTGACCTCTTGATCTGCAGTCAAATGCTCTACCACTGAGCTAAGGACCCTTGTTGGATTTAATGTCGCTTACTATTTTTGAAAAACATCGAAATAGAGTTTTCCCTGAACGATCGCATGTTGTTTGACGAGTGTAGTCGAAATGGCATGGTTGAACTGGTGGCGATCGCCGGAAGCTCTTCCACTTCCTTTGGAGGTTCAAAATGAAACGGGACATCTTTCCAGGGGGCAAGCTTTGAGGGCAAACTTCCATGGAACCATCTTTCTTCCCTGCAAAAGCATGAGATCAGCTAGCTATAGTAGTGGAAAAGACTGCTAATAACAGCAGATTACTAGATTAGAGTGCTTGAAATTAATGGTTTTAGAAGTTCATGAAGCAGAAGGTGATTGGGATTTCTCGTGTGCTAAAGAAAAATCCCCCTTTTGCTTATGGAAAGGGTGGGGACAATTGCACAGCAGCTTTTCTTTTTTGGACGATAAAAAATATATTTGTATAAGATTTTGTGCTAATCGAAATTAATTTTTTTAATATGATATCAAAAATGCATTTTTATATTAATTTAATGTATTTTTTAAAATAAATCCTTTTAAATACTGGTTGTTTTATTACAAAACTTGAACACTCTATGGAGATTCTTATATATGTACTTGTATACTAGGTAGATGTTTCAAGAATTTTTAAGTAAATTATTACCAAATATATAAAAAACAATTGGAGAGATCAAGGAATAGAGGGCTCTCAACACTTTCCCTCTTGATCTATATGAACGTCTCATTGTACTATTCTATATATTTTTTTCATTTTAGTAATCAAATTTATTTTATTTTCAGTTTTATCTTCTAAGATATATTAATACAGTTTTATATATTGAGATTTTGTTTATTTACATTTTCTCAATATAAAATATACCATATTTTGATAATGATTTAAATATAAATTTCACAAAATAAAATTTATTTGTGGTTAAAAAAGAAATTATATAAAAAAAAGGACCAAGTCTGACAAGAATAAAAAAAACCCCCTGGGTATGAGCACAAAAAACTTCAATTTTCTCCTTAAAAATTCTAGTTTACCCATTATTTCGTACCTGTTGTTTTAACACTTCACATTTTAGACAAAAACTTCTTGTTTTATATATATATATATATATATATATATATATATATATATATATATATAATTTTTTAGTACATTAATGATAGTTGTGGTGGTAGGTCTCAAAAAAAAGAAGAGAAAAAGTGTTTAGATGATGATATTTCAGTAGCTAGAAAGATTGATCTTGATGATATTGAATTTATCTTTTTTAAATGGAGTTTAATAGAGTAATTTTTTCTCTTTAATCACGTTAGATAAAGTAGATCAGTGTTTTTTTTTTTTTTTTTAAAAAAACTTATTCATCTAATTTTCATTTGTAAAAAGATTAGAGGCAATTTTGAGATTAAAAATAAGCTACTAAGATTTTTAGTATGTTTTTATAGGTGATTTTCAGTGAAAATAAATTGAGAAAAAGGTTTTTGAATAAAAAGAACTTGGATTTTATAACAAAAAAAAAAAATTTTGATGCAAAAAGATGACAAGTTGTTTTTCACAATAGACGATCTATTGTTCCGTTCGCTTGGGGAAAAAAAACCTGGAGTGAAAGATTCCTTAAATAAAATAAAATAAAATCATTCAGGCGCATGAGCTGGGGTTTTTGGATGCAAAAGATAACAAGAAATTCTTTTTTGTTTTTTTTTCGTTTTCTGTTTTGTGGCTTCTTTATTTATTTTTTTGTCTTAATTTAATGTGTGTCTTTTTTTTTTTTTTTTAATCAATTCATATATATTTTATTTATTTTATTAAATCTGAACATCAACTTTCTATTTTCCAATTAAAAAAATCATTATACCAAAAATTACATCTATAACACCAGCACTTTCTTTTCTGACGCTGTAAACTAACTTGAAATTCTACCCGAGCACGGATCACAAGATTAGTGGAATCTAAATATCATGGAATTTAGTGATTTAAATACCTGAATTACAAATGTTGAAGTTTTCCACTATTTAGTATTTTTCTTAAAGATAATCAAATACTTGAAGATTTTAAATTTTTATTTGGTGTCTCTAAAATAATGATGTCAAGAAGCCAACCGAAGTTTTACCCAGCTGATGATGTCAAGAAGCCGCGTCTTAAGTCTTAACAAGCGAAAGCCTGAACCCACCAAGCTGGGGTAAAAAATGGCAAGAAATTCTTCTTCTTCTTTTTTTTCCTTCTCTGTTTTGTGGCTTCTTTATTTATTTTTTTGTCTTAATTTATTAATGTGTGTCTTAGGGAGAGTATTACACCGGGGACAGTGTTGATGTTATAAGAAGGGAGGTTTATGGGAAAGCGAGTTGTATGTGTTGAATTTTAAGTTATCAGAAAATGGGTTTTTGTTTTTCGTTGTAAGACATTTTTTGATTTTGGTTTATTGATTATATCCAAAAATTAATTTTTCATGATGTTCTATTATGTTTCTATGTCAAGATGAACTTGTTTGGTCACTGAATCCACTTCTGGTTGTGTGTATTTCGCAACCAACTGTAGGTCAACAACATCTTCCCAGCTGAGAAGATGAAAGATCAGAAAGCTGTGGATGCCCCTGTGATGAAGGCCATCGGAGGCGTTGCGGATTTGAAGTCGTTCTTGGGTGCAAGATTCTCTCTCA
Organism: Populus alba; assembly: GCF_005239225.2. Classification (NCBI taxonomy): domain Eukaryota; kingdom Viridiplantae; phylum Streptophyta; class Magnoliopsida; order Malpighiales; family Salicaceae; genus Populus; species Populus alba. Next base: position 4,702,371 of record NC_133299.1, read on the forward strand.
ACTCAGGCACGAAACTCACGAACTTGTCTTCTAGGGAAAACGATGTACTTATCTCATACTATTCTTTTTTTTTTTTTTTTCTTCAAGATTTTGATTACCATTGGCTGCATGATCTGTGATATTTATGGGAAAGAATCCAAGATTTTGCATGTTAACAGCCTTTGGTAGTTTGGTTTTCCATCAGCATCGTTTATGGCCCAGTCTACTTGTTTAATGTTTTTTCAGCTTCCTCTAGAGTTTTATTCAAATTTGTTATTGAATTTGTTGAATCTGTCTACTTCAAGCAATTAACTTTTGATTCCTTTTTATGAAATAACATTCTACATCTAGAGCATGGTTATGGTATGTCTGCCCTGTGCAATGGTAAATCTAATCAATTTTATGTTTGTGTCACCTGTTTAAACTTGAAACCGAAACTGCTTTATTACACAATTTTCTTGAAAGCAAAACATAGGTTAGGATTCTAGCAGGAAGAAGAAAAATGAGAGATACCAGAAAATCCCATAAACTTCTATTAGGAAAAACAAACATAACTGAAACTTGAAGACAGAACATGAGACGAGCCCTTTCTTTTTGTTCAAAGCATGCTATCAGCTCGTGATGGCAATCTCCTGAAGAAATTGCTGGGAACTGATGGTTGCTTGCTTCGAAACCTTGGATGTCGCAGCCAGAATAAGCCTGCACACAAGGTAATTATTTTAAAAGGTGTTATGTAGAGCACGACGGCTGCAATAAGGCAGAAAATTATGTAGAGGCTGGTTGCTCTTGGGTCTCTCCAGCTGAGCAGAGCTTGAAAACGTTCCCCTTGTGTTGCCATGTCTCCGACCACAGTCTGGATCCTTGCTGCTACACTTCTAAGTCTGTCGTACCTCATTCGCGCAACGTCCTGTTGCTTTGATGTGGGAAATGTGTCAAACTCTTCATCCAGTTCATCTGGGTGAACTGCTTCTGCCCATGAAAGTTTGGTATCCATGTGAGGAGGGTGCCTTGCGCGGAACCGGTAATTCCATAATCCAATCAAAAACATATATAGGAAAATAGTTGGTAGAATCAGTTCTGGGTAGCATATCAATATGAAAAATAAAACGTGAACTAGGACTGTTGTCACCGGATTCTTCCATTTACACACTTCACCAAGCCACTTGCTCATTGAGATCACCCCAGAAAACAGCGAGACAATTCGGAAGAAGTTAGCTTTGCTCCTTCTCATGCTCCACATGTGAGAATCCACATCCAACATATACTCCACAGTCTCTTTCCTTAGTGGTGGCTCAGCTCTGCCAAGCCTTACTGCTACGATATTCATGGCCTGATATCTCAAACTGTCTAGCTGATTTACAGTAAAAGGATGCAAATAATGCATTTTTGGCAACAAGGGCTGCCCATAGAGGTAAATCATATTTGCTAGTGACAGGCAAGTGAATCGAACTGCTAACTGGAGTTCTCCCATCTTTTTCAGCCCAGATGGTTGTAGGACAAGAAGTGGATAGGAGTGTGTGTATATTCTATCTGTTTCCAAGGTAGATAGTCGAATTCTTACCTTTCCAATTCTCATGTCATTTCGTGCTCCACCACCAGTTGCCGCGTGTTCAGCTCCTCCCAAGTGGCAGTTGTCGAAAACTCCCAAGGTGATCACCGTGCAAGGGTCATACACCTCCCATGTATACTGCTCATTCCACTTAGGATTGAAGTTTTCAATGATCGTTCTGGTCCGTACCCACTTCAGCCCATACTTGGCTACACAATAAGCATCAGTAGTTCCTCTGCCATCCTTTTTTTTCATTGGAAGAAGCCCTTGCGCACTCAGGATGCCGACTTCAAGGATTCCAATGGGCTGCTTCCAGAGCTGCCTAGCTGTTGGTCGTTGGTCACTTATGTACATTGTTGATTCATCAAGTACATGGTAAGCACCCTCGAGGCAAACCCTGAGATGAATCCTGGTTGAAAATTTGAGCTCGTGTCTCCTGTCTCCCTCTAGAGCACCAAACCCAAATTTTTCAAGGTTGAACCACTTAGAGTGAACTGGCCGGTGATCCAAGCGCCTCTCGAAGATATGTAGCGGCAAATTTGCTCTCCCCATGACTTCATCTTTCGCAGGGCTTGCTTTATTTTCGACAGTAAGTATCAACTGCTCTTCAAATGGCTCTGCTGCGACGAAGATCAGATCTTCATTCCACATAGGGTTTGTTGTTCTGGTTGGGCATAGCTTGGTTTTGAGTATCTGGTTTCCAACTTGAGCTTTCACGAAAACCTGTGGTAATTGACTTCTGTCAAGCGATTCTACGTCCTGAGCTTCAATCACATTAACCCTGAGATACCACAGTTTTGGCGAAACATAAACCTTTGATCGGATATTGAAAACACCCTCCCCATGAACCGAAGTAGCATCTGAGTGCCAGGACTCTGGAAAAGCTTCATCAGCCTGTGTACCCATCCAAACTGCAAGCATCACCTCTCCTCTCACCTTTCTATCTCCACTGTGACCCTCTAATCTATACCACTGAGGTGCCAAAGGGCTGTCTGGTGGAACCCTTGTAGGCACTTCATGCATGTCAAAGACCACCTTTCCTACGTAATCATCTCTCAACACCATCTCTCTATCTCTGAGGAATACTTCAACCACTGAAGACTGAATTTTCTCCTTTGAGAATGCGAAAACCTGGTTCCATTCAGGGTTGGTTTTCTTCTCAAAATGCTGTGTTTTTCCTTTATAATTCCCAACTTTAACTTCTATGTAGGGGTCGAAGCTTCCAGTTACTGGGTGTGTGGGAAGATCTTTGGCTTTCACAACTCGGACATACAGATAAAACATCTGCTCAACAAGATCATACGTGCTTGTTGCTCTTTCACTGCTAATCCACCCGACTCCACCGCGTGGTCCACCATGAGGCCAACGTTCCCCAAGCTGAGGCTTTGTGTTCTTCAATTTGAAGTCATCTTTGTGGTCAGGAGCAGCTATTGGATTCATTGGTGCAAAATCGACGGCACTCTTTCCCAATGTTTTTTTCCAAAGAAATTCCTTTCAGCAGCAGAGCTTGCTGTTGGCGTATTGATGCACTGGACTGTCTCCTATTATCTTAGTCTGTAAGACTTACAGAAGTTGACGTATCTTTGGTGCTCGTGTACATTCAGTACCCGAAATGGATCCTTCTCTTGTTGAGGCTTGACTTCAGAGCATCTACAACTCCACCAACAGCTTAGCCATTACCTTTCCGGTTTGCTTTGAGCAGCAAAAGAATCTTGATTTTGGAGGGAAAGGTAAAGAGAAAGAATTATTAATAACAGCTGCAATGCTACAAGTTGTACTGGGTGAAGTGTAATGGAGAAGGCTTTTGTTTCGCTTATAAGCATAAATGCAAGGTGATTGGCACCCCACTTGGAAGGACAAAGATAATCTTTTTAGATTTTAAAACAAGGTGACTTAGTGCATGTTCACTATCCGCGATTCTTTAGGCTTTATTGGCTTTATAAAATTGTCCAACTGAAAAATTAAACCATCCACAATTCCACATTACCCTTCAGTCTCCAGTCCAGAGACCTTTATCTTTCAAGGGATGGCGGTCCTGGTTACTTTATTTGAGCTGCATCACTTAGTGACGACAGCTACCCCCTTCCTTCTGGTTTCTGCAGCAAAGCTAATGGGAAGGAAAGGAAGCAAAAACAAACCGTTTTGGAAATTTTGCAGAGTTAAAGATGCTACGGTGAGAATAAAGAAAGAAAAAGCAGCATAGAAAGCTTAATGGTGCATCACGTTGCACAGAAAGATGCTTTATCCAATATTCTTTCCCATTTTTATTCATCTTTAATTTAATTTCTTGCTTTCAGTATGACTTTCTTCATTTAAAGTGAAATGCTGTTTTCTTTTACTTGTTTATAAACCGAGTCCCTTTATACAAGTCAAAAGATCATTAGGGGCTACAGCCCCGGTGTTCTGGTTAAAATTCCTAGGCATTGACAGACAAGGCTCCCCCTCTTCGTTGGATTCTGTTTTGCTAACAATTTCGGAGCAAGAACAAACGTCCCATTTACAGATGGAGCATCTTTTGCTTTAGACAACTCCAAATAGCGATGACTACACGAGGGAATATTTTGTATTGATGTGCATTGAGAGCAGAATTGGACACTTGGTGCCTTTCCGAGGAGAAAAAGTATGGGCTGCAGTCTTATTTTTAATTAGATTCTTCTGATCAGAAAATCAAGACTTCTTGATCACTACTTTTTGGATAATGTAAGTCATTAGTATGATAATTACTTTGCAAACACTGGTGCCAAGTACCATACTTTAGAAACAAATTAATCATTAATCTACTCGTTATGTGTAACAACCTCCCTATTTCAGACATGTTTCAATTTTCTCCTGTGCTGGCTGTATTCTTCTCCTGATGCTCCTAAATAGTATTATTAATATTTCCGAAGAAATTTTAGAAATTAAGCAGAAGAAATGGTTCGATCTATCCTCTGGCTGGTAACTCGAGGATTTAAGGTAAAAAATCATATTCAACATGGCATCAGACTTCTTACGAAGATCATAGGGTTTATCTTGAAAGTCTGAAATAAGCTAAAACTTTCGAAGCATTTCAGATAGGAAAAAACATGAAGGGAAACCCAGTTAATGCCCCCAAATTCTTTAAACCGTTCAAGGAGCCGTTCCTTTGAATGAGGTTGGGTCTCCGAGGCAAGATAGAAAAACGAAGTTACTAACCTTTTTTTTTAAAACTAAAATGGTTAAAAAATCATTTTAGTTAATTCTTTAAAAAACATTATCACATCCTTGTTTTAAAATGTTATAAACTAAATGCTTGTTTTTTTCACTGCAAAGAGTAACGATTTGATGAGTTGAACAACAGTCACTGTTTACAGTAAGCATTGTTCATAAAGCTAACAGTATATAGTAAGTATTGTTCATAAAGCCAGAGTAAAAAGTAGTTTAGAGGGCATGGATGTGCTATGGAAAAGAAAGCATATTTGCTAGCTATTAAAGGAGAGTATGGCTGTGGATGCTTGAGAAAAATATTATTATTTGTCATTCTCCAGACAAGTTCTTCCTAAAGCAGAACACTCTGCTTTTTTTTTTTTTTTTACAATTCAAAGCAGAGAGCTCACACTGCTGGTTTGGGTGAGGAGAGGGTAAGTAAAGGTAAGGTGTGGAAGGAGGAAGACAGTAAAAGTGAAATATAGACGTTTTCTTTGTTTGGATATAAATTAGGGAAAAGTAAGATTATGAATCCACCCTTGTTTCTTTCAAGGACGGAAAGAAAAAGTTTAATTCTTAGTTATTAATATGCACTCTATTTTTGAATTTTTTGACACAATGTGTATAATATTAGGGTTTCTAGTATAATAATATAATATAATTAAAAATTTCTAATAAGTATCTTTATCATTATTTTTTAAGAAAATAAATTATATTTTTATATTTTTTTTATTTGAGTTTCTACTTCTCTATTTATTTTTCAATTAAAACTCCCAGCTGCAAGTTGATAAATGCTTAGTGAAATGTCCATTGAACAAAACCCCCTCTATTTATAAATGGAAAAAATCAAAATTAAAAATCAAAATTTGAAAAATGAAATAATGAAGATGGAGGCCATGCTTTATAAAGAAAAAATTTCACTCCTTTTTATGGACCATTTAGAAACATTAAACCAATAAATAACATATAATAATAAAAACGATGAATGCCTTCACAACACAATGTTATATTTTTTAAAATTTTCTTTGTTTTTTTTTTTTTTGAATTCAGGATTTCAGTGCTTTTATAACCTACAGTAGATATAATGGGGAGGACATTTCCTTCTAGAAATAAAACTTACATCTTTATTATTTATTTTATTTTAAATTTTCAAAATTTTGCTTTTTTTTTTTTAATGTATAATGGATCCCACAGTAAGGTTGGTAGGTGTCTATTTAATAGACACATCATAAAAACATAATATATTCTAAGAAACACTTAAAAAAAAGAAGCACTCAAATAAAATAAAGGCATTATTCTGATAAAAAAAAGTACAATAACTTAATTAAAAAAAAGTATAATACACTCAAGTAAATATTTGGGTTGTATGGGCAATGTTACACGCTGACGGGGCAGAATTCTTACCTAGAAAAAAGAGAGTAAATATTTGGGTTGTTTTGCCAGGCTTGAACAGCGCTGCTCACCTGGGGCAGGCCTGGGGGACCAGCCACCCTGGTCGTCCTAGGCTTGGCCCAAGATGACCAGGTTATCCAAGCCTAATTCATTTTATTTTTTTTTTCTTTTCATGATTGATTTTTTTTCTTTTTTTTCTTTTAAAATTTATATATTTATTTTTTTAGGTATTGAAAATTTTAATATGTAACACGCATAATTTTTTTCTCTTGTCCACATGATTTTTTTACTAACAAGCACTATTTTCTATTATCCATATATATTTTTATAATACTTATCATCTCATATAAACTTTAATGAAAAACAATGTGCTCATCGCAAGGACATGACACATCAACTTCTCATTCAATCACTTGCTAGGCATAAAATCCTTACACAAAAGGAGTCACCTTGGTTGCCCATGGCACAATGCCTTCATAAAAATAAATAGAGAAGTAGACACAAACTCTCTATAATAGAGAGTGCCAAACTCTCAACCTACACAATCTCTTTGGAATTTTATATACCTAGCTATACATAGACATGCATATCGTGTACTCTCATTTTTCTTTTATATACATTACATTCTCCCATCCATACAAGTAATGACTTAAACATCGAAGAGTCCCTCATTTCAAGAGGGGCTTACTTTATTAAGAGCTTTTAGACACAAGCTCAACTCAATTCACATGGTCCAGTTTTGTTGTAGATTGTGGAAAACCCAGTTTACGTGTGAAGATTGTTACGACTTTATCAATGACATTATCTATGAGATCTAAATAAAAATTCAATTCATTCCCTTAACTCTTAACTTAAATCATTTTCCATGGCTAGTGAAACAACGATATAAGAGAGAGATAGTGACTGATCTCTTTACTGTGGCAACTCTAACTCCTCCAATTCTCCAACAACTCTCCAACCAAGTGTAATTTCTTAACAATGATATCACAGTGATGCAACTACATCTTCACACCCTTTTATTTATGCAACAACAAGCTCTCATTTATGCACCACTAAGTGCATAAAAAACAACTCAAGTTTCATGAAGGATCATACGATATGCAAGTGAGTAACGCTCACACTCCTACACTTAGAAGGAGTTATACACCTCGTTCTCACTCGATACCTTTTAAAAGATACAATTGCTATCCATATTTATTTGAATCTCACTCATGCACTGGAAAAAGCCTAGAAGTAAGATGAAATCCATGACTCCACGAACTTCTAAATACATCATAATGGGAGAATCATCATTTTATCATAAAATCCTATACACTCAACTCTCCACATACTTTGTTTCTACAAAATCCAACCTAGACAACTACAAGGGATTGACAGAACCTTAGGAGCACATATATAATGTGAGATGTATCCTTTAGCTTCTCATATAAGACATTGATGCTATGTGTAAATCTTTTCCAATAATGCTTATTGGATTTGCATGTGCATGGTGCCATAACTTAGAGCTTGAATTTATTCTCTATTTTCATGATCTCATCTTTAAAATCATTTGTTGTTTTAGCACAAACATTCCTACCAAAAAAAGTACCATAAAACTCTTTGTTATTACATAACAAGAAAATAAGAGCACCAAGGCTTATCTTTAAAACTCAACAAAGAAATGCTTAATATGGACAAAATCTTTGAATCCATCACTATAAAAGCTTTGATTAGTGGAGCATACAACTATTTCATATGGGAAATGTTATACACGCTCCTTGGAATAAGTCTTATTATATTCAAACAAGCAATGCAATTTTTTTTTTATTGTGGAAGAAGCCATAGTCACCGGACAATGTCACCCATGTTTCCATCAAATTGAGTCTCCCCACTGTTATTAGTTTCTCACTAGAGCATAAAAAATAAACACCAAAGGGCATAATTGTGATTTCCTCACATTCTCCATGCCCATGTTTAAATATTTAACCACCATATAGACTAAGATACTAGTTGCTTTCTAAGAAAAAGAGTTTGTTCAATATCCTCCTTCTATAAAAAAATGATGTGAACATGAGGAACCCTAAAAAACTTTTCCCTTTTTATCGTGATTATAAGCATGACATTGAGGAATGTCACATTTTGAAAAGAAAAAAAGATTAATCACTAGAGGTTAACTTCACCAATTTTTTAAAAAGGAAGAGCAACTAGAACCAGGTAAAGAAGTCATTTGATGCGTTGTTTGAGATCAAATAATCTCTAGATTATACCATATATTATATATCTGTCTTTTGAAATTTTTAATGAAAAATAATCATTTTTTTCCATTTCTTTACTATGAAAATCACATATCTCCAAACACGTCTTATAATCCATGTGACCACTATCTCTAAGTTCTCATGACAATATCTCTCCAAAAAGATCATGGATTCTTCTCTAGGTCTCATCGATCACTTATCTTTAAAAGGATCATATATCCTTTTCCAAAAAATATTGACAAAAATATCTCATGAATTCAAAAAATAAAAATAAAAATGGCAAAAATTCAAAGGCATGACCACACAGGTAAGCTTTACACTCTAAGTTTTTCTTCCTTTTAAATAGCTTAAGAGGAAGATGTATGTTTACAAGATGCTTAAGACAACCAGGTTACCTAAGCTTAATCTAGTGACCAATCCAATTTTCCCTCTTTATATTTTCTCTTCTCTCTCTATTTTTTTCTCTCATATTTATAAATTTATTTTTACAGGTACAGATAATTTTAATGTGTAGCATACATAAATTTTTTTTTTCACATGCATAAACTTTGTATAGGCATACATTATTTTTTTTTTTTGTTTTTTATCACCTAGCTATGTTTTTGCTACACCTATCAACCTGCATGAACTCCAATGAAAATAAATGTACTCCATAACAAAAATATGACACACCAACTTCTCCTTTAATCATATGCTAGGAACTTATGGCACAATATGACATCAATCGATGAACTACCTTGGTTGCCCAATGACATAATTCCTTCTCCATGAAAAAGAAATCAGGCTAGGTGTATAAATACACTTAGTCATACAAGTAAACTATGACCAACTTTGAAGACACAGACTCCCCACAACAGAAAGTCATAAACTCAACCAATCATATAGACTCTTTAGAGCCCCACAAAGCTATTTACAACTAGATACGCACATTAAATGCTCTTATTTTTCTTTTCTACAAATTACATTCTCCTCCACATACAAGTACTAACATAAGTATCAAATATATCTTTTTTTCACAAAAAACTTATTTTTTCAAGAGCTCTTAGACATAAACTCAGCCCAATTCACCCGACCTAGTTTTGTAATAAACTATAAGAAAAATCCAATTTATGTGTGATTTTTTTTCCAACTTCATCTACTACTAAGTTACTATATTTGTTAATTTAAATCATTAACTATCAATTATTGCTTGAAAATGCACATACAATTAACTCATGCAATAATTGGTTACTACTAATTTGTATTAGTACATAAACTAAATCAAATCAAACAATTTATTCAAAACCAATCACTCAAAACTTTTTGGTTAAGATCAAATGTTATTCGAGCCATAGTTTAAGAGAGTGGATACAATTTAGCCTTTTTTAAAAAATCTAGACACTTTAGATTAGAAAATCTTTATGAGTAGAGGCATCAAAATTTCCATTACCAAAGTATCTGCATCAACATTAAGTTACGGTGTTTCCAAGGATAGACATGTGAACAGTTATGTATGATTAATTAATACAGAAAAACAAGAGAGGACATTTTACGTTACTTTTTAGACGAAACCAAACAAAGCACCCAGATCATGCCCTCTGCAACCTTTATCTCATTTTGATAATGTCATTTTCATTTGACATTACTTGGTGGAGGTGTCTTGGAGTGTGTATAAACTGAGATAACGAAGGTGTCTTGGAGTGTGTGCCTTTATATGATCTATAAACTGAGATAACGAACGTGGCTCATAGTTGACTCAAGTTTGCTAATTTTTCAAGTTTACGAGTTCTTTCTCTTAGTTTAGCTCTTGAAAATAACTATTTACCGTATGTAGCGTTAAGTATGTGTGTATAGACCGGTCAAGCTAATTAATCTTCAAACATGAAATTTATGTTTAAAAATACGGTAACTATTATAGTTAGAGTGTTTTTTATTTATAAATATATTAAAATAATATTTTAAAAAATATAATTTCAATTGCGTTTACAATATTATTTAAATTTATCATCTACTTGGAATTAGGCGGGGTAAGGGGGGAAAGGATAAGTCAATGTTGGAAGGTATCCAAAATAAATATAATTAATAGCTAAGAATTGCAACTTGAATACTTAATTTCTCAATAAATTCCTGCGCAACCTAGTCAATACTTAAGGCAGCTATGATTTAAGATAAACAACTAGCAGGACAAACACGAACTACTCACTAGCATGGTTAATATATAAACCAGCAGCTGGAAAGCCGGTGGTAAAGAGATACAAGAACATTGAGATCTGACAGTATTGTGTCTTCACCTTAGGTTAGTCAAATATTTTGGCCGAGATTTACTTGGACTTTCCCTCTTCAAACCAGCTCTGAGCTGTCTAGCCTTTCCTCAGATCATACCTCGTAACCATACAAACATATCGAAGACAGAAGAACCCTTTAAATAGATAGAACATTTGCATTCCATCTATCAAAAAACGTAGAGCAAAAAGAAGAGGTCTTCTAGAGCGAGCATGAAAACCCTTTTCCTTTCCCTTGTCATTTCCACTCTTCTTTCACTCTCCCTCTCAAAAGAACTTTGCAATTCCCAGGACAAAAAGGTTCTCCTACAAATCAAAAAACATTTTGGAGATCCATACCTCTTAGCTTCATGGCAATCGGACACTGATTGCTGCAAAGCTTGGTACCAAGTTGAGTGTGATTCCACCTCCAACCGCATCATTTCTCTAACAATTTTTGCTGGCAACCTTTCTGGCCAAATCCCTGCTGCTGTTGGGGACTTGCCCTATCTCCAGACCCTTGTATTCCGCAAGCTGACAGATGTTACAGGCCCCATACAACCTGCCATTGCCAAGCTCGTACACTTAAATTTTCTCAGACTTGACCGGCTAAATCTCACCGGGACAGTACCTGGCTTTCTTAGCAAACTCCAGAAGCTCACATTCTTGGACTTGTCTTTTAACGGCCTCTCTGGATCAATACCGAGCTCACTAGCTCTGCTGCCAAATCTTGATGCTCTTCACTTGGACAGGAACAGGCTGACAGGTTCAATCCCAGAATCATTTGGGACATTTAAAGGCAGCGTACCGGGTCTTTACCTGTCTCACAACCAGCTTACCGGTGAAATCCCTGCATCATTAGGGAACATAGGCTTCAACGTCATTGATTTATCACGCAACAAGCTTGTTGGTGATGCTTCCATGCTATTTGGGCTGAACAAAACTACTCAAAATGTGTATCTCTCTAGGAATATATTGAAATTCAATTTGTCAAATGTGGTGTTTCCAAGTGGCTTGGAAAATCTGGACATTAGTCACAACAAGATTTTCGGAAGCATACCTCCACAGATGACTCAGATACCTTTGCAGTCCCTGAACATGAGTTACAACAGGCTGTGTGGCCAGATTCCTGTAGGTGGTAAGCTGCAGAGCTTTGATTACTCCACATATTTCCATAATAGGTGCTTGTGCGGGGTTCCCCTTGAAAACTGCAAATAGAACAGTGGAAAAGGAAGCGTTTTCGTGTGTGAATAAGGATTTGCAATATTTCTGAAAGCGAAATGTACTGAGAAGATAAGATCAATCAGGGATAAGCAATATCTATTATTATCTCTGTTTTCAATTTCTCTTCGTATTAATTCAAGTACATTGAATCCACAGAACTTTGAATCTTGCATTACGCTATCTTACAAAAACCAATAATTGACAATGCTAACAAAATTTTTAGAGACCAAGTGCCAAGTTTTGGATTCCAACAAGAGCCCAAGACTAGTTTATAGCAGTTCTCAACTTAGAGCTTCTGTAAAGAACTGCATGACAGACTCTCAAGTATCTCTCATAGAAAAAGATTATTGATGAACCAAGTTTTTAAAAGTATATCTTACCACAAAAAAAACATTAGACCAATAAAGATTTACGGATATAAATTTTTGAAACACAAGCACATTGTATTGAAAATGTCCTCTAGACCCAGCAACAATTGGAGCTTGGCAATGTGCCAAACCCCGAGCACACCTGAGAGAATGAGCATTTTTCTTGGACACACCCGAGTGAATGACCATACCATCCCCCCTAAACATGCTCAAGAAAATGAGCATCTTTCCTGAAGCACACTCAAGAGACGAACCCAATCTCCTTTGGATTAAAATAAAGGACAGACCCAGCTTCCCTTAGGCTCACCAAGAGAATTAAAAACTCACCTCTCTTAGGAAAATAGTTCAGTCTCTTTGGAAACTCAGCTACATTTGACGTATTGAACTCTAATTTATTTACACCTTTTAAGTATATAAAAGTGCTTCAGAAACTCATTATATTTAAATCAAACATTAATATAAATATAATATATATTTATCCTTCATTAAATACTATGAGGGTTAAACTGCATTTCAGACCTTTTTCTTCACAAAACAACAAAACTCATGAGTTATAAATACACCACGAGACTTTCATAACAAATGTTCACAATCTTCATTCACCACTGTATATATATTCTCTGAGTATTTCTCTTTAGAATATTATTGTATTTTCTCTTGCTAAAAAATACTTATTTAAATATTAGAGAGTCCCCGCCCCCACTAAAAAGGATCTTTTACCGATACTAGTTACAAGTTACCTTAACCTACCATGCATAGAGTATAAGCTATCAATAATTTTGATTAAGAAGAATAAATGAGATTGTTAAAATCAACTAATTAACCAATTACTTAACTTAGAAGCTCTATTTTTATTTTACTTGGATTTTTCAGAACATTATCAATTATGATATATAATGCTTGCATTATTAATATTAATAATTTTTGTATTTAATTTATAAGAGGGACAAAATTATTACTTGTAACTGACCTGTCAAAGCACCAAGATGTTGCTCTCTAATTATTTCTTGGTAGTGATGTTTTTGGTGGGGAGGTATGAAAAGATTTCCCGAAGTCAAGGCTTGTATTCTCTTTCAAAGACATCTAGAATTTAGCAAGCGAATTTTAAAGTATCGTGATAATGGAATTATAAATCCTGAAAGCTCGTGAGCGTCACCCAATCACACTGACGCAACATGACGTGGGACATGTGGCTGGGAAATCAGAAGCTCAAGAAGACAGCCTAGAACGACAAAACTCAATACGCAAGTAAAATACCAAAAGGCCATACTTAATAACACCTTCTTCTTCTTCTTTTTCAAATTCTTTCTCTTGCAAATTTATTTTATAAAAGCTTTATTTTTATTTAATTAAAATAAATGGTACAAATATGACGATACAACCATTCCAAATAAAATAAAATATGATGCATGATGGATACCCTAATTTTTTTTAATTATTTTATTTATCATGTAAGAAATTTATTTTAAAAGTAAATAGAATTCGTTAATAAACATCAATATAATGATTTGTTTGTAAAAATAATGAAAGTATAGAATAAAAAAAAACAGCGGTCAGGTTATTTATAGTTTCTTTACCATTATAAAAAAAAATTATGTCTACTTAAATTATCTTAAAAATAACTATAATAAATTATCCTTTCGTTAAGAAATATTTGGATAGCACTGACTAGCCAACGAGTCCACTTGTTGCTAGGGATCTGCTCGCAATATCTGATTCAATTTATTTAATAAATTTACCAAAATAAATCCAACCAAAAATAACAAATGAAAAATCTCCAAGGTAACCATATCATTTTTAAAAATCACAAAAAATCATATAAAAGACAGATAAGATAAAGAAAATGCATAGCTTAATTGTTAATGATATAAATATTGAATAATAAAATTAAAAAAAAAACATGTAAAAACAAAGCCTAATCACTAATGATATAAATGTTGAATGATGAAATAAATAAAAAAATCAGCTTTTAAAAAAACCAAGCAAACTTTAGTGAACCTTTTAAATTTGGGCTAAGGTTTCAAACTTGTAACCAATTAAATGCTAGATTTGTGATGAATCAAGAAGCTCTATTTAAAAATTTTTAATGTTGATAAGACAAAGTAAATATAATAAAGGACAACAAATAAAAAGACTTGAGAAAATAATGTTTATTTTTAAATCAATGAAAAATCCCATAGAAAGAAAGAAAAAACCAAATATTCTATTGAATAAATATTGAATAATGAAAATTAAAAAACATGAGCTTAAATAAAAGCAAAAAAATCAAGCAAACTTGAACAAACTTTCCAAACCTCATTTAATCTCTAAACCCAAAACTCGTGAAATCATATACTAGAGTTAACTCAAGAAACTTAATTTTCAATCAATCCAATATTAAATGATGGAAAAAAACTATCAATTTAAAAATTTTTCCAATGAAAAGAAATAGTAATAAAAAGAATGAGAAATTTATCAGGAAAAAAGACTCAATGAGGATGAAATTGTAAAAAAAATAATTATCTCAAATAAAACAAATAGTAATAAAAATAATAAGAATTAAATTTGAAAGATTAAAAACTTAAAGTGGGGTGAAATTGAAAAAAAAAAATCTCATTCTATAAATTGTTTAAAAACATTATTTCAAATATTGAATGATGAAATAAAAAAAATTAATTTAAAGAATTAGCAAAAAAAAAAAAAACTAATATAGAATGGAAAATAAAAAGACTCGAGATAACCAGGGTCATTTTTAAGACCAATAAAGAATTCTATGGAAAGTAAATAAATAAAAAGAATGTAACCAATCTCTAAATAAATAAATATTGAATGATGAAAATTAAAAAAAAAAAGCTTAAACAAAGGAAAATAAAAATCGAGCAACTTGCACACGAACCTCTAAAACCTAATCTAATATCTAAAACACATAACCTATGAAATCCTAAATCTTGGTTTAATTAAAAAGCTTAATTCTCAACCAATTTAATAATGAAAGATGAAATCATGAAAAAATATCAACTTAAAAAACTTACCAAGGTAAAAAACAAAGTACAATACAAAGATAGCAGTTGAAATAATATAGATTAAATTTGAAAGATAAAAAAATTTTGAAGGAAGTGAAATTAAAAAAGAATTTTGATTTTATAGATTATTTAAAATAAAAAAATATTAATTAAAATGATAGAGACCAAATGTCAAGAAGAAAAAAATTATAGAGGTTAGTATGAAGTTTTAAAGGGGTTGACATGAAAATCAAAGTGGGGAAAAAAAATGGTAGATAATATCAAAACCAGAGGTGTGTATGGCGCATGCATTGCACCACATTAAAGATGTCAAAACCTTTCAAATATTGTCAAAAAAGATAAGATTTGGTGATCGGACAACACCATACGATCAACCCAAATAGTACGGGGACCGACCACTTGCCAGAACATGTTATGCATGTGCCATAAAGTTATTTTTAATAATATTTAATATATGAACAATAATACCTCTAGATAATTTTGATATTGACAAAAAAAATATCATGGTAAAAGGATCAAAAAGCTTTGTAGGAGAGTTTAGTTGATTTTTATTTCAAGATAATAAAGTAATTTAATTATTTAAAAAAATGAAAAAGAACAAAAACATTTAGCCCCGGGAGTATAGCTTAGGAGTACTTTGTTCTTGGCGTGCTCTGCCAAGACTGTGTGATGAGGCCAGGTTATTGGATCCCAGGACGATGGACGGACGGTCTAGTCCATTGGCATAACCTGGATGAAAGATGGTCATGATTAACATAGATGGAATGATTTATATCTAACACAAACACTTAAACAAACTTTAAAAAATGCATCATTTGTTAAAAGCTTTATATATATATTGAAAAAATAGTATTTTTTATAAATTAACCAATAAAAAAAGAAAATCTCATAAACCGATATTTTTATGGATGGATCCCTTCTCCTTCTCGAGACCTATTTGTTATTCTGAAAGAGAGAAAAAAGCCCAAACCATGAGGAACAAGAAGCCCAGCAGAGGCTTAAATTCCTCAGGCTGAACAGAACTCTGTTGATTCCCCTGCGCTATAAAAAGCAGTCTTGCATTTCTCATCCCATGCATCCTCTCACTCTCATTTCTCAAAGATCACAATCACCCCGCTCTCTCTCCCTTTCGAACCTGAGACTTCGCCAGAAAACCACCCTGCAAATTACCTGCTTTCTTTCTTTTTCCAAAACAAACCATCCTCCTTATCAAGAAAACTTCCCTAACACTCCATAACCCTATTCAAGAAACCAACAAATTCACTCGAATTAAACCCATTGAAGATCAAGATCGAACCACAATAAGCTTCATCCATGGCAGATGAACTGGACCAAGAATCCGAAGCTCGACTTCAGTACCCAACAGACCCAACTGCATACAGACTCTTGGAAGAGATTGGCGGTACTGGTTCTAGCGCCACAGTTCACAAAGCAATATGTATCCACAACATCAGCAAGTCAACTTTCGTTGCAATCAGAATCTTTGATCTTGAGCAATATCCAGCCGATTTTGATGGTCTCAGACGTGAAACCAAAACCATGTTACTTCATTCACACCCTAACGTTCTTGCATCCCATCTTTCTTTTGCTGTTGATAGGTATCTTTGGGTGGTTATGCCTTACATGTCTGCTGGCTCTCTCCAGCCTATAATCTCTTCTCACTTCCCCGACGGACTACCAGAGCTAAGCATCGCAATAATTCTCAAAGAAACCCTCCAGGGATTGTGTTATATTCATGATCAAGGCCGTATACACACAGATATCAAGGCAGGCAACATTCTTATAGACACAGAAAATGGCAGCATAAAACTTGCAGATCGTGGCAAATCGGTCTCGATTTACGACTTAAGAAGCGTTGTGGGATCATCCCCATTGTCCCCCTCATCAAGAATGAGGTTGACTGATGTTGCAGGGACCCCATATTGGATGGCACCAGAGGTTATACATGACTTAGATGCAGGTTATAGTCTCAAGGCTGATATATGGTCTTTTGGTATTACTGCATTGGAAATAGCCTATGGTCGACCTCCTTTCTCTGACCTTCCTCCATCGAAGTCTTTGATCATGAAGATAAATAAGAGGCTTGGGTTCTCTAATTATCATGAAGAGAAGCACAAGAAAGATTTCAAGAACAAGAAGTTCTCAAAAGAATTTAAAGATATGGTTGCTTCTTGTCTTGATCAAGACCCTTCAAAGAGACCTTCTGCTGATCAGCTTTTAGAGTATTCTTTCTTCAAGAACTGTAGAGGATTAGACTTTTTGATCAAGAAGGTTTTCGATGGGTTACCTAATGTTGAAGACACATTCAAAGAACTCAAGGCTTTACAAGGGACACCAAACCAGATTACTGCTGGCACTGATGTTGAAGAAGAAGAAGAGCGTCCTGAATCAGTTGGTCCAAGTGAGAAGACTAGATGGATCAGTGGTTGGAAACTAAATGAGTATGAATTCAATCTTGTCCCGGAATTCAGTAGTGATTCGGAAGATGATTCATTTGTGAAAATGGTTCGTTTTGGGGGTGAAACAATCATTCCGGACACGAACATTGGGTTCAGTGTGGCGTCTATCGGGTCAAGTGACTTGGAGGGTTCAGTGGAGGATCATACTGGTGAAAACATGAGCGGAATAGAAGGAATCGTTGAGGACTTTAATCAAGAGCGGATAGTGTTAGAGGGTTTAATGGCATTAAAGAGGAGTTTGGATGAGCAGAGAAGGCAAGTAGCAAGCATAATTACTCTGTTGGGCGGGGAGGCTGATGGAGAGGAACAATTGGTGCAGAGGATTGAGAATCTGAAGAGGGAGCTGGACCTTGAGAAGGAAAAGAACCTGAAGTTGGAGATGGAATTGGAAAATATTAAAATTGTGATTTCTGGTGCAAATAATGACGCTTCTTCTGCTGCTGCTGCTGATGATGATGATGATGATGCAGCATTTGATGATATTGACTGATTAGAAGATGGGTATTTTGGTATGCCAAGCTTCTGGTTTCCTGTGCTATGAGAGAGATTTTTTCAACTTCTCTTTGGTTTTGTTTGTTCTGTTTTAGCAAACGTTAAAAACAAATTGCCTCTTCTGCCACTTTCTTATACAATATGATCTTTTGTTTTTAAAGTCTGATGCAGTGCTTTCATGAGTTGCATCCTGATGTTGGGTTCAGCCTCCGAGAGGAGCTAAATTCACATCAGGATGTGAAAAAAAATTGCGTTTTGTGTTAGTATTATCTTCGAGCAGATGCATTTATTTTGTGCTTTTGGTAGAAGTTGACGTAGAATTCAGCATAATATAAGAAAATTTCACACACATATATTTAGGGACTTGCCTTATCTCCATACAATTTATTAATAAATGTTGCAGACACCATGGATTCCTCAGACTTGAATTTGGCCAAGATTAATACTTGGCAGTTTCATGGAGTTTCATGTCAATGATATCCAAATCGGATGGATATTTGTCTGATATGACTTGAATGGCTAGGTTATTTTAGATTAAAGAAAATAATTTTGGTTTGGATTTGAATAAAATTGAAAAATTAATATTTGTGGTTATAGTTTTATGTTATTCAATCAAAAACCCATATCGTGTCTATAATATTGTTTTTAATTTATTATTGAAATTATAGATAAATAATATATGGTGTTTTGTACTTTATAATTCTTTTTATTTGAGTAATTGTATTTGTACAACTTAGACATATTTAGAAGTATAATTAGTGGTTTTTTTTAAAAAATATTTTTATGTTGAAATGTATTAAAATAATATTTTTTTTTATTTTTTAGAATTAGTACATTAAAACAATCTAAAATATATATAAAATAAAATTTTTGATAAAAAAATTTAAACTTTTTAAAATAAGTTAGGCCGCGTTTGATGTTTAATATAATTAATATCAAGTAAGCGTACAAGTACTTTATATGTTATTTTCTCTAAAAATATTAAAAATAAAACAATATCATTAATTTTGGACTAATTAACTAGACAAAGAGTTTGCTGCCACATTAGAATTCTAATAACAAAAATGATGAAGGTATTTATTGATCCAATTTTATGAGTATAGGTAAACAAATAGAAAAAAAAAAATATCAATGCAGGTAATTAATAGAAAAAATCATGAAGTAAAGGTTCTCGAAACAAAAATGTAACCCAAGGTTGGGAAGGTACTCAAATTAGACCTAAAAAGGATTGATTTTTAATTTTTAGTATTTTCCTTGATAATTGTTTTTTTCTCTTTATTTTCCTAGCTATTTTTGAGTTTCCTTTTCTTTCCAAATTAGGTTAGTTAAATACTAATAATTCTTATTTTTTATTATTTATTGATTTTGTTTCCAATACCATTTAGAAAGTTCAGGCAGTTGCTGTCATTTATGATTTACTACTTGATATTGTTTTTATAGATTGGAATATGGCATAATGAGTCTGTTAATATTGATGTCATCTAATAATCCTTATTTCTGTAATAAATTAGTGAAGCACATACAATTCACATATTTTCTTTCTCGTTTTTTTCTTTTTATTTTAATGTCAAAAGACGAGGTGTAGTGTTTTTAATTTTAAAATATATTAAAATAATATTGTTTTTATTTTAAAAAATTTATTTTTAGTATTATTACATCAAAATAATACAAAAAAATAATAATTTATAACAAAAACAAAAATCAATAATTTTTAAAATTTGTTCCATTCCTTCCAGCTGGTTAATTTGAATATATTTAATAATGGGTTGGGCCAACGGTGTTTAAATAAGCTATGTGATGGTTTTCATGTCATGTTATGGGCCCAAACTTGAGAAACCTAATGGAAATTCCTAAACACAATTTCAAAAGTGAAGGTCTTCCGAAAATAATTAACTTTTTGTCAGATTTTAAACCGGTTTGGGAACATGACTAGAAAACAATATGGCGATTTTGAGGAGTGTATTTTAATTAATTAGTTTTTAAATTTATTTTTTAAAAATTATTAATTTAAGTTTTATAAATCTCATGATCACTTAAAACTTATATAGATACACTCAAATTAACCCAAACACCTATATTAATAATTAAAATAAAAAACAGAAAAGAAAAGAATATGAGTTGTTGAATAGAGTTAACTCCCAAGTCACCATGTAAAGCTATTTTATTTTGTTTTTCTTTTAAAAAGAAATTTTTTTGAAATTAACTGGATGAGATTCTATTAAATTAAATTATTTTATAATTTAATTTAATAGAACCAATCAAATTCATTGGATTAAAACCTTATTTTTTTTCAACTTAAAAAACCCTGTGTAGATCAACCTTTGAGTCGCATATTTCTCAAATCAATTTCCCAAACTGAGCTGTTCTAACAACTATTCCCATGATAATCCATCCCATTAATATCCCTATGGTTCTGACAATTTTAGCTAAATAAATTACGGTTTCCATCCTTTGTTTGGTGGAAAACTGGATTATTGTGTAAGAATAATATCAACCAAGACAGAATTTGATAAGTGGCAATATGATCCAAAATAAATTATGGTTTTGACTTCCAGTCATTATTTGAATACTGGACGTAATGGCAACATAACATCGAATGCCGCGACATGAATCGGTGACTTCTTATTTCAGCTTTTCATCCATCTGGGTTCACGGCAGACTCTCAGAAAATCAGGATATAGCATAAGATAGAAAAATATTGGGAAAATATAATATTTTTACTCAACCGCTAACGGAAACGTGGTTTTATTTTTTATTTTTAAAAAAAGCTAATAAAAATAGTGGTTGTGTTAAATAACTGCCGTTGTTATTAGCAAATGATAACAGTATTTCTTCAAACAAACTGCCAAGCACTCGTCTGGAAGAGTGTTCTGTTTCTTGTAACAACGGAGAAAAACTGGTTCTTGAAGATACTGAATTTTACCTCATACGTAGCTGGTTCAAAACACCGTCTTTGAGTCCTATTATCTGAGCAGGTGGTATTTATCTCTAATTTATCAGCATTTCTGTCCTAATTTATCTCTAATTTATGGCACAGGTAAGGAAGGTTTCTGATTGCTAGATTAAAACCCATATGTAGTTCTTATCTGTCTCTGTTCTACTGGATTTCGGTTTAGATATAGTGTGTGCATTCACTTTTATTTATTTCTTGGGATTCCTGTTTCTTTCTGGCAAGCATACTGTTGTTTGTTAGCACATGAAAAAAAAGGACAGGGAAGGCTACTACAAGGGACATGTCTTGGCCTCCCACGGACCATATGCAGTAGAATCATAATTCCATGGCTGCAAATAACTGTCAACAGAATCCACGGTGTTTATATTAAAATCACGCAATTCTGAAACGTGATTATATTAAAATCATGATTTAAAATAACCGTTTTTAAAAAAAATTATATTATTTTTCCTAAACTTTTTCAAACTGTAATTCTTAAAAAAATATTCTTGGAAGCTAGACAGTGCCTAATCTGTAACTAAAAGTTTCCCAGTTCAGTTTCATAGAAAATATTAAAAAATTACAGGTCCTAAGTGAAGTTACAAACCTGTTAAATCCACCAAAAACTAAGTAGTGTTCAAGATCACTATCTATTTGAAAAATGTTCTCTGCTTTACTTAAGAACCTATTAGGCTAAATGAAAAGATAGATTAAAATAAAAACTCTAGAACACTAGGCAACATGAATCAATTGTAACATGCATAATTAATTTTTTTATACCGTGAAAAGTTGTATTAATTATGATGTTAATTATTTTTTTTTCCATGTCCGGATCAGTTTGTGCGCATCTCGACTTTTATTAATTAACTTATTTTTGTTAATCATAATTACTTAATCTAGATTTTGTTAATTAGCTCACTTGATTACCCAGTGGTGGAGAGGTTCTAAGAATAGATGTAACTAGCCAATAGGAATCTACATCCATTGTATTCTAAGGTTTTTTTTTTTTTTTTTTTTTTTGTTAATATACTTATTTTTGTTAATTTTAAATTTTCAATATACTAGACATAATATTGGCCATCTGCCTCTAGAAAGGAAAAGGAAAATTGAAGATAAAAAAGAAAAAGAAAAAAAAAGAGTACTATATTTTCAATTTTAGGCTTTGCACAGTTCGCGAAATGAGAAGATGAAATCCGGATTCTGTTGCAAGATTTTCACTTCAAAGCAGCACCATAATAATTAAAGAAAAAAAATAATACAATCTACCACTAAAATATATACATAATCATATAAAAAAGAGAGGAAGAGTCCAATTGCATTTATGATGAGTTTGAATCCCGCAACCTAACATTCAATTTGTTTTCACTATATATAAAAAAGGCAAAGAATCAAATTAAACTAATTAATATTATACAGTAAAATCCATAAACCCTAAATATAATTTCCTCAGTGAAAATCTCAGAGCCTTCTAGAAACCCTAAAATCAGAAGAAAAAATTTAATAAATCAAAGTAAAAAAAATTGAGCTTAGCAAAGGCCTAATAATTAACATTTCTTGGTTTGGAGAAAAACTGAGTAGAAAAAACCGGTTAACTCGCATTTACAGAATAAAAATTCTAATGTTACTAAATTGCTGCCACTTTGATTATAGAAGGTCTTAAAGGATATTAACTTTTGTGAAGACTATATTATTATTATTATTATTGCTGCTGCTGATGCTAAATATAAAAAACAGGTTAATAGACACTTCCAAATTAATAATTCAAATGTTGCTGGATCGCAGCCTCATTGAAGGGATGTTTGGAATTGCACTTTAATAGTATTTCTAAAAAGAATTAAAATTAATATTTTATATTCTAAATTGTTTTGATGTTACAATGTAAAAAATAATTTTTAAAAAATTAAAAATATATATTATTTTAATATATTTTCAATTAAAAATTATTTTAAAAAATAATCTCACCATAATTCTTTCCACCTCCAGTAACTTTAGAATCCTTATGCTTATCTTGCTTCCTTTGCTTGCATGGAGAATGTTGTTACTGTAAATGTAGGAGGAGGGAAAGATATCATGATTAATTAGATTTTAATGAACCATTAATATTTTATTGGCAAAGAAACAAAACATCATTTTTATTTGAAGGGTAAACCAAATAAAATCATAAATCATCAAATTTCAAACTTATAATTTAAAGTGTGATATTTTAACATTATTTTTATTTTTATTTGTTAATTATAATCCCAAATTAATGTGTGTGTTTTTAAAATATTGTTGTTATTTGTGTATTTTCAAGTTATTAATGAATAATTTGAAATTTTAAACAACATATTTATATGTTTTTTTGACGATATCCAGTCATGTTTATATAAACCAAGTATAAAAATACATAATATATAAAGTAAATTTAAAATTAATATGATTATTAGTAAAACCAATATTACAAAACTAGTAATAATAAAAATAACTTTTAACTAGAAAAGTAACATAACATAACATAATTATACGCAACATAATAATATATTTAAGGTTATCTATGTCTCCTGCAAACGATGATTATGTGTTTTGATGGAAAATTAGATAATATTTTGAGTTATTTAGGGCTATTTTCTCTTAGATTTTTTTTCAGGTTCTAGAGTTTTTCTTTCTTTAAGGAGCGAATGTCATTAAAAATAAATAAATTATATTTATATATACATAGGAAGCACGATTCAGAATCATAATTTTTTTATAAAACCGCTATTATTGTTAAAGAACCATGTTTCAGAATAACCATTTTTATTTAATCTGTTTTTCTGATACCCATACTCTCTCTTTAACTGATGTAGAAGTTGAGATCCTGTTAAAGAACGAGGAGGAGGATGTAATGTTGTTAAAAGAAAAAGGATGATTAGTAATCTTTTCCATTTTACTTTACAGCTACAATCAGTTATTTCATTTTACAGCTATAGGTAGTTATGCTTTCCTTTATTGTTATAACAAAATCTGTTACCCATGCTACTGTGCGTGGGCACAAATTCCTTCTGCATGGGAAAGGCTAATGAGTCAGCCTTGATACCTGTATATATATTCCTTCTGCTTCTTCATTGTAAATTAACAAGACAATCAATATAGAAAGCTTGTACTGCAGATTAAGCAGCCAAAACATTTTGTTCTTTATTTCCTTTCTTTCTTTTTGGTTTTCAGCCTCTGTAACCTTCAGCATTTCTTTCATGGTATCAAAGCTTCGGTTCTTTAACTAAAAATGGAAAAAGATGCTGAAAACCAACAAATACCACCATTCACTACAAAATCAACCTCACGTTTCCATAACCTCTCTGACCCAAACAATCCATATCGACTTGATCATGGAGATACGTCAGTTCTTGGTTTGGTAACTGATCCCTTAACCACAGAAAACTATGTTACTTGGGCAAGAGCCATGAAGAGAGCCCTTAGAGCCAAGAACAAACTTGGTTTTGTTGATGGTAGTATCACAAAACCTTCAGACCCCAATGATCCCCTTCTAGAAGCGTGGGAAAGATGCAATGACATGATTGTTTCATGGATTCATAATTCTGTAAGTCCTTCAGTAAAGTCTTCTTTCATTCTTGTTGATAATGCCTATGAGATTTGGAATGAACTCTGTGGGAGACTTACCCAGCAAAATGGTCCACGAATATTTCAACTTAAAGGAGCTCTAGCCAACTTAAATCAGGGAAATGATTTAGTCAGTGTTTATTATGGGAAGCTTAAAACAATTTGGGATGAATTAACCTTACATTGTCCCATGCCAGAGTGTTCCTGTGGACAGATGAAAATGTTGATTGATCGATACCAACAGGATTGTGTAATCCAGTTTCTCATGGGTCTAAACGATACATATTCTAATGTGAGAGATCAGATCATGTTGATGGATCCCATACCACAAGTCAGCAAAGTTTTTTCTCTTATTCAACAACAGGAGAAACAACACCAAATGTTATCTCATACGTCTGCTCCTGAGTCAATGGCTTTTCTTGCCAAAAACACCTCCACAACCTTCAGGTCATTTAACAGACCCTACTGTCCACATTGCAAGATTCAAGGACATCTCTTAGAAGACTGTTTTAAGGCAGGAAATGCTACACCGCCTACTTGCAGCCATTGCCATATGAGTGGACATTTAGCAGAAAAATGTTACAAGTTGATAGGCTATCCTCTTGGTCATAAATTACATAACAAGGGAAGACGACCAAACATGTATACCAGACAATCCAACGTCACTATAGCTGAAGATCTACCTCAGACTCAAGTTGACAAGATGAATTTGATCTCACATCAGTATCAAAAAATATTGCAGTTGCTTCATGAAAAACAAAGTCCAGCTGCCACACCTTCTCCAATGGCCAACTTTACGAGTCTACCATCAATGTCTGGTATCACAACTTGCTTCTCTACTTACTCTCACAAATCTTTTGATATCAATAATGTTCCTTGGATCATAGACACAGGAGCTACAGATCATATGATCTGCAGCACCATATTTTTTACAGCAATAACAACTACTGTGTCCTATAATGTTAAACTTCCAAATGGCCAAGAAGTTCCAGTCACACACATAGGAACAATCAAACTCTCCACATTGATCACTCTTGAGAATGTTTTGTGTGTTCCTTCTTTTACTTTCAACCTTCTTTCGGCTCCAACATTAACCAGAAATGTTTCTTGTTGTTTTGTCTTCCTTTCCACTGCTTGTTTTCTGCAGGACCTCATGTCATGGATGACGATTGGATTGGGTGAAATGAAGCATGATCTCTACCATCTTAAGCATGTTGAAGTATCTCCAGATGCCTTGATGTGCAAATTATCCAAGTATTTTGACAATCACCATCTGCATTCTGTTTATACCACATTAAACACTCATCCTTTTGATCTATGGCATTATCGCCTTGGCCATATCTCCAATTCCAGATTACAGTTAATTAAAGATCCTGTTGTAATCAAAACTCCACGTTCTACTATTAATACAGCTCCTTGTTCAATTTATCCATTGGCAAAACAGCATAGACTCCCCTTTAATCTTAGCCTGCATCAATCTTCTTCCAATTTTGAACTTATACATTGTGATCTATGGGGACCATGTTCTGTTGAAGCTTATGACGGGAGTAAATACTTCTTAACCATTGTTGATGACTTGTCTCGTAGTACCTGGGTCTATTTGCTCAGCCATAAGTCAGACACACGTAAATTTATAGAATCCTTTTGCAATCTTATTCACACTCAATTTGGAGCTAAAGTTAAGTATCTAAGAAGTGACAATGGGGCCGAATTCCACATGCAAGATTTTTTTCATACAAATGGCATCATTCACCAAAGAACCTGTGTAGAAACTCCCCAGCAAAATGACATAGTTGAAAGAAAACATCAGCATATCTTAAATATCGCTAGAGCTCTTAGATTCCAAGATGGTTTACCTCTTGAGTTCTGGAATGATTGTGTCCTCACTGCCACATACATTATCAACCGTATTCCTACTCCTCTAATACACAATCAAACACCTTATGAGGCAGTTTTTCACACTAGTCCCACATATCACCACCTACGGGTCTTTGGTTGCCTTTGCTTTGCAACTACTATAGGTCAGGGTAGAAAGAAATTTGATTCTCGGGCTAGAAAGTGTGTTTTTCTTGGTTATCCTTTTGGGGTCAAAGGCTATAAATTGATAGATTTGGAAACACGTGAAATTCTTTTATCTAGAGATGTGGTTTTTCACGAACAAATTTTTCCTTTCAACCTACCTATTCCCAACTCTCTCCATTCTGATACTCTGCCTCTTCTTACTTCACCTCAGTTTTCTGTTCCTAGTTCTTTTTCCATTTTAGAACCTTTGCCAAATTCTATTCCTGACACTTCTCCTTCACCTTCCACTTCCACAAACTTATCTTCAACCCCAACTATTTCACCTGACTCACAATCCTTAGATATTGATTCCTCTTCACCTCCCATTTCACACACTTCTCCATCTCACCTTCTTGTTCGCAAATCTGATAGACCGAAACAGGCTCCCAAATACTTGCAGGATTTTCATTGTCAATTGGCTTCCTTCAATTCATCCAATCCAATCCAAGACACCACAACTGAGGCTCCTTCAGGTAATGCAGTTCCTTTGAGTAAATATCTTGCATACAGTAAATTCTCCTTACCTTTTCAAGCATTCTCTGCTTCAATTTCTTCTCACACCGAGCCACAAACCTATGCTCAAGCTGTTAATGATCCTCATTGGTGCATGGCCATGAAAGATGAATTGAAAGCTCTGGAGGATAACCAAACATGGATCATGACTGATCTGTCTATTGGCAAGAGACCTATTGCCTGCAAATATGTCTATAAAATCAAATACAATTTTGATGGCAGCTGATAAGGCAAGGTTAGTGGCCAAGGGTTACACTCAAGAAGAAGGTATTGACTATCACGAAACTTTCTCTCCTGTTGCTAAACTTGTTACAGTATGTTGCCTCCTCGCCATAGCAGCTGTGAAAGGTTGGGGCTTGTATCAGTTTGATGTCAACAACGCCTTCCTTCATGGCGATTTACAGGAAGAAATCTACATGAAACGTCCTCCTGGATACACTCATGGTCATCCTCATCAAGTTTGTAGATTGCTTAAAAGTCTTTACGAGTTAAAGCAGGCCTCACGCCAATAGTACTCAAAATTTTCTACCTCTCTACTTCAGTTCGGTTTTTATCAGTCCAAGGTAGATTATAGTTTGTTCATCAAGCAAGACAGTCGATCATTTACAGTCTTACTAGTATATGTCGATGATATTATTGTTGCCAGTAACTCTCCTGCTGTTGTTAAAGATCTTAAAGTCTTTCTCAACAAGCAATTCAAAATCAAAGACTTGGGCCAATTACGATATTTTCTAGGACTTGAAATTGCCCGCAATTCACAAGGCATACAGATTTGTCAAAGAAAATATGCTTTAGATATTCTTGCTGACTTTGGCACTCTCGGGTCTCGACCTTCTAAGCTTCCTATGGATCATAACTTGAAGCTCAGTAAAGAAGAGGGCAATCCTATATCTAATGCTACATATTACAGGCAGCTGGTTGGAAAACTTCTATACATAACCATCACGAGGCCAGACATTTCTTATAGTGTCCAAATTCTCAGCCAGTTCATGGATCATCCTACTGATTTTCACTTAGCTGCAACTTTCAAAATCCTGAAATACATCAAAGGGGCTCCAGGCCAGGGTCTTTTCTTTTCTTCAGCAAATAATCTGGATATCACAGCATATTGTGATTCCGATTGGGCATCTTGTCCTGATACTAGACGTTCTGTCTCTGGTTTCTGCATCTTCCTTGGTTCCTCTTTAATCTCTTGGAAATCCAAGAAGCAATTTGTGGTCTCTCGCTCGTCAGCAGAAGCTGAGTATCGTGTCATGGCCATCACTAGCTCTGAAATTACTTGGCTGCGTTTCCTTCTAACAGACCTTCATATTTCTCATCCTCACCCCGTTGTGCTGCATTGTGACAACCAAGCTGCATTACACATTGCTTCGAATCCTGTTTTTCACGAACGCACCAAGCATATTGAGTTAGATTGTCACCTTATTCATGACAACATCCAAGCCGGTGTCCTTCAAACTGCCTATGTGTCTACAAAATGTCAATTGACAGATGTGTTTACAAAAGCCTTGCCTGCATATCTATTATCTTCTCATATGTCCAAGATGGGCATTGTCAACTACTATGCTCCATCTTGCAGGGGGCTGTTAAAGAACGAGGAGGAGGATGTAATGTTGTTAAAAGAAAAAGGATGATTAGTAATCTTTTCCATTTTACAGCTACAATCAGTTATTTCATTTTACAGTTATAGGTAGTTATGCTTTCCTTTATTGTTATAACAAAATCTGTTACTCATGCTACTGTGCGTGGGCACAAATTCCTTCTGCATGGGAAAGGCTAATGAGTCAACCTTGATACCTGTATATATATTCCTTCTGCTTCTTCATTGTAAATTAACAAGACAATCAATATAGAAAGCTTGTACTGCAGATTAAGCAGCCAAAACGTTTTGTTCTTTATTTCCTTTCTTTCTTTTTGGTTTTCAGCCTCTGTAACCTTCAGCATTTCTTTCACAGCTCATGTGAGCTAAGAAACAAAGCCATCGCAATTGACCAGTCAACCTGTCAAAATCTGCTGAATGTAGATAGCCATGCATAGTGGCAAACTGACACGGTAATACCCATTCAAGATTTGTTAAGAAAAGTAAAGGACCGTCCGTGTCAGTGTGCAGAGTGTTTTTCCTTTTCCACCCTCTTTTAGTTTTTTTTTAATAATATAATATTTAATTGCTAAACATAAAGATAAGCATCAAAGGAGAAGCCATATACCAAAACTCCAGAGATGGAAGGATTAGTGTATGAATGTAGTGCTATTAAGGGTCTTCCCTGTCCTATCCTTAATCACTATACACTGTCAGAAAAATAAAAAATTAATTTCTTTAACAGCTCGATGGCTGCTGCACTCTCGCTCGATCTGTTTCCAGAAAATCCAAGTCAAAGGATGCATCCATTTGAGCTCTCACTTTCAACAATGAACTTGATGACCAGCCAAGACAATAATGCCTCGCATGGTGCCCCCATCCTTCCTTATACATAGCAACCCCGGAGCATATCATTTCTCACAAAACAGAAAATAGTTGTCAGATTTCCCAACCATGAAAGCCCTCTTCATCTCCTTACTTGCTCTCAATCTCCTTTCACTCTCCTTTTCAGAACTTTGCAATCCCCATGATAAACAAGTTCTGCTCCAAATTAAAAAACATTTTGGTGATCCTTACCTCCTAGCCTCATGGCTATCGGACACGGACTGCTGCACATCTTGGAACCAGGTGGAGTGTGACGCCACCACCAACCGCATTGTTTCCCTGAGAATCTTTTCTGGCGACCTTTCTGGTGAAATCCCTGCTGAAGTCGGGGACTTGCCCTATCTTGAGACCCTTGAGTTCCACAAGCTGACAAATATTACAGGCCCGATACCGCCCTCCATTTCCAATCTCATACATCTCATTTCACTCAGACTTAGCAACCTCAACCTCACTGGCCCAGTACCTGACTCTCTTAGCAAACTCAAGAATCTGAGAGTATTGACCCTGTCTTTCAACAGCCTCTCAGGA
This sequence comes from Populus alba, assembly GCF_005239225.2. NCBI lineage: Eukaryota > Viridiplantae > Streptophyta > Magnoliopsida > Malpighiales > Salicaceae > Populus > Populus alba. The sequence continues at coordinate 4,732,549 of NC_133299.1, forward strand.
TCAATACCAAGTTCACTCGCTTTAATGCCGGAAATTGATATTCTTGAATTGGATAGGAATAATCTTACTGGTCCAATCCCAGAATCATTTGGCAACTTTGCAGGCAGAGTACCGGGTATTTCCCTGTCTCATAACCAACTTTCTGGTAAAATCCCTGCTTCATTAGACAACACAGACTTTCGTTTGATTGATTTCTCACGCAACAAACTTGAAGGTGATGCTTCCATGCTTTTTGGGCCAAACAAAACTAGTGGAAGTGTGGATCTCTCCAGGAATTTGCTGGAGTTTAATCTTTCGAAGGTGGTGTTTCCCAACACTTTGACATATTTGGATGTTAATCACAATAAGATTTTCGGGAGCATTCCTACTCAGATGACTCAGTTAAATCACCTGTCCTTGAACGTGAGTTACAACAGGCTTTGCGGTCAGATTCCCCAAGGTGGTAAATTACAGACCTTCGATTACACCGCATATTTCCATAACAGGTGCTTGTGCGGCGCTCCACTGGCAAGCTGCAAATAGGCAGTGGCCTGAGGGCAACTCCAACTCAGGTGTTAAATGGAGAATCAAAAATAAAAATATAATATTTTAGTTTTTTTTGCTTGTTTTTCATGCTCCAGGCGAGTTAAATAAATTACTAAACTGCATTTTCTCTTTTACAATAGTTATTCTTATATATCTTTTAAAAAAGCTAAAATCAATAAAGTGATACAAAAAAAAAAAAACCAATTAAATATAACTACATGGAAAAAATAATATTAAAATCATTAAAAAAAATAAAAAAACTTATTTATTTCATTCCAATATAATTAACTTTTCAAATGCTTTTTTTATTAGTATATACATGGTAAAAAAGCTATATAAATGTTATTTTATTTTTTAAAATAGCATATAAAAGGAGAAGATGCTCTGAGTATGGATTTGCCACTCATATGTACCAAGTGGTATGAGTTTTTTTGGTTTTAAGCTTCTTTTTCTTTCGTTTCTCCAATTCACAATTATCAGTTAAATAAACCAATACAAGGCCGAGGAGACATGGGGCAAGGCAGTGTTTGTAACCTGACATTTCCTTTTAATGATTCCATGGAGATGGGGGAGACTGCCAAACATTCTTATAGCTTCTTTTCCAGCTCCTCAACAAAAGGTCCAAAACGCCAAAGTTTACAGGCTGCAGCTGAAGCTACCATGTACTCATAGATAATATCAGACGAACTTCTAAACGCTAGGAGTTCCGTCTTCCTCCACTTCTTTCTACTCTAGGTCTCTAAAAAATGCCTACGATTGCAAATTCTTTTTTCTCACCGTCTTTTCATAACCTTAGTTTAGTCAGAATGTACACCAGAGCTCATGATATGATGCCTGATTTATAAGAACAGGTTTTATGCGAGGAGCTCCTGTGACCTGGTGGGACGAGTCCTATCTCATTTCAGCCTTCCAGAGCAAGTCCCAGATGATCTACACAAAATCCTGGAACCAGGAGTGCATATTGACTCAAAAGCTGCATATTTTAATGCCAAGGTTTTTTCACCAAGTCCAAAGACTCTATTAAAATAATTTAACATGCAACGCTTTCCTAATTTAACACACATGCAAGTTTCCAAAGCATCGATTGAAGTTGCCACCAATTTGGTAGTTAAAACATAATCGGAACCCATAACCAAACTAAAAAACGATCTTCCGTGACTATTCCAGAATTTTTATTGCAGTTAGTTCCAATGACATCACTTATATTATTCCCTAAATCAGTGAAGTTCCTTTTACAATCAAGAGGAAACAAATAATTAAAAAGCCCCCCCATTTTTCCTTCTCTTCAGGGGATGCTCCAAGATATCAGGGGTAATACATTGTACGAGTTTAGCAAGAACTACGGGTGAAGAAGATTACCAAAAAGAATTATTTTGATCTTCTTCATATGTGACCCGTTTCAAAATGGAGGTTCCTTCCACTCTAATCTGTTAAGCCCGTCAATAATCGCTCTCCGAAACTCATCATTGTGCAGAACAAAGGATGAGACATGTCCACCAGTAACCCATCTCACCTCTGAGCCTGGCCAAGCTTTTTGAAGCTCCAAAACAGAGTGTTTTGGTATGTATCCATCATCCTAAAAACATAATTGCAGTTGATTAAGATAGCAACTAATATTAGATTTAGTACGAAGGTTTTTGAAAACTGTACAAAGTAGAAGAAGCAGCCTAAAACAAAAAATGGAATGATGCATGAATATCCAAGGTAGCAACAATTCCTCAAATCCAAGTCGAAAAATTAGCTAAATAGTCTGAGAAGTTCTTATCTGCTGGTTCAATGTTTGCATGACAGGCTTGGCTGTCCAAACTATAAATTGGCATGGTAACTCGTAGTTTTACTGGCAAAAACATGGACATTATAAAACATGATACGAAACTAGGTGAAGAAATCAATACCAATGCCAACTAGAAATATAATAATGGTTGACTCAAGGAGATAATCACCAATTCCACAAGTTTTTAAGTATCATCATACAATACTTACGGTTGCAGCAACAAATATTACAGCATTGGGATTTTTGGGAATTGGAAAGCGCGTGACATCTGTGAGAGACAGCACATTTCGCATCCGTTCTCTCACATCCTCGAGAGTCATTGCAGGCTTTTGCACTGCAAGATCCTCTCTCAGTGCCTCCCATGCAGTGCCATACCTCAATATCCCCTCACAGAATGCCACAACAGCAGAGTGTGGAGAAAGAAAAGGAAGGGTTGCAACAGGTGTGGGGTGCAGTGATCCAACCATTGCAGCATGTACTCCTCCTAGATTCAATAAGAGCATCAAGATTTTGAAGAAAAAAATGGACCAAAACCTTGGACATTGTTTGATGTCCTTCAGAATTCTAAACTAACATGTTGATTTTAAGCAACTTAATCAGTCTACTTCTCAACTGTCCCCAAGAAGGGTCAAGTTCAACCAATAATTGTAAAACCAATTGTTCTTACCCATGCTCAGTCCACAAACACCCATCTTTCCAAACCCTGCCTCAGAGTCTAACCAATGTAAAAGACTGCGTGTTTCGTCAATGGTTGTCCTACCTAATAAAAGCAAGTCACTAACACACAAGAGCTTTGCGCCATGCTGCAGCATGGGTCGTCTCCGTCCATAGAAAGGGCTGTAAATTCGATGTTCAAATCAAATACAGCATCTGTAGCTTACACAATACAATAAAAAAGATTTACCTCACTGGATTGACTAACAATACAAGATTAACTCTAACCTCTCTAGCACCATGGTTGCAATATTTTCCTTCAATAATGGTCCACCAAGATGCAATCTCCGATCAAATGAATGGTCCCCAGTGCCTGCAGAATGAAGGTTTAGCATCTACTCCCTAATAGCCATCAAATTAACGCAGAAATGAGGTCATGTGCATTCTTCACACTGCCAACAAAGGCAAACCCATTCAATTTACAATCAACCACACATTTTTTACACAAGCATTAAACTGGACTTGAAACTATAAAACAACCATTTAACCAACTTTACGGACAATCCCTGAACCACATAGAAACCACTAATTCACAATTTCGCCAATCCAAATAAAAATAATATCTAAATTTACTGACATACACTCACAACTAAGAACTGGGGATTTGATCTAAGACTTGGCTATTATATTCAAATTCAAGTAGATTCAAAGAAACACCGTTTTACCTGCGAGATGAACCACACAGGCCATCTTCTGTGGTGGGACATGTTTGGGTGCAAGAAAAGCAACCCTTGCAGTGTGACTCTCAGGAGGCAATGCACTAATCAACTGCTCATCACAAGTAGTCCTAAAAACACCTTCTCTTAAACAAGCACTTCTGGTCTCCCAAACTGTTCTCCAAATAGGTTGTATTAAACTTGGAGGCCAATTTTGGCCTTCAACTTCAGGGAATAAGTCCTTAATCATTCTCTCTAAAAGCTCAAGCTTTGAACCACCCCACCCTCTAGAAAAGAAAGGTGGGCTTATTTTGGTTCTGTGCATAAACGCTCCATAAATGTGGTCTATTAAATAATGAAGCATTCCTATATTGACTGTTACCATGTCTTGAGAGAAACCCAGAATTGCAATCACTCAAAAGGAATGAACTTTATGAGAACTTAATCCAAATTTGATTAATTTAAAAGAAACCTAGAAGTTATTTTTCCGAGTAAACAATAATTTTGAAGAGAAAAATTGAGATTACAATGTGATTAGAATTGGATTGATTTAAAATAATCACAGGAGTTTATATTCGCAGCACTCTCTCAAGTATTCGCCACATTTCAATGAACGAGCATGAGAGAAAAGATTGGATTTTTATCGAGAACTTATCATAAAAAATCAAAATTGTGGAACAAAGACAGAATTTAGATCTGATAAAAACACGGGAAAAGATTAATAAAATATTATCAGATTCAAAAAACCAAAGACATTGCAAGGAAGTTAAGAGAAAGAAAGAGAAGTTAGAGAGGGAGAGAGACCGAGAAGACAAAATGGGGTCAAGCACTAATGTAAAGACTGATTTGCCTGATTGCGACTTTTGTATCTTTAGAGAATCGAGGGGGCCATTCGAATAGGATGCTGCAAAATTGCGGAAAAACAAGAGGGAGGGAGAGAAACTGTGGGCTGAGAATGAAAGCTGGGTGTCATGGGTCCCATGTGTTAGACATGCCACCTCATTTCCATCTACTTTCGGATTGGTTTTCGTTTTTGTTGGTGAAGCTTATGATGATGACTAATGATGCTTAATTGCTTATGAGGGGAGGTTCCAATAGATTATTTTAACTTTTATATACATTTTATTTTTAATTCACTTTTTATTATTTTATTGATGCCTATTATTAGAATTTCTCAAAAGAAAAACTTTAAATTTCCTATAAAATAACTCATTTATTGCATAAAAAAGATAAATTGCGATGGAATTCACGATTAAATATTAGTTAATAGATTTGTTTGGAGATTTTTAAAATTTTAAAAACAAAATTAATATAAAACATTTATTTGAGAATAAAACTAAGTCCAGCCATAGCCTTATAGCTGGGAGTCATCTTTAAGGTTTGACCTCAAGAAATTCTCAACAAATAACAAAATATTTTATGATTTTTTAATTTTTAATTTTTTAAGAAAAAAAATTTTATTTTGTAAAGGGTTATTTATATTAGAAATATTCTTATCTAAGGAATTTTTTATAATAATTATAAAATTTGGTTTGTGTAAATCAGTTAAAGTTAGGAGTGAATAAAAAAAATCAAAAAACCAATTAAATTAAAAAAAATAGAAAAAATAATTAAAAAAATCAAACCGTGAAAAAAAACTGACTGGTTCGGTTCAGTTTTATAAGCCTGAAACAAAAAAAAAATCAAGAAACCAAAAAAAAAAAACCAAATCGAATTTAAACTGAAAAAACTGAGCTAAACAGGAAAAACCTAAGCCAAACTGGAACCGATCGGTTTGAACTGATTTTTATTCTAAAATAACCAAATCAAACCGAAACTAATTAATTTGAACCGGTTTCAGTTTATAAAAAAACAGTTTGATTATTATTTTTATAAAAATTAAACCAAATCAAATAAAAAATGACCACCTAGTTGGTTAAAGAAAAAATTAAATTGACTTAATCTGCTTAAAAATTTAAATGGGCACGTGATTGGAGTACTAAAATCATTTTGATTCTTTAAAAAAAAAAATTAACTAGAGTTCACTCTCCGGATTTATAACATGGATATTGTCCAAACTGAGGTATTAAAGCTATGGTTTTCATGAGTGCGCCAAGATAATACTTATAGTAGAAGAACTAATAATCAGACCATATAACCCTTATATGCGAACAACGTAGTACACACATATAAAAAAGTACTATGGCAATTTATCATATTTTTTGGTCCAAATTTTGATTTTCAGTGTGTATCCGACCACTGCGATTACATTAGAATTGAGAATCCGCTTTATTAGTCTGAATGTTGGTGGCTCACTGACTTTATAGTTGTCTTTTTAAGCCATGTATTCAAACCTGTTATCCATGGCAAATGATCAGAACGATGGAAATGGATTGAGCCTTGCCACTGCGACACAGATTAAGGGATGGGCCCTTGGAAGTGTTCTACCAGTTCCTTCTTGCATGTCAACAGTGCCATCAACTTTCCAATCGAAGCATTGAATCATGGCAGCACGGCCTGTCTGAACCATTTGAAGTGCCAGTGTAGTTCCAGGGCACCCTCTTCTTCCACTTCCAAATGGAAGAAAGTGAAAATGCTGACCCCTCACATCCAGCTGACTCCTTCCATTTTCTCCTGCGCAAAGAAACCTTTCCGGTTGGAGCTCAAGCGGGTTCTCCCAGTAGTTTGGATCTCTATTAACGAATAGCCTGGTTCTTGCTGGAATTTCATAGCCATTGATGGTGCAGCTTTCACTTGATTCTCTCAGAATTACTGGACCAGTGGGGTGAAGCCTCGGTGTTAGTATAGCTTGAACGTAGGGCAGGTTAGCGATGTCTGATTCTTGTACTAGTCTGCTTTGTCCTACAACAGAATCTATCTCTTCTCTTGCTCTCTCCAAGATGTTTGGGTTATTGATGAGCTCTGCTAGTGCCCATTCCATGGTAACAGCAGAGGTGTCTGTCCCCGCCGCGAATATGTCCTGTGCAATGCAGAAATTTGCGTTTTTATATCTATTTCCGAGTTTATGTCATGATATTGCATAAGAACAGATTTGATAAAAACCTAGTTATAAGAACGTCTTGGCAGGTCAAAAAACCTAATCTTTTTTTATTTTTTTTCAAAAAAACATTATTTTAGGCATGATCTTGCCCAGAACTCTATTTTGGGACAGGGAAATTGTAATTTTTTTTTTTATCTAAACAATAGTTTGGGAATTTTAGTTTACTTCATCATTATCAAATCCATAAATTCTTAAAATTGATTTCTTTCATAGAATTTAACTTTACGGGAACTAGGGACTGGTATTGAGTAAAAGTTTTGTGGCTGATGGACTTTACAAGGATGAACGCCTTGATATTTTCTCTGGTCAGTTTCATTTCTGATCGATCATCTTCTGATATATCAAGTAAAATATCAAGTAAATCCTTCACTGAGTCACCTTCACCAGTTTCTTTCTTTATCTTCCTCACCTCTTCATGCTCCTTTATGATCCTTTCTGTCATCGTGTCGAACCTTCTGCGAACTTCCTTCAGCCTTTTTCCAAATCCCTGAAAATCCAAGTTCTTGAAAAAACAAATAAAATCTGACAAATTAAACTTCCCTGTAAGCTCAGCTACCTCATGCACCAAATTCCTGACCTCATCTGCTTCATCATCATTATCTGAACACCTTTGGCTCATTGCCATTCTCGATATATATAGCATTATCATTTAGCCATATAAGTTGACTCTCTTGCATTTTGCTTTCTTTAGCAAGAACTGTAAAAACTGCCTATTCCAGGAGAAGGGAGATGGGGACTGCCAGGACGGCACAACATCAAGAAAACCAGATTTTCTTCCTAGAATTAACACAAAAAACACCAATTAATATTAAGATTAGCCAGTTTAGGCCAACATTGCTACTCTAGAACAAGCTCATCGATTATTCTTAATTTTCAAAAGTTGTATTCCAGAATGAGACAGGCGCGCAGAACGACAAGCCTGGAGAATAAGATAATGACTGCCGCATAATATTTTAATTTTAGCCTTTGTTCCAACCTGTTTAAATGTCTACTATTAATGTTTATGATTTATTTCAGTTGTAAGATGTTTTTTCGAAGTTCTGGACAGTAGCTTTTGGTCTTTCCTGCAAAGCTAGCGGATGGCCAGGTCAAAACTGAACCTGACCAGTTACCTTAACGTAAGATCCAAACATATTTGAGGCATGTTCAAATATGACCCACACCCAGGTTTTCATTGCAGGCCAAGTTCAATAAAGTTGAAAGCGAACATCAAGCAAGCATTACATCACTGTCTTGAGCGTGAAGTATACAATACATTTTCAAAGTGGGACTTTTTTACTCCACTCTGCCTTGTGAGCAACTATCATCCTTCTATGGTTGCCATCTGAATATACAATACTTCTCTCATTTATTCATTTATGAATAGCAAAGAAGGTGGCTTCTTCTTCTTTTTTATTTCCTTTTTTTTTCATTTTCATCCTTCTTTTTTTAATTTCATCCTTTTAAATTTGTTTGATTTTGAGTTCTTGTTCATAAATTATTTCAGTTTGCTTTTTAAAAATTATTACAATGTCAAATAAACATCTTGATTTTACGAGCATCTATTTTTATTATTGTATAATTAAATAAAAATATTTTTAAAAAAACAAAATTCTTAAACTCGGTAGAATTTATAACTCAAATAATAGATTTAGCAAATTAAACTGCGAAGCTCTAATGAATCCAATATGTAGTCTTTTTAATATTAAAAAAAAAGTTATTTTAATTTTTTAAAATCAAATCATATTTTTTAACGATTCTTCAAACTATCTTGAAATCTGTCAAGTTAACTAGATTATATCAAAACAACAATTACATAAACTTAAATTAGGTTACAAAGTTTCAAGATGGACTTACTCAACCAAGTTTAATAATAACACCAAACCCTTTTTTAGTTCAAATAATATTTTTTAACTCGAGCAACCACTTCGGGGAACTTGTAATGTTAAAACTAAAGTATCCGCATATTATATGAATTTGAATACTCCCCCCAATTGGTTCTTGCTTGTCATAATTCTTCAAAGATGAATTTGAAATAATGTTGGATTAACGTTTCTTAACCTTTCGAAGCTAGTGATGATAACTGATAAGAAGGTGGTTTGAAAATTAATGGATCTTTTCTTCTTTAAATTCATTATCACGATAAATCAGCAGCTTGGCAATCTTCAGTTGTTTGTGACTAGACAACCACTTTTGTCTGCCACCTTGATGACTTCAACAGGGATCAATTTAGCATAAAAAACAACCAGAATATTAGCTGTGAACTAGCCCTCAATTTGGCCTCCACAAATTTCCTGCAGCTTGGACTAGATTCATAAATATTGATGCAACTCTAAGTGAGACGACTACTTCCGACAGAACACTTACCTTCACGCATTAAAACAATCAGCCCTTGTATATGTCGTGCATCGTTATTTTCTGGTGGCCTAAGGGACTGTAAAATTCATGAAACAAGATCATAATTGTTTCTGCCAAATAAGTATTTCAACTTAGCTTAAGCTTTAAATTAGATTTTAAAATATAATTTATATTATTTTTTAACATACCCTCTCAAGTAAAAGCTTTTTAAACTTGAAACTTGTATAAATTCATATTATCTTGTGCTTAATTTTTTTAATCAAATAAATAAGGATAGTAAGATTCGAACTCGTGACCGCTTGGTCATCAAGGCTCTGATATTATATAAAGAATCATTTCAATTCTTAAATTTTAAATTAAATTTTAAAATATAATTTATATTATTTCATGACAATTTCAATATCTATAAACACGCCGCTAAAAATGGACAGGGCAGAACACCGGGATGCAAACCAGGGAATGAGCCCTAGGAAGGGTTAGTCCGGGTCCCTCATCCATGCCAACAGTACCACACTCCCCATCGCCCACCTGTAGCAAATTTGTCAACCTTTTCAACCACCATCACTCATTTTTAAACCATCATTAACCACTATCATCATTGTAGTAGTTATTTGATAATTATTGGCTGTTGCCAAAGGCTACTTTGTGGACTATGCCATTCCAGTACCACTATTACTATTCATCTTTTAATTAATTCCAAATCCCATCTCTTTACTATTACTTCGTGGACGCATTAGGTTTTGGGGAACTTGTTTGTGTTTTTTTCTCGTGTTTGCTTTTGGTGTAGTATGCACAACACCACCTTCCACTGGATCAAAGCAGCAAGAGTACTTGTGGAACAAACTGTAGTGCAAATGAAGCTCCAGGAGCTTCTTCTTCCATTTCCAAATGGTAATAGATGAAAATGCTGACCTCTCACATCCATCATGTTACTATTTCAAGTGGGTTTTCCTTCCCAGTGATTTGGATCCCTTCCTAGTGACCAAACATTAACAAACAGTCTGGTCTTTGCTGGAATTTTGTATCCAGCAATGGTACAGTCTTCTAATGATTCTCTGACTATTAATGGACCGGTGGGGTGGAGCCTTGGTGTTTATTTTACCATAGCCTGCAGGTATGGAAGATTTGCTATATCTGATTCTTGTACTAGCCTGCTCCTTCCCACAACAGAGTCAACTTCCTGTCTAGCTTTCTCCATCATAATTGGGTGGTTTATGAGCTCTGCTAGTCCCCATTCTACTGTAATGGAAGATGTGTCTGTCCCAGCACCAAATATGTTCTGAACAATACAAAACTTCATGCCACAATGTAGTTCACCGTTCATCAGTTTGTTAATCGCATCACAATCATTTTTTTTCTGTCATAAAGAAATTGTACACACTTCGAACTCTAACCCTGTTTGTTTTCCAGATAAGTCCCCAACAAAATTCTGAAAGATACGTGTGGTTTCTTTTAAGATTTAAGCATAAACAATCTGAAGGAAAATCAATGCTTTCATGTATAAGGACAGAGTGAGTTCTAGTTTATTAATTTTAAACAGAATTGAATCTTTTGAAAGGAATCTCATCTACCTGGTGTCCGAGACTATATACTCCTTCGTATTCGTTTTAATGTTTGATTTCTAGAGTAAATCCTTCACAGTAACATGTTCATCACGTGTCTCCTTCATCTTTTTCCTTGCTCCTTCATGATCCTTTCCATCATGGCATCGTACCGGTCCCGAGCATCCTTAAGCCTTTTCTCAAAACCCTACAAGTCCCAGTTCTTGCAGAACCAAATTGAATCTGAAAGATTAAACTTGGCACCTAGCGTATTTAACTCTTTCACTAACTTCCTCACCTCATCAGCTTCATTTTCATTATCAGAACTCCTTGTTCTTAATAACATTCTTGATATAATGTTATTTGTCAACCTCATCAACTCTCCTCCAACATCAACTGCCTCTTTAGCCTCAGCTTTCTTTAACACTAACTTCAAGAACCGGTTTCTCTCTTCACATCTAATCGGAAGGAACTGGTCTAATGTTCTGCTCCCTAGAAGTTCAGTCATGCAAAGTTTCTTCATGAACTTCCAATGGGGTCCATAATTAATACATGGTAGCAAAGTCAGCCGAGCCATATGTAAGGTAATCAAGGTTGGCTACTTTAGGACGGTTCAAGAAATTAGCTTCACTGATTTTGAGAATTCCTTTTGCAACTTCTGGGGTAGAAGCAATTAGAAGACAAGGTTTTGAGCCAATGAAGAGGTAAACTAAAGGTCCATAGCGAGTTGAGAGCTTGTGGAAAGCTTGGTGGGGGATAGGAGCAAGGAGGTGCATCCGTCCAATGATTGGGAGGGCTCTAGGGCTTGGCGGGAGGCCAGCCTTGCCGCCGATTTTGGCCGAGATGGTTTGCACCAGCGAGATGGATGCTAGGAAGATAAGGAATGGTATTGCAAAATCTTGCACATCAGCCATAGTTGATCAATGTTGGATTAATAGATGATGGACTAGTGTAATTAAGATGGAGATTAAAGAGGTGCTTGTTTGTAATAATTAGGACCAGTTCAATGTGATAACTGGCTAATACAGGACGCAAAAAAAATTAATTTTGAAAACAATAAAAATATTTCAAAAATAATATCTCGCAAAAAAATAAGAAATAAAAAATAATAATTTTGTTTGAAAGAAATAAAAATATTTCAAAAATCCTTGGCCATCAAAATTCTTAATACTTCTCAAGAAAACAAATTCAGGAATTCTTCTTCTTGCCATTCTGTTTGAAAAATCTTGTTTTTTTATTTCTTAAGTATTTTCAATTAATAGTCTTCTTACAATTTAATGCAATTTAGTCCTATTTGGTTAAAATATTGTCTAAATTTTGCACACATAAAGCAATTAATCAGCAAATGATGACCACATTTTCGTAGAAAGTTTACATACCGAAGTGAAATAAATAGAGGAGTAATTTCAAGGATTGTCCATAAATCAAACGAACATGCGAAAGACAAATAAGCAAAATCACAAAGTTTCGATACCTAGCATTAAGCATTCGTGGGATCAAAACGTGTGATGGGATAGCACGCAAGAGGCAACGCCCTTGATCCTGAATAACCTGTCGCCAATTCGTTATCGATCTTAGCATCATCTTTCACCTCCCAATCAAAGCATTGCACTAGGGCTCCTATGGTTGCGTGCGTGACAATCAAGCCATGAGAAGCAGCAACGCAGGCTCTCCTTCCGCTGCCGAATGGAAGGAAATGAAAATCATGATCTCCGGCCTTGAAGTCCATTGCCGGACGATGATGATCAGAGTTGGTGTCCGTCGAATCGGCCAAGAACCTCTCTGGAAAGAAGTCATCTGGCTTCTCCCAAGAATCTGAGTCTCGCATTATGGCGTAGGCGTTGATGAGGATTCTAGTGCCAGCTTCAATGTCATAGCCATTGATCCTAGTATCGACGTCGCATTGCCTTGGCCGGAGGGTTGCTATAGGGTTGAACCTGAGGGTTTCCTTCACAACTGCCTGTAAGAAAGGAAGCTTTGGGACGTCTGATTCTTTGAGTAGCCTATAGTTAGACCCAAAAACCGAGTGAATCTCCTCCCTCAGCTTCATGAATGCTTTGGGATTCTTTATTAACTCTGTAATGGCAGATTGCATGGCCGTTGCAGTAGTTTCCACTCCCGCAAAAAATATTTCCTGTACAGCGAGAAATAATTAAGTTCATGACAGCAATATAATTAATGGTAACTTATTGCAATACATGGGCAATACATCTTTGATTGGTTAAGTATTTATCTCTAATTATCTTAGAATTTGTAAACTTTAGAGAAAAAATTTATTGATTGTAATCCAAAATCTTGATACAGAATTTTAGTATTTATTTAAATTATTGAGTGAGAGACGAATTTTTAGAATATTCAAAATAAACTATATATTACATATTTAAATCTACATTTCAATAGTAATTATTATTTAATTAAAATTTAATGATCAGTAGTATAAAATCATATTTTCTCAGAAAAATCATGAATTTAGTTAATATCTGAAATATTTTTCGTTGCATGAGAGATTATTTCTAATTAACATTTGAAAAAATATCTTCTGGTCGCATATATAGATCTTAATTATTTGGAATTTTGTTCTTATAAATGTTGTTTTTATTATCTGCTAGTTTTGTCATTATTTCAATGGCACTATCATCTTTAATAAAATCATTCAATTATCATTAAAAAAAAAATCTTAAGAAATATTTAAAATTTCAGGGAAAAAAAAATAGATTTAGGCATTTAGCTAGCAGATGCAATAAAACCATTCATTATATGCGTGTACTAAAAGCAAATCAAGAACTCACTAGGAAGAACTTTTTTATATGCGTCCGTGTTAACTTCAACTCGGAATTTGTGTCTTTATATGCCTCCATTAAGATGATCATCACATCTCTCTGTTCTTCGTCACAGCTGCTGCTCAACTTATCAAAATTATCTTCATATTTCTTCATCAGTTGCTCCAGTAGCTTGTCATACTTCCTAATTGCTGATGCAAGCCCTTTCCCTTTTCCTAAAAGGTCAAATCTGTTCAAGGGACCAAAAACTTCGTTGAAACTAAACTTTGCTGCATTTTCCATTATATCTCCTACCAGCTTCCTTATTTCAGTAGGTAAATTAGGGTCTTCCACGCATATATTTCCAATTACCATCCTACAAATTATATTACTCGCGAAGACCGATAGCTCCTCACCTAAATCACATGGCTTCCCTTCTCTTGATTTGTCCACCAGTGATTTCAAAAGCTTCATTGTCTCTTGCTCCCGGATGTGAACGAATCGATCAAGCTGAGAGCCATTGAATAGTTTGGTCATGCATAGCTTCTTCATAAACCGCCAATATGCGCCATACGGGGCGTTGAAGAAAGTATATCCATCATAAATGTCAAATTTGGAGAGACCAAAACCTAGTGTAAACTTAGAGGCGAAATCAACATCATGGATCTTCAAAATTTCCTTGGCTGTTTTGGCATCGGAGACAACATAAATTGGTGTTGATCCAAAACGTATTTTCATGAGAGGGCCGTATCTGCTAGCAAGTGTTTTGAGGGAGTTTGGTAAATCCGAACTTAACAGGTGAAGGTGACCGATAATGGGTAAGCCTGGAGGACTTGGTGGGTGGCGAGTCTTGGTGCCAAAGCTGGTGCTTGTTTTGATGAAGAGTTGCACCACAACGATAACAATGGTGCTCCAAGCGATGCAGAGGCAGCAATAATATGCAAAACTATGATCACTGGTGGCCATGATCAGCAGGTTTAATAGCATAATACAAAAGGAAGAGTAGTGCTAATTAACAGTGCAGGCGTGGGGAAATATATATATATCTAGCAGAGTTTTGTGCGACTGCTAGGTAACTAATCTTTCGTTTAGATTGATAAAATTAGCAAGTAATTAGACGAATTCTTTCGTCCACACGAACCCCAACTCAAATTGTTAGACTTTTATTATTAAAATGATAAATTAATTGTAAGAATGCTTAGATGCAGGAGCAGCACATGTTCACGTGCATTAAACACACTTCAAAGCCATTAACTAGCAGTGTTTAGTGAACTCAGTGCTAGCATTATGGATCTCCTCAACCAGATTAATTTGCCAAGGCCATAGTGGATCGGTTAATGAAACAGCAGATAAAGTACCAATAATATTGCTTGCAGAAGGTGGTTCTTAATATAAATATTTATACCAGTTAGATCAGGTTAACGTGATTCTTCAGCAAATAAATTATCAATTATATAGTCTCTTTTTTTTTGTAGTCTTATATGTACTTTTCAATTATTTATTGATACAAATTCAATCCATCTATTATATTTTCAATTATTTGAGACCTTCTATATTACTGTCCCTCTGACCTAGTTTTGTTAACCCTTAATTTTCACTCTTCAAACGAAACTAATGTTGGCTTGAGACATTGCCACATGCTCAAAAACACGGAAATCAATCCATTATATATATATATATTCAAAAAAAAAAAACCTAACCTGGGTCATTTGTGAACCTTCTAGGATGATTGTGCAAACAGTTGATGAAATTAATAGAGGAGCAGCCGGAACAATAGTCATGTTGAATGCTTCTTAAGGCCCAAATGAACATTCCTTGTATAAGTATATCCAATATAACCACACGCGCTGAATAATTTTTTTAAATTATAGAAAAGATATTAAGATAATACAAATATTTTTAAAATAAAAAATTAAAATTCTGGTTATTGGCTCAAGATAATTAAATAAAAAAAACTCGAGTTAAATATGATAAGCCTATTGCATTCATGAACTGAGACATGATATTAAAATAAAATAAAAAACAAAAAAGCAAAGAATACCTATTCTCAACAAACCTAAAATGATGAATAAAACTAAAATTAAAAAATAAAAAATAATGGAAGTTAATTTGGTCTAACCTTCATAACTTGTGATATAAATCATGAAGTTGAATCATGGCATAAAAGGTAAATAAAAAAATAATAAATATAAAATTCGTAACCAACCAAAATAATTAAGGATAAACTTAAAAAAAAATTAATACGAAAAAAAAAACATATAAATTTGAAAAGAATAAGAACTAAATTTGAAATAACATATAATATGGATTCAAGTTATTAGAGTTTTTTAAGACTCTAACAACATAAAAAATAATAAAATAACATAGTAAAAAAAATATTTAGAAGAATAATACAATTTAAAAAGTCATAAATAATATTTAAGATTCATGGGATGCAAGTGTCATTTGGGAGTCTTTTAAATTATAAAATTACAAAACACAAAAATCAATAAAAAAAGAGAAGAGAAGAGAAAAAACTGTAAAAATATATCAAAACTATGATAATGACATTATTAATTTAATTTTCTTTTCAATAATGATTTGAAAAGGACAAGAACTAAATTTTTTTTTTTTTTTTCATGTTTTTGTTGATTTTGCCGAGTCTAAACCTAATGAACCAAGTCTTTAAGTAATAAGACAAATCAATTTAATTTTATCAAGTAAATATCTTGGTTGATTTAGCTAGAAACTTTATCCAAGTTAAGTTTTGAATCCTAGGTTTTTCAAATTAACTTGCCAAGATAGATTTAACAAATATGATTATCTTTAGGGCTAATTAAGAATGATCCAAGAAGTAGCACATTGATGAGCATCACACAACATGAAACTAGCACAAGGCAGATCAAAGGAAGTGTACTTTATCCATCTATAGATTACCATAATGAGATAAAATTCAACTGGTTTAGAACTATTATTTCATTACCACACTAGGAAGTAATAGATCATACGCAAAAGACAGAAGTACTGTACCTGATTTTGTATCCTATGTACATCAGTCAAAACAAATACGTAGCACTTGTCTATCCTACACACCTTCAAAAGAATGAAGGAACATCAATAAAACCTTCATGAGAATGAAGGGAACGAGGGTACAAGATTGCCCAGCAGCAATGTTTCACTAGCAAATTGAAATCTAAGAGCCCCCTGCCACTACCAAGACTCTCTGAAAAGATATCACCAGAAGATGATCAATATCAAAGCACAAGGATATCACCAGAAGATGATCAATCTCACTGCACAGGATGTCACTAAAGAGAGTGACTGTCTTCCTGCCGTTGGTTTACTGTAGAATATTGTGGAACTATCACCAGAAGATGATCAATTACCGCATTGACATAAGAGTTCGCACTCTTTTCTCTCTCTCGGCCTTCTTAGCACTTGGAGTCCTCTTCAGTTTTTGCAACTCCTCCATCACTACCTTCTCAACCGTGTCAATTGAGTTCAGGAGTTTCTTCTGAGGTGTTAGAGATTCTGGATCTCCTGAGGCTTGGTTTGTGATATGCTGTAAAATTTTTGGCACTTTACCAATGGTGGAGGGACAGCCCTTGAACGCAGGAGTTGGTTTGGGGGACATAATCCTGTTACTGGGCTCCAGATGAGCAGCTGGTGTTGCCTCAGAAAATTCAGGATCCATTCGGCCTTGTGGCATTGGGCTCCCGATTTCTCGACCATCACTTCCTCCCAAGCGTCTCCTTCTTTCAATTGCCTAAACAAAGAATTTCTCCAAAATAAGTTGAACGGGAAAGTACGCAAAACTGAAAACCATGTCCATTTACGCAACATTTCCACCTTACTAGAACAATTATGGGCCAAAGAAGGTTTTCACAAGGTTGAAAGCTGAGAGAATGGATAATGTGTTGGCTTTTGCCAACAAGGCAGCGTAGCAAAGGTTATTTGACAACCCATATGACGTGGGTGATCGAGTTGGACACCAGGGATGTCTAGCCAATACCAATAAAATTCCGCTCTCTTTGACCAATTTGACAAGACACTCATGGGGATTGATCTATAAACTTAGGACACGAACTTGAAATCAGCTCACACCCCCTCATTGATGCAAGGATTGAAGCACAGCCACAAACTCATCATCAAACCTTTCACACTCCACTATGCAAGGATTGAAATGAAAACATATAGAAATTGCAGAAGTTCATCATAGCTGTCTGTTCCATCAACACGCAATAATAAATCAATTTTTATTGAATATGTTGGTCGCAGAATACAGATGAAAGGGAAATTAGACTACTATAACAAAAAAAATAAAAATATGCTTGAGTCTTAGAAATAGGCAATGACTTTAGATTTAATAGATGGAACATCGTACATTTAGCTATTTTCATGGAAAACCAACAAAAAATATCTTCCAGCATTTCTTGCATAGAACATGGTTTCATCAAATTTCAACTTCATGCAAGCCATAATATTACATAGAATCAAACACTAGGCAGGTAGCCAGCAAATTATTCTCAAGTTAGTTTATCACAAAATACAATAACCCCATACATTAAACAAGTAAAATCCAAATATCTAGTGAGAACCCGATTAACCCATCATTAGAACCCTATAATAATCCCCCAAAAAAACACAATCAGGAAGAATCTTAATTATACATAACCAAACAATCAATTTATAATCAAAAAAGCAGAACACTAATCAAAGCCCCAAGGATTATCAAATGACGTTAATCCTAATATATCAAACAATAAATGTTCTACAACAAAACGTAAAAAGAAGAAAACAATCATTACCCTCACAACAGCGGTGATATCACGAAGAGGGGTTCTGGGGTACCAGGAAGGTAACACGCTATTTGATCCACGAACCCTTCTTCTCCGGGCACTCCCAGGGGGAGGCATATTTTCTCTGTCCAGTGGAGTCCGGCCTCCTCGACCCCTTGGAGTGCCCAATCTACCTCTTCCGCGCCCAGTAATGGTACCCACGCCCACTGTTTGATTTCTTATTGCTGTGTTTGTTCTTGGAGAACCAAACAGCGCCATGTCAAGCTCTGGCCGGTCTTGATAGATACCAAGATTCCTTGATTGTCTTCTCGCAGCAAAGATTGCTGCAATGTCTACTGCCCTTGACAGTCTATCTCTTGATTCCGTCATTTTTATCTGAGAGAATTAACCAAGATTCTGTTACATTAATTAATAATTAGAAGATTAAACAAGCCTAATTCACAATAGAGAAACTTAAGAAAACAGAGATCTCGAATTATACAAAGAGAACCCCGGGAAAAAAAAAAGTAAAATTAAAAACAAAAACAGAGATCTCATCACATTTTCAGGGAAAACTCCCCATTTTCTCATCATTCAGACCCAGATTCAATTTCTCTTACGAAACATAAAATATCCTCAACCCAATAGAGAAAATAACATTTTCTTATTACCCAAATCACTGATTTTAAAGAAACAACAAGATTCTAAAGAAACAACAATAATAAGCAATTAACAAATAAAAGAACAAAGTTAGACCCAGATGAGTTTCCTTCTGAAAAAATGGCACTTCAACGGAACCCAGATGACAGATTCTGGAGAGTGAAATGAGAAGGGTTTGGTGTTTGTTGCCTTCGAAAGGCTAAGAAAGATTAGGTCTTAGTGTTTTGCTTCATTGCTAAGGGAAGCAGGGTGCTCAAATTTTGAAATGCGTTCAGAGGCGGGATACTTGACGTTACGCTTTTGCCCTCACAACTGGGCTGCACGTAACTATTTTTTTTTATTTTGAGCAGAGGCATCAAATTCGATCATCTTTTAGGAAATAGAATCTAGCAGCGCATTGGCCCGCGCTATAAAGTTAGAAATTTTTTGAAACGCCAAAAAGAAAATAACATGTTTTTTTTTTTTAAAGCGTGAATTCAATATCATTTGAATATTTGACGATAAACAGAAACATATTAGGTTTATAAGAACTTAATTTACAAAATCCATATATTGTAAAAAAATAAATTAAAAAGCTTAACAATTAATCAAGGATAAAATTAATAAAAAAAATATTTAATTAAAAAATAAATAATTAAACTTAAATTAATAAATTAAACTCACGATACAAGTCACATATTATCGAATTCAATAATTTTTTTATCCTAAAAATTATATTTTTTAATTATATAATAATAAAACATATTAGAATTTTCTTATAAGAAATATTTCTTTAAGAAAAAAACAAAAAATTAATTATATATAACAAATGGTGAATTTGTATTTTTTTTTAAGAGGGACAAAAAATACATTAAATAAATAATAATAATATTTTAAATATTATGGTTGAATATATCAAAAAAATAGTCCGGGTCATGAACTCAATTGAGTTATAACTTTTTAAAAAAATTTATATTTAACCTTAATATAAAAAAGATTTGAAAAATAAAAATAACAAAGAGCTCATATAGGTGGTCTACATGGGTCTTTGAAATGAAAGCTCAAACACGTGGGTCTTCTAACTCATTTTTCAACTCACATGAGCTTTAAGCATATTTATTTTTGTATTTTAAAAGTATTTAAAAAAAAATTATGAATTTTTTTTTTTAAATTAATATATTTTTTAGTGTTTTTAAATTATTTTGATGTGCCGATGTTAAAATTAATTTTTAATAAATAAAAAAAATATTATTTTAATGCATTTCTGAATAAAAAATACTTAATAATATTTTTTGGTATAGTTGCGGTTACTTATCAAAGTATTTTTCACTTATAAATATATAAAAATAATATATTTTTATATTTTTAAAAAATTATTTTTCAAATCAGTGAATTCAAATGATTTAAAAACACCAAAAAAATATTAATTCGAAGTAAAGAAAAAAATTAAAAAAAATTAATTTTTTTAAAACATTTTTTAAATAAAAAAACAAATAGGACCAAGCTTGGATTGTTTGTCAGGATGGAAAACAATATAGGATGTTCTGGTTCTTATTTATTATGTGGTTCTTCTCTTCGCTACAAAGAGTGGAGTTATATCAAAATTCACCTAAAAAAACAGGGATTATTGCATTGACAATCTTGGGAGATCATCACCCTCCACGGAATTATACTCAAGCATCATCATCATCATCATCATGGATAGATAGATACCAGTTCAACTGATAAATGCCTCACTCTGTTAGTCAACAATATGGATATCCACCTTCCAAGGCTCTGTTAGGCAACAATAAGGAGTATATGTGACATTGTTCAGAAAAAGGGGCCTAATTAAACAGGATTCCCAAAAACTCAAACAAATGTTAAAATTGGAGGCTAGAAGAATTACATGCAGCAACCTTTCTTCTCAGAATTCTGCTCCTGTGAAGGAACTAAAATCCTAGTTCCCTTGAAGGCACCTGAATTTTCATCCGACTCGTCATTGCCAGCAAGAGTTCTCTTGCTGATTATCCTATATATTTCTGTCAGCATCGTTAAAAAAGCAGCCTCAACATTGGTAGCCTCGAGTGCTGATGTCTCCATAAAGAAGAGATTCTCTCTCTGAGCAAACTCCTTAGCATCTTCTGCCGGAACTGCTCGGAGACTCCCCAGGTCACACTTGTTGCCGATGAGCATGATAATAATGCTCTTATCAGCATGCCCCCTCAGTTCCTCAAGCCATCTAGCCATGTGATCGAATGACTGGCGCTTGGTCATGTCATAAACCAACATAGCACCGACTGCTCCCCGGTAGTATGCACTCGTCACCGCCCTGTATCTGAGAGAAGAGAAGAAACACCCCAAGAAAGAACAAACACAAAATGTACTAAAACAGATTCAGATTTAACTGTACATGTTCATTTTCAACAAACATAATGGAAGAGCTTGCAAATATCAGATTGCCTGTTTTAGGACCAAATCAGGATTAAGGTCAGGCCGATAGAGACTAAGGTACCATTCAAAAGCAAACAGGCAGGAAAAGGAGGGATTTAGCTTTTCACATAGGTATAGTTGTTCATCTGAAATATTGTAGCCAGAAATTTTTCACACTAAATTAGCAACATATATGATGTCAAATTTGGATGTACGGTACCGAAAACCTTCTGCAAGCAAGCACATTGTTTGGCTATAGATGTATTTAGGTTGCTAATGAACTATAGGCCAGCATGACTTCAGAGGAAATGAAAGTTAAACTGAGATTCCTTAATAATGTTTAAATGAGAATTGTAACAAATACTAAAAATATAACTAAATATTTCCCTGTGAAGATCATATTTGTTTGAGCAAAACCTCATTTCAATGAGAAACCAATGATTGCCTAAGCAGAATGAAAATGGAACATGCATTTCAAGAATCAGTTCTCCATCTTCTGTTGTGTTTTAAGGAGAGGGAACATGATGTCATTGTTTTAAGAATCAGTTCTCCATCTTCTGTTGTGTTTTAAGGAGAGCAAAACCTCATCTTCTGTTGTGTTTTAAGGAGAGGGAACATTACTGATAATACTGATAGTGGGATTCAGGATTGCTTCAAATTAAATGAGAGAAGGCTCCTCAATATGTGACAAACAAGGTCTATGCCTTAAGAAATATTGCTTTCATGATAATATCAGAAAGGATTTTCAGAGCCAATGTCAAGTTTGCAGATAATACTTCTATTTGGGTCTGAAGCCTTTGTTTCAGGATTAGTAGCTTCTAAAGCAGCAGTAGTTTCCTGAAGATCTTCAAGTAAAAAGGACAGGAAAAAAAAATATAAGATGATTATCAAGGTTGTGTTGGTCAAGGTATTTGGAAAGAGCCTCATAGAATGCCATGTGTGTGTGTAAGTTAAATTCTCTTAAACAAGGCACAGAGCAGAAGGATTAACAAAAACAGGTCCTGAAAAATAATGACAGAGATGTAGAAAAATTCCATCAGTTAAACTAACACATCACAGAAGTCATGCCAGGGGGAGTCTCATAT
The DNA here is from genome assembly GCF_005239225.2 of Populus alba. Taxonomy (NCBI): domain Eukaryota; kingdom Viridiplantae; phylum Streptophyta; class Magnoliopsida; order Malpighiales; family Salicaceae; genus Populus; species Populus alba. The sequence goes on from NC_133299.1 coordinate 4,754,788, forward strand.
GACCATAATAGTCCTGAGTGTTCAAGAAATCTAAGATGAAAGTGTTGTGAAATAATCTCTCTTCTCCACCGTCCAATCAATAGCCCTTTCTTCTCCACCGACCTAGCTAAGAGTTGGAGCATGGAAGCTGAAATCAAGGGTTCGACGATGGCTGCCATCTTTGTCTGTGTGATACTACTGCCTAAGAAGCACCACCAGCGTCCTCATTAACCCACTCCCACCACCAGAGGCATCAGAGCATGGTTGAAGATAAACACTTGGTGTTTTGATTTCTGCCTGGTCACAAATGTGTTTGTAACACACCATCATAACGACGAGGTCGAGAAGAACACGCTGGTGAAAAATGAGCGAAAAACTAACATCCCGCATGGCTGCATGTGCCCACACGCGCCAATGATGGAGTTGCCGACGTGCTGCACGAGCCTTGCCTAACCCAACCCGAGACCAGTTGACCCGAACCATATTGGCTGACCTGAAACCAGTACCATGTCACCAAAGCCCATTCAGCAGCCATGTCAGCAAAGTAGAGCCGCGAGTGGAGTCAAGCCAAAGTGAGCCAAGTAGAGCCGCAGACTAAATGAATTAATTTAGTGTAGTTAATCCTACGTGCAGCCAGTTTATTTCTTGAATTTAGATCATTCATAAGGTCATACTTGTTTGAATGATTTCATATCTAAGCCATCTAAAATGCAATTTGAATAATTTCATATTTGTTTTCAGCTAATTTCATCATTTTAGATACAACTATATGATATGATTGTTGAGATTCAGAATGAAAATAGTGGTGGTGATGTTATGATATAGATTGCTCCTGGATGGGACATGTGATTATTATTTTTTTATGGGGAGATGATGATAATAATAATAATAAAAAAAGACAGACTTAGAGATAGAGTTAAGAAATTTAGTTAAGGGAGGAAATTTTAAATTTTACTAGTTTTAGAGTCAAAACTATGAGTTGTCCAAGACAAAGGATGAAATAAATATTCTTGCAAGGGTCGTGACCCTGCTAACTCCCTTGTCTTCGCCTCAGTCAATGATATTAAGATCATGGAAGACAATAGCAAAGACATTTTCAATGTATACAAAGAATGGAAAAATGAGTTATTTCACATAATTGAAGAGATGTGACCACCTATGAAAAGACGAAGACATCTTGGTTTGAAGGTGTGGATAGAGTCGGAATCTTGAGTGAGATAGTGTAGGCACTTCGATGGAATGCACAAAAACTCCATGCAATCAATGGCAATGATCTCTCTCATAATGCATATATAGTAGTAGAGAATGTTAGAGCCACTTGAAAACATTTTAGAGAAAGAAAGATGTAACCATCCTATAAAAAACTATAAAGGCACCTTCATAAGAAGGTGTGACTCCAATATTAAATCACCCTTGAGTTGATGTTACAACTGGATATTAGTGGATACGATCTATGGATAGTCAATATAATGGAGTATCTAGGACAAGTATAGAGATAGGTGTAGATCAACTTTTCATGTGCTTCCCCATCGTGAAAAAGGAGGGCTAGTTGGACTCTTGTATGAAAAGCAAATGACTAATGGAAAAGTAAAATGCAGTTCCTAGGATGGAACAAAGGATAAACATGACTCTTGGATGAGTAGACTTTTAGAAGAATAATAATCTCGTGATCACATTACAACACTCAGTAAGTAAATGTTGCACTCGAAAATAAATATTTTTTAAAAAAAGTGTTGCAAGCCTGGGTGAAAGGCTTAGTTGATTATTCTAGACCGAATATGGTTATAAAGCTTGATGGGGGAATATGGTATGTCCTAGAGACAATGATCAACACTTTTTAGAAGTGGGATGTTAGGTCATTTAGTTGTAATGATGCTTTGGTATGAGAAAAAGGTGTGTTTTGGTTACTTCAATTATTGAAAGATTTGACAATTAGCAAAGAGAATAATTACGCCACATGAACGGAAAAGGAGTGATTGTTGGGTTATTTCCATTCATGTGAAATGGCGGCCCATATGTGCAGCAGCCAAGAATGGATGGCACTGTGCGTTGACAAAGCTTGAGGTCGACACCTTTAATGGTCAAGAATGGATGGCACTAGCCGCATGCTCCTCTATAGCACTTAATTTCTCTACATTTTGATGTTGTAGACCAATGGCTACTGAGTTTGGATTACAACAAGAAAAGAAAAACAGAAGCATGGCATTGCAATTGATGCCAAACCAACCTCTAAGCAGGTGCAAACTAACTAGACACAGTCATACAGGACACGGCAACGAGAAAGATGAGATATAAAACAGCAACAGTGCCCAAGAAAAAGGACGGGTGCAATGGTCATCCTTTGACAAACTTCCCACAATTAGCAGCATCCGCACATATGCTTCTATTTACGTATGAGATCATAAGGAGTCTGTGCGAGAAAGAAAGGGAATTTGCTCGAGTGGTGTAGAAAACTATAGCAGGAACCGCTCCCAAAAGAACAAAAATCATAATTTGAGAATGCGAAAAGGATGTGGAGATGGAATTCTTATACCGGATAGAAATCTCTACTAGATCATGATAGGACTTGCACATTCTCGGGCACAAATTTTCCAATCTGGTTTTTAATCTTCAAAAATCTAATACTCAAGCTCATTGCAAGTGATCTAATCTAAATACAATAACAAAATATCAAGAGAAAGTGTCTAAAACACACACCTTTCTTGGCCAGCAGTGTCCCAAATTTGTGCTTTGACCGTCTTGTTATGGATAGCAAGCGTTTTTGTCTGGAATTCAACCCCAATGGTGGCTTTAGAATCCACAGTGAATTCATTTCTTGCAAACCTCGCAAGAAGCTGTGATTTTCCAACTGCTGAATCTCCAATTAGCACAATTTTGAAAACATAATCAATCTTTTGATTGTAATCAGCATAATTCGACATTTTCGCATCCACAAATTAAATCCCACAAGATTCTCTCCTCAAAAACATAAAAAACCATGCAAAAAAAGAGAGAGATTGTAGTGATCTGGTGTCAAAACATCATTATTCGTTCCAGCATTAAAAACAATAAAAAAGCTTAAGAAAAAAGGATCGAAAAGAATTAATTACCGGTCAAGGCGAGAAAAAGGGTAAAATGGGAATTAGGAATGAGGGTTAGGGTAGGGTTTGAAAGGTAATGAAAAAATAAATAGAAATGATTGGTTTTGTTTGTGAAAAGGGTTGCAGAGAAAGACAAGGGTGCGAGGAAGGAAGAGGGGGAGATGGAGGGAAAGACCAACGGCAATTGCGGGACCCATTAACGGTTTATTACGGTAAAGATTTAGGTGCATTGCAGCATACACAAGTAAATCAAATGGGTAGATCTGGGTCGTTGACTGTGATGAAGTTGATGGTATCATGCCTATTTTAGGGTATTTTATCAATTAACCACCAGCACCCAAAAATAATTATCGGCTAATTAAGATAGATTTTTAGAGGTTTTCTATTTTTTTTCATGCCTTGATTCTTCTTGATTAAATGATTTCTTAGTTTTTTTAAAAAATTAAATAGTATATAAAATCGATCAAGGATATAATTAAGAGATGGATTAAAAAACCCATCACGATTAATCAGTCGATATTTATGATACGAGCCCATCATCTTCACACTCTCGAAGAGGGGAGAGTTAATTGTGTCTTAATTACTTGTATAATTGCATATTGGAGCCCTTTGAGGGCTTGATAAACTGACTTCGCGAATTTAAGTTTATTATCCTTCAACTCCATGGTACGTACATCCCCCGTTTCATGCACAAATGCGAGCTCGAGACATATCAGCCTTCAGGACTTGGTTCCCTGACACGTTTTATCCTCCATCTCTGTGTTACCTCCATTAATGTCGATCCACTTGGTCCTTAGTCTAGCCTCATCACTGTTAGTCCTTGGATAGTAAACCTGACGGGTGGGTTTGGTCCGATGAACAAGTTTTATTGTTTTATTTGGGTTTGAATTTCCTAGTATTAATTTTTTTAATGCATGATTTTTAGGTAAATTTTTTTAATTTAAATTTTGAATGGGTACTATGAATTTCCTTGGGACAACATGCAAATCAACATGGAGAAGAGATAAAAAAAAATAAAAAAAATAAAAAAACAAACCAAAACCAAATCAGATGAAATCATAATGCACATGTGCTGTTCAGGGAGATTAGCCTTACTAAGATAAATTAAAAAACACTAAAAAAACTTTTTTTTAACCATGGTAAGCTACCACACGCTTTCTTTTTAACCATGATAAGCTACCACACGTGCTGCAAGATGACACTAGGATGATTTAGACACTTTAATAATTTTTTAAAATTATTATTAATAATAATCAAAATTCCGAACTGTCTCTAAGGATCAAATGATTGTAACAAAAAAAAAAAAAACAATATAAGATTATGAATAAGCCCCTAAAAAACTTTGAGTTCATGTCCCTCTAAAATTAAGATGTTGTATTTAATTTGTAAATGTTTACAATTCATTTTCAAATTGATATATTGACTTTAAAAATTGTCGCAATCAAGTAAAATTTTGGGTATATGAATGTGGAGCTAACACGATGCAACAGTGATGACACGTAAAACTCCGTTATGACAAGAAACTGCCCTCTATTTCATTATTTTTAAATCTTTGAATGAACATAAAAAGGGTATTGAAACACGGCTTAAAATTCATTTTATTAACTTATTAATTTTTTCTTATTTTTTTATAAATATAAAAAGAACGTTAAAATCCTAATTAACAATTCATTTTATAAACTTACTGATTCCCAAGTTAGGTTTTAATGCCTTTTTAATATTATAAGAAAACTAATCAATTAACGAAATTGAAAAAAAAAATTCTCAAACAATTTATTTGCATTTTAAAAATAATTTTTTTTTTCTTTTAACATATTAAAAATCAATTTTAAAAATTAAAAATTATATTATTTTAAAATATTTATAAATAAAAAATACTTAAATAAAATATTTCAAACATGCTCGTGATCTTTCTTTTCAATAACGGCGTGCAAGGCTCTCGAAATGCATGCATCAAACCACTTTAGAATACTTTCAGTCATTTACCACTCGCCAGCGCCGGTTGATTTAGATTGGAGAAGGAACAAAACAACTAATTAAGGTCATTGAATCAGTCCAGTTCAGGCTATACATCAAAGTAGAAAGACTCAACTTGCCTTGTTAATCCACTCTTTTTTTCAAGGATTGAAGAATTGGATGAATTTGTACAGTTAACTGTATATATTTCACTCCTCTCACTCTGTATGAGCCAAGGATCAAGATTACAGTGACTGACACTTCTTTAATTAAATATATATCTAGAAAGATACAACAAGACAGCACAAGGAAATTCATGCATTTATCTTTTCATAACAAGGAATTGATGCCTTACAACATGTTCTATACACTTCTCTCTTTATATCAGGTCGTGTGATTGGAAGCTCTGTTTGCTTCAGGATCAGAATGGGTGGAGATTTCTACCGAACTTGCTACATCTTGCCCACTGAAACAAAAATATTTTGCTTTTGATACTGAAGATCAATGAGAACAGGTCCTAAAGCCCCTTGGATTTCTGTACAGAAGCACCTCAAACAATTTTGTTTTGCAGTGGTTTCTGCTCGCTTAAGCACTTGCAGTTGGCTCTGTTGTCGCTGAGTGTCTGCAAAAGAACACGGATTTGTGAATGAAAGAAGACGGTATATTTGGAAAAAACTCCTACGTTTTTCGTCTTTCTCCTTCATACCTTGTACTGCTTCTGAAGGTCTTTGATGTAATCTACAGCCAAATCTAGCATGTCTGCTGTGTTTGTTTGCTGCAAAGAAGAAAAACACTGTCAGTTTCCCGAGAAAACTTTGAAGCTGAATTGTATATGGCAATATCCTACCTTGTCCATGTTTGGGACAAGCTCTTGTAGTTTCCTCATTCTTTCGCTGATCCGAGTTCTTCTTACCTGAAAATAGTTTATTCCATATAATATTGTTGTAATAACTACGACAACTGATTGGGCAGATGACCAAAACTATAAGAATGAAGGGTGGTTCGATATCTGATACATGAATACTAAAAAAAGAAATGTGAATGGCATGGCGATAATTAATCATACTCTTTCTGCAATACTTCGAGGGTGAGTGGCACAACCACGCTTTGCTCTAATTTTGCAAGGAACAGAATCTTGCAAATGAAGGAACTTTTCCATGGCAACCATTTCAACTGAAGTCTTTGGTAAACTCAAGTGATGGGCGAATACATGAGCGCGATTTCCAAGCTCTCCGTTCTAAATTTACACAACCAGTTGGATTAGAACTTGAGCAATGAGCAGTAATGGATAACTTAACACCTAGTACACAAATGTATACCTGAGCATTATTAGAAAACAGGTTTCCATTTTCTTGATCTCTTTTCATTCTGCTAAAATTCTCTGACAAATGCGAATTGTTCCAAGAACCATATGGAAACCCATGACTGCTATGAAATCGACTGTCAGCACCAGGGCTGCCTGCCTCAATGCTTTCGCTCCCAATTTCAGAAATCTGTGACCGAAAGCCTAAGGAAGAAGGTGCTCTTGATGAGAAGCTAAGTTGACTCTTCAATCTTGAATTTGCTTCTCCATTAGTACCATTCCACCCAGGATAGCCTGCAATTTACTGAGATATTTTCAATTATTCCTTCTACCCTCTACCACAACAATAGATGAACACTTAAAAGTTTCTTCTTTTTAATGCTCTTCTGATTCTTGATGATCATGGTATCGGAGGAAATTTGCATTCCTGACGATTCTTCGATTATTTTCTAGTCATGTTAATTCTTAGTGTCTAAACAACTCGTTCAACAGAGAGAGAAAAAACACCCCTTTTAATTGCATCAATAAAATGTTTTCTATAGTTCATTCTTTCTACGAATCCGATCAAACATCTTAAAAGTTGAGATTTTTTCTTCAGTATTCAAAACTCAGTGGAATTTGTACGCACACCTTGTATGAATTGCCCTAATACATGCATCAAGTACAATGACTTGTCTACTCTATCTTCAGAGCAAATAAGCTTCTAAAAACAATACGTCTAACATGAGTATCTGAAGCTAACATGTATATTATTTTCAATAAATGAACCTCCAAAGTAAAAGAAACTCCCAACAATACAAATCTAAACAATCATATGATTAACAAATCGCTGAAAAGCACGCCATTTGGAAATGAGAATAAGAAAAATACCATTTTGACCAGAAACATTCCCAAAAAGTCCAGCAGGAGAGCTATTCTGCCTAGCTAGACTTGAATCAACCCTTTTAAGTTGCTCATGATGACCCATCGAGATTGAACCAATCAAACCATATGAACTATCCATAGCTGAAGAATTTGTGGCCGAGCTCTGTCTTGGATAATGAGGAGGCAAACCTGAATAACTCCGCGGAAAGTTTGAATAGTTAACGGCTTCCTCTCTCACTTTTGCTGCAGATTTATCCTCAAACTCTTGGTAATTCAAAACAGAATCATTGTCAACTCCGCTGTCATTAAAACTTGCAAGAAGTGAACTTGGAGCTGAGCGAAATCTCAATAACCCTGAACTGGGTTGATTTTGTTGATGATAGTTGTTATTACTACTTGAATCCATTGACATATGCTCTGTTTTACTCTCTTTCTCTCTGTTTCTTCTAAACTATTGTGGGCTCAAGTTAACAGATTTGATGCTGAAGAACCATTTACACATACCCCAAGAGGAACCACTTTATTATAGCTCAAAGAAAATTCTGGGAATATTTTAGTATCACTTTCTTGAAAGAAAAAAATTGTCAGCTTATTTTTTAAGCAGAGTAGAGATAAGATCTTGAAGAGGAAGCAACCAAGAAAAGAAAAAGTTTAAACCCTTTTAAGAGAAGCGTACAAAGCTTAATGAGTAGAACGAAAAACCTCAAGAAAAGGGTTTTATTGATGGTATAGTATATATGTATTGTCAAACGAAAAGATTGAAAGTGAGAGAGAGAGAGAGCGAGAGAATGGAAGGTGAGTTTTTGAGAAAGAAGAGAAGAGGTCAAATGGGAGCATCAGATTTTCTCTTCAAAGCACCGAAAGCGAGGAAGATCTTGAGCTTAAAGGGAGGGAGGGAGGGAGAGGAGGAGGAGGAAGAGGAGGTGGAGGTGGTGGTGATGGGAGGTACAGAGAGAGGGAGACAAAAAAAGGAAGGGGAGAGGCAAATGTTTATCTTTCCTCTTTGTTTGTGAGAAAAGGTTATGAAGCCACTGGTTTAAAGTACAGAAAGCAATCAACCTCATCTCTCCACCTAAATTTGGTGTCTTTTCCTGCTTACCAAAATGCCCTTGCACAAATTATTTTCTAATATTATTTAAATAATTATTAATTTTGAATTGTTATTAATTCATATAACTAGTAATTTCTTTAATTATTTTATAAAAACTTACACTTTGTTTAAATTCAAATAAAAAATTTAATTTCAATACACAACAATCTAAAATAACATTTGATTAAAAAAAACAAAGCTAATATCAAAGTAAAAGAAAAGGAATGGTTTGGTTATATCCTTCAATTAATTCAAAATATTGATAATATAAATATTGATTCGGTGACTAAAATTTATTATTGAAATTTTTATAAGTATCATTAATAATGATAAAAAAAAAAATTGAGGTTATTGAGTGAAAAATATATCACAACATAAAAAAAAAATTTATTTAGATTACTATGCTCAATTTCTCCTACATATTTTTAATTTCATTTTATAAAATTGGTTAAATTGGAAAAAGTAGTTGTTTGAGAGAATTTTTATAGTTATTTTTTAAAGTGTTTTTTATTTAAAAATATATTAAAATGATATTTTTTTTATTTTAAAAAAATTATATTTTATATCAATGTATCAAAATAATTTAAAAATATCAAAAAAAAATTAATTTTTTTTTTAAAACACAATTTAAGATCGGTAGTGGAAAGAAACAATCATTCAGGGGAGAGAGGGTGGATCAAGTGACGATGACGCCGTTAATCCTCGAGAATAGTGGAACCGATACCGTGGATAAGGCATCTACATTTATAAATAATACAGGAAGGGGAAACTAAAAAAACTGTTGACCAGTTAAATGTTGACGTCACCGTTAGATCCTTCGAGAACAAGATTCATGCCGCATCTGATTCGTCCCTTGCAGTCTTTTCACTTTCCCTCCGTGCCTGCCTATGATCATATCTATCGCAGGCGCCGCATTTCCACTTCATAAGTACCACTGCTTCTTCTCATATTTACAGAATTGGCCATTTGAAAGCACATAGTAGCCGCATGCTTTCACTTTTTTTTTTTTTTTTTTTTTTTTTGCGTTGGTATCAAAATAATGTGGGGGTGAAATTAATGGAATAATTCTTATTTCGTCAAAATGAATAAAATCCAAGTCTTAAAAGGAGAAAAGGAGGAATCAATTTATTTTCATATTTTTTTATATATGCATAAGACATTGAACAAACTTTGGCGGTGCTTTACTCTACATAGATTCGACTATGTTTATTATTTCCTATTACCATTTTTTTTTTTAAATCATTATGCTTCAAAAAAATATTTAATTTTTATCCAAAACAATATTACGTTAGCACGCGGATTTAGGATTGAACTGGATTAAGTTTGTTTTGAATATTAAAATCAAATGCGGAGTTCTGAATGAAACTCTGGGGTAGCTTCAAGATTTTTTTTTAATTTTTATCAAAAACAATATTTATAAAAAATTAATTTAGATTAACTATATAACAACTGTAATTAAAATAGTTGTTTGTTGATGAATCTATTTAAGTGAAGAACAAGTATCCTTCTCTTGGGTTAACGGAGATAAAGTAGATTTTTTGTAGATTTTTTATATAACATGTTTATGATCATATGAAGGTAAAACGGCATCCTAAGTGTAACTTGCATGGATAATTATTGAAATAATTTGTCTAGCGAGAGTCTCACTCGCAGAAGATGAAAGGCAAACCACCTTTGAAAAAGATATAAATTTAACTGTTTAGAAATTTATATCCTTAAATCTTCATGGCTGAGCATAAAATTCAAAAAATTATTTAAACCGGGATAATTAGAAAAAAATAACTGAAAAATCCAAACCGTGAAAAAAACTGATTAAAATTTTAAAAAAATTGATTAGTTCGGTTCGGTTTCAGTTTTATAAGTCTAAAATAAAAAAAAAAACGAATCGAACCCAAACTAAAAAAAAAAAACTAGAAAAAAACTAAATCAAATCGAAAAAACCGAGACAAATTAATTTTTGTTTTAAAAAATTGAATTGAATCAAAATCGGTCAATTTAAACTAATTTCAGTTTAATTTTAATTTTTTTTTTAAATAAAAAATTTAATTTAATAAATTTTTTATAAAAATCAAATCAAATCAAAAATAATACACATCAATGTCTAGTCTTTCTTGCCGTCGATCGATATAAGCAAGCCTTCGTGCAGTTGTTTTTAAAAATATAGGTAGGAAAACAAAGTACAAGAGAATCTGGCTTGGGTGAATGCATAATCTTAACTTATTACAGCCATCGCTACTAGTTTATTGTTAATTGCCAGAGACAAGAGAAGATCCCTCGTTAAGCACTGTTGTTGTTTTCTCGCTAATGTTTTTTTAATCATGATTGAATCTAATCTATGCCTTGAAAACCTTAATTAATTCAATGATCTTCACATGTACCCTGTGGTCCTCTCCCTCCCATGGCGCCTGTGATAAAATAATAATAATAATAATAATAATAATAAAGGACAAAAAAAACAGGTTATGAAATAAAGTCAAAATAAAATAATAGGGGGGATGCAAGACAGTGGCTTCACGTTCAAAGCTGCCACCATACTAAAGTAAGGAGGTGTTTGTGCGGCGGGTGACAAGGACACGTGAGAGAGCATTTTTAGGGCTGTCGGGAACCGTTTAAAAGGGGTGTTTTTTTTTTTTAATTTAAAATTTTTTTTTTTTATAATTTTAAATTGTTTTGATATTATAGTATCAAAAATAAATTTTTAATATATATATATATTATCTTAATATATTTTTAAACAAAAAAAATTTCAAATAAAACTGTTATTATATTTTAAAACATATATAACTTAAAATAAAGATCTGCTAAACAAAAATCTCTTTCCATGTTCTAAAAAAAAGCTCAAAACTATTTTGGATTATTTAGGAGTGTTGTTGCAGTTGTTTTTTAAAGTATTTTTTATGCTGAAATATATCAAAATGATTTTTTTTTTATTTAAATTTTTTTTTACATCATTACATCAAAACGATCCAAAACATAAAAAAAATAAAATTAAAGTTTTTAAAAACACGGATACAACCATATTTCCAAACAAGAATTTAATTGAAAATGGTATGACACAGCAGGGCTCGGTCGGTTTCCCCTTGTTGTCTTTTTCTGTATTGTTAATATGAATGTCTTGGCCAGTTTATATATACCTTAACTAATTTTATATGTTTTCAAATTAATAATTATATAAACATTTAATAACCCTAAAATTTATAAAAATTAAATTAATAATTTTTAAAAATATAAATTTAAAATATGATCAATCCACACAATATCTTAAAATTTCCTTGATGTCATTCTTGAATCGGGTACAACTGAAGTGCATGGTTTTGACAAACTTGGTTGGGCCAGGGCATTTCTTAGCCGGCGTCTGGGATTTTAGTTGCCCCTTTTGAATAAGGATGGGCCTCCTATTATATATGGTAGGTCCAGGTCAATCATCACTGCAGCATAAAAATTAAAAAAAAGTTTGTCTTGCCCTTTTCAGTAGATCTTTGTTGAATGGAGATACAGGGAGAAATTATCTTTTAAAATATTTTTTATTTAAAAATATATTAAGATAATATTTTTTTATTTTTTAAATTTTATTTTTAATATTATAACATATTTTATATTATTAAAAAAATAAATTTTAAATAAAAATAGATTTTAAAAACACTTTTTAAACATAAAAATAATAGGTTTTTATTTTTTTTTAATGAATGGTGGACTGCTATTATATTAGTTTTTGTATATTAAAACTAAAGTACTATACTTTTTTTAAAAAACGATATGGTAAAAAGGCAGATGATGAAGACTTGACCATGGAATTATCCAAGAGAAAAAAGTATCATACTCTTTTCTTTGTTTTTTTCATTGTTTTTTTTTTTTCTAATACCAATTGATTTTATATTAGCAAAGCTAGTTATATTTTGTTGATGATCAATCATCATTTTTTTTTATTTTTTTGTCAAAGGAATATTCAAACACGTTATTAGTTGAGTTTCGTGAAAAAGCGATCACATTCCCCTTATTCCCTCTCAAATAAATCAAATTAATAACTAATAATGTCATTGTCAACCATATGAAAGTTGACTTTTTGTTTAGAATATATATAATGTTATACAGTAGATACATTGCCGCGGAATATTTTAAAAATATATTTTTATTTAATTATATAAAAATTAAAATAAATATTAGTGAAAAGGACCTTGATCTATATTCCGGAGGGAAATGTGTTTCATTTAGTCAAATTTATTTTTTTGTACTCATGTAATTTTTTTATGTTTTTGGAAAAAGATGTCTTTTCTATTTGTAACATAATTTATTGAATAAAAACTAAATATAACTACAATAAGCATTCATAATAATTTCAATGAGAAAATAATTCATAAGAAAATAAATGTTACACACCCGTGTGAAAAATATAAGAATAATAAATTAAAAAATATATATACAAATATAAAATTAAAATTTATTAAAATAAATATTTTATTTTTATTGAATATTAATGAACAAAAATTTTAAAACTCACGCATATTAAGTTAATGTATAATTATTCATAAAGTAAATTTTAATCTTAACATGAAACTATCACCTAAACGGAATTATTTAATATCATTTTAATAATTTTATGATTATTTTATTCTAAAATCATATAAAAAACAATTAAATTTAAGGGTCATTTTAAAAAAATAATACTTGCGCTCGTCCCTATAAGGATAGCCCCCAACCTAAAAAAAAAAAAGGTTTAAGCACACATTGTCCTGGAAGGTTAGACTTACACGCTAAATTTGTTTTTTGTTGGGTGAACAATGTGTCATTTATTATTTTTAAATAAAAAAATTTGATAAATGACATATCTTTCTCTAGTTTACGTTCCAACCATATCTAATGGTTAGAAAGTTGGCGATTGTGTTTTAGGTTTCTAGAAACTTAAATTTCAATTTTTTTTCATCTAAAATACCTCAAAATAATCTTAAAAACTTTTGTAAAGCCTTTTGCAATCTAAAAACATTTTTTAATCAATTTAGAATCATAAATCAAACCAAATTAAAATAAAATTCACACTTCTTAATCTATTTTCCCCATATATTAGAAAATAAAAATCACATTTATTTAACTTCTCTTTTTAAAACAAACTTATTAACATCAAGTTTTGTTTTTTTATAATTTGAATGTGGTCTACCATGTAATTTCTCTCTCTTTGTTGTTTTTTGATAATCTTTTCTTTCTTCTCTTAACCTTCAGAAACATAAATATAAAAATTAAAGTTTAGAAACAAATTATAAAAACTATGAATCAAATATGTAAAAAAATCAAAGTTTTTGTGTTTTTTCAATGTAAGAATAACCTGAAACTCAATTTCATATAATCAATTTTTAATTCAATGTTAGAATATTCCATAACATATTAGATACGCTAGAGCATGCAAATTGAAATAGATACCAACATAACTTCAAATAGTAAAATTGAAATTAAATTAAATTCAATTATGAAATTCCAAAAAAAATCCATGAACAGAGAAGAAAAGAGAGGTTCTAAGACCAGACCCCAATCATTATTTACAGTTATCTCTTCCTCTTGACTCTTGATAATGTCAACATTGTCCGCTGATTGTTATCTTGAAGTTCCCCGCCGGCTGCCGGATGTGGCTTTCTTTCAAGGGACACTTCACATATTACTTCTGATTTCAACTCTAGAAGAAGGGATGCTTCGCCATTAAGATCAATTAATGAGAGAGTGACATAGACGGATTTTATTGAAAATAACATACAATTGATTGATGATGAATCTGTTGTTTGGATTCTGTTTTTAAATAATTTTTAAAAGTATTTTTTATTTAAAAATACATTAAAAAATAAAACAATTAAGGACCTCCCAACTCAAAAATCGGTGAGTAACGAGCAAGCTGAAAACCTTCCAAACAAGGAAATCCTGAGAGACAGAACACTGGTAATACACCAAAAGTCCAAGACAGAAGAATACTAGGAACAAACATATTTGAAAACCTAAAATAAAGAAATGAAGCACTGTTGGGTGAGCTCTGAGTGAGCTCTCAGTTGATGGATCGGGACTCAAATAAAGAAATAAAGAATTGAGTTCACGTGAACAATCTAGCCAACTATACCGTTCCGGTTGGATCGGTTCAGCCAAACCAGTTCCAGTTTAAAGTTTAAAACGCATTATACCAAATTCGACCCAGTAAAATAAAAATTATTTTTTATTTTTTTAATTATATTTTATTTGAAAAACTAGTGTTTAACATTATTCAATAACACTGCATAAATTAGACAGAGATTGCTTGATGATGTAGCATTTGCAGAATTTGATCGCAATCTCAATTTTATTCTTGATTATATTTTACCTGATGTTATTCCACGCTTAAGAAACAAAAAAAAAAAATAGTCATTATTGGATGTATTTCATATGTTATGGAATTGTAGATATTTTAATGGAATTGTAGATATTTTAATGAAACAATAAAAAATATTTTATATAAAGTATTATTTATTTCATGATGTAATAGCAATAGTTAAATTTATAATATTTAAATTAAAAATCATCAATATTATATATATATATATATATATATATATATATATATTTAATTATTTTATAATCTCAATTTCAAAAGCATTCTTAACCAAACACATTAAATTACTTTTTATTCAACCTTAATTTCAAACATAATTTTAACTAAACATCTATTTTTTCAAATCAACCTCAATTAAAAATAATTTTTATAAAATAATTTTTTTAAATTATAACTAAAAAAAATTACCACAATACCAAATACACTTTTACCAAACCGCTGGTGTAAGTAGCTATTGAGAAAGTAGCATTGCATGACTCGAAACATTGTTGTGTAACTTGCTTCATGTTGTGGAATTGGCAATTGTAATTGAAAACGACAGTATCACAAGCTCTTGTTGGCAGCCTAATCTTTGGAATCTACCTGACCCGTTCTTGTCCAACCAGCGGAGTCACCCGCTTGGTAGATGGTAGCCATGGAGACTCCGCAAAGGGACATCATCAAGAAAGAGATTGCTAGAGTTTTCTTTAAAGCCATGATTTGAAGACGATGAATACGGAATGAGAGGTCACTGGAAAAGAATGCAATTGCTAGCTAGGTTTGCTTGAAAGAATTGGTGAGGAAAAACGCTTCAGGTATCCCTGTATATATGGTGGTGATCTAGACCAGATAACTCAAGGATACTGATCCTTTTCCTGATTTATTTAATTTTCCTGTTCTTTTATCCACTCCGAATTACTGAAGGAGAAGCATCTCCTAAAGTTTTATGAATTGAACTCGAATATTCTCATGGAAGAAACAGGAGTCCACTTGTTGCTGGGATCGTAACATGAAGCTCACACAATTGAGGCCAGCGGGGCTAAAGAATGGAGGTAGAGCCTGTCTCGAGTTCAACTGGGCCAGACATCCCGGAATTTCTTATGATAAGTTATAATCATACAAGAATGTTAAGGCTCGGTTAACTAAGGAAAACTTTTTTTTAATTTTTAGTTTTAATTTTTCAAATTGAAAAATGTGTTTATTTGTTGAAAATAAAGACAGATTTTTCTACCAAAATAAAATAATACATTAAAATATTAACTATTTTTATAAAAATTAAATTTACGGTAATATACACACACACAGACATAATAATTATTATGTTTTTCACGTCATCTTCCTTTGCTTAACCTTAACCGATTCAATAACAATAATGCAAGCTTCACCTTAAGACTTTGTGCAAAGGGGTGCTTTCAACTTGTCTTCGGATATTTAGATCCTGTTTGTTTACGAGAAAACAGGTGCAACCTCGGTTGCTCTAGAAACGGAGGTTCCACCGCAGGTTCTTGCAAATAAACTTGAATGCAACGATGCTTTTTCGTTTTGGAAGTTTGCAACTCCTTGTACTTCATCAAGATGCTAAGATATATTACCACAGATAAGATACCTGATAACAGTCGTGCAGAAACCAGAAACAGGTCCAGATGGACAGAAGACATCACATGAGAACATTAGCTTGGAATAACCTGTCTAAGAAGATATGGAGGGGACCATCAAATCAAAGCAGCGTCAGCATCAGTCACAGCTGGAAAAAAAAAAAATCTTTACAAGGGTCTTCCGTCTCCTTCTTCAATGCAATTTGATGCGGTCAAGACTCTCAGACACAGTTCTCATCCTAGGACGCAACTCGGGGTCTAGTTCAGTGCAATTGAGTGAAATATGAAACACTGCGATGACCTGTTTCTTTGCATGAACCTCACTTAATAGTGCCGGGTCTATAATCTCAGACAAGGGTCGTTCCTCTTGAAACACCTTCCTCACCAGACTCTCTAGCCCTTCACCGTCATTTTCTGATCCTGCACCAGGTAGCCGACCAGTTAAAAGTTCCATCAGTACAATTCCAAATGAGTACACATCACATTTCTGAGAAAACTTGCTGCCAGAGACTCGAGCTTCTGGTGCCAAGTAAATGTTAGAAGGCGCTGAGATTTTCAAGCCCATTGCAGAGGAAATGGTTTGGTTTAGGTACTGCTTTTTCGATGCTGAAGTTGAGAATTTTGAGCTATTCCAAACAAGACGAGTGAGCCCAAAACTAGAGATGTAAGGCTGGAGTTCATCGTCAAGCAGAATTTTTGTTGATTTTAAGTTGCCATGTACGTACTTTCGAGGGCTATGCTCATGTATGTACATTAAACCCCTAGCAGTTCCTTGAGCAATTTTCAACCTTGCCGTCCATGATAGCACTGGCAAAGTGTTAGAGGGTCCTCCTGCAACAATTTCAACACCATGTGGAGATTCATCAACATTGCTAATTGAAACTGCCACTTTAGAGACTATCATAAATGTTCCGAGGGGAACAATAGAAACAAACAATTGTTGCATGCATGATAATACCAGGCATGTGTTCAAATTATCACTTAACATGAGAAGATTACTTGGTGGACTGAGAAATATCTGATGCCATATACTCCAAACCTTTAAATATAAAGTAACAAATTTCCATGTTTTGGAGTTTCAAATAACACCAACGATGCGCAGGAGTACAAACAAGAAGCCTGCCCAGTGGTCCATGTCACTGGGAAATATCAACAGAGTGAAAGATAATGAACTCACCATTCACCCGCAAAGGCTATTTAAAAAATTTTGTATCGTGTATTTACATAAACAAGCATGGTAGGACCCAACAATATTGATAGATCGAGAGGACCACAGCATTGAATATAAGTCCTGGAGCTTATAACCATTTTTGTTCCAGAAATCATGTGAGACAGATACATTAATAATTTTAGGGAAGAAGACAAGGACAAAGATGCCCCAGGTGTATCAGGGCAGGAGTTATCACTGCCTCAAAGAAGAGTAAGGCATTTCAAACTCGAAACATTCCAAACTTCCCAGTGCTAACTGCTAATATAATTCCAACATGTATACCTGGGTATATTCCTGTGGCTGAAACATCTGCAGAACTTGGAATGTGACATCAACACAGTCCGCAAATGGAATTTAACATCAAATTTCCCAGAAAAGAAGAACAAAGTAATTGAATTTCAAATGTTTAGGGTCAAGCATTGCTGTAGGTCCTTCTCTGTTGCTAACAAAAGTGTCCAAATTTGAACCTGTGCTTTACTTAAAGCACTCATGAACAATGAACAATCATTAACCAATTCTCAAAAGGAAAATAAAATAAAAATCGATCTTGTCTTAAAACTGACAACAACATCATTTGACAAATTTTGTTCATGTCGATCTACGACTCAGAAGTGTTCACACAAAGTAATGATATCCGAATAGTACATTTAAAATGGAATACTATAACAATATCACGAGAAGTTACAAAAGAAAAAAGTGAAAAACATTTCTGAAATGTAATTGAAATTTAGAAACTACAGCATTTGAAAGTTCTTGATTGTCTATGATTAATCAACAAAGCACTAATCATACATGACTTGAATTCACTTCAAAGGGAACACTAACATCAACATGCCAAAGCAATCATAACAGACTTATGGGTTCATTTGGGAGATAAGCATTGGACAACAAGGCCGATCATTAACATCACATGAAATTTAAGACTCGCATTCTTTGTTTTGGATAGAAATGTCCCATCTTTTTACACCACAACTTCACTGTAAGACAAGCAAGACATTCATTTAAAATGAATTGTCAAGACATAGTTATCATGGAACATGCGAGTAGAAACTTACTTTCTGCGAAGTTTAAACAGGTAGCAAAACAAATAAATGCTCATAGAATATTGTGTGACCAAAAACATCAATGTGTTGACTTGCAACATGTGAAGGGGACCATTGTTAAAATTAAGATTCAGTGTCAAATATAACACAAATATAACTAAGAGAATTAGGGAAATGTTACCATGCAGAGCAGAGTACAGGCTTCCATTGCGGATAAAATCAGAGACCAGCAACTTCTCATCATGAGCAAAGTAATAAGCTCTCAGCCTTGCAATATTAGGATGATGGACCCTCTCAATTGCTTCAACCTCAGACTCAAACTCCTTCAACTTCCATGTGGCATCACCTTCACTAAGCCTCCTCACAGCAACAACCGTAGGCATCGCCGTACCAGACCCACCGCCACCGCCACCGCCACCGCCACCCACGACCACCTTGTACACTATGCCACTCCTACTCTTCCCCACCACATACGCAGATGCCCTCAACAAATCCTCTAATTCCAAATTAAACCCTTCATCCATCACCACAAATTTACCCTTTTGCTCCTCGTTAAAAGTCACCTCATTATTGTCACCCTTCTCGATCTTTTCCTCTTTTCCCATTTTACCCTCATCTGCCCTCCGTTTTTTCCGATACAGCCACACGGATACCGTAACAACACCGATCACCACCGAGAAGCCCGAAATTAAGGGAACTGCAACTGACCCTGTTTTGACTTTCACTTTCCCAACACTCCCAGGAAAAAGAACAGGATTTGGGTCTTTCGGGTTCTCAGGACTATCACTAACTGTGATATTAACAGCTTCAGGACATGCAGTTTGTAAAGGAAACCCACAAAGACTTGGATTTCCAGCAAATGCAGTAGGCCCTTGGTTCACTAACGACCCAAATAAAGGCACTTTGCCGCTAAGATTATTGTGTCTTAAATCCAAACTCACCATTACTGGAAAGAACCCATAAGACCCTGGAATCTCACCAGAAAATGAATTGTATGACAAATTTAAAGTTCCTGTTAAGCTCTTTAGCTTATTCAGAGATGCAGGGAGAGACCCATTTAGACAGTTAGAAGATAAATCCAAGTGGGTTAAGGCTTCTAAAGATACAATATTGGCAGGAATTGGACCTGAGAGAGAATTATGAGACAAATCAAGAAAGCGGAGAGTTGTTGCGTTGAAGAGATGTGAAGGTATGGATTTAGAGAAGTTGTTGCGAGAGAGAGTGAGTTGAGCTAGTGAGCCAAGAAGGCCGAGTTCAAAGGGTATGTAGCCAGTGAAGTTTTTGTCAGGGAGTGAAAGAGAAGTGACTCTGTCGTTAATGCAAGTGATACCATGCCAGTGACATGGGGTTGGGTCAGTTTCCGACCAAGACGCTAAAGTGTCCGTCGGGTCAGTTGTGATTGCGGCTTTGAGGGCTAGGAGAGCTAGGCCATCAGTGTTAAGAGAGGAGAGGATTGGAAGGTTAGTGAAGGTAAATAGAATGAGACAGGCTGTGACTTTGAAAGGGATTACGGCCATGTTTGTTCTGTTTTAGTTTTGAGTTCTGATCATTTGAGAGAGAGATTGAAGAGGGGATTTTGCAACGAATAGTTGCCGAAGAGAGCGAGTGGAGAGTGCGAGGAAGAAGAAGAAGAAGCGTGGAGAAGAGGAGGTCTTGGGATTTCAAAGTTTTGAACTTGCTTGGAGTTGGGAAAATCGAGGTTGGCGATAGAGCACAGAGCCACGTGGGAACGTGGGCTAATTTGAATTCTTATTACTCGTGTAGCTATTTTATTTAATTAATTATCCACATTAATGTATTTAAGAGCTTAAAATGCTCTTTTTGACTTGTGTTTGGTTTTAGGGGTTAATTGTAATTATAGTGTTGCCATGATTAATATATAAGGTTGAAAATGAGTTTATATTAAAGTTTATTAATATATATATATATATTAAAAAGTATAAATAAAATGCGAAGAGGCTTAGAAAAAAGCTTTAAATGAAGCTTCTCTAGCATTAGTATTTCAAGTGTAACATCCATATGAATCTCACACTCCAATAATCATCGTTATCAAGCAGAATATATAATGGTTTTTGATGTTTTGAGGAGAAAATTTTCAAAACGCCAACACAATGCTCATAACGAGCAATATATTGGATTTTCTAACAAATTTGTATACATCAACAAAAATAAAATGGGATTTTTTATTTGAAAAAAGATGAATATATCCTAAACACGGTATTTTTAAAATATTAAGACAATAATATATTAAATGATATATTTTTTATAAAAAAAATAATATTAAAACAAAAATATATTATATTAACTCAAGTTAATTATAGTTAATTTGTAAAACTCATAATCCGAGATATAAAATTATAATAACCTCATGAAATATAAATTAAACAAATTTAAAAATTCAATTCTCATTTATCAAATATTTAAAACTAAAATTAAAAATAATATTCAATTTTAAAAAAATCTAAAAAAATAACTTAGCAAAACCACATCGATGCCCTTGTTCCGCTAGAAGTGAGACTAATTTTTTTCCCCGCAACATATAAATTATGTGAATAAGAGTATTCGAGCCTCTAATCGCACGTGAAACTAATGTAAATTTTCAATAACATTTATGCTAGAGACTAAAGTTTAGAAAACGGTAGCATAATTTAAAAATTAACTTTGCTTACAATAAAACTCTAGCTTATGCATTGACAATGGGGAACAAAACCTTTTGATCACTGGCCACTTTAATTCCAAATATCAAGTATGTTTTGAAAGTGTTAGCTCATTAAAAAAAGCATGGTTGTAAATTTCAAAAAGATAGGTTGATACTGAACTTAGTTAATCAAAAATATTTTGGAAAAAAATATATATATAAAAACAAACTCAATTAATTTGATAAAAAAAACTCGAGTTTACCTATTAATCTAATTGATTCAAGTTTGATTTGATCAACCCAAACTCAATTCAGTCTAAGGCTCCGTTTGTTTGCAGTAAAGTGAATTCTTTTTGGAAAGTGAATTCCGGAAAAGTATTTTCCGATATTTGGTAGTGTTATGGAAAATGAACTGAAAAACACTTTCCAGTGTTTGGTTATGTCATAGAAAATGAGCTGGAAAATAACTTATTAATATTTTATTTTTCTCAAGTTTATTAAAATAACGAGGAACAAATCTTACAAATTAAAAAGTTGAATGAGAATGAAATTGAAAAAAAAAATAATTTCATAAATTATCTCAAATAAAACAAATAATAATCAAAATAATAGGGATCAAATCTAAAAAATTTTAAAAAAATGAAAAATGAAGAAATTAAAATAATAATAATCAACATTTCATAAATTATTTCAAATAAAATAAGTAACAATCAAAAGAATGAGGATCAAATTTGATAAATAAAAAATTTCAATAAAAAAATGATAAGAAAAAAGCAAATAACAATTATAAAAATAAGGACCAAAGTTAATATAAAAATAAAATTTTAAGAGATGAAATTGAAAAATAAATATTCAAAACAAAATATATATAGCAATCAAAAGTTTGAGGATCAAATTTGATATAATCAACAAATAATGACATTTCTAAATTTTTCACAACTTCCGGAAAGTGTTTTCCCCTCAAATTTTTCTTTTACTGGAAAGTGTTTTCCATTGACCAACTTTCCTACTGGCAAACAAACACAAGAAAGTTTGGAAAGTGCTTTCCCGGAAACCACTTTCCGGAAAACAAACACAGCTAAAAGGAAAACACTTTCCTGAAAACCAAGTCAATTTTTTTTTTACTAAAATTGACCGGAAAGTGTTTTCCGCTGACCGGAAATTGTTTTCCGTTGACCAACTTTTCTAATGACAAACAAACACAGGAAAGTTTGGAAAATGGTTTCCCGGAAACTACTTTCCGGGAAACAAACAAGGCCTAAACCTAAACCTCAACTTATTGATTTTATTTTAAAGTTTTTATCAAAATAATATAGTTATAATTATTATTTTTTATCAACCTTTCTACATCTAGCCCGTATTTTATCTTGGATCAACCATAATTGAGTTTCACAACTACAAAAACAAATCACTTAGGATGCAAGATGCTGGTGGGAATAACATTGTTTTGTTGTTTTCTCGAGCTGGATAAAAGGTTGAAGGGACCACAGTTTGATTGTCCAATTTTGGCTAGGCATCCAATGGTGATGAGTGGTGTGGCATGTGTTTGGTGAATGGAAATTGATTGTTCTTTGTAAACACTTGGGGAAAACTGTGACTGAAATTAAAGAAAGGCCCGTGAGGATTAATTTGAAAAATTTCAAGCAATCATGATTTCTTAACTCCACAAAGAGATGATTATTTCATATTCATCATAAACACAATTATGTGTTCGGGTAAACCATAGAAGATGCTGGATGATTGTAGCTGTAATTGGCAAATGACAATTGATAAGATGTGGAATTATAGCTTTTCAATGATTCTCTCATGTGTTATTTTTTAATCTTGAATTTGCTAGTTTTTTTAATCATTCCTTCTTTTTTAAAATTATGTGATTTTGTGTGATTAAAACCCTCTTTGTTTAAATGGAAGGGTTTTTTTTTCTATTTTTTTTTTAACTTACTGATCCAAATCCTGGGTTGACCACTGAACCGAAATTTAAAACAATGCCAGCTGCCTCCAACCCTTCGATGGTAAGGAGAGGAAAGGGGAAGGGAAAAGGCCAAAAAGCTAAGATGAATTCTGCTAGAAAGGGAGAAGTAGAACAAAAGTCCAGACTTTAATAAAGAAGAAATGTAGAGAGACCCTAGAAAGCCTGGCTGGACAAACAAATGTGTATAAAATGAATCACTACCTGAAAATTTGGAATCCTACTTTTCTTACTGTCCTGTTATTTATCACTGTACTTATCTTAGCATCAAAACATAATGGACTTGTGTGAAAATTAGGAAGGCGCTTTCATCACTGACTGTAGTTATCTTTACCTGCTCACAATGCATGAGACTGATGAGCAATGAAAACTCTGAAGTAAACCTCGTTTTCAGTTAGTTGTAAATCACTAGAACAAACATAGTAAATTCTATGTCAAGAATTTCTCAGGTTGCAAATCCAACAAGTTTGCTCAAGAGGTCACGTAATGTAGCCAGAACGTGGAATTTAACTCGTCCACAGCTACCGGTTATGTGAAAATCATCATAAATGCAACATAGAGAAAAAGACACAATTACATGCCTATATCATGATTTTCTTTTCAGTTTCTATTAAAGGAATATTAAAGTTTTGATTTACCACCTCTGGTTCCTGGAAACTGTAAGGCATCATAATGGCCAAAACCATGATATATAATCCTAATTGGATCTTCCTTCCCGTACTCCTGACCATACTCTGCAATGGATATCAAGCCCCCAGAATTCTTGTCATGCATGTACACAGTGATTGGCATCCTGCAGTTATTTTATGGCTTCCATCAATATTAACCCCTCAATGAATCTTCCTTTTTTTCCCCAAAAAGACTGAAGACAAATAAATTGAAATCCATATGCTAAACTGGAGTGCACCTACTCTTTTTAGCATACAATTGTAACAAATATAACAAGTAACATATCTTGAAAGACTGTACGAGCATGCTTTTCTTCCCTAGGCACATATTCTTTTTTTCCTGGTAAGCAATTAAAACAACGGGAGAAATGCTTACTTGAGAACATGAGAAGCCATCAACAACTCAGGCTCACCGCCCCACACATGTGGCTTCCTGATTCTCGACACATAGGTGTCAAAATTGCCTTCTATAAACCTGGAGGAATTATCAAGATGTCAAACAAATTTATACATAAAACTTCACCAATGGTGGTTTATTTCTTCAATGTGATATCATATGCCTGCCAACTAGTACAAGGAGTTCAGATTTCATGTAAACTTGATTTCTTTACAAAGGCATTTACTGCTTGAAGAAACTGTGAGCAAAATCGATGGGCATGATTGAATCTATTGAAAACATTGACCGCAAGGTGCATCAGTACTTCTGAAACCAGAATTAATGATTTACCAACATAAATCAAGGTTCTTTCCATTTTCAGTTTCTAGAAAAAAAAGGATATTGCCGGTCCCATTTATATAGCATTCTTTATTGCTAAAGATACACAGGTAATGTAGTGAATAAAATGGAAAAGGTGTACAAAATACACTGGTAATATAGTGAATAAAATGGAAAAGGTGTAAACCCAAAACTCTCACCATTCTGTCTCTTCCCTTCTCTTGATAAACTCGTCAGCAACCTGACCAATTTAACAAAACATCACAAATCAGGAGTCCTGTGGATATGAATATTGCAAACAAGATGCCCTTGGATGGAAAGCTTGAGAATATGGCAAGGTAATAACTTGTATCGCTGAGTTTGGCTTTTGTCGACCAAATTGTTATCATTTAATCTTGTTTTAAGAGATAATATTATTTTTTTCTCTTGAAAGCTCAATAAATGTAACGACAACCCAAAAATCAATAAGAAAAAGACGACAGATTCGCAAAATGATAGATGGTAATCAAGCAATAGGCATTCATGCTTTTTTGCAGAAACAAAATTTCAGACTTCTCATTATTAAAATGAAAGGGTGTAAAAAAGATACTTTAGAACGCAAGTCATCTGCTAATTCTCTCTGAAGGTTTCCACTTGGAGCTGGTTTCCCAGACCGTGTACAAGCCCCGTGAGCTACAGAGCGGAACAAACATCTACCATCTCCTGGTATTCCTGCACAGAGTGGACATTGACACTTCAAGATAGGAATAACAAGTATAAAGGCTTGTTGCACCATCAATTTTAAAATGTACATCTTGGTGATGAAAATGATATGTGCATATACCACTAACAAATTGTGTATGGATGGACAATGAATTGGTGCTCACCAATAATGGAGTAGTCTGTGTAAACTTCCTTCCCGTGTGAGAATTTAACATCTGATAAATTGCAATTGTCCTCCTCTTCATTCTTGTGTGTATCTGCTTCAGCGTGTGTTGGCTCAGAACTTGAATAACAAACCAGAAGACCAAAAATTATGCCAGTGGTGGGATATCCTTGTGACCAAGAAATAGATCCTGTATTATCATTGATTTTGGATAGAACTCCTTGTTTTGAAACTGAAAACCTCAGATTCATGATTTGGCATGGCAATGATATATTGAATTGTCTCTTCAGAGGACCTCTAGATCTAACTACACCTTTTACAGAAAATGATTGCAGATCAGCCCTTTGCTTGGTCAAAACAGATCCAAAACAGTTGCTCTGTATCGTTTGATAGCTAATTGATGGACAAGAGAATGTCTTTGAGACAGACAAAAGAGAATAACTTGACCTGGAAAGACCAGGGTACGAAGAAAAACAGCAAGAAGTGGTTTGTCCTCCAGATACCACATTCAAGATAGTGCTGCCCATTTGTTGAACACGGCTACTCAGGTGGACAACATTCTTCACACACGTACTAATGGGAGAGCAAACAATCATGCTGGCATAGCCTGGACGCACGCACAAAGGACAACACTTAAGTGGCCAACTAATAACAGGCATTTCCTAGATGAGGCCTATGTAGAGGGCTATCAGCCATAATTCACAGCTTTCATGTATAAAGTCCTTCCCTTCCCGCACAAAACACATATAATATACATAGCACAATATTATCCTATATATTTCTGCATGCTCAAAAGTTGTCACTTATCAGAAATCATGAATTGGACCAGCGCTTTGGATTCAACAAATTCTCAACTTGCTGTCCTAAACCCGTTGTAGAGTTCTTGATTTTTTCCATGACAATCTCATTTGCTTAAGATTTGACATTCCCCTAAAAACTAAATCCTTACTTCACTGATGAAAATAAGAAATCACAAGACAATTTGAATTATTATGTAACATTTTACACAGCCCTGGTTTTCTTCCTTGTTCTATTCCATTGCAATATAACTAATCACTTCAGTTAAACAAATCAACAATAACACTGCAGGAGAGGATATAGAAGCAGAAATACCAAGTTCATAGCACAAAAAACCCATTCAAATGTCTGACTAGCACAACATTTGGCCTCACTCTCGCTTTCTTAGGGTCACTTCAATCTCGTCAAACAATTTAACATCATAAACCAACTAGCTAATCGAGGCCAAAAGTAAGATCATTTTCAATCTCAACAAACAACTTAACATCATAAAACAACTAGCTAATCGAGGCCAAAAGCAAGATCATTTTCCAAAATTCCCTCGAAGTCTATCTAACTACACAGGCTCAAATATTAACAAATCCTCAATTTCCTCAACTCTCTTTTGAATCAAACCCAAAATCTATCTTCCCAATAATCCTTCTTTTCTATCAATATCATAAACTACTCTGAAGTCTAGTCAGCAAACCTCAAAGGATCACCATTCTAAGTATACCCGATCAACAAATTAAAAAAAAAAAAAAATTCTTTCGCAGTATGTAATTCTAAGAAATCTCACCATGCAGTCTCAAAAATAGGTTGCAAGACAATATGCAGCTCCTTTTGTCACATATGAGGATCCAAAAACACTTATACAGAAATGTAGAAGACAAAAGCAAGAAATGAAACCTCTAGAAGTGAGCAACAACAGTGAATGTATTTGGGTTTCAAAATTAATCAGTGTCTAGCAATAAACAAAACCCTGAAAGAAAATCAACGATTTTCAGGGTATGTTGTAGAAGAAATAAGGGAACATGCAAGCAAAGATGGGCTTTCGAAGCAAAGAATTATACATCATACCTGCTTTAACCAAGAAAGCAACAAGCTATAAAAAGGAGAAGCTTAGCGATGAATGTTTGTTTTGTTGAATAAGCTGCCCATTTTTTGTTAAGGCCGCTTCTGGTTCGGTGAACTAGAAGCTTGTCTCGTCTGTCCCACAGGCCACAGCTTTGCTTTCGTTCTGGTTCGGATAGGAATCGACAAGTCGTTTCTTTCAGTTTTCAGACTTGGAATATTTGTAACCGTTTTCTTGCTGTATAGTGGCGTTAGATACGACGTGTCGTGTAGTCGTTCGAGGTTGACTGACTTTTTCCTATCACCGGTTGGCGATAAGATAATAGTTTTGAAACCGGCGGTGAGTCCATTCCTAACTGAAATCGGGCTGGATTTAAAAAAAATAAAAAAGTTAAAATTTAGGTTGACAGTAAAATCTAATTAAAAACTTGATTATAATTTATTATTTTTTATTTTTTAACTAATATGATATTATTTTAATTTTTTTAAAAAAATAAAATTAATTTGATCAAAATTTAAAATTCAAATCTTAAACTTAACTGTGTTTAAAAACTCTGATCAGGATGCAGGCAATACTTTTTTTCTTTTCAAGTTTAATTTTATGTTCACACGGCGAGAGTTAATTTTCTATGGCCTTGTTTATCTATCAGAAAATTAATTCTTTTTAAATATATTTTTTAAATAAATTACTTTATATTTGGTTGTATTAAGAATAATAAGATAATGAACTTTGAAAATAATTTTTTTTTATCTAGTATGCTATTTTTATAATAGAGTTGATTAATCGTGTTATCCAATTTCTTATATGGCATCATTTATTTCTTTGATGTTAAGAATAATATTTAGTTGGTGTAGATATATTAAAAATAAATAAATTATGACTCAAATTAATTTTAATCAAATAATAAAAAAAATAACAATTAAAAAAATAATTTAAAAAAAAAACATATAATGTATCACAATTCCCAACATATTAGTACAAAATAACAAAATTAAGTAAAAAAATAACAAAAAAAAGTCTTAAAACAATTTAGGTTAGCATGACAAACTTATAATTTAGAGAATAATGGATGGTTCAACCCGGATTAACTTGTCAAACTCATGACTCGGGTCATGAAATCATGATAACTTGATAGAAAATAAAAGGTAAAAAATTATGTATCATATGATTTCCCCTGAATTTTAGCCACTGTGATGGCCGTAAAAATAAGGTCTTTTTTTTTCCATGCATGTCTTCCATTGAGTAATCCCAATCCAATAAGCAGGGTCAATGATTTTGAAGATTAACTTGGTTGTGCTTTGTTTTTGTTTTCAAGTTTCTTTAAAGATTTTTTTTTATTAATTTAACCATTTAATGTTGAATTATTGAGTTTGAGCTTGTGATTTGTTCTGCTTTTCTTTTTGTGAGGTTATACTTACCTCATATCCTGTGTTTCAAATTAGTAAAGTTAACCAAGGTTGACTCTAGGTTTTTTTTATGATTAATTTTTTTTATTTATTTTTTAACTTGTATTAAATTATTGGTTCTCAAATCTTGTGATTTTTGTCAATTTCCTTCATGCAAGATTATTTTATTTTGGGCGTGATTTAGTTAAAGATAACATATGTTGGCTTGTTTTTTTTTTATTTAACTTTAATTTTTTTTCTAGTTTTTTTTTCAATTTAATTTTAATTACAATTTTATATTATGCTTGTTGGTTTGTAAAATTAGCCTGGATTTAATTTGATTTTTTTTAATTGATTTTTTTTATCTTTGTTTTTTAATATTAGATTATTGAAACTTAAATTTTGTGATTTTTTTAATGTTTTTATAGTTATTATCTGAGAATCACATGGTTATTAAATTAACCTATATTAATTTTATTATTCCCTAAATATCTTTATTTATTTTGAAAAAAAAATTCCGGCTCTCAACATAAAAAAGAAAAAAGAAAAAAACATATTTATTAACCGGAACCGCGGGGAAAAATAATTAAACTGGGCCCACAACGCAATCATTAGTGGGACCCACATTGTACCCCAAAACAAAACCCCTAAAAGTAAAAACACTCCCAGTTCCCTCTCTTTCTACTCCCCTTCCCTCCATTACTCTCTGTTTTTTTTTTTTTTTTTTTTTGTTAAAAAAAAAATCAAAAAGAGAAGAAAACCCCACTCCCTCTGTACTCAGTCCCTCACGGATTTTCTGCCCCGAAGAAGAAGCAAGCAGAAACGATGTGGAATTTGATTTTCTGGATCATCTGTTTACTCATCAACCTTGGCCTCCTCGCTATCGTCTTTTACTCTGTATTTATTATCTTCCTCTCCTTCCAAATAAACCCCAACTCTAATTTCATTCTCTGTTTGCTGAAAACTCAGCATTATGAGTTTCCAAGTTTCTTAATCGCCAATTTTTGCTTTTTTCTTTTTTTGCTAATTCTTTCAGTTTATTTGGTTTCTAAAATAGCTAAATATTCATGCTAAAATTAATTGTTGATACCAGAGTTTGCGCGCAATTTGAATTTTGAACTATTACTATCATTATCCACTCTTTTATACTATAACTTTATTTATTATTTCGTTTAAGATGTTAGCGATGCTGCTATACTAGTTTGTCTGGCTAGATTTGGATCACCGAGAAAAAAAATATAGATTCGATGACAGTTATTGTGGATATTAGGATTGGTATTTTCTCATTGCTGTACTTGCTTGCTTTTAATTAATTTATTTATTTGTAGCTTCTATGCTTAACGGACTTGGAGGTAGACCAGATGGATCCGTTTGTGGCGACGGCTAACATCAACAGGTGGATTCTGCTTGAGTTTGCTTTGCAAGCTGCACTCAGCATTCTTTTACTCTTCACAGGTCACTGGATCTTGTTTTTGGTGGCAGTTCCTCTTACCTGTTATCATGCAATGCTGTAAGTGTGCTGAATACTCGTTCATTCTCTCTAACAAACTGATATTATTGTTCTTCACAGTTCCATTTTGCAATCTACATTCCTTGCTATCACTTTTATATTGCCAAGTTGTCTGCATTGTTTAACTGCAACAAACGGCATCGTTGTGGTTTTAACTAAGAATTTGTTATGTGCGCATGCTTTACTTGGGAGATGGGTTATCGAAGTAGCTTCCTTGTGAGATGCAGGTGAATTTTAAATGTGGACTAGGCATATACTCTTGCATTTAACAAAAAGTATTAACGAAAAAGTGAACAGTTTATACTTTTTTTGTTTCCAGGATATAAATTGAAAATGCATTTGAACTATGGCTTAGAATCTTGCCCTTAATAACACATTTGAACTTCTTTTCCTGACTTCTAGTAGTAATTAGTTAACCTTGTGAAATGAAGGCTAGGCCATCCCTGTTTCTGTAAGTTTTAATATGTGTTTTGCAACTAACAGATTTTCATTATCGCTTTGTTCTGTTCGAGTTGGAGAGAATCGTGGTGTTGGATCGCCGGATGCATTATATAACAACCATTAGCTCAATGATATTTCTTTTACTGTTTCACATGGGGTCCATTGTCTACTTGGCAATGATGATTAAACGATGATCCTCTTGTAGCCTGCGCCCTGCACCCCTCACCATTTCGAATTCAGCCTCATAAATGTCCTTATCTTAAATCTAGTGCTATGGATCAGAGTTTTTGGTTTACGGTTAGTCCTTTTCTGTTTGCATAGCATCACAGTGCCTGTTTATATTTAACATAATTATATTAAGAAAAAACAGCAAAGCCCCATTTGCCATCAGAGAACCATCAACCTATAAGAAGAACCGGCAACTTTATTTTCTAATGCCTCCCACTGAAATGCCATAGCACTGCTTTCTAAGAGTAGCGCGTCTACCAATTTCCCTCAAAATTGTAATATCCTATTTTTATCCAATTAAGTGCGAAAAAGAAGAAGAGTTGTTTTCTTTTCATTCTACTTCCTGAGAGTAATTACCAGCTTTGAAAAACTTTAATTATCTTGTGTTCTGATCTTACATGAGATATTTTGCAACAAGATATATGGTACTGCTCAAAAGTAAACCAATGGGAATAGTATTCATAAAAAAAAGATATGTGTTACTTCTCAAGTATTTGAAAAACATTGATAAATAATCCTTGGTGGGGCCAATTATATTGTCAAGTCACATCAAAAGTTATAATATGATGATTTCTGTTGTGAAAATGACAATGACTTGCAAAAAGAAATGGAAATTGAAAGGTCCTTAGCGAGGTTCCTGATCCATATTAATCATGAATGTGTTTGCTTTAAGCTTTATGTGCTCGTGTTTAAAATGTATATGTCGTCCCACAATATTGCAGGTTTATTAGACGGCAACATCTTATTGATGTCACTGAAGTTTTCAGAAACCTCAACACTGACAAGAAGCATAGGATGATCAAGCTTGGTGTCTACATGATCTTCTTCACAATTTGCATATTTAGGTTTGTTCTGAACTCTGTATATAATTATCCTGATTTCTCATTAAGTACATGTTTCAACTATCTCTTGGTCTGATATATGTTTTCCATTCTGTTTGGGTATAGAATTGGTGCAGGCATCTTATCACTGTTCAACTCTGAAGAATTAGATATCCACTCATCTTTTTTTGAGTTCTAGAAACTTACCATTATTAGCCTGGAAGCTTGATACTTTTTAGTGCTTTAAAATAGGAAAGCATTTGATCATATGAGGGGCTACCAGGTTTATGGTTTTGTAGTTCTGCATTTTTCAGAAAAAGTAATGCTGGCATAAAGTATTTGACCTATTTTTTTATTATTGCACCAATTCTTTATCTACACTCTACATAAAACTGTGCATAAAATTGAAAATAAAACTCCAGTCATGGCATTGAATTTCATTGCTTTTCTCTTGTACAGTTGAACATGTACATATATTCATGTAACTAATTCTATATAATGAATCTGGCACTTCCATGGGTAGAGAATCTTAAGTTCCTACTTTGGCCAAATCACTTACTATCACTGTTAAACCATTGACATAATAGTTCAGGAACCTGATGCTGCTATTTTGACTTTTTTCCCTTAAGTTCTCATTGCTTACTGCACTTCGGTAAGAGGCCAACAATGTAAATCAATGGGTTCATAAAGCTTTGTTTGTTTTTGTGTTAAAAAGTGCTTTTGAATTTTATTTTTTTGGCTCCAAATTAATTATTTTGGATCATTTTGATGTGCTGATGACAAAAATGAAAATTGTTTTTTATATAAAAAAACATTATTTTGATGCATTTCCAAACGAAAAACTCTTTGAAAAACAATTGCTACCACAATCCCAAATATTATCTTAGTACATTGACAAAAATCATGAAGGCGTAGAAGACATAAGCATGTACGGTGGTAAGACTAAGGAGGGATGGAGTATTTGTGAGGTGAAGGATTTAAAGATGAGTGCAACAGGGTCGATTAGGATATGGCCTCCAGGACCCATCTTGGGGTGTATTATGTATCTAGGCTGCTGTGTATTATGTATCTAGGCCGCTGTTTTATGTTTGAATAACAGAGTGTTCTCTCTTCACTACGGTTCCAATTTTTTTTTAATGAATATGTTTGCCAAGATCTCTTTACATTGCTTTTAGGTTCCAAGATATTTGTTGATTA
Organism: Populus alba; assembly: GCF_005239225.2. Classification (NCBI taxonomy): domain Eukaryota; kingdom Viridiplantae; phylum Streptophyta; class Magnoliopsida; order Malpighiales; family Salicaceae; genus Populus; species Populus alba. The sequence goes on from NC_133299.1 coordinate 4,787,516, forward strand.
TTTGTGAATTTTACATGGATTCTGTGGGAGGGCTTTTGTTGTGAAGGAGCGGGAGTACCATTTTGTGTCCTTTACCCATGAGACACCAGTTCTCTACCTTTCTAAAGGACCTTGAACCATCTCTCTCCTCCATGCTTATAAGAAATTCTTCTTGCAGGGTTGTGCTGTTTGCTGTCAACCTTATAATAAATGACGACGACGACATTGATTCATATTGATCTCTATTCGAATGGTTTTAGCTGCACATTGTAAGTGGGTTTTTCATCTCTGATCCAAACAAAAGGACAAGGAAATGAATTCTAGCCTAGCAAATTATATCTTCTAACGTTTATGTTTAAAGGAGTGCCATCTAATTATTTTCAATGTCATTAGTTTTAACATGTATGCTTACTGATTCATAGAGTTGCTTGTAAGCTGGGTCTTACGGTTAGGTGGTTCCCACGAGGATGTTATCATATCACTGAAATTTTTGGAATGCTACATGGCACATGCATCAGCTAACGTTGATGGATACATTAATCTGTTTCAACTTTCAAGTATATAATGACCTGCATTTTAGTCCTCTGTTTTTCTTGATCGAATGGCTTCTTCAAATGTCTTTCATCTGATTGATATACTTTCGTGTGTTCTTACAGCTACCTGCACAGTCATACAGGTAGCGGGCAGTCTCTTTGCTGCCTTTGTCGGAATCAAATGTGTATGAATTAGGAAGGGGGCGGAAGTTTTGAATTATATTTGCCTCTATCTTATCAACCTGGCTCTGCCTGTAATATGGTATGTTGAAATATGTTGTTGGCGCTAAGCCTTGGTCTAAAGAAAATCGTGATTTTGATATACAACCTTCTCTAACTTTTACTCTCGTCTCAAGTCATCATGTTTTTTTTATTCAAACGGTAAATATAATTTTAATCGCTTACCTGTCAACCAGTACCTTTTTTTTTTTGGCGATTTAGTGCATTTAAGAGATTAAATTCACCTAGTTCATCAGCTAGGTTAGAATTCAGGAAGTCATTATTCATGTTTGATTTTATTTTTGGTTTATTTAAGTTATTAAACTTGGTCTGTTTTCAGATTTATATTATGGATTTTACATGTTAGACTTAGATCATAAATTTATCAAGTTAACCGGTTTGTTAAAATGACACCATTTTAAAAAAACTTTAAAGAATGTTTAAACAATGTTTATCTGTATTTTTTTAAAAATTTAAATTGGATTAATTAGATCATGAATTGATTTGTTAAGTTGTTTGGGTTTAGTTGGGTTAATTTTCATCGGTTTTTTTAAAATCTAGCTCAGGCTAGGTACTGGATAAGTTTGATCGTCTCCTTTTAACTCAATAGCCCTCTACTCTCCTACCGGCACCTAACTGGGTGACGAGTCAGATCTCTAAAAAGACTGGCATGGGCCTCTATCTCTGTGTAGTCTCAGCCCGCCAGCTCCTTATACTGAGACTTGCAAGAGCCGGCGGAAAAAAATCCTTATGATCCGGTAGACGCTGGAGCTGTGGAAAATCAATCCTCCATTTTCCTCCTGTAAAGATGGTAGGTTGCGCAGCCAAGCCACGGGCAAAGGTGCGCAATTCTCAGAAAGAGAAGAGACGGGAGTTCACCTGATTGTAGTTGGGTTGATTTACTTGGCTGGCTTGAACAGCACTGGTTTAAGCGGGACATTCATTGATTTGAGATCACAATGCCAATCAAGTAACGTGAAAACCATGACTGCATTCCTCCCTGCAGTCATCTTTCGGCCAGTACAAACTTTTTAGCTGAACTGGGTTCAATAGCCATGTGACGAGCCTGCAATTATAACTCTAATTTGAACTTCAAAGCTCAAACTATCGAATAAGTCGAACCAAAGTGGAAGTGGAGCTTCAAGGTTTATGTGGATTCAATGTGAATTTTGCTCAGGTTGTATGGAGCTCGCCTCGAGGACTAGTAGAGTCTAGGTTTTGTAACTGGAGCTCCTTTCTAATCTCTAGATTAAATTCGAAGAATTTGGAGTCTGTCTTTCATATGATGAAATTGAATGAAGTCATGTTAGATAGGTTTAGGTTGCCGATTTCAACCCTCAATCTGGTCGGGCCCAAAACCTAGGCTAGGATGCTGGATTGTTGGGTTAACTGGGCCTTGGCGAGGCTGTTAAAAACGCAGCAAAATCTTTAATTGCATGTAAGTTACGTCCGTTTATTTTTGTATTATGAAAATATTTAAAATTTAAATTATTTTTTAAAATTAATATTTTTTTGATATTTTTAAATTGTTTTAATGTTAAAAATAATATTTAAAAAATTAAAAAATATATTTTAATATATTCAAAAAAAAAAAAAGCACTTCTAGAAGGAAAGCTGCCTACGGCGTCCGCATGGGTCCACTCTATCCTCCACAAGCGTTCTGTTGGCGACTTTACTGTAGGCAGCTGTACAATTTCTTCCCCTTCCTCGTAGTTTGTACAATAAAAAAGATACTAATAATCGGTGATTGGACCCTTATGAGAACATCATGAAGGCCCATCGGGTCCACTTCTCCACCTTTCTCAGCTGGATCCGATGGGAAAATTTTTAACCACCTTGACGCGTTGGCCCTACACCAACAACGCCTATTGGTTCGTGACGTTTAGTGGCATGTTGGGTCATTTTCAGGAGCTGGACTTGATCGCAGTTGTCTTCTACATTTCCCTTGTGGACCAATCATCATCAAGGCCTGCTTTGGTGTTTTGGGCTACAACCACTGGGTCTTATTCAAGATGGGTCACTTTTAAGCAAGAAAACAAAGATTGACCGTCAGATGTTCCTCCTTTCTCTTTTTATAATTAAAGGGTGTCTATATTATCATGCGTCTTACTTTTCAAAATAATTTTTTTATTTAAAAATATATAAATTTTTTATTGAGTCTGTTAAGATGTTGCCCTTGTCTACAGCTTCATTGTCTAATGAAATTTAGGCAATAAAACATAAATAATAATATCTCAATAAATAAGTTGATAATGCAATGATGGTTGGTTTTTTAAAGACTTAATGTTAAAATTTTATAAAATTTCATGTTCGGAATAATTATAATTATTTACTTTAAAAAATTCAATTAAATCCAATATGGATGTATAATGTAAAGATTTTGCAATGATGTCCTAATCATTTATTCATGAGGAGAAACCCTATCCAAAGATTTAACCTTCATAGATTAGTTGTTGATATCACTAGAGACATAACCTCTCATTAGATGTTGATTGTTCTTATTGCGTCGTAATCACAACACTCCTATCTCTCTCTCTAGGCTCTTGATTGGAGAAAATAGTGTAGATTTTACAAGCAAAGCACATCCTAAATTCTTCCATTCCTTAACTAAATCGAAAGTATAATATCTTTAAACAATGTCTAAATCACCGTCGAAGGCTTGGCCTAAATAATAGTGAGTTTGTCCCTTGTGTCATCACCACCAACCATGAGCAATACTAAGCACCATTCCCTTTCACTGTCGAGTACACTCAGTGTTTCGATGGCTAAAGCAGCATTGCAGAGCACCATTCCCTTTCACTGTCGAGTACACTCAGTGTTTCGATGGCTAAAGCAGCATTGCAGAGCACCATTCCCTTTCACTGTCGAGTACACTCAGTGTTTCAATGGCTAAAGCAGCATTATTTCCGTCTACTCTCATTATCAATGTCACCGCTGCCACAAGAGATCTCCCTTCACTTCCACATATTCCACCATAGGTACACGACCAGTGCTGCCAACTTCACACTCTCACGTCCTTTTCAGCTTTGTTTGGTTCACAAAAACAGCACAGCGAGATAAATTAGTCATAAATGTTGATGATATTGCCAAACCTAAGACTCAAAGCACCACGTCCATTGCTTAAAAACAGCGTAGTATCTAACCTTGCTTGCTTCCAAGTATGCCTGTTACTCCCTTCAACAACTTGAGAGTAAAAATTACCTCTTTAGGCTAGGCCCTCAACTCCGAGTTCCTTTTTTCCCCTTACAATCCATGTTTTAAAAAAAAAAAAAAATATTTTTATTATTTAACATTAAATTTATTAAAAATTAAATTTTATAATTTATTGTATTATAAAGTTATCCTGATTTTATATCTTAAACTGCAAGTTTAATGAGTTAAAAGGTGATTTATTCGAGTTTTTTTTTCTAGTTGATTTTTTTTTCTCATTATATCATTCAATATTGGATTGATTAGCAATTAGACCTTGTGATTGGTTTGGTTTGCTTTTTATAAGATTACCTCATCTTATGACTCGAGTCACGGGTTTTACGGGTTAAACCGAGTTGTTTTTTGTGTTATTTTTTAATATTTTTTTCAATTTCATATTTTAACACTAAGTTAATTGAAAATTATATTTCATAATTTGTTTTATTTTTCTCTTTATTGGATTATCTCAGTATCATGACCTGAGTTGCGGGTTTGACATATTAACTCAGGCTGATCTGAAACGATCTAATATGTTATCATCTCAATATTGATAAAAAAAAAAATCATCTTGAATATTTATTTTGAATCAAACTATATTTTTACTGATTAATCGGGTCGCATTCAAATTAGCTAAGTTGACCGAGTCACATTGAATCAATCCTTGCCTGTTTTATTTTTTTTACTAGAAAAAATATTAGCAATACTTAAATATTTTTTTACATTAAAAAAAATTAAATCGATTTGCAAAGATAAATAATCCGGTAACTTTTAAAGTTCTAAGTAGATTTCTTTCTCTTAAAGTGTATCTATATTAAGAAAGATTAAAACACTAAACCTGATACTTTAAAGTGTTTGACGATGAAATTAATATATAGGATTAAAACCTTAGGGGCTATAGTAAAATTTGTTGGACTGAATAAAATAATAATAATAATAATAATAATAATAATGTAGGAGTGTTTTATGAGGGGAGAGAGAGAGCTCGGAATGGGATAATGGGCCATCTTCACGTGAATAGCTTGGAGATTGAGGTCCACGGAAGTGGACATTCTCCTAGTCCTAATCATGGGATTTAATACGTGGATTCTGGGGTTTGGAAAATCTTTTGTGGTCCAAATTTCCAACTCATAATAAAAACTTTTGCCTTTTATCAACTTTTGCATGTACATGTCTAGCCTTTTTTCTTTCTTTCTTCTTGTGACGGGTAGGAGCATAGTTATTAAATTTAGTTAGTTTTTTTTAATTGTTTTAAATATTAACATGGAAAAAACTAAATAATTCAATAAATTAGATCAAATTTGAATGAAACTCTTGAATCAACTCGAAATTATTATTTAAAAAAAAACCAAAATAATTTTGCTTTTATATTTAAGTGAACACTATAGGGGCTCTTACTTTAAACTTAATCATTTGGTACAATAACACATACCTATATTCATTTGAAGAATCTATATTCATCTTAAAGAATCTATATTCATGCTTATCTATTTTTATTCCTTCTCGATCAAATGATTTGAGTTTGATTACTCACTATGTTCTATAGCTATGTTTTGTTTTTTTATTCACATTGAATATTCAGATCAGTTTGCGCGCATCTCAACTAATCCATACGGATCCTGAAATTAACGACCAAATAAACTTCCAATAACTATTAATATTGGAAACCACAGGGTTTGAACCTGAGACCAAAAAAAAAGCAGGTCCTTTAATCCTAAATTCTTATTACTAGACTACCTATTAGATGATTCTATGACTATGTTTTTTTATGTAGATAACTTGTGGCATATGGTACCTAGATTTGAAAGGATAGTTTGTATTCTATTATTTTGAATATCCAAATGGTACGATGATTTAATATATCTATAATAGAATTTAATTATATATATAAAAAACCTTTAGAAAACAGATAAATCATTTTTTAATTAGATATCTTTTTTTCAAGCAAAAATTATAAAAACAGCCATAAAATCATAATGAAAAAAGATTTAGTTGGAGTCTCGTCATATTGCCACCTTAACTATCAAGATGTAGAGGTCATACAGTCAAGCAAATTATTGTTAAGAAGTAGATATCGGGAGATGGCTATCCAATCCCATGCACCGGCTCTCATCAATGCCTGTGCTGGTTAATGTGGGCCTGAACGAGGATCATGGCTGGCCTCTCTGAATGCTAGCTCTCTTCCACATTGCGCCACTTGAACTCACCGTTTCAGATTATGGCTGTGGCCACCCATTTCAGAGCTTTTCCTTCGAGATCACGCTGGGTATTATTGATTTTGAGATGCCATGGCTCTACAATCAAACTCGAGTTTTCAATTAAAAAAAATTATCCAATAATAACTAAACCATGGATAATTAATTATAGTTAAAAAATCATTTTTAACTTAATAATTTAAGTTATTAGATGAGGAAACTTGTGCAGCTTTCATATTATATTATGTTTATTTTTTATTAAATAAATAAAAATAATGAGATTTAAACTCGTGATTATTTAATCACCAAGACTCTAATATTATATAAAAAATCATCTTACTTAAACTGATAAATGAAATTTATTACTGGATTGCGTGAGGCTAGCATGGCTTGACATTCAATAATATGCCAACAACCCTAAAATACATGATTTTTACATTTTAAGACTTCTTAGTGTCTTGGGATTTCAGCACAAATAAATCTCGGTTAAAATTTATATTTTTAGTATATTTTTATATCATTTTAATGTGATGATATTAAAATTAATTTTTTTAAAATAAAAAATATATTATCTTAATGAATTTATAAATAAAAAATATTTTAAAAAACAATCACTATTACATTTTTAAACATTGAATTCTGTCTCAACAAGTTTCGATATACTTCTCCATGATTCTTTATTGAAGGCCTTGATCTGCCTAGCTAGATTGTGCTTATGGCACTGCTGTTAAGTATGAGCATGCATTATTTTTACCAGTCTCAAAAGATTAGTCAGAATATCTTGGGTTACCAAAAATATATACACACACATTATTCTTACAGTAAAAAAACATAAAAGATGCAGGAGGGTGAAAAATGATTGATCAGAACCCCTTTTTCTCCCTTCAAAGTGGAAGCCAACTAACATTATTATCCACATGAGAGCATTGCAAAATATTGTTGTCATGTTAACTTAGACATGCAGCAGGTGCCCCCACGATTCAGTCGTAAAGCATCTCCTGGGCGACATCTTGAAGAGTCAGAATAATAATACAGTTATATATATATATATATTCCAATGAAAAAAACCTATTTAAAAAAAAATATTTTTAATATATTTAGTATTAATACAACTATTTATTAATAATAATAAACTAATATAATTTTAATTAAAAAAATTTATGTAAGAGTATATTAACAAGTTTTTAGCAATATTATTTTTATAGAGTTATAAAAATAAGAGATGAAAACTATATATATCTTTTAAAACTTTTCTGAGATGCCCTGTCAGAATAAACCGAGAGGAAACATTATTGTAAACTTGTGTAAGAAAACAGTGAATGTTAGATGCGACAACGTACGTTTAGATGCAAACTAGGCATGTCATGCTTGAATAGGAAATTAAGTAGATTGATTGGATGTCTAGTGTTTTTAAAGTATTTTATAAAAATATATTAAAATAATATTTTTATATATTTTATTTATTTATTATAATAAAATATTAAAATGATAAAAACACTAAAATTTATTAATTTAAAGCTTTTAAAAAAAAATCAAAAATTTTAAAAAATAGTTCAACCGCACTCTCAGCTAATAGTAAAAAAAACCATGGTAAAAAAATTATGATTTGAGGTTTTTTTCTTTAATCTTTTGTTTTTCAAGTCAGTATCAATGTTTTAATTTTTCTTTTCTTTTTTACTTGCTCACATGGTAAAAAGGATTGTATATATTTTAACTGAATATTTGACTTGTGATTTGCTGCGGTTATAAATATTTTTTTAAAAAAAAACAGGAGTAAACAAGTTATTTTAATATGTTGTTTTACATACAAAGAATAAATAAAAGGTTTAACAAATTATCTAATCAGGCAGATGGATAATTATTAATGTGAATAAAATTAAAAAATCATTAACCATAACTAAAAAAAAAACTGGAAAAATTGAGAGATGAATGTGAATCAAGATAATTAATCTCATGAAATGAGATATTTACCTATTTATGTCTATCAAATTTATTTATTAAAACCAATAAAAATAAAAACACATATAAAACCGAGTGAATAAAATAAAAGGAAAAGAAAATACCATGCAAGGTTGGACATATCATAAATATTATTTCACAATAATTATTTTTTTATAAAATAAAGCTTATGTGTATAAAATAAAAAGAAAATCCTTAGATATTAAACACAAAATATGTTTTTTTTATTTTAGAAAAAACCACTATTTAAAAAAAGCCTAGAAAACCCATGGTCTAGGCCATGAGACTGGATAAACTAATAGAAAATAAATTGAAGGTAACTACAAAACCAATTTTTTTTAATAATGCAAAATAATAAAATTGTAAAAGAAAATGAAAAAAAAAACCATAACCATATCAACTCTTAAAACTCATGACCTTTGTCATGAGAATGTAAGCACAATAAATGGAAAAATTAAGAAGCTCCATCCTCAATAAATGAATGATAAAACCCAAAAAAAAATCTATAACTCAAAAAATTATAATTAAAAAAATAAATGTAAAAATAAAAATAAATAAATAAATTAGAGAGTATAAAAAAATTATTACTATAGCCGTTAGATCAAAGATCCAATGTAGATAATATCTTTTATTGTCTAATTATCACTTTATTAATCATTGATTATCAATAATTAATCTTTCAAAAAGTGTTGTAAGAGAGCACTAGCCCAACTTAGCAAGTCGTTAATTAGACAAAGCCCAGTTAGATGCAGGCCTCATTAACCCTATATGTAAACCCTAGCTAGGAACATGCAATGCTTCTATTAATTAAAGTGTAACGAAGACATAAATTTCTTGCCATGAATTTTGATAGACCCTACGTAAGTACTTATGATCAAGGTTGTCAAAAACGCTTTTTTGACACGACACGGAACATACAATTTAAACTCGAATTGTAAAATCGAATCGTAAAATCGTAAAATCGGAAATAAAATTTTTTACCTAAAAATCGTAAAATCGGAAGTAAAATATTTTAACTAAAATCGTAAAATCGCAAGTGAAATATTTTAAACAATACAAATATCCAAACATATTAAATTACATAATTCAAATAAAAGGCAAGCCTAAGTTAACATGGTAATAAATATATAATCACATATTAATGGTTTGGAGTGGAGCTCCTCCAGCCACCAGATGAACATGAATTACTGGAGTCGACATTGGAATGCATGTGGTAGAAAAGGGAACAACTCATTTTAACTCTAAATGGTTCATTTCAAAGCTTGCACTCTATACCTGGAGAGACTAGTTTCAGGGACATAACAAAAATGCAATAGAAGAAGAAAAGGGAGTTGGACAAGGAGAAGAAATAAGAGGTTGGACTCACTAGGAAGTTTTAAGAGACACTGGACACTGCCCCTGTTAGTACTGGAGGTACCAAATTCTGGTCAAGAAAGAACCTCAAGATACTTTACTTGTCTCAATCAATAATATCAGTAAACTAAATAACAGATTGATTGAATTGGGGCTACATGGACAGTGACTGCTCAATCAGCATAACTATGAAGATTTCAACCCAATGCTGCCCCAAACTAACCCAACATCATATGCAGCTTCACCATAAAAATAAACTCAAAGCTGGGTGAAGAAAAAGACTTCCCAATTTACTCATTGTCAGCAACGTATCCAGATCAAAAGATGATCCTAAAGCCAAATGCGAACACAAACAAACAGCTCTAATGCAATCTTGGGCAGGAAAAGAAAACTGCAGGAGCAACAGCTGGATATCTGGATAACAGAAACAAGTTTCACCTTACTCAAACCTCAAAACACTAAGTAAAATCTATTGAAGAAGACTTGAGAGTATAGTCATTGAAAGGCATGCTAACCAAGTAAGAAATCAAGAGACTGGATAGAAATGCAACACAATTGGATAGAAAGAAACAGAGCTACCACATAAAAAAGCAAAAGGGTTTGTATGCACAAAAACTGGTCAAGTTTCAGGAGGTTACAATGTCTCATTCAATCAATCAACGTAAAATGTAAAAAGAAGTGATACATTAACTTTCTTTCTTCTTCAATTCCCACGTAACATAACCATCATCATCGTCTCATATCAAAATAGAAGGAAAGAACGAACGAACTAACCAAAGATCAGGAATGCGTGCCTGTCAAGGCCTTCATTTGAATATGATTAGAAGAAGAATCAGCAACTGAAGAAGCAGCAGTAGGCAAAGCCTCGTAAGATCCTCCTAATCTTTGAACCCCATAACTCTTAGCAATAACACCATAAGTAACTATAACAATGAGCACCACAAACATGACATGAACCACAAAAACCAGATCCAAAATAGCCACCGCTCTCAATCTAGAATCCTCCAACTCACACTTCATCGATCCCTCCACACCACTCACAACATCCAGCAATTTGTGGCAACCATCCGGAATAAACGCGTCCACGTAAAGCGAGAGTCTGGTCTGGAGCATCCAGCAGGAAGTGACAGGGACGAGGTCGGGGACTTGGGTGGGAATTGGGAATTTGGGAAAGAAAAGAGATTTGTTCATTTCTAATTTTCCAATTTTCATTCGCTGAGTCGCTAACGTGACTTTTTTCTAAACTCGGGAAAACGTTACGTTTTCAACGTTTTTTACGAGTCAACCGGTTTTTCTGCGAGTTTGACCAAGTCAACCCGATTTTGCTGGTTTTCGAGTTTTAACCCCGATTCAACACGTTTTTTGTGTTTTAACTCGTAAAATCGTTCGATTTTACGAGTTAAAACGCATTTTTAACAACCATGCTTATGATCCCTCTCGAAGAAACATATACAGTAGCTTATAAAATGATTCGAGCATGGAACCATAGGGATTCGCATCTTTGAAACTTTATTTTTCAACAATTCATTGTAGCCATGGTTGCTGATATGATATGTCAACCACCTTGCACGGTTAGGACGGGAAGTTCATGTTCTTTCCTTTATCGATTTTATAAAAATATTTTTGGTGATTTTGAATTATTTTCAACCTTTTAAATTTTCTATTTCATAAAAAAAAATTCATTGAGTTATTACAAGTTATCAAACAACCATCTTACTTAAAAAAATTTAAATTATTAAATATAATTTCTATTATTCTATAAGGAGGAGTTTTCTGGTGGGTGGCTGAATGACATCTCGCACCTATAGATAATTGTTTTTGTTTTTTCAATCCTATTTTAAAGAGTAAGGCCCGGGGTTTTATTTTTTCTGGACAAATCCTCACTTATTAAATAAAATCTTTCTTTGGTTGTATTTTAGACTACCCATGGTGCTCGTTCTTTGCTTTGCTGCGGGGTTAAGTTTTTTTTTTTAAAATACAAAAAATAATGCTAAAGTAATGAAATAAGGTAAAAAAAAATAGCATAAAAAACCAATTACAATAGATTTATAATCTAGGTAATCAGTGTTAAGCTAACTTAGGATATTTTGCTAAGCACACATGCCAGATTATGAGATTAAATGACCTCTTAAAAATAAAAAGGATTATAAAAAAAAATTGTTTTAAAAAACAAAACATGTTAGCTTTTCAAACTAATAACTCAAGTTATTAGATCTAAAGCACCTAATCTAAAAAAATCATAAAATTTAATTCTCAATCAATCAAATGTTGAAAAAAAAATTAAAAAAAAAATTAACTATACAAAATGATTTAAAAAAAATTAAAATAAATGAAGATCAAAATTAAAATAAAAAATCTTATATTTAATTAAAGAATGAAATTGAAAAAACAAATCAATTTGGTAAAAGGACAAAATAAAATTAAAAAGAATGAAGATCAAAATTGATATAAAAATAAAAATAATGCTATAATTAACGGGTGAAATTGAAAGAATAATAACTCTTGCAAAAGGGATAGGAAAAAAATTAGAAATCAAAACGATAAGGACCAGATCAAAAAAATATAATACCATTAATTTGAATTGAAAAATGAAATTGAAAACCACTATAAATTTCACAAAAGAACCAAGAAAAAAAAAATTAGAAATATAAGGAATAACGACTACATTAGATAATATAATAATTGGTTAATTGGGATCGAGTAGCAAAATTAAAAACAAATAAAACTTTTATAAAATAACAAAGACCAAACTTTAAAAATCAAAAGAATAACGAGGACACGATGACACTTTAAAAAACATGATAGAGATGTATATTTGAACATCGAGAGGCATCGCATGCAACACTAGAAAGGTGTGAGGGCCTCCCACACGCCCTCTTATGTCGTACATGTATATCCATATATTTTTTTATCTAGCCAAGTACAAAATTACTTTTGAATTGACTTTCTAATGAAAAAAAAAATTACTGTGAAAAAATCAAAATGCCCTTGACTCCGGGTTTAAGTTCTTTAATTTTAAGGTTATTTTCTTAGTTTTACTATATATTTTAATTATTTATTATTTTTTTATTTGTATAAATACCAAAGTTCCTTTCAACTTAAGTTACGATAGTCAAAAAAACCATTGTGAAAAAAAAAAAACTTTCAGGTTAGATTTGATTATTTTTGTTTTTAAGAGTTTTTGAATTATTTCACTGTGCAATTAAAATGAAAGAAAAAATACATATTAATCCTTGCTCTATTTGTTAATGATAAATAACAAATGAATCATGTTAAAAGACATTAATATTTTTATAAGCATATGTTAAGGTTTTTTTGGTTGAAGGGACAAAAAAATTATGATATTCTTCCAATGAACAATGTTTTTTTAGTGTGCATCTTCAATAGGTTCTCTTAATAAGCTATTCGTGGACAGAATGAAGAATTTACAATAATTGTTTTTTCTCCCGATCTATATTGGTTTCAAATCCAAGATAGTTATAAATATGGAGGTTAATATAACTTAATTATTATCCGAAATAAGCGTGCAAAATTATAAATAATTTTGTTGAGTTTTTTAATTAATTCAACTATATATATCGAAGATCCCATATGAGATTGCAAAATTATCAAAAGAATATTTTAACCAATGAATTCTTTAGTAAGATATTAAAAATAGTATTTTTTACATTACTAAATTCATCTCGTCAAGACGGTCATCACAAGGCAACATAAGAAGAAGTCTTATTGTGGCTCTAAAACCCACTTATTTTCTCCCCCATTCTTCTTTTCTTCTATCTCTTCTCTGGATAGAGAAGGTCCTTTGTTTTTTCTCAATTTCAATTCTAGTCCCTTTAGTTTAAATTATTTGGAAAAAAACCAAACTATTTTGTGCAAAATCAAACTTCAATGGAAAGCCATGTTTTTTTGTGTTGCCACAAGAACCTCATACCAAGGCAATTGAACGAAAATATTAAGCTCAAATCTCAATCCAATTAATTATTGAAGGATCTAATTGAAAAACAAAAGAATATGGGTGTGAAAAGAAAAGCCTTAAGGATAAAAATAATAATTAAAACAGCTAGTACATATTAGAAGAAACAGTAAAAGCCCTAGCTGAAGTAGTTTTTGTTGTAATTTATTGAACTAGCAAGACTAGATACTGTGAACCGAGTGATATTTATTTATTTATTGTTTTTTGGGGGGGGGGAGGGGACGGAGACATGGATTTCGAACCAAAAGCTGCGACACGTTTTTTCTCATGCAAGTACAAATTACTCAAAGTTACAACAAAATTTTTTGATATATTATCTTCTTAAAAAGGTCATATTTGGTACTATTTTAAAATAAAAAAATAATAAAAGCAAAAATATGTCTTATTAAAATAATAATAAAAATAATATGTTTGTACGGTAGTTTAAAGTAAATTTTTTATATTTTTTAAACAAGATGTAAAAAGAAAATTATTATTTTGATTTTTATTATACATTACTATCTCAATCTCTGTGTTCATAAATCTTTCTTATGCTATGCTGCGTAGTTTATTTGATATTGTGGCTTTGCTTGTCTTTTAAAATGTATTTTATTTGAAAATATATTTATTTTTTAATATTATTATATCAAAATAATATAAAATACTAAAAAAATAAATTTAAAATAAAAAATAAATTTTTTTATTTTTTTAAAAAAATTTAAAACACAAAAATAAACACCTCGGTACTAATAGCGCATAAGGAAGAGCAAATAAATTGTTTTCTTGAAAGCTAGAATTTAACATTGATATTATAACTTGTTAGTTTTTAAAATTACTTCCTCGAAATTATCACCTACGAAGCCCTACCAGAATGTACGGGTTATTAATTAATGTCATGCAACCAAATTTATCAAGTAACTTTTGTAATACATGATAGCGGTGGACCATTCTTGAAAAATATTGATGGTGTTGTTTTTGTATTTTAAAAATATTTTAAAAAAATTAAAAATTTAATATATTTTTATTTTAAATTAATATATTTTTATATTTTAAAATTATATAATGATGTTAAAAATAATTTTTTTAAAATAAAAAAAATTTATAATATCAATGTATTTCTAAGTGAAAAGTATTTTTAAAAAACAATAGCTACACTCATAAACAGATTTATTGAGTTATTGAATTAGTCATGTTTTTTTTTATATATATTTTAAAATTATTTTAATATATTAGTATTGTTAAAAAAATAAAAAATTATGTTATTGAATTATTAGTGTTGTTTACTAAAAATTGTTTTGTAATTTTTTTTTTATGTTTTTGAATTATTTTGATATATTGATATTATTTTTTAAAAATAAAATAAATATTATTTTGATGTATTTCTCAATAAAAAATATTTTTTTAAAAAATTAATATTATATTTTCAAGTACCTCGTTTTTTTTTTTAGGAAATTAAAATAATGTTATTTGAATGTTTAAAAAAACAACCAAACTTATCATTTTTATTGAAGAGCCATGACGTGCATATAAAATAATTATGCACAGCTTTTATATAAGCTAACGTGATAATCCTCCTTTTTTTATGATTAGTCAATCATTTAATCACCTATAATCCATTATTTATCAATTATTACATGACTCATATCCGTTTGTATAAAGTTTGAGTACGATTTATACGCATAATTATTACATCTCTCGAATTCTAACTCCTAAAAAATACGTGGATTCAAGTAAGCTTTTGATTTGTTTCCACGACCGTGAAGTCTAGTTCCAAAGATCATGGATATTATTGTTTGAGGTGCGAGCACCGCAACATATTTAGATTTTTGATTTTGTATTTTAAAAATTATTACTTTTTTTATATATATTTTAAAATAATTTTAATGTGCTGTGTTAAATTAAATTTTATAAAATAAATTTTTTATTTTAATATATATTTTTTTAAAAAAACAACCACTATCAAGATACAAACTAATTTTTTAAATGAAAAAATAAATTTGTTAAGTGGACATAGAAATAACCTCGTGTTATTATTAATTAATTGAAGGATGCCAAATAAAGTGATATTCCCTCTCTTTGCGGAATTACCGTCGATTAAAGAATATGTTATTCCACATCTGTGGAGCATCTCTATATTGACCCAGTTGTTGCTTTGAAAATGTAGCATTATTGTGTCCTATTTTCTACTTCAATTTTATTACCAGAAAGTTTAAGAAGAAAATTCATGAAAAATGTTGACTTAAATTTTTTGAAAATACTACTTTAATAAAGTAAAAGTTCCAAAGCAGGTCAACGTTATGGTATGCTTACTTTGTAGTATTGTTAAGAGCCAATAATTTTTTTTTTATATGAATGTTCAGGTTAGGTTATATGTATCTCGATTAATTTTATAGGTCTTGAAGTTAATGACCACGTAAGCCTCTAGTGGTCATCATATTAGCAATTACAAAGCTCAAACCTGAAAACACAAGAAAATAAACTCTTTAATCCCAAGTTTTTATCATTGTATCATTTGTTAAATGGTTATTAAAAGCCAATAATTGATTGATCAAGGGAGTGCTTATTATGAAAAAATCAAGAATATAAACAATGAAAATATTGTTCAATAAACCATCAAATAATAATAAAAAAAACTAGAAGTCCATGCATGAGTTTATTTAATTAATTAGGTGATTTTTTTATTGTTTAATGACAAGAAAAAAAATGAAGACAATTGGACATGCTTTCCATTTTTACTATTTCAAGATGAAAAAAAATTAACTTCAAAACTATTAAAAAGTAAATTAATTTTTTATATGTTTATGTTTTTTCCTCCATTAACCAGGTACATTTCCCTTTTATATATATATATATATATTTATTTATTTCTATCCTAAGACATTGTAGTTGATAAACGAAACCAAAATAAAATGAAAAACGCAATCAATTCATAACTTCAGAACAACGAGACACGTGCGATAGCCTTAAGAGCACACGCGCCTAGATCCCATAGGAACAAAACACGTGTTCATCCAGGGTACATAAACGTCACAGCATCGAATCCAATCGAAAGTAAATTTTTTTCAAGAAAAAAAAAACAAAAAATTTCACAGTTTGTACTTTGCATTCCCTTTTTTTACTCCCCCAAGCAGAGAGAACTGAAATTATCCTTGCCGGGTAATTATGCATTTGGTCCCTGTATTTTTATTATCTTTCTTTTCCACCTCCAAGTCTCCTATTTCTGTAATGATTTGATCTTTATTTCTACTATCACTATCACTGTCAATTATCATCAAAGAATGCATTAGTTAAAGAAGAATATGCAACAAATAGTGTGATTAACAGCAGGATCTGTCAGTCTTTTTGCTGATCATGAAAGGACTAAATGACTGCAGCAATAGGCATTAGAGGAGGTGGAATTAAAACAATAAATAGTAAGAGGACTAAAATAAGATAAATCAGAGAGTAGAGTACCCAAATCCATCACTAGCCCTGACTTGGTGTCCCGTAAATGAAAAGGACAGGTCATCCTCAACGAATAAAAACTTTGTCGGGCCTTGTTCGTCTCAGGTCCCCGCCTTATTGTACAGTAATTTGCGGCCCCCTCTATTCCCCCAGCATTTCCGATGAGAGACGCTATTTTGAAAAGCTTTTTGATAAAATAGTTTTTTAAATAGTATAAATATAATATTTTTTAAGTACATTCTAATAGAAATTTTGTCTTAGAAAACTCAGTTACATTTTAATATAATTATATTATAAAACGATTAATTAAATTTAATTAATATAACTCTAATCAAAACTTTTTTTTTCATAAAAATATATTAAATATATTTTAGTACTTTTAACTAGTATATAGAAATGATTCTCGAAAAGATATTTTGATTTTAAATATAACTCTCTTTTTGAAATTATAAAAATTAAAATTAAATTTTGTCATCATTGTTTTTTGGCTTTATATTTAGCTCTTTCCTTAAAAATATTCTTAAGTTTTATGAAAACTCTAGTTTTGACGTGAAAACATTAATATTAATTTAAATGTTTTTATTTATATATATTTTAAAAATATTAAAAAAATGTAACTTTAAATTTATTTTATATATCTTTAAATATGGAATCATTATTAATAATTTATCTTTAATTTTTTTTTTGTGAGGGTATTGATTGCAAATTGTTGACCTAAAAAAGACAACATTACCGATGTTTTTCAAAGTAAAAAAGTTAAAGAGAAAGGCTCCAGCAATTGTTGACCTTTGTTCATCGTGCATTTTTCTCTTCAATGTTCGAAGTCTTTCGCTGACAAAAAGGAAAATTCTATTTTTCTCCATGTTTTCTAATAATTTAATATGTAAATAATTAAATAAAGTTTTTGATCACATTATCCTTTTATTAAAAGGACAATCAATATTTCAAATCGATTCCACATTTTTTTTAGTTTTAATATTAATATAAAATAAAAAAATATTTAGACACCGCAAAACTTGGATGAATTTTTTATATCTGTTTTTAAAATTATTATTTTTATTTAAAAATATTTAAATAATATTATTTTAATAATTTTAATATACTAGTATAAAAGATAAAAAAAATATTATTTTAATTAAAAAATCATAAAACACACCTTAAAAAAAACCCGTACTGTTAAGAACTGTACACCATTCTTTATTAAAATAGTATTTAGAATGGCAGTAGCGTTACTTTTTAAAAATATATTTTTTATTTTTTAAAGTTTATTTTTAATATTAATGTTTTTAAACAATAAAAAATATAAAAAAAATTAATCTATTTTTTTCCCTATCAAATCTTTTAAAAAGCACCGCCACACAGCGCAGCCAAACACTTCGCTATTCCACCCCCGCCGCTCTCTCTCTAAAAACACACACACACACACACACACACACACACACACACACACACTTTCTCTCTCTAAACAAATTCCCATTTATTTTAATAATACTCACCTCCGCAGCACCAACGTTGCTTTCTCCTCACTTCAAATAACCAAAAATCCTCTTCATACTCCGAAGGCAAACACGCCACAACAGATAACAGAATATCAAACACTCTTTCATTTGATCCTCTGTCTCTCTATAAACTGACTTCTTAAATTAAATTAAGGTTCCTTTTTTTTTTTATTAAATGGATCTGCTAATGGGACCCGTGGCTAGATCCGGACCCGAACTTGACGAAACCGGACTGGATTCCCTCCAATTCGGTGAAGATATCCGTCACTTAATCACTGCACCATCAGAAAACGCCAGTTCTTTCACTGCTTTACTTGAATTACCAGCTAACCGAGCCGTGGAGTTGCTTCATTCGGATTCGGGTAAAAAACAGTGCCCGAATTTGACTTTTCCTGCTAACGCTTCCCTCCTCGAACGAGCAGCCAGATTCTCCGTTTTTAACGGCGGTAGTAATTCGACGGACTCCAGCTCCGTTCCGTCCGATTCTAGTTCGAAGAATCTCGAGAAAGAAGCAGCCGTTAAGAGGGAGCCGTTAGAGATGGAGTCTTACCTCGACTCATCTCAGCCGCTGGTTTCTGATCCGACGGTGAATAATTCGGCGCCAAATGCAAGGGCGTGTTCGAAGAGAAAGGAACGAGAGAAGAAGGTAAAAACCAGGGTTTTTATGAGGGAATTGCCAATTTAGTGGTAAATTAGTAAATAATGTTGAATTGAGGTCCGTTGTTGTGAAATTAGGTTAAAGGAGCGTCAAAGAAGAGCAAAAATGAGGGTTCTCAACAAGAAGAAGAGAAGCTGCCTTACGTTCATGTTCGAGCTCGGCGGGGACAGGCAACAGATAGCCATAGCTTAGCAGAAAGAGTAATTTTAATTTAATTAAGTTCTGTCTAATTTGATTATTATAATTAAAAAGTTGATTAATTGATACTTTTTTTGAAAATTTATTTTTATAGGCGAGGAGAGAGAAGATTAATCAAAGAATGAAGTTATTACAAGAACTGGTCCCAGGCTGCAATAAGGTAGGTTACTTAGTTAGATATTGTAATGATTTGACATGATTTCGTTTCTTTTCCTTTTTTAATTGATCATAGCTTGATCGTGATTTGTTTAATAATGATTACCTTAAAAGTGGGTTTTGGATTATGGATTTTGCGGGCTAATTAAGGTGGGTTTGTCATGGTCACCTTTTCACCTCTTGCTTTTGTACCAAGAGAAGTGTCAACTAGGGTTTCGTGGTGACAGTTTTTTATTTTTATCTCTTTTTTATGTTTTTTTTATATAATTTTTTGTTCACTTTTTTTCTCTTTTAAGGAATGTTTGTTAGAGGTCCTTTTCGAGGCTAGTTTTGTCATTTCAGGAATCATTGGTACTGTGATATCGTAGCGATGATGTCTGTGTTTCAGAAATGATCTAATGAAAGGACCCTGAATTTTCCCTCAAAAATTGGCAGTAAGATTCAGGAAAGGACATGAATGCCCTTATGGGAAAGACCAGAAATTTATTGTGGAAATGCTAGCTGGAGGTTCCTCGAAACACTTAATATTCTGTCTGTTGGATCAAATGTTTGGGTCCACAAAAAAGTTGTGGTCCCTATTTGAAAGGTGCACGGTACCAACTTATCTTAACAAGTTTGGTATCCATCTTTGATGGATTATGAAAAGGCCATGGGAGAAGTTTCTGTGCCTAATTTTCTAGACCTAACTGCAAAGTGAGATGATGTGATTGTTGATAATTAAATTTATCTAATTTGTTCAAACAAAGAACAGAAAAAAGTTTCATGATTTTTTCCTTTAGCTCCTGATAGAATGGGATTTATAACATGCATATATTGAATTCCTTTCTGAATAAAGTGATTTTGACCAAATATAGATTACAATAACCAGTGATAAGTCTCCCTCTCTTGGCCTCCAATTGTGATTTTCTGAAGTTACAGGAGTTTAATTGTCACTCGTGACTGTTTTGTTAATATTTATCATGTGCTTAGCTTCCGCCTCGCATTTCTCTTATAAAGCGAGCACACACATCACCAGAGGCTATTACCAGAATTTAAGAACATAAATTAGTTTGGGGACCATATGTATCTGGGATTAACTGAGGAAAAAGGCCAAAACAGGCGTGCCCTTGTATGCCTCCCTGCCTGAGTTGTTCCTTCAATCCAAAAGTTCATGTTATAGTCCACATGCACCTAAGCAGTATGTAAGGGGCTCATCTGGGCTCAACCAAAATTAATTCAAGTACTGAATATGTTTTAATGATATTGTATTCACTAATCAGTGTTCAATCTTCAATTTTGCTCAAGCTGTCTCTTTCTTGCTAGGTGTTGCTGCCTTATCTTTTCTGTAATTCACGGTGTCAATATTAGCACTACTGTGGTTTAAAGTCTTTGAATCCAAAAAGTTCATGTTATAGTCCCACATGCACCTAAGCAGTTTGCAAGGAGCTCTTCTGGGCTCAACCAAAATTAATTCAAGTATCGAATATGTTGTAATAAGAGTGTTTGCACTAATCAGTGTCCAATCTTCACTTTTGCTCAAGTTGTCTCTTTCTTGCTTGATGTTGCTGCCATATCTTTTCTGTAATTCATGGTGTCAATATTAGTACTATTGTGGTTGAAAGTTACACCCATGTGATGCTGCCAGCAAAGTATGTGTAATGCTTTCTTATCTGTGGATTGATTAGTCGACTCGTTATGCTTGTATTTGATCATTGTTTTTTTAACTAGGATTGCTTTTCAAATTAAAGTTGAAAGGGTAAAAAATGAAGTCCAATCGTTTTGTCTATACAGATAATATTAGTCTATCATAGTTGACATGGTGGTCTCTCTAAGCAAGCGTATTTATTCTCTTAACTAGCTTGTCTAGTTCTGCCCATGTCGTCTTTGCTATGATCTATTGGACATTGAATTATTTACTTGAGATTGGCTCTAACCAGCTGATCCTAGATCATTGAAGCTAGCTTCCTTTTTAATTACAACGTGGCTTGGTTATTGGAAGTTATCTTTCTATGCAGATTTCTGGTACAGCATTGGTTCTGGATGAAATTATCAACCATGTGCAGTTCCTGCAACGCCAAGTGGAGGTGAGAGTTTTTTTCTTCCTTTTATTCTTCTGGTTTAGGGGGAAGGATGTTGCTTTCGACCGCTGGATGTGCCCTCTATTAAGGAGTCGTAATGTCTTATAATTCTAGACAACTAGATTTGTTTATTTCTTTGGATGCCATTTTTTGTATCATCTCTGTGTATAAAGGCAAAGCTCTAGAAAATGTTGGCAAGCTTACCTGCTGCCATAATTATTTGCCACGATCTTATTCTGGATGTGTGTTTGTTTTCAGGTCTTATCAATGCGACTTGCAGCAGTTAACCCAAGAATTGATTTCAATCTCGACAGCATATTTGCTACAGAAGTAAGTATCGGTTTTTGTCCTTTCTATTTTTCATGTAACTTGTGAAACAAGAGAAAATAAGGTTTGCTCTGCTTTCCTCCTGGGTTTTGTGCCACAACTAAGCAAAAGTTCCTCCTGGGTTTTGTGCCACAACTAAGCAAAAGCTTAGACCATGTGTAGCTGTGTGCTGTTGTGAGCTATTTCTGTACACACTTCACAAATATGCTCTGGTGCATCCCCTGCTCACCACCTTGAAACACTTCTGCTTTTGGATTTCTAGATTTCTAGTGCTTGTCATGGCTGTATCACTGGCAGTTCGCAGATGCTTTATTAAGCAGGTGGAAGCAGAAAAGTAATCTTTTGTAATTATGATACATCCATCAAGTGAACTCCCTTAAGTTTCCCGAAAGGGCAGTTTTACTTTCACTAATATGAGTCAACTTTGGGCCATGCCATGCCATTCTATCTTCAGAAATTTTTACCTTCAACCTCGTAGTTTTCCTGCAATGGTTGGTTAACTGCCCCCCTTTATGAGCAGAGGTACTTTGCGATTATCCTAAGGTTCAATTCATTTGTATCTACTCAAAAACTACACTTTGGCTTGCCTGTTGTATTTTCTGATTATGACCATGACTGAATTACCCTGTACACTTGAAATCTCTGAATTTTCCCAAGCACTGGTAATTAACTTAAATGAAATCCTGAAGCTTAATTTAATTTATTTCCCTGATAAAAACACCACCTTGGTAATTATAATTCATTTACTGCACAAGCTTCACAATTTTATGAAGTAAAAATGTATATGAATTAGCTAATTTGCTGTCCCTTTTCAACTTGCAGAGTGGATCTCTAATTGACAGTAACTTTCCCAGCATGGTAATGCCTCCGACGTGGACAGAAGCCCAAGTCAATAGAAACAGACATCAGTTCCAACGGCAATGGCAGTTTGATGTGCCTCACCAGCCAGTTTGGGGAAGAGAAGAAGACAGCCATAACTTCATCACTCCAGAGAACTCTCTTTTAAGTTACGACTCTTCAGCCAATTCAGGTACAATGCAGTTTTTTTTTTATTCCTTCTATATTTTGTAACACCATCTCATTGTCTCTTCTTGTCCTCCTATCTTATGATTGTAAAAGGAATTTTAAATGTAAAATAATGCTTAAAATTAAGAAACTCCTTCATTTAGAATAAAATGAACAATATTTAACAAAGATCATAACAATCGAAAATGTAATTCATGCAAGTTCACTTTTCCAGTTTTTAAAAGAATTTATTAATTAAGATCTGAAGTATACAATAAATAAAATAATAGCATGCTATGTTTTGATGTTAAAGAATGGCCAGGGAATCCGGTGTGCCCCCTGCTCTTCAATCCGTCAACATCCCTGGCAATCGTTGACATTTTAAATTCTTCATAAGATGCAAAAGCTATTTGGTCACTCTTTTCTGTGCAAACATGAATAGATTGAAACTTGACTAACTTGAGCTGTCATTGTCATGCAGCATGTCTGCACTCCAATCAAATGAAAATGGAGTTATGAAGGCCGAAAGAAGTTCTACCAGTAGCTAGTACTGTATATATCAAATGTAAGCAATTAGCAGGAAGTAGAGCGGAGGCATCAAACATTAATCTGGTTTTCCATGTCTCCAGGTCCGTTGGAAATGTCTCCCTGAAGATGAGAAATCCAAGCTTGTAATTCTTATATAGTTCTACATATATGATGTACTACATACATATATCTATATACTAACTCTTTTGAGAGTCAGTCAATCTAATTCTTCATCATTTGTGAGATGATTGATGATTCATATTGTAGATTCGACCAATGATCGATCTCTTGACTATTATGAAAGCAGCCTTTATCATATCATATTATAAAACATGCCCTGCGCTGCGTGCTCCCATCCCAATTATCCCTCTTCTAAGTTTTTCTCAATGAGCTTCTTTCCATCTTCCGGTTACAAGAATCAGGATGCTAATCTAGCAGAATGTTTTATTTACCACCCAGATCGAATGACAGAAATAATCTGGTATCCATTAGAGTTTCCCAGGCCCAAAACTCAGAGCTTAAAGAAGCAAACACTACAATTTAGAGGGCAGATCTTGTTTTTTTCGTTTGTCAATTGTTGCACTCAAGAAGCAAACACTTGAGTTCATAATACAGCTCAAACAACTTTTTTTTTTTATTATTATTATTAATTTCTTTCCTTAATGGGCCCGATAAATAAACATAAAAGATTACTGCGAGGTATAGAATGAACAGAAAGCTAGTAGTAGAGGTTTTTCTTCTTCTTAAAACAAAAACAACCAGCAGAGAGTTGGTAGCCAAACTCAAGAAAACAACCTAAGATCCCAAATCTCCTCCGATGACCACTCCAATTCTCCAATTAATCTTCCTTTTAATCTTCTCCCCTCTCCGCCAATTACCCCCCTCCAAACCAGCAACCCCCACCAGAATCCAACTCCCCAACCCACCTCCCACCACCCTCTCCGTCACCGACTTCGGCGCCATCGGAGACGGCATCCACTACGACACAGAAGCCATTCAATCAACCATTAACTCCTGTCCCACCACCCCACCAACCAAAACATGTCACGTCAACTTCCCACCTGGAATCTACCTAACAGCAACCATCCACTTAAAATCCAACGTTGTTCTAAACATCCAAGAAGGAGCAACCTTGCTAGGCGGCACAAAACTGGAGGACTACCCCAAAGAGTTTAACAGATGGTATGTTGTTTTAGCAGAGAACGTGAGCGATGTAGGGATAACTGGAGGTGGGGTTGTTGATGGTCAAGGATTGAAGTTTGTTAAGAGGTTTAATGAGAGAAAGAATGTGATGGTGAGTTGGAATTCTACTGGGGCTTGCTTGGGTGATGAGTGTAGGCCAAGACTGGTTGGCTTCATTGGATGTACAAACGTCAAGGTTTGGAATGTTAGGTTAAATGAGCCAGCTTATTGGTGGTAATTCCCTTTATCCTAAATTGTTTTATTATTTCCTGAATTTTCTTGTAAATACATGCTTATTTAGGGATTTCAGCTTCGGAATATGATAATTAAGGCAGTGTTTTGGAGTTTAATAAATTGCTGTTCTTCAAAATATTTATTTTGAACGTTTTAAATAATATTTTTATTTTTCAAAAAATATTTTTTACATTATACATAAAAACAAATTAATTTTTTTTAAAAAAAATTGCATTCTAAACGGCATCTAAAGGGATCAGCAATTGAGTTTCTTGTTAGTAACTAGGTTGCTGTTACAAATTGGACTAGTTTCTTGACAGAGTTAATTGAAATTCAACACAGTTTGAGGACTAAAAATGAATGAACGAATGTTATAGGGATTTTATTTTATTATTAAATATGTCGGAAGCTTATGGGGAACCCAATCAGCAATATAACTTTTGCCTCTTGATCTTGTTGAATTGGAGAGAAGGCCCGCGTTGACGCTTGCCCTCTGTGCTCGCTACAATAAGAGGACGCGTGGCATGTGAAAATTTCTCGACCGTTGATAAGCAGCTGTCGTTGTTTATACACGCCAACGGATATGATTTGCACCTCTCACGTATCTTTTAAAAAAGCTTATCCATCCACCCAGCCATTCCATATATATATATATATATATATATATATATATATTGGTACCTGGTGGTTTACTATTTATTTATTTATTTATTGCTTAAGTAACCATGGGATCATAGAACATCCCAATACTTGATTGAAATGTCTACTTTGGTGCCTTGAACCTTACAAAATGTTCCAAGGGTTAGGAAAATCATTTTTTCATTAAAGTCAGAACAGCTTAAGTTTGAAAGTTGTTATTTAATTACCAGTAGGAAGTAGTTTGAGACGCAGTTACTTAGGTTTTGTTGGTCAAACATTAGTTTTGTCTCTCCTTAGTTCAAGCCAAGCTTTTACATCATGTTCCCATTCCTATTTTATGTGCACCAATGTGTGGAAAGAAAGCATGGAGCTGAAATAACTTGCTCATAACACCCTTTAACAAATTACGTGGTGCGATTGGATCAAATAAGCCCTTATAGGAGCTGTTCTTCAGCATTTGCATAAATTGCATGTTTAATGTTGTCGATCTAGAAGTCAGCTGGCAAAACCTCGTTTTATGTGCCTCACATTAATCAGTTTTTAACTCAAATACTAATGTTAAAGCTAGTTACTTCTGGTTCATCAGATTTAAGTGCATTCTGTGTAAGTGTGTGGTTACTGATGGTGCAGCTTGACGAAATTTCCAAGTCTCTGAGTTACCTATACTAACCAGTGAAACTGTTTGATTTATCTATATGGAAGTGTATTAGGCAGAGTAATTGAATTGAATATCATTACTTGATTACTAATTGGCTATTGTTTTTCAATTCTTTTCTGTTGAATTAATAATCTGATGAATGCTTTTGTTTTTGCAGTTTGCACATAGTACAGTGCCTTAATACACGCATTTATGATGTTTCCATATATGGTGACTTTAATTCTCCTAATAATGATGGGATAGATATAGAGGATTCTAATAATACACTTATTACAAGATGTCATATCGACACCGGAGATGATGCTATTTGTCCGAAGACGTACACCGGTCCGGTTTATAATTTGACTGCTACAGACTGTTGGATTCGAACAAAATCTTCAGCAATCAAGCTTGGCAGTGCTAGTTGGTTTGAGCTCAAGGGCTTGGTGTTTGACAATATCACTATTGTAGATTCTCATAGAGGATTGGGACTGCAGATACGTGATGGAGGTAATTCATTCTTTCTTCCATCTATGACATCAACAACTTTCGAATATAAATTCTTCATAAATAGAAATGTAAATGCTGGAAGACGGCAAATGCTCTCAATTGTTTGTTAGATTATACATCCTTTTCAAGAACAGGCTTGCCTATACAAGGCTTTCCGTTATTGTAAGGATGTAAATATGGAATATCCTTTCCATACCAGGACCTTTTAAAGTTGATGAATTGAGTATGAGAAAATATGTTCCATAAGAAATGGAAAAACTATGCTGATGGCTTTTTTGTGAGCAATCATAAGTTGACATGCTAATCTTTGGCGATTCTGATTAAGAATACTGATTCTAACTTGATCCTTGACATCTTTTTGATTGGTAGGTTAGAATTTTGATTGGTTTCTTAGGTATGCTATAAGGAGTGGATGGCATCTTTATGTTTGATCTTGACTACTAAATGTGTTATCATAGCTGCTAATGAAATGGACTGAGACACTAGTGATGTTTTGGCTCTAAATGGGACGAGAGTTCAATTAACAATACTGATCCTACCCTGATCCTTGATGGTTAAATATTGTTGCCTGAGAACTTCCGCCCCGGCATTTTTAATCTGATTAATCCCTGCTATATCTCAAGTAAGCAGTGCCTAGTTGATGTGACAATCCCAACATTTGATGACCACCTAAATTATGAGTAACGTATACGAGAAACTTTGTTGGATTATTGATTATTCTAACTTACACAGGACAACTTTTGCAGGAAATGTAAGTGACATCACCTTCTCAAACATAAATATTAGCACAAGATACTATGATCCATCATGGTGGGGTAGAGCAGAGCCTATTTATGTGACAACCTGTCCGCGACACTCAAGTTCAAAAGAGGGCTCCATATCTAATCTACAATTCATCAACATAACGGCGAATTCTGAAAATGGTGTATTCTTGTCAGGCTCTAAAGGTGGCCTGCTGAGCAATCTGAGATTCATCAACATGAATCTGACTTTCAGAAGATGGACAAATTATCCAGGTGGCTTGGTTGACTACAGACCTGGATGCCAGGGTCTTGTTAATCACAGTGCAGCCGGGATTATCATGGAACATATCGAGG
Organism: Populus alba; assembly: GCF_005239225.2. NCBI lineage: Eukaryota > Viridiplantae > Streptophyta > Magnoliopsida > Malpighiales > Salicaceae > Populus > Populus alba. Next base: position 4,815,063 of record NC_133299.1, read on the forward strand.
GCTTCGAGGTTGAGAACGTAAATATGAGATGGTCTGATTATCAAAATGAGCCGTGGGATAATCCTTTGGATTTCAGACCTTCGACTGTGAATAACATTTCTTTTCTCAATTTCCATTCTGCTATGTATAAACAAATGAAATAGCTAGGAAACCATGAGAGGAACCGTCACTTGACGTCGTTCTTGGATTGAAACAATAGAGTTGAGCTCCAATTTTTTCTACATTTGGGGTACAGGTGTTCATTTGAAGAGAAACACATGCCTTGTAATATGTAATAAAGGAAGCCTTGTATTCAAGTTTTATTATATTGAAACCATTGATAATAGTGATAAGTTCTCCTTCGGACATGTATGGAGGTTGAACATGCCAGAGGTATCTGCTTTGATCTTCCTGGATTGTCTTTCTAATGATAGAGGATATTTGAATCCCAATTCATGGTTTTCATCAAACCTCGCTGGATCGAACCGGATTGATCGGTTCCTATCTTGGTGACTTATGTGGACGCCAGTACGACTCGCTTAATTTGTCCAAGAAAGTTGTGATTTTTTTAGCTAACTGGTTGTGAACTAAGTATTATGTTCATATTTTCTTGTGATTTTTTTGAGAGGCCATTGATGAATGACGATGGGAGGGATATTCAGTCCCGTGTCATTTGGTGTGATTTCGAGCGACTTTCCCTTAACTAGATTTCCCTTAATTAGATGGAACCTAATTTTAATTAACAAAAACAATGTGATTAATTATCAAGATTAATCAAGGATTAATTGTACCAAATGATTTTGTTGTGAGCCAAGGAAGAGGATAGTAAACATGTGACAATTACAGTTAAAAATGCTGAATTAATTTTATAATAAAATGACAGCAAGTAACAGTTGTAACACGAAGAATAAACATGTGATAGAAGTAAGTTAACAATCATGCGATTATAATAGGTAGTTAGTTAGTTTAAAAAGTTGGTTTCTAGTTAGTCAGCTAGTAGAAGCAGTTACAGGCTGCGGTCTATTGCATGTAAGCTTGAGAATAATGAGCAAAGAAGGCAAGCAATCACATTGGATCAATTTAGCAGTTTTGCCGTTAATCTTCTCCCTCTCAGTAGTCTTCCATTTCTCCTTCATTTTTCCTATAAACTATGCTTGTTAAGGAGTAATCCTTAACAATTGGTATCAGAGTCATAACTGTAAAATCAAGGCTTTAAAGGAGCAAGGTAGGAAGGTGGATGAGTATATTCAACATCTGCAAGAAAAGACAGAGGAGCATGGGAAGAAGCTCGATCAAATCAATTCACAATTGGAAGCTATAATGGCTATGCTGAAGGCAAATTCAGGAAGCCTATAAGATGGTAGAGTTAACTCAACTAATGGAGGAATTACTCCAGGTTAGAGGATGAATCAATGAGGAGGTGGTCTTATGAATCAAAGAAGTGACTGTATTGGCAGTCAAGACATCTCATGGGTAGGGCACAACATGGCAATCCCAATAATTGACCTGTCAAATCTTCATGGAGAAAATCCCAGAAGTTGGATGCGAAAATGCAAGAAATTCTTCTAGCTAAACTATATACCGGTACAGTAGTGGGTGCAGTTAGAATCACTATACTTGGATGGCAAGGAGGAGATTTGGTATGAAAAGTTCTTGCATGAATGTGAAAATCTGGCAAGTCCGGAGTTTACCGGAGCTTTGTGTATAAGATTTGGTAACAGAGAGGATGTGGTGGAAGAATTTACTAAGCTAGCACAAAACAAGAGTGTGAGTGAACATGCAGAAAGATTTGAAGAACTCAAATCTCTAATGAATGCCTAGAATCGTTCCTTGCCTAAATTATATTATATTTCCAGTTTCGTAAGTGGATTAAGGGATGATGTAATGCTGAAAATTCTCAAGCTTACAATGCTAGTACAAACTTTTGAACAAGCTAAATGACAAGAGGAGTCCAATAATCCCATGGCTAAGAAGAACTTACTCAATCCAAGAATTGCAACCATCACAAAAAACTTTTGACCATTCTAAAAAAGAATTGCCTTTTGGTTAAAAACAAGACTTTGAAACTTTACATGAGTAGAGAAGGAGGTTGGGCGTTGTTTTAGATATGGGCAGAAATATGTACTGGATATCAGTGTAGCATGAAGGAAATACATGTGATAAAAAGAGTAAAAATGGATAGATTCCCGGATGTGGAAGAAGGTAATAGTAATGAAATTATAGTTGAAAAAGGCAAGGTCGATGAGTATGGAAGAGTGGTCAAGCCTGTAGCAATCAGGACAGGAAAATTGACGAGGAATGACACTTAAGAAGTGGTCATAGAGCTTATTCAATGGTCAAATCTATTCCAAAACCACCCAGGAAAAGCTAGAAGAATTGTCCAAACAATTCCCAGAATTTAAGATTGATTATTGAAGACAAGAATCTTTCCAAGAGAGGAGTATTATTACAAGTTGAGGAGGGAGATATTAAACATGTGACAATTACGGTTGAATGTCGAGTCAATTTTAGAGGGTAAGAGCAGCAAGTAACAGCAAGAAGAATAAGCATATAATGGAAATCAGGTAGTAAGCACGCGATAATAGTTAGCTAGATCAGTTAGTTGCTAGTTGAAGAATAAGCATTAAATTGAGATTAAGTTTTTCGAAGAAGTATTTAATCTCGTTTAATATTAAATTAATTTAGAAATATGTCTTATCATTGAAATTAAAAAAAAAAAAAAAAAAAACACCCGGAAGTGTCAAAACTGTTCCAAAACTCTCATCTTTGTGGCCAGCACCAGCAGTATCATTTTAGGACATGAAATTGATCCCATACATCGACTTGTTTCTCCACTATCCTAAACATGCAAACGCTTCTATCCTTAACCAATTTACTCGCCAGCTAACAACCCTCTCTTCCTTCCTGCCAACTAAACCAACTAATTTAAATGTTCTATGCACTAAAGGCCAACTGCAAGAGGCACTACTAGAAATGGCAATTCAAGGTCCTGAAATTAAGTTTGATGGGTACAATATGCTGCTAAACGAGTGTGTCAATAAAAGGGCTGTTAGAGAAGGCCAAAGGGTACATGCCCACATGATCAAAACATGTTATTTACCACCTGTGTATTTAAGTACTAGGTTGATTATCTTATACACGAAGTGTGAGCGTTTGGGTTGTGCAAGACATGTGTTTGATGAAATGCGTGAGAGAAATGTTGTTTCTTGGACTGCAATGATTTCGGGTTATTCTCAAAGAGGGTTTGCATCTGAGGCATTGCATCTTTTTGTACAGATGTTAAGATCAGGTGATTTTTTCTTTTGTTTGCTGGTGCTTTAGATGAAGTTATGGTTAGTAACAAGTGATATGTTTTGGGGCGTTGTATAAGTTGTGATTAGTTAAGTATTATATTAAGCTTTTATTAATCTCAAATGTGTTCCGTAGCAGAATTGCTATAAGGTTAATAGGTGTATGGGCTGATTATAATAACATTCTTTTTGCATGTGTTAGAGGAAGATACAGATCTATTGTTTCAATTTTGAGTTATAATGATGGAAATGATCAAATGCATTTTGTAAGATTAAAAGTTAAATTGCCATGATACATAAAGGATGACCTCTTAAAACTGTATAAGCTCACAATGAAACGTTTTCATATATATTTGCATGATAGGAGTCAGGTAAGCATGTTTGATTGTAATTTGTTTTCTATGTAAATGACCCTTGCAAGCTAGTCGGAGCACGCTTTTTTTTTTTTAGTCTGTGCTACTTGAACGACCTGGTGGGGAGACCATTAACTGAATATCCCAGCTAACAAATAGGAGATCTTGATTCCCATAGAGATTCAGGAACTACAGTCCATGGTGTTAATTATAGTGAATTAAGTTCATTTTCTCGCATTGCTTAATTACATTTTACTAATACCGATATGCAATTTGTGCAGATGCGGAGCCAAATGAGTACACTTTCGCTACAGTGCTCTCCTCTTGTACAGGTGTTTCAGGGTTTGAGCTGGGAAGGCAAATTCATTCTCTCATATTCAAGAGAAACTATGAAAACCATATATTTGTTGGGAGCTCACTTCTTGACATGTATGCCAAGGCTGGTAGAATCCATGAAGCTCGAGGAGTTTTTGAATGCTTGCCTGAAAGAGATGTTGTCTCCTGTACTGCAATAATCTCAGGCTATGCTCAATTAGGTCTTGATGAAGAGGCATTAGAACTATTCTGCCGGCTACAAAGGGAAGGAATGAGTTCAAATTATGTTACCTATGCCAGTTTGTTGACTGCACTGTCTGGGCTTGCTGCACTGGATCATGGCAAACAAGTTCACAGCCATGTGCTCAGATGTGAATTGCCCTTTTATGTAGTTCTCCAGAATTCACTGATTGATATGTACTCAAAATGTGGAAACCTTAATTACGCAAGAAAGATCTTTAATAACATGCCTGTGAGAACTGTTATTTCATGGAATGCAATGCTTGTGGGGTATAGTAAGCATGGTAAGGGGGTAGAGGTGGTTAAACTTTTCAAATTAATGAGAGAAGAAAATAAAGTCAAACCTGACAGTGTCACTTTTCTGGCTGTTCTATCTGGCTGCAGCCATGGAGGATTGGAAGATAAAGGGCTGGATATGTTTGATGAGATGATGAATGGGGGTGATGGGATAGAAGCGGGGATTGAGCATTATGGGTGTGTCATTGACTTGCTTGGGCGTGCTGGCCGAGTAGAAGAGGCTTTTGCATTGATCAAAAAGATGCCTTTTGAACCTACCGCTGCTATTTGGGGTTCACTTTTAGGAGCTTGCAGAGTTCATTCAAATACTAATATTGGTGAATTTGTAGGTTGCCGTCTTTTGGAAATAGAGCCTGAAAATGCTGGGAATTATGTCATTCTCTCAAATTTATATGCCTCTGCAGGGAGGTGGGAAGATGTGAGAAATGTAAGGGAATTGATGATGGAGAAAGCTGTGATAAAGGAGCCTGGAAGAAGCTGGATTGAACTTGACCAAACCATCCATACCTTTTACGCAAGTGATCGGTCCCATCCTAGGAGAGAGGAGGTATTTTTGAAGGCAAGGGAATTATTGGTGAAATTCAACGAATCTGGCTATGTTCCTGACCAGAGTTGTGTTTTATACGATGTGGATGAAGAGCAAAAGGAGAAAATACTTCTAGGCCATAGTGAGAAGCTGGCTTTGGCTTTTGGACTAATTTCTACTCCTGAGGGAGTCCCGCTCCGAGTAATAAAAAACCTCCGGATTTGTGTTGATTGTCACAATTTTGCCAAATTTGTATCGAAGGTTTATGGAAGACAAGTGTCTATAAGGGATAAAAACCGGTTCCACCATATTGCTGGGGGAATTTGTTCTTGTGGCGACTATTGGTGAGTTTTGATGATTTTTTATAGGATATGTGTTGGTTACTGCTGCTGGAGACTCTGGGAAGGTTATTCAGTTGTAGTTTCTAGTGGGGAACAACCTTACTCAAAAAACAACCTCCGTAACACCGTCGCGGTTGTTTACCAGCTCTATTTTATTTGATTCACCCAGCTATCCAAGCCCAGAAAGAGCAGTTACAGGGAGGTGGACTGATTATGAGATACATCTGTCTAAAAGCTTCTGGTTAACCAGATGCATGATGGCTTGCATCACAATCACAGCTATTTTCCTTCCTGTTCAGAAATTGCCTTCAACTGCTTGAGAACTTCAGATATAAAGGACTGCACAAGCTTGAAGAATTTAACACCTGACATAGAGATATAAAGATAAAGAATCCCTTTTTATAGCTGGTGGAGCAATAATTCATAACCAGGTTTTAAATTAGAGAATGGACGGTTCTTACCCAGGATAGATGAAAGTTGATGGGAGGATGTTCATGTGTAAACAACACTTTCACCATAGAAAACTTTTGAATATTTGCAGTTTGCTTTGTCCCTCACGCCTGCATTTTGCACCATTATATGGATCCTACTTCTCTTATCTGATGTAGCACTCATTTAAATATTCTTGTATTCATTTTCAATGTAACTAATATACAAAGAATTAACTGTCCATTAAACTATATATATATATATATATATATATATATATATATATATGAAAAGAACCCTAACAGTTTGTATGGAATATTGATTAATGGAAGAGAAAGAAAACAAGAGAAGTAAAAGGGATGAAGAGAAAAGTTAGATTCCAAAATTTTCTCAAGTCAGGAGAAAATGGGTGAATATTAAAAATTTATTGAAAAATTTTCAAATAATATAAAGAATAATATAAATTATATTCTAGGATATAATCTAATAGCTTAGGTTATTGGGTTGAAATGATTTTTTGACATGGTATCAGAGCCTTAATAACCAAGCAGTTACGACTTTGAATCTCATAATTTTTATTTATTTGATAAAAATTAAGCACAAAATAATATGAGCTTGTATAAGTTTCAAGTTCAAAAGGCTTTCATTTAAAGGGTGTGATAGAGAATAATATAAATCATATCATAAAATCTAATCTAATAGTTTAAGCTATTGGATTAAGATGATTTTTTGACACCCAACAAATAAAAATATCAAATATAAATCAGGACATTAAAGTAGGAATATTTTTTTTTTGGTTAATTTACCTTTTTTTTCCACGTACTTAGCCAAATAAGAGACATTTTTTTAATAGGAATGCTCAACTTCACTTTTGTTTCCCTTTAATTATAAAACCAAGGGAGAAAAAAATACAAAAAATGATTGGCACAATGTTTTTTTTTTTTTGAGAATATGATTCACATAATTGTTTCAAGAAGAAAATATATTTTTTAAAAAAATAAATCTCATTTTATAATTGTCCAGTCAAAATGTTTATCCGTTCCTAAAAGGTAAAAGAAAAACACATTTAGACGACAGTACGACGCTGTTTTGCGTCGTTTCCAAAATACTTCAAAACAGACTTCTCTCGTTAAACTCAGTCTCTGGGCTTTCTTCACATTTCTCTCTAAATAAAACCCAAAACAATGCCCTTCATAACGGCATCCTCCATGCTCCGCCACCGCATCTCCAGCGCCCTCCGAACCCGCGGCGGCGCAAAAGCTGGTCCCAGCAGATGGAAATCTCCGGGACACGAGGAACAACCCAAAGGTCACTTTCTCAATCGGACCCCACCACCACCCGGAGAGTCTCGTAAATGGGAAGATTGGGAGTTGCCTTGCTACATCACCAGCTTCTTAACGATTGTGATCCTTGGCGTTGGTCTCAATGCTAAGCCTGATCTCACTATTGAAACTTGGGCTCATCAGAAAGCACTTGAACGACTCCAGATGGAGAAGTTGGGCCTCTCCGGTTCTGCTGATTCTGAGTGAAATTGGAGATCTGGGTATGCTTTTTTTTTATCAAACTTTTGTGGGATTTTTCTGGGGTTGTTGATAATAACTGTGGTCAAATAAAAAGGGTTTTTGACCGACTGACTGATTGACTGTCTTCTGTAATTTGGATACTTTTTAAAGTAAGTTTATTTTTTGGTTGATGTTTCTGGTAGTTTTGTGATTTTCCTTTGCTAGTTATTTGGTGAATTGAATTGTCTGTGTGGATGCACTTTCTTTGAATTGAATTTGAGTTTTGATTGTGTTAATGTGAATGTGACTTGTCAGGTAAGTTGTTTGTTTCTTAATGAGAATTTTTTATTAGCATTTTAGTACCTTTGATCAATTGATTACCATGTTTGAAATGCAATGCAGGGCAGCTTTTCATGGGTTGGAGCTGCTGAGCATTATGTCTATGCGGGGATTTTCTCTCATTGTTGTTATATTTTCTGATGTTGGCATTGTGTGGTCGAATAAGGTTTTTTGATTGTTGAAAAGTGTGCTTATATGGAGCCTGGTTAAGTGTTTATTACAGCATGACTGTTACACCAGTCTAGAAATTTTTTGGTCAGAATTTTTAACTGGTTTTGATTTCGATTACATGTTGGATTTAACTTAAAGTTCCTTCATGAACTGGATCACTCAATTTGAATTGGCTAAATACCGGTGTGATTAAAGGATATAATTACCCAGAATTCTGCCATGATGTTTCTGGCATATTTGATGTTTGAGGTATTATGAGTCTTCATAACTCGGTTATGGTCAGGTTAGGATTTGGGAGTTGGGATACTGAAGACATGATGATTATAGTGCTTCAGGAAATTTATCGTGGTTGTATCTATGACTTCTAATAATATTGAGGCATTGGGTGTTTCATTACTATTTGACAGAAAGATGCAATATGCTATTGTGGAAATTACATAACGCAACCTGGATGTGGAGTTTCACTTTCACGTGCCCAATATACATATAATCATTATTTGATGTGAATATATTGGATTCTTGATGTACATCTGGATGCTTTTGCAAAACCAAAGTTAGTAAGGGGGTTGCTGGAGAGAACTTTTATATATGGTTTCAGGGGAAGGTGAACTGAAGTGTTTTAATTAGTACCTAGCAAACTTTATGTGCTGAGATTTGTTGCATTGTCAATGCATAATACCATTAAAGCATTTGTGGAACAGGCTGTTGTATCCATTTAGGAATTTACTAGCTGAACTTCTCAAAAGAATGGCTACTTGTAGTATCTTTGGAGATGGATAGTAAAACTGAGATGCTACCTATGAGAGATGGTTGTGCATGTAGGTGGACCGGTAGCAGGACAGCAGAATGATAGCACACCACAGTGAATGGCACAATTAATTATCATGCATAAATTCAGACAGTTTTTTTAGTGTGAAATCTAGCCGCTTATAATTGAGTGATTGTTAGTTTTGGTTGTTTGATTATGGTTTTCTTCAATTGTACAATTCAGCTTCTTCTGATTATTTGATTTATTATTTTTAAATTATTAAGTTTATGTAATGGGTTCTTTGAAGCTTTTATTATTACTACAGCTTTGGACGGTTTTTCTTTCATTGTTGGACCTATATTTGCCTCGAATAACAAGGTTTCTTCCCTTGTTTAATGGAGTGGTTTAATAATTGTTTGTTTGCTTGATTGGAATTTCTTTGAGCTCAGGTGAGGTCAATCTTTGTATTAGTTGCGACCTGGGAGGCTGTTCAACTTCTACGTCTTGTGCACCTTGCGTGTTAGTTGTTGGGGATATTAGCTGCTTGCATACTTGGTTATGGTTATGTCATAATACATGGTTGTAATAGCGTGTTAGGAAGTGTTTCGTTATCATGTTCTGTCTTAGAATTGAAGTTAAAAATCTCTGACTAGTTCTCTATGGTGCAAAATACTGATGCAAGGTTCTAAAACTGAAAATATTTTAAACATCTTGGACCTAAAGTTTGATCTGCCTAGGTTGCATACAAGTGTTCTTTGTTGTTAAAGAAAATGCAGGGAAGTGTGGGGCTTGTATGGGGATTGTTGCATAGGAGTCATGGATGGTGCTGTGGTAAGACGCAATGACATGGGCATGAAGCATGGTGAAAATCTACCTCTGTGGCCGTCCTCAATGCTTGATCTGCAGTGTATTTCTAAGAATAAACCAGAGATGAACCTTGATTCTATTCAATTATTTGGGTTCGTTGGCAGAACTTGTGGGGATGCGTAATTGATTTTTGAGGTGACATTGTCTTGTGCAGAATGTAGGAAAATGAACTACTAGTAGCTTTGAAGTTTCAACGACCATTCACAGGCTGACCCCTTATCCTTTGTGGTGTTTCTTGCCACCTTTTCTCTTTTGGCAACTCTGATGGGGTGTGAGCAAGGTTTTTGAGTTTGTTGGGTCATTCTTTTGATTAATGATCCTACTAGATGTTTTTTATCTGCCATATTCATCGAACTCGCAGATGCCAGTTGGTTGGGATTGAGAAAATGCAGAAATAGGGATTTTCTTTGTCATGCTTTTGTTCATTTCTGTTGACGACAGCTTGTGTTCCAATTCTTCTTCTGTCCTTGCCGCTGCTCTTCTTAACAGGGTCTGCTTTCGCTCTACGAATTAGCATGACCAGTTGCATAAGATCAGCCTGGATAATCTTGCTCCCAATCGGCGAGGTTTTGCCTTCAGCTCACCTAAAATAAAGCAAATTTTCTCTCATAACCAGTGCAATTTCTCTGTTTGGTTAGACTATCTACGTTAGTAAATATGTTGTGTAGTTATTTTTTGATCAGTTGAATGATGCATCATGTCTCAAATTACTCTGGGTTTTGGACAAAACTCTAAATAATTCCTCATTTTTCATGTCATGGAAGCCTCCTCCCTAGGGCAAACTAGCAATTCGGATGTGCTCTTTCATTTGTTTTGAAGGGTGGCTGAGATTTGAGATAGGTTTTCTGTTAGTTTCCCGGGCTACCTTTGGGCTTGTAAGCAAACCAATCGAAGGCCTCTCTTGTAAAAGCATCAAAATGGGCTCCGAGGGTTTTAATTTTTATCCTTTTCTCTGAGGGTTATGAGAAAGAAAAAAAAATTGATTGGTTGATACTACAAGATGTTGAAAAGCCATGGAGCCTTTTGTAAATTGCAGTTGCTGGTGTTTCTTCAACATTTCATGGGTAGTAATAACTCATAGGAGCTACTGATATTTAATTAGAGGAAAGAACAAAGGTAGAATTTAAACTTCTAATCATTTGATAAAATGGACTCTCATCTCGTATCAATCAACAACAATATTAACAACAACAAAAAAACACATTTAGTTATCTAATAAAAGTTATTCATGGCTATGTATACATGGTAATACAGTTAAAATTGTATTTTAAAAAAAATTAAATTGTTTTTGTTTAAAATTAATTTTTTTATGTTTTTAAATTATTTTGATGTGCTGTGTTAAAAATAAATTTTTTTAAAAAAATTATTTTTATTATTTTTAAGTTAAAAAAATATTTTAAAAAATAACTATAATTTTATTTCCAAACATCTGTATAAAGGTTTGCCGGAGAACTAAGACAATCTAGGCTTTATGTTACATGATTTACAAATTATAATAATATTAGAGATCGAGGACATCATCATCATGTAATGTCCTTGAATGATTTCTTTATTGGAAGAAAAGTCACCAAAACTGCTTGGCAAGTGATCCCTTTCCTTTCCTATTTTGTTCTTCTTTTGCCCTTTCCTTAGTATTTATAGGCCAAAGGCCCTTTTGTTCAAAGTGCTTTTAATGATGTTAGGCATGTTCCTTGCAAGTGTCTAGGGTTCTTCATTTCCTTCGCAGTTTAGTATGCCTCTGGAATTCGCAGAAAACAGCAACAATCTGTACAATTATTACAATCCCAAAACGTTGTAAAATGCGGGGAAGCCATGATCATAAAGTTTAATTTGTAATATACCCAGCTGAACACACCAAGAATCTATATATATATATATATATATATATATATATATATATATATATATATATATATATATATATATCTTCCCTTTAATTTTCACAATTGTACAAGCAAATCAAGCTGTGCAGATTCTGTCACAAAACATGAGAGCTGTGGGAAAGAACTGTCAACAAAAAAATCCCAGCTTCTAAACTGGATAACCCCGCTATAATCAAAGATTTAATGAGAACAAATGATGAAATTAATCCATGGGGCATCGTTTCCTCAAATTTCTTACAAGAAGTAGTTGTGATTCTGACATGGCACCTAGCATTGCCAGTGAACAGGATTACAAAAGCATAACATCAGCACCCATTTTCACGCATCATTTGTCTTCGTTTCAAGCTTGATGACGATGTTCAGTCGATTAGCAGGTTCATCCTTCGCTGACAGTTCTTTCTTTGATGGAAACAAGGTCTTAAAATCAAGGAAACTTTGTCATATATACTTGTTGCTCTCTTGATCAAGGTCTTGTAGCAGGTGATTGTAAACGACATCATGATTTTTAGGGCTAATAAATGAATTTTCTTGCATCATCAAGTCTGGTAGGGAGGGGGCAGTTATCGTGACCTGTGGTTTAATTAATTATTGATTCAAATGCAGTGTTTGTATACAAGCATACTTAGCCAAAATAGCTGATTTAATGATTTTGTTTAAGCATTGTTAAATGTCATAATATATACCTCAATATTCCCACCAACTCCACTAACGACGGACCAAGACCCTAAACATTTTCCAATTAAACTTTTCCCAATTGAACATTTCTTATTAAACTTTTCCCAATCCTTTAAGAACGGAAAATTCATGATTCGATTAGGGTTTTAGATGAATTAAAAAAATATTAAATTGATTAAAAGTGTGGTTGTGTCTACTTTTTAAAGTGTTTTTCATATTGAAATGCATAAAAATAATTTTTTTATTTTTTAAAAATTATTTTTAAAATTAAAATATCAAAATGATTAAAAATATATATAAAAAAAATTAAATTTTTAAAAACAAATGTATAATCATATTTATGAAGACTCTCTAGTTGATTTGCTTAGGTTGACTTAAAAAATCTAAGTTTTTTATTAAGATAGTTGTCAATCTAAATTTTTTAAAACAAAATATATAATTATAAAGTCTCGAGTTTGAGTCAAGATGTATATTTTTTGTAAAAACTTAAAATAATTAGGATTTTATTCATTCACCTGAACTCGTGAAATGAGATTTCCTCCAATTCAAAAAAAAATAGTTGTCAAATGAAGTCCGACCACTTTGAAGTTATTTAAAAGGGGGTAAAATTGTTTGTAAAAAAAATTAAAAAAGAAATTACATGATTTTCTAGCCTACACGTCTCTTACAAGACCAAAAGCTGTACCAGGACTCGTTATTAATAATTATCAAAATTCTTATACGATGGCAAATCAATATTGACCGTCACTTTGATGTACCAGGGCTGTGAGTGGGTTTTAAAAATTTTAAATTTTTATTTATTTAAAATTATTTTTTTAATTTTCAGATTATTTTGATATAATGGTATCAAAAATAAATTTAAAAAAATAAAAAAAAATTATTTTAATATATTTTCAAATAAAAAATATTTTAAATTATTACAGCTAATATAATTTCATTACTGATCGTTATAAATGCGTTATAAACATTGGGTTTTTGCCACATAGATCCATACATGATTGCTTTGGATGCATCCTAGATTTGGGCAATTTTACTCCTCTTTCTAGATAAACTGTGGCTTTGTGGAAAGGCGAAAAGATTTACTTCTTTCTCTGGCTACACTGTTGCTTTTGTGTAAAGGTGACATCAAAGGCAGGGAGATCTCTTTAGCAACATTGTCTTACAAGAACGACGGGTCTCTCTTAAATAGAAAGTCATTGTCGGTGCGTTCAGCTGGCCTTTTAGAAAATGACACAAATGACGGTGCCCTCGTCTATCAATCACATTCAGTGGCCTTAGAAAATGACACAATTAAAGTGAATTTGCACTGGAGTTTCAATGATTTTTAATTTTATTTTATTTTTAATTTTTTTATATTATTAAATTATTTTGATATTATGATATTAAAAATATTTTAATATATATAATATTTAAAAATAAAAAATATTTGAAAAAATAATCTCAATTATACTCATGAATAAACCTTAATCACAAATATATTGTATCAAGATTGCATGAATATTTAGCAGTCACAATATTATTTAAAATGGATGTTTGAGAGTAAGGTAAATATTATTTTTTAGAGTGTTTTTTATTTGAAAATACATTAAAATAATTCAAAAATATTAAAAAAATAAATTGAAGTAATTTTTTTTATAATAAACATGTTCAATCTTGATTCCAAACGAAATCTAAATGCAAAATAAATTTTTTATAACAACATTTTAAAACGAAGCAAAAAAACTAAAAATAAATCAAAATAAGAAATTTTTCTCACAATGAACAGACGATGTAAATGCAAAATAAATACCGTATATATCAAAATTTTCTTACCTTAAAAGTAATATATATATATATATATATATATATATATATCATTTTTTTTATAAATTATAAAGATAAAAGATTTGCGATGAGGGTTGTTTTGGGTAGTATCCGAGAGATGAGGGACTCGATAAGAGTTTTTTTTTTTTTTTTGTTTGCGGTGGTTGCTAAATAAACATGTGTTTTAGCCACCTTTTTGACATTGTGATTCATGTGCTTTTCCATGTATTTTTTAAAGTGTATTTTAGGTGTTTTTTTGTTATTTTTAAAAAATATATCATCATTTTCTTTAATAATTTTAAAGATAAATTTTTTTAGATGAGGACTGTCTGGATGATGTC